>NC_090450.1:154913080-155538080 GCF_031143425.1 Pleurodeles waltl | reverse complement strand
ATGTTGGCTTCAGGAGACCAGATCACTGCTACCTTAAAATAAGAAGAAGGCTGGCAGAAGATCTCTCCATTGATATTGCTAATTCTTCTAGAATTAGACTAACACTAGACCATTCTAGAAATATCTGATTATCAATAACTTCCACAAAGCATTCACTCTTGAATGACTATCACTTTAGCTCTTGTCCACCTCCTCCATGCTCTATCTGGTGTTCTTCATGTTCTTCATCATATGAGTGCTTAATAAACACTGTAAAGTAAATACAAATAAATAAAATGAAAACTACGATAGAGCTTCTTGAGCATAGCATGGCAATCAAGAGCCTATAGCAGTGTCCCCCAACCAGTGGGTATTGGCCCACTGGTGAGTCGCAAGCCAAAATTTGGTAGATCGCGAAGGACCAAGAAATAAATGAAGATGCCTTTAAATTCTGTATTTATCCTGTCACAATCATTGCGCTAAAAAAGACAGAGGTCAAATATCAGGCTATGTCTTCTGACAAAATGCCTCTTATTTTTTAATATGGGTATTGTTATTAACAAACTCCTCTCCCATTGCAGTCAGAAAAAATAAAGTAAAGTGAAATGGGTGAAAATAGTGCTGAGCTACAGGTAGCGTAAAAGGAAAGGCTGTAGGATGTCATTTATTTGTAACACACAACAAAATGGAAAATTAACTGTACTCATTTAGCAGTTAGGAAAGCGAAAATGAAGCACTTTTTTGTAATTTGGAAGTGTGATGGAAACAAAGCATTTAAGAGGATCCAAGCAAATCAGGACATTTTACTTGGAGATGCATTCATAATTTCCACAGATTATAAATTGTGTGTAATATAGTTTCATCAGTAAAATTGTATGTCTGTTCAGATTTAGTGGCCATTTCAATGGAATATGTGTTGACTGTAAACAACAGTGCACTATTGCATGATACTTTAGTTTAATTACGTCCACCTCATGTCCATAAAAACTAGGTAGGTTGCAAACGTTTCTCATTCTAAAAAGTAGGTTGTGGTTTAAAAAAGTTTGGAAAGCACCGGGCTAGACCACGAAGCCCTTCTGAATGTGATATGGGCCTGGAATGTGCATTTGGAGAAACAGTAGGAGGGTTCATTTGTCAGAGCTTGATGCTTTGCAAAACAGATGCTGATGCCTGGTAGTTTGGTGGTACACGAAAGCAAAACTGTTTTATCAAGTATTTCCCACACAGACCATTTATCAGCACTGATCCAAATAATTGATCCCAAGCATTGACCTATATCAGCGCTGAGCCTGGCATGAGCAACTCAAGTTTGAAATGTCATATAGGTGCAACTCCTCAGTTACGTCTAAACAACTAGTTAGCCTTCTTTTTCAGATCAGCTTACAGTAATAGCTGCCGTCATGATGTAAGCCATAACGCAGACTATTTTCGATTTTGTTTGGTCCAGGCATAATTCCATTATCAACGGTGTACCAAAGGGTAGATCTGATATCAGCAATACACACCTGCACAGCCCATGTACCAACGCTGTGATAAAGATCACATGAAGTGATGAAGCTAACTTTCATCACATCTCCATTGAGTGTACTAACTCTCCTAATTCTGTGATCAACATCAGCATGTTAAAGTCTCCTTTGTGAACAGAAGGGAGAATGTGCACAAAAACAGAGTCCATTGCTTAGCTGACAAAGGCTATTCTCTTCGGGCATATGTTTAAATCTCTGTAAAGGCTCACACAAGCTGCTAACCGGGACACAATCCTATTTGAGACGTATCCTATTATATAGTCTTTTGTATACAACTAACTCATTCCTTTTCATTTGTGGTATTGAAAATACTCCATGACGGCTATTATTCACCTTTACTGATCTAAAGTCAATGTTTCTACTGGCCCCATGCTGAATACCCCAATGGCCTTGTCCTGTAATCAACCCATGGATACAATCTGATCTCAGTCCTTCATCCTACTGCCTGGATATTCATAGCAGTAGTTAATATATTCATTGTCCTGTCCATAAGCAAAACTCTTCCAGACTAACTAAGAGTCCCCTTTATTTATCATTTTATCAATTTTTGTTTTCCTTTTTTCGTTTTTATAGGCAATAACCCCTAAATTGTAACAGCCAAAAACAAATATACTGAAAACAAAATACCTGAATTTAAATGCCTTGAAACAAAGGGCCCGATGTGCTAAAATTGGTTGAAAATTGTGCACCAATTTCTTGCAAGTGAACTCAATTTGGCAAGCTCACTTATATATTATTAGATCAGTTTGGAAAATCACTAAAGCTCGCCAGTAGATGTCAACTGCACCACCTCTCCTACGAACCACTTTTTTTTCTTGATTAGGTTGATCAATTCTAGAGTTTGAAAAATACATACACATAATTTACAGTCTGATCCACACCTGCTTGGTCACCTCTTTGAATATGATTAGTCTCTCTATTAATTGTGCTTGGTCTCCTTAATGTTCTGACCCCCACCATTTGTTTAATTATTCTTCAAGTAGGCTTTCTCGTGAACTGTTGCTTCATAGTGATTGTAATGTTTTCCAGCTTCAGGTTCTGGGAGAAGATCTTTCGGAGGTCTACCCTTTGCTAAGCCCTAAGTGGTGTATCCTGAAAGATGATGTACTTGCAAGTAAGTCACTGGCTCTTCAGGAATTGAGACCACAATCAAGTGAGCCCACCTTGGAATGACGTAAAAGGTTGCCTCCCCCCAAATGGAGTAGCAAGGGCAAAGTTGGAGGGTAGACCTTCACTCTTGAGTACACATAAGGTCGGAAACCCACAAAACCCCAGCTGCCTGGAGGGCTTCTATGTCAGTCTTTTAATTGTTGAGATGATGAGCAGACTGAATAGTGAAGGACCAAACAAAGTCTTTCCACACCTGCTCCAGATTGAGAATGCCTAGCAATAACTGTTAGAGCTAGAGGTGGTATTTATATCTGCAGATGTCAAATAGGCAGACAAGACTTTGTGCTCCTGCAAGACCATGGTAATTGTTAGACTTTTCATCCTTGGCATGGTCTCCCTTAACTTTTTGCCTCTGTTTCCCAGGTTGTTGATGTGTGCTGGACTCTGTTTTTGCTGTTTTTGTTACTCTGGGCACTTTACCACTGCTAACCAGTGCTAAAGTGCAAGTGCTCCTATACAAAATGTTTATGAAATTGGTTGATCCATGATTGGCATATTTGATTTACTAGTAAGTCCCTTGTAAAGTTCACTTGAGGTGCCCAGGGCCTTTAAATCAAACAATTACTAGTGGGCCTGCAGCACTGGTTGTGCCACCCACATAAGTAGCTCTGTAATCATGGCTCCGACCTATCACTGCAGTGTCTGTGTATGCAGTTTTTAACTATAAATTCGACTTGGCAAGTGTACCCACTTGCAGGCCTAAACCTTCCCTTTTCTTACATGTAAGGCACCCCTAAGGTAGGCCCTAGGTAGCCCCAAGTGCAGGGCGCAGTGTATGGTTAAGGTGGGACATATAGTAATGTGTTTTATATGTCCTGACAGTGAAATATTGCTAAATTTGTTTTGCACTATTGCAAGTCCTGTCTCTCTCATAGGTTAACATGGGGGCTACCTTTCAATATGATTAAAGTGTATATTCATTTTGGGAGCGGTGGACATGTGGAGTTTAGGGTCTCTGGGCTCACAATTTAGAAATACATCTTTTAGTAAAGTTGATTTTAAGATTGTTTGTTTGAAAATGCCACTTTTAGAAAGCCAGCATTTTCTTGCTTATACCATTTCGGTGACTCTGCGTATTTGTGGATTCCCTGTCTGGGTCAGTTTGACAATTGGGCTGGTTGCACCTCACACTAGACAGTGACACAAAGGGAGCTGGGGTGTAGTCTGCATTTCCTGATGAGCCATCTGTGCTAGGAGGAAGGGGAGGAGTGGTCATTCACACCTGAAAGTGCTGTGCCTGCCCTCACACAATGCAGTCTCCAACCCCCTGGTGAGTGTCTGGGCCTGGCCTGGGCAAGGCAGGATTTCACATTCAAGAGAGACTTTGCTTTGAAGTAGGCCTACTTCAAAGGAGAAATTGGGTATAAGAAGGGCACCCAAAACCCCAGACTTTAGAACACTTCTGGAAATCAAGAGGAACCTCTGCCTGGAGAAGAACTGAAGAGCTGAGGAAGAAGAGCTGCCCTGCCTGTGAGTGTGCTTTGTGGCGCTTACCTGCAGCTGCTGCTTCTGCCAGAGTAAGAGGGCAAAGACTGGGCTTTGTGTGCCTTCCACCTTGTGAAGATCTTAAGGGTTTGATTTAGAGCATGCCTCCTGTTGTTTGAAGTCTCAGGGACAGCAAATACTTCTCTCTGCCAGCACCTGGAGTCTCTGTAGAGACTCCTACTCTGCCAAGTGGTGCCCATCCAGTTCCTGGGAGCCTGAAAGGAGAAGCTGGCAGCCTACGAGGAAGAAATCCACGCACAGAACGGCGTGTGGGGAAAAGATCGACGCAACTCCGATCTGCATCTGAAAAATCGATGCGCCGCTGGCTTCACGGCTGAAAATCTACGCTCGCCTGCAACGCGACTGAAGAATTGACGCACGGAGCTGGAGAAACAACGAGCAGCATCGCAGATGGAGACTGGAAGATCACAACCCATGCTGCGTGGTGTTCGGATCATCGTGCGGCTGGATTTCCGACGCAAGTACTGCTGGGCGTATAAAAACAACGCAAGGACGGCCCGGACCCGAGAGTGCTGACCGGACTGACGCATCGCTGTCCTGCAGAGAGAAGAAACAACACCTCCCGACCCGACGAAAGGAGAAACAACGCAAGGTCTCGCTCGTGAGTGAAATCGACGCATCGCAAACCCTTCTTGATGCACACTCGCCCATGCCGGGTTATTTTTGACGCACCCAAGGTACATTTTCAAGCTAACAGTGTCAGTGTGTGTTGAAAACTACATGAAGACTCTTTTTGCTTTTTAATTGATAACTTGACTTGTGTATTGTGGATTTTTTGTCGTTTTGGTCTTGTTTTGTTTAGGTAAATATTCTCTATTTTCTAAGCCTGTGTTTTGTCATTTTTTAGTGTTTTCATTGAGTTACTGTGTGTGTTGGTACAAATTCTTTACACCTAGCACTCTGAAGTTAAGCCTACTGCTCGTGCCAAGCTACCAAGTGGTTAAGCAGGGGTTAGCTGAGGGTGATTCTCTTTTACCCTGAGTAGAGTGAGGGTCCTTGCTTGGACAGGGGGTAACCTGACTGCCAACCAAAGACCCCATTTCTAACAGTAATATTGTGTCTTGTCGAAACATCCACCATGCTGGAGGATGGCAACAAGCAATGTGTAGTTCTCACTATATAAAAGACCTTTTAAAGTGCAAAGGATGAGAGTTCTGTCTTCAGTCATGCAAGGTGCCAAGTACATGCTGTGTTCTCCTGGGTTTTGACACACACAGCCCTCCATTCTCCCCCTCTTTGTCAGTTCTCGTTAGCTTGCCCTCAGGTCTCTCTTATTGCTACATTCCACCCCACCATCTAGCAACTTCCTGTTATTCCTCTTTCCTCTCGCCCCTTTTTCATAGCTGTTTGTCACTGTACCACACACACACTGTAACCATTCTATAGCAAGGACTCCTTTGCCTTTCTTACAGACTTGTTTTAATTTATATTTGATATGAAGGCGTTTGACAATGTAGCCTTCATAATAGTCCTTTGTTTGTTTCTGCATCACAGAAACGAAAGAATGACTATTTTGAAGGTCCCCTTGCCTTACAGCAATAGTTTCAAATATAAATCAAAACAGATTGTAATAAAGGCAAGAGAGCCTTAAATATTGTCTGATTTTCGTTTATTAGGTTTAATGAACTAATGTTGTTTCTCCGTTCGCAGGGACATTAGAATCAGACCTGATATTTCTGACAGTGTCTGTTAATCTCTTCATGCTTCTATAAAGGCAGCATGTGTAGATTGCCACACCCAGCACAGTAAATGATTACACGGAGACTGTGCTTACTTGCAAACATGCGTGGAACTGCGTCACCCGCAGTTCCTTCTTTATTTATACCCTTGTGCTCCGTGCCCCTCCCGGACACGCAGAGCACGTTAGGCACACAGGGAAAGCCCGCGTGGCTCTCCGTTAACTCTTTACATCCCCCCCATGTTTTACTCCACATGGGGACTGGAATTAACGAAAACTTGACCCAAAATTAACACATGACGGAATAGAGTCACTTAGTGATAGTTCTTAAGAAAACACACGTGAACAGTCCTCCACAACGAAAACACTGTCCTTATGAAGCAGCAGGAGATCTCCCCTCGGTATCCTATTATGATCACATGGCAATGAAACTCCAACTATGAGCACCCTATATTCCAGACAAAGTCTTTCAACTGACTACTCGGTACAGGATTGGGACGTAAATCATATCTGTTGCTTCTTGTGCACAAGCATTCCTGCCCCGGGACACAAACAGGTCGGGTTTGTTCAGTCAGCATTGGCCTCCTGACACTTTCCATCTCATTAGCCACCACTGATGACCCGCCTGTAACATCATCAAACTCTCCTTCTTCATCCGTCGGTTCCCGCCGTCCAGCTTTCTTAAAATGCGACACATTTCGTGTCACCCTTTGTCTTCCTCTGGCCGCAGTGATCATGGATCCCTTCACACCAATAACCTCCCATATCTCAGGTTCAAACGGAGTTATAAACTTTCCTCCTCCTCTCCGACATTTCACCACCACTTGGTCTCCTTCTTGGAACCCTCGATACTTTGCTCGTCGTTGGGCACTCGCCCTCTGATTAGTAGCTCGCCGTCGTTTTTGAGTGGCTTTAACATCCAACACAGGAGGTTTCCATTTAGGACCTGATGGAATACAGTCACGTGGAGATACTTTGAACATCAAAGAGGAGGGAGCACAACCAGTGGTACTATGGGGCGTTTGACGATAAGCACTCAGGAATTGGTATAGACACTGTTCGCTGTCTTCCTTTTTCTCTACTCCAATCCGAAGAGCCCTGTTCAAAGTTCGCATGAACCTTTCCACGTCTCCATTTGCCTGAGGCCAGTAAGGCATTATCTTCCGATGACGAATTGCCAAACCCTCAAGGTATAACCGAAACTCTTGGCCTTGGAATGGGGGACCATTATCCGTTCGAATTTCATCAGGCAAACCAAACAAAGCAAATGTCTTTTGTAGAACTGGCCGCACATTCTCAAACGCCGTCGACGACACCACCTCAACCACCGTGAATTTAGTATAGGAGTCAATCAGAACAGCAGTTAACCTCCCATCTGGAAAACTTCCGAAGTCCATGCTTACTTTAGCCCATGGTTTCAGAGTAGCCGGCTCGGTTACCACTGGACAATTCGGAGGTTCCACTGACGTGATGATACAGGAGTGACACTGTCCTACCATCTCATCAACCTGGCTGTCCATACCTGGGAACCATACCTTGGCATGTAATCTCGCTTTGGTTTTAGCAGCCCCTTGATGTCCTTGATGTGCCAACTCAATCACTCTAGACCAGAGACTTTGTGGAAGTACAATCCTTCTTCCCCTTAGAACCAACCCTTCATTATCAGTAGATAGTTCATCTCGCACTTTCCATATACTTTGCATGGCCACTTTCTGTTCAGGGCGAGACGCATGTGTTTTTTCTAGAAAATATTTACACTTTTTATGGCTCAACGCGTCTTTGACATGGCCCAATATGATATCTTCCTGCGTGGCACTTACAATCTCTGGTACGAGAAGGGCGTTAGGACACGCCGACTGCACAACCATGCTTACAAAGACTTCCGTTCTCTCCTCATCTTGTTCTTGTTGCGCATCCGACACCTGCGAACAAGGGTGGCGAGACAGATAGTCTGCCGGATTGTTCGCCCCTGGACGGTAAACGACAGTGAACCTATAAGGCTGAAGGAGAACGGTCCACCGCTCAATCCTCGGAGGTGCAAGACGCGGGCAACCAGCAAACAACGGAACTAAAGGTTTGTGGTCAGTCACTACTTGAAATTCGTGCCCATACAAGTACAAGCGAAAATGGCGGCATGCCCACCGGATGGCTAGAGCCTCACGCTCAATTTGCGCATACCTGGTTTCAACGGCCGACAACGCCCGGCTGGCATATGCGACCGGGATCCATTCCTGATACCTCTGTTCTTGCAAGAGGACGGCTCCAAGCCCGACGGGGCTCGCATCTACCACTACTTCGGTCTTTCTGCTGGGGTTGAAATAAGCCATAGTTGCCTTGTCTAGCAACACCTCCTTAATATCCATGAAGGCCTGTTGTGCCTCGGGAGTCCAGTCCCAACGGTGTTGCCCTTTTGTTAGCCGCCGGAGAGGTTCAGACATGGTGGCTAGATGTGGTATAAACCTTCCGCAATACGTTGCCATCCCTAGGAAACTACGAAACTCCGTGGAATTTTGCGGAACCGCAGCCTGACCGATAGCCTCAGCCTTCCGTGGGTCCACTTGCAGGCCCTCTTTCGAAAATACATATCCGAAGAACTCTACCGAATTTTGGTAAAAGGCACACTTCTTCTTGTGAAGCGTTAGTCCTGCTTCAGACAGCCGTTTCAACGTTGCACGTAGATGACAATGATGCTCCTCTCTCGTCTTGGAGTGTATTAGAATGTCATCACTCAAGTTGATTACTCCTGGTAATCCCGACAAGGTTTCCCTAATCGCATTTTGAAACACCTCCGCCGCAGAGGACACTCCAAAGCTCAGTCTCTTATATCTTCTCAGCCCCACATGTGTCGAAAATGTGGTAATATTCCTGCTTTCCGGGTCTAGCTCTAGCTGATGATACCCCGCATTGAGATCCAGCTTGGAGAACCACTGCGCCCCATTCAGATCTGCAATGATGTCGTCCATGGTGGGCGTTATGTGTCTCTCCCTTCGAATAGCCTTATTTGGCAGGCGCATATCAACGCAGAGGCGAATCGCTCCTGGCTGCTTGGGTTTTGGCGCAATCACCAACGGCGACACCCACGGCGTAGGCCCATCCACCTTCTCTATGACCCCTTGGTCTTCCAACAGCTGCAGCTCTTTCTCAACGACAGGTCTCAGATGAAAGGGTACCCGACGATGTCTTAGTGCCACCGGAGCCACGTTGGGATCTATGTGCAACTTGATGCGTTTTCCTTTTAACCGGCCTAACCCCTCAAATAGCTGCGGAAACTCGTTGAGAAGGCGTTCCACTTGAGTATCATACACTTGTCGTGCAAAAAACACTAGTCCCAACTCTTCTGCCGTGTGACATCCTAGCAGAGTGCCACGATCCCCAGCCACCACATAGAACTTGGTTTCTGTTGATTTGTCCCCACTGCTTACAGCCACCTCCACTGTTCCCTTGAGGGGAAGAGGGTCTCGCCCTCCATAATTGTATATCTTAGTAGCTGTCGGGGTCAGTGGCGGGGCAGGTACTAGTTTGTGGAAGAGTGTTTCATTCATGACATTGACCGACGCTCCTGTGTCAATGAGTACGGAGACAAGCATGCCATTGACATGAACGTCACTCATGGGCGGCGGTCTCATTTTCCGTGTCTTACCCCCCGTGAAAGATATTACAAATATGTCCTCTTCTTCATCTTCCTCGAAGACCGGGCCACTCGCCGTCGCCTGGTCTCTCACCTCCTCCGTGTTTTTGGATACAGCTCTAACACTTGTATCCCGTCCCTTCTGCTCTCCTGGCTTATTCCTCCTGGACCTACACACTTTGGCAAAATGATTTGACTTGCCACAACGGTTGCAGGACTGTCCTTTTGCCGGGCATCCCATGTTCGGCCGGTGTTCATACCCACAGCTTCCACAGGCCCGGTCACTGGGTCTGGCAGTGCTTGTCTTACGCTGCGCTGCCGGGCGTGTTTGAATCGCATCCACTTGTTCCTCTTTCACCTGGACTACACGAGACGATGACGCAGCAGCTAGTGACTGACCTCTTACTGCCGCTATCGCATCCGCTCGTACTGCAGACAGTTCATGTGACCTTGCAAGAATCAGAATGTCATCGAGGGACATGCCCTGCTGTCGCAAAATCAGCTTCCTCAAAGCATTAGACCGGCACCCTTGAATGATTTGCGCTCGGATCTCCTCTTGTTGGTTGAGACCTGTGCACGAGCTCGCTAGCTTTCTCAACCTAGCATAGAACATATCCATCGACTCGATTTCAGTCTGCTGGGCCTGTCGTAGTTTAAAACGTTCGTAATCCGAGTTAAGTTGAGGGTCGAAGTGCCTGTTCAGAGCAGTTACCGCTGCGTCAAAATCAGCCTTGTCCCCTGTGTCAGGAAGCGAGTCAAAAAGCTCCTGTAGTTCATCTCCACCCATCAACAGCATTACCGACCTCCGGACTTCCCCATCCGTTTCCCTGGTTGCACAAAAGTAGTTTTCTAACCTGTTTATCCACAAGCGCCACCTGGGTGCAGCGGTAGCCGGGTCAATCAGTTGGCTAAACGGTGGTAACGAAATGATCGAGGAGTGAACCCTGTTGTTCAACTGTGCTGGGAGCTGGGGGTTCCCTGGTGGCGGTGGAGGATTGGCATCATCTTGTGGTGGGGCACTCATCTTTGCCCCTTCTCACTCCTGTGATGTACTCGAGGTGATGCTGTCCTTCCGTCTTTGTCTTTTTTTTCTTTACTGTCTCTTGGTGCCGCTTCTCCCCCTTCACCCCCTTTTCTTGCACTTTTGCCTGTGTGGATGTACTCGTTTTCCTTTTTTTTTCTTTAGTTTCTTGAGTTTTTTTTTTTTTGACCCCCTAGCCTCGGGGAAGACGCACGTGCACCCCGCGTCGCTTCTTTTCTCTTTTTTTTTTGATCCCCTAGCCTCGGGGAAAGACGCACGTGCGGCACGCGTCGCTTCTTTCACTTTTTTTTTTTTTTTTCCAGGCCCTCCGGCCTCGCGGGAGACACGCGGCGCGCCCGGCTGCTCTGCCGCAGCACAGCGGCGCTTAGCAGCCGCGCGCCTGGCCAGTGAAGCACGCGTCTGCTTCAGCTGCTCTCGGGCAGCGAGGGACGCCCGGGGGTGGAGTGCTGGAGCTCCACGTGGTGCTTCTCACGTGGGGGCGGGGCGCGGCTCACCGTCTTCGGGCTTCCCGGTCGGGAGACCGGCTACAGTTTCTTCTTCGCCCGCCGCGAGACAGTCTCGCGCCACCAGCCTCCTTCGTGTTTTTTTTTTTCCTCGGCAACCGGCCCGGCACCAGGATCGCGGCAGCCGACACTGCACCGCACTCCTCCTGGTACGTTATTTTTCAGCTTGGCATCGACATTCTCTCTTCTATTCTCCTGTCGTGAAGCATTTGCATCCCGCTCGTCGCCAATGTAGATTGCCACACCCAGCACAGTAAATGATTACACGGAGACTGTGCTTACTTGCAAACACGCGTGGAACTGCGTCACCCGCAGTTCCTTCTTTATTTATACCCTCGTGCTCCGTGCCCCTCCCGGACACGCAGAGCACGTTAGGTACACAGGGAGAGCCCGCGTGGCTCTCCGTTAACTCTTTACAGCATGCACAGCGACAAGAGATCTCCTCATTTAAATACGAACTAGTATGTTTTCTTACTATGGCCAATCATAGCCACGATGGTGACAGATTCGTTATTACAGAAAGGAACTTCTGACCTCTTTTTAAATCGGAAAAATTCTCCGTGATGCCTAAACGACAGTGCAGGAGTGGCAAATTATCAGTAAATGAGAAATTGTAACCCTCAGGAACAGACACAAGAATGTCAGGGAAGAAGCAACTGAGACAGTCACTTAGGAAGGCATAAGTGGTGGCTCGTGAAAATGGGAGAAACTTTGAAGAGAGAACAATATCTTGGTTAGAAGGGCCAACTTTATCAAGTCAGCGAGGTATAAAATTGTAAACTAGCAAACGCACTGTGCAAGTAGTGCAAGAAAACCTATTTAAAAAAGGTGTATGAACGAAACATGAATTTAAAAAACATGCAAGGCTTCTGTGCCAGGGTACACTCGACATTGACTTTTTTTTATCGTGCACGAATGAATGCACGAAAAAACAGTAGGCATGGGTTGGTCTTGTAAGAATATTGAAACATGAAGCAAACCCCAGAGTGTATCATTTGGTATTTGAGAAGCTCTTAAATGTTCGAAGTCTAGGCAAGAATTATTCATCCAATCCAGGTTCTTGTTCTGTAATCTGGGATCTGTAGTCTTCATTTTATAACAGAGCCATCCGATGCAAATTCAAGAGTGCAAAGAAATAAACTTGACTTTATAGGTATTCACGCATGAATGAAACTGGGAAACTTGAGCGTTTCATGTGTTCTTATTATTTTCAACCACTGCAGACTGATGTCCAGTCCATGATCTTCAACTAATTTCAGGGAGGACATTTGAAAAGTTATCTTTAACGTTTGCTAAGGTCTGCTTTGGGTGCACCTATTACTTTCTGTTATCAAACATTGTCATTAAAATGCCTCCGAGATGATGTTCCAATAAACATTTACAAAAATCGACACTTCCCCCATCAGAACTAGCAGTTGTGGTAAATCGCGTACTGTGATGTCATCAGGGGTTAACGGGTATGCGTTGTTGCTTCCGCCACACGCATGATTTTGTTGAAATGACGCCAGTGATTCACAGAATCAGGAGAATGCATATTTCTCATGCTCAGCTTAAACAGCATGCATGTCATTTTTATTGGGAAATAAGTGACAGTTCATGTCAGCTCAACCTACTGATCTTTAAAAACAATATAAAAATGAACACAATGACTGGGTGTTTTCCCTTGAAACCCATCTTCTGATTCATCCTCTGGCTACACGCCAGTCTTTATGAGCCATGAGTCATTGACATATCACCGAGCAACGATGCCCTATTACGGCTAGATTTTTCTGGAGTGATCTGTCATTTACTATGAACTTGAGGCATGTTTGTGAAAGGTGGACAGGTCACACATTGTTTACTGATTAAGCCCTGAGTAAAAATGTTTGTTATAGATTTATTAATGAGGAAAAATGCAAGAAGGGGTGAGAACTACAGGCGTGTGTATTTGCACGTACATCAACTAAATAAGACGTAGATCAGTTTACTAAAGTCTTCATTACTTACGTGCAAAACTGAAAAAGCCACATCTTAATTAGTTATCATTAATTTATTCTTTACATTTTTCTGAGCAATGAAAAGAAGTACGTATGCGTCTTTTCAAATACAACCTAGTCATAATACGACAATTTCTTCATGCTGACTCTGCACAGCGATATTATCATCAGCTGCAGCCTGGGCCGCCGCAGTGCACCATTTCCGTTCCTAGAATGAAGGGTGGATCTTGAAATTCAAATAACTCCAGAGGGCTTGTTACAACCCCTCAATTAGGGATGATTCATACCGGAAGCATCCTTTCTTAACTCAGAGCCGGAAGTGTGATGACTTAGCTATTTCATTGAGCGGATAGGGTTGGGCAAGTTATGTGGAAAACAAAACTACGACCAAGGTGCTGGTATTTCGTGTGTGCTTCCGAAAGTTGCAACACATATTTTTGAATTACACAACTATATGACTCATCAGCATTTACATAAATAACAAAGTTTTTGGAAAACATTTGACAGGGGAATAAGAACCACTATTATTTAAAACATGATAACTCAACTACTTCGAGGCTTTTCCCAGTCCTGTGGGAATCCTGATTAAGTCACAAAAGGCAGATTTTATCCGAATAGAATTCGGAGTAGAGTGGTAATTATTGCACCTCATGTTTTTCCATGCTCGTGTTTCATTTGGTCAGGGGGTTCCAACCCTCCCAATACTACGAGCAACATATTCAATAAAAATCATCGAAACCTAATAATATTAGTTTTTGTTAGAAAGTTGGATGTTGCTTGACTGGGGTGTGAGCCCTGGTCAAGCAGCAACTAAAATCCTTCTCAGTGTAAGGCACAAGCAAACCCCAAATTAAACTGTGCTCAGTGCTGTGGTAGCTTCGCACAAAACAGTCAGACTTAACCTAGAGGCAATTTGTAAAACATTTGTGCAACACTTTAAGCAGCAGCACAGTGAAAACACACCACAAAAGGATCCCACATCAGTTTAGAAAAAAGAGTGGAAATTAATAAATAAAACAAGATCAAAACACCCAAAATCTAATCAGTAGAACCAGAGTTTTGAATTTTTAAAGATTTAAGTGTAAACAAGCTCTAAAAAACACAAAGCGCCAACCGCAGTGTTGTATTTCAGGTCTAAAAAAATAAGATAATTAAAGATGATTTATTGAGCAACAGTGCAGCGCTTCTTCATCTCCATCTCCATGTCAAAGAATACCCCCCAACATTCCTCAGGATTTACATCTTTTCCATTCTAAATTCCATCTCCAGGTTCCATAAAGGAAAGTTACACCAGCTAATAACATAATACAACACATTTCCCCCCTTAAACAAATAAAAACAAAAGGAAACCCTAAATTAAAATCTGTACAATATTTACAGACCATATTCCTACAGCTACTTGAAATTTAAAGCAAAACATCCCAGAACTACTCAAAATCCACCAATTTTGAGGGTACTTGTTTGGTACTTGTTTGTCCGGGCATCAAATTTGACCCATGAAGCTATAGAATCCTCCCTCAAACTCACTTCATTACCAATCAAGACATCATTTTCAATACTATCCTCATTTGAAAATCTCTCCACTTCTTCACCATCCATCTCCTAATGCTCAACCACAGGCATCTCCCTTCACTCTCTCATCATAAACCAAGAATCAGCAGAATCCTCACTGCATGTACAAGTGTGTCCAGGCTTACACTTATCAATACACTAAAGGTGTGCGGGGGGTTTGTAACTGGAAGGAACTAGACTATTAGGCCCTGTTCAAGAGGTGCTAATTAGGCGCGTATTTTCCAGGTAGAGATGGGTGTAAGGAGTGGCTGTGTCTTTTGAGGGAGTTATTTGAGTAATTCGAGCGGCTAGGAAATGGGCCATAGGTGCTTACACCGGGTAAACCCTTGTGAGTGAGTGTGACTATAAGGGGTACCCCCTTCCTCTGTTACTTCCCAGAGCAGAGGCAATCCACCTTGTCTCGCAGGGCCTCCCCCCATATAGCAAAATACTCAGGCAGGCTGGTCATTTACTCATTTTATCTTTCAAGCATGCTCCCATGCTCTTTTTCCTATAGGGATCCCCGACCCTGACGAATGCCCCAGACTTTCCAGCTCTTTGTGTGGGCTGAAACATGTTGGTCTCTCATTTTTAGACTCCGTGAGTCATCATTCTCAACAGAGTCCTTACCACAGTTTTTACTCTTATCTACAAACACCTATATTAAATTATTTCCAATTGAAACAGGTGATTTGTAAGGTAATCTTATTTTATTTACCAATTCCTTATCTGGATCCCTGTAATATCCAGTCAGATTAAATTTTAGTACTCTCTCAGCAGTTCTTTTAACAACAAGGTTGAGTCCGCCCAGGTAGTATCATCTTACCTGTGTGGGGCTAGGTGGTCAAATGATGAAGCATGACACTATAATGTGTGTGAGACCACCTAGTCCGTAAAGGGAACTCCCTCAAAAGACACAGCCACTCCTTACACCCATCTCTACCTGGAAAATACGCATCTAATTAGCGCCTCTTGAACAGGGCCTAATAGTTTAGTTCTTTGCAGTTACACCCCCCCCCCACACCTTTAGTGTATTGATGATTCTGTAGCCTAATCAGGAGCAAGTGTGGGGTTGAACCACTCTTGACACTCTCCTTTTGTGTTTCAACAGGCTCACACTTAGCCAATCTTTTCACACCCCACACTGCCATCTTGAGTAACCAAAGACTTATTAAACACCTTCACCACCTTCATGGGCTTGGCAAACTTAGACCTTTCTTTACCAAAACTGGCTTTTTTACTCTGACCCAATCTCCCACCACAAGTGACGGCTCCTTTACTTTCCATTTCTCATCATACACTTCTTTATACTTCTCCTGCTTCACTCGCACCTTGTTCTTAATCTCTTCTATACTCACATTCTCCAACTCTCTACTTTGTTTCTTCTTAAGCCACCATGGACAGAGTTTAGATACAGGATCTCTTCCTCTCAGCAATCTGAAGGGACTCACTCCAGTGGTACTCTGAGGAGTAATATAGCAAAACAATAATTTTTCTCTTACTTTCTCCTTCCAAAGACCTCCAAAACTCTGTGCCCAACAAATACTATCCTTCAGAACACGGTTGAACCTCTCAACTTGCCCATTCTCTTGCGGTTCATATAACGAAGTTCGAACATGTTTGATATTGCTATACCTAAAACACTTTGCATTTCTTTTGACAGCAGCTGAATGCCATTGTCAGATACCACAGTCTCCAGAAACCCTTCTCTAGCGAATTCCTCTTTGAGAAATTCAATGAAGATGTTAGATGTGATCTGGGACACCAGTTTCACTTCAGGCCATTTAGAATGGGTCTCCAGGCGCGCGCCTGAGGGCAGGTTCACCGAGGGACCATGTGAAGATTTAATAATTCTTCTTTGGTTTGTGGCTTGCAGGTTCCTAGGGGGCCTATTCTCTACTATGGGATGGGTGACTGATTGACCAATCAACATTGACGAATAGTCCTTGCTCAGTAAGTGACTACCCAGCACTTATTATTATTTATATTAATAGGAGAAGTAGATGTCACGGTCCTGATGAAGCATTATGGGATCATTTTTTTACTGTAGAGACGCGAAACATGTTGACCAGATTGCGTTAGGATTAGGTACACTACCTTTTTCCTTTCTATGGAGTGCAGTGGGACATTATTCCCCGCATTCACTCCCCCTGTTTCTTTTTTAATCTTGGCCTGAACCTTTCCCTGATTTATTCAATTATGATGCTTAAGGCTCGGAGCCAATTTTAACTCACTTTTCTCTCCTTCTTTTTTTCCTACAGTCAGTATTCACTTCAGACCTAACTATATCTGCTATACAATTTTCGGTATAGTACCACCGCCATATTTGGGGTGGTCCGCCAGACATTGCAGCACCGGTCTGATGAGGAGATTGCCCAGTGATGAAGCTTGGCATCCTAGTGGATGTTTGTGGGCTCTCCTGATACTACTGACTCTTCTCAACCCTGCATGTGCATTCGTTGGAACAGTGTACTACTTCTACTTTATGTTCAGGTCTTGGGAGACCGTACACTGGACCATAATTCTCCCAGTTCCTCCCTCTTTATTGATACATTTAGAATGATAGTCTACTAACACCAATGCATACTGAGCTTCAACAGGCAAAGAACAGAAAGGACCAGAAATGTCAAACCCCAGTTTCTGCCATGGAGACTTTGGCTAAGGCACCGGATGCAATGGGGCTGGCACTGTCTTCAACATCTTCTCCGCATTAACACAAACACAGCACTCCCTGACAGTCCTTTCCGCCATCTTATCCATACCAGGCCACCAAAAGCATGTCCGTATCAATCTCTTCATCGAGGACATACCAGGATGACCTTCATGCGCTAATTTTAAAATAATATCTTGCATCCCTTTAGGTGGGACACATTTACCTCTTTTGAATACAAGAACATTTTCAACTTCCAATTCATCTCTTACTTTAAAGAAAGGTGCGATCTCCTTCAAAATCCTTTCCTTTCCCGGCCAACAACACCTCACATACTCTTTAATCTCTTGCAATATCAAATCTTCCTGATCACATTCTATCCTCTGTTTTTCTTCTATAGCCTTGAATTCTTCGGACATATACTCTGACACAACCGACCCAACATCCATTTCCAAAGTACTACAAGCACTTACATCACTAGATTCATTCTGAGGAAGAAGCGATAGGCAATCAGCCACAGAATAATGTCTTCCGGCACATATTCAACTTGGAAAGAATATTCTTGCAATCTCAAGACTAACCTCGCAATGCGAGCAGTGGCATTCCATCCACCTCCAGGTGATAGAATCACAATTAAAGGCCTGTGATCTGTTTGAAGTACAAAATGCGAACCCCAAATATAGTTTCTGAAATGCTCAATCGCCCACACACGTGCCAACAGCTCCTTTTCAATAACAGCATACCTCCTTTCAGCATCAAAGTACAAGACGCAAACGTAGCATTGCAAACATCCTGCCACATCTCTGAGACAGCACACCCCCTCCCCCTACATGCTCACATCAACTGTCACAATGTACTGCGCCTTAACATTAAAAGGTTTGAGAGTAGGCACATCAGCAATTTCTCGCTTGATTATTTCAAATGCATTCTTCTGCCTTTCTGACCATATATACTCCAAACCCTTCCTAGTCAATTCCCTTAGTGGTTCCATTTTGGTAGCAAAATGTTCTATAAACTTGCAATAATATTCACATAAGCCTGCAAAAGACAACAATTGATCTCAATTATCTGGGGCTGGAGCATTAACAATAGCGTCAGCCAGTGATCGCTTCGGTACTATTGCTTCCCTCGACACTGTATGACTTACTGATTTGTCAAAAAAATGACATTTCTTAATTTTCAAAGTTAAGCCATTCTTACTGAGAACATCACACACCTTTAGCGTAAGATCTTTGTGTTCTTCCGCATTTTTTGAATAAACCAATACATCATCCTGGAAACATTTTACAAAGGTATCCATTTCCTTGAATAAAATGAACATAGTTCAGAATTATCCCAAGTTTGCTTGATCTCTCCAACCTAGTACATTAACCCCCTTTTCTGCTACATACAATTTAATTTTAGCAGACCTACTCTTCAAATAAAAGTAAGTTTCCACATACCCTTTGATATCTATTGCAGTTCCATCACAGCTTTCTGCAACAATATCAGGGCATGCCAAGTCAGACATTTTCCACACATCTTTGAATTTTTGTTTAAAATAATCACATGTAACAATTGTCCAGGGCGACCCTGAGTCTGCCATAACTTCGAGTTCCTGACATTCAATAAGCACTCTGCATTTAGGTTGTTTCACTGTGCCACAACCATTGTTGTCCCAATTGTTCTTAAGAGACAACACAACACCATTTTCACCATCCTCGTTGACATACAAAACTTTACCTTTATTGTTTCTACTGCTCCTTCTAACTTCCCTACAAACTCTAGCAAAATGTCCCACTCTGCCACACTTCTTACATTCCCTACGTAACGCTGGACACTGCTGGGAATTAGCAAAATGTTTTAAATTTACACAATGAAAACATGACAATTGTTCATTTTTTCCATTGGTGTCCTCTTTCTTACTCCATGCAACATTCTTGGTAGGAACATTGCCACTCGAGACATTTACCCCCACCGCTCCCACAACTTCAAACTCTGACTATTTGTTCTTTTCAGTCTCCTGGACAGATTTTATCCACCTCTAAGATTGTTCCAAAGCTTTTGTGGTATTGATCACATCCTGCAATTGTGGATCACCCATTACCCACAACTGTTCTTGAATTCTTCTACTCCTGACATGGACAATAATTTGATCTCTGATCATCTCGTCTGTAATAGGTCCAAAATTGCAATGCATAGATAAGCCCCTTAAAGCTGTGAGAAACTCCTCAAAAGTTTCTTCCAGTTGTTGGGTTCTGGTATAAAATTTGTATCTATTCAAGGCTATACTTGTAGTTGGTTTAAATCTATTCTCTAGTTTAATTAGTGCATCTTTAAACAAATCAATTTCCTCATCTTGAATAGTTCCTTGTGGTAAAGTCCTTAAAACCATTTGGCCTTCAGACCCAAGACAATGTAACAAAATATTCTTCTTCCTTTCCTGTGACATCCCATATTTATTGATAGCTTTCAAATACGTCAAAAACTCTTCTTTCCATCTAGCCCATCATATAGGAGGATCTCCTTTATGTTGTAGAAACTTGGCAGGAGGTTCAAATTGCATCTTCCTCTCTTCCATTTAAAAAAAAAACTGTAAACAAAAAAAAAATAACTCTACCCAATGACAATAAAAAGAATAATAAAAATAAACGTAGTGCTATTAGCTTAGAACTACCAGTGAAATGGAGGAAATACTAGTAATCTTTCTTTACTGTAAAACAGGAAGTGGTCTGTAGGAAATAATTCAATTTCCCACAATTCTTGATGCGTCCAGAACAATGCACAATCAAAGAAGGATGAAGGATCCTGAAAGACCGGAAGGAAATTCTTCACAGTTTCAATATGTGTGTTACTAGGCCACAAAGGAGCGTGAAGACCACGTTACAGCTTGTGCGGGGTACACGTGTTGAAAGCAGCTTGGGCTGATATGCGTTCCTTAGCAACACACCAGCACCGCATCCCACAGCGTAACAGTCTCTTGAAGGATGCATGCGAGTAGTGCTTCCTTCGAAATGAGGAACACGTCGTCCGTTGAAAACCGACACACATTAAATAATAAGAAAATGCCCAAAGTTAGACCAGCAAAGTGTGTATACTGTTGTAAGAATGTAACCGGCATGTCATCGTAGAGAAGGGTGATTAATAAATGTCCCTCCGTGATGAATATCTGTGGGTTTATAAAGGAAGCAGCACCACACCTGTGCTGTTCTGCGTACTCCTGGAGTAAGTGTGCTTCCTCAAAACTCGTCGCCAAATTTTGTAGTATTTCAGGTCCAAAACAATGAGATAATTAAAAATGATTTATTGAGCAACAGCGTAGCGCTTCTTCATCTCCATCTCCATGTCAAAGAATGCCCCCCAACATTCCTCAGGATTTACATCCTTTCCATTCTAAATTCCATCTCCAGGTTCCATAAAGGAAACGTACACCAGCTAATAACAAATGACAACACGCAGCTATCTGGTCGGCCTAGAACAAGTCAGTGTCACACTTTCAGGCCGACCGCAAAGAGGTCAGCTACTGTCAACCAGGTTACACCAGCTGAAGTTTACGTTCCGAAATCCATGCCAGGAGTCCCGTTCACAGAGGAGAGGGCCACAAAGAGCAGGGAGGGTGTTGCGGGAATCTGCCAGTGTAGCACGAAGATCCTGAAGTCACTGGAGCTGCACGTTGGCAGTCCCCGGTAGTGGTTGATGCTGGAGTTCGAAAAGACAGCTGTAGAAGCTTCGCATTGAATTGAGGTACAAGAGGCAAATCATTGATGCAAACGGACCAGTTCGTGGTTGTGACGACCCCAAAAGCTTAAATAAACAGCTCTCTGAGCACACTGAGGGTACAGGCTCTTAGAGGCACCACTAGGGGTACAGGCACTCCCTTCAGCTGGGTCCAGGGGCAGGTGCAGCATGCTAAGGATCCTTTTATATCCCTGAGGCTCAGACCAGGAGGCCAACATACTCTGGTGAAGTCGTAGGTCCCATTCTCTTCTCACTCAGGCAAGATAGAAGCAGACAGCAGGTCCTCACGGTAGGGTAGTAGTTCCTTCAGAGCAGCAGCGGAGTGGCAGTCCTTTCAGCAACATAGCAGTCCTTCCTGGCAGACTATCCACATGTCCAGAAGTGCACTGAAGAGTTGATGCCTGAGGTCCAGTATTTATATCCAGTTGTGCCTCTGAAGTGCAGAGGTGCCTATGGAAGCATGCCTTTCGAGTGTCCAGGTACCCTGCCTTCCTGGCCCTGGCTCCAGACTAACTACAGAGGGTATGCAGCCCTTTATGTGGAGATAAGTCCTAGTATATTCAAGTGTAAATGTGGTTAGGCCCATCTTCTTCCTCCCATCCTGCCAGTGATTGCCCATCCAGTCACAACTAAGCTCCCTGTAGTGTGTGGCTTTTAGAACCATCAGCTTTAGGTTGGCCTTCCCTTCAACCTTTTGCCAGCTCCCCTCCATTTTCTGACCTCATTTATGCTGGCTTTAGGCCTCTGTGCACTTTACCACTGCTACCACTGTTAAAGTGCTTGTGCTCTCTCTCCTAAAACATGATGACATTGGTTAATACCCAATTGGCATATTTAATTCACTTATGTCCCTAATGAAGGGCACTAACCCATGGCCAGCAAGTTAAATTCTACTAGTGGGCCAACAGCCCTGATTGTGCCACCCATTTAAGTAGCCACTTGACCATGTCTCAGGCCTGCCATTACAAAGCCTGTGTGTGCAGTTTTACACTGCCATTTTGACCTGACAAGAAATACTCTTGCCAGGTCTAAACCTTCCCTTTTTATACATGTAAGTCACCCCTAATGTTAGCCGTGTGTGACCCACAGGGCAGGGTGTAATGTATTTAAAAGGTAGGACATTTGCTTTTAAGGTTTACATTCCCAGGTAGTGAAAAAAATCCCCAATTCATTTTTCACTACTGCAAGGCCAATATTTCCCAGAGGATAAAATTGGGATTGCCTTATTACATTTTATGAATGTAGTATCTGAGCTTTAAGATATAAGTTTGTCAAGTTTGGTGTTGCTGAGTTCCCAATTTAAAATCCCAATTTATGGTGAAGTCAGATTTTAAATTGCAGTTCTCACTTTTAGAAAGTTGGCATTTTCTTACTTTCACCATTTGGTACCTACTGCTGTCTCCAATACACGTCTGTGGTGGGGTGACAGCTGTGCTTGTGCATTCCATCTAGACAGTTATACACAAATGGAACTTAGGTGTGATTGATAAGCTATCAACATTGTGATGGAACATCCTGAACAGGATGGGTAGGTGGTTCTGACACACATGAAAGGGCAGTGTCCTGCCATCTACAAAGATCTGCATAAGACTCCCCTGTAGTGAGTTTGGAGCCAGGGCAGGAAGAGAGAGCCTCTCTGCACTTCAAAGGCCCTTCGTTGAAGTCTCACCCACTTCAAAGGCACAGCTGGGTATACATACTGGAACTCTGACCCCACCAACATAGTACACTTCTGGACCTGGGGATACTTTGCCAGGGAGAAGGATGGCTGTGCTTATAAAAGATCAGTCACTTTGCTGAGCTGCTACTATTCTGGACTCTTGCTTTGCTGAGCTGATCTGCTGACTGCTGCCCTATTGCCTGAGAGTGAGAAGGACTGGACCTGCATCTCTCCATCCCAAAACCAAAGTGGCTCCAAGTGCTTGCTGGCTTGCCTCCCATTCTGAAGCGTGAGGAACACCAAAGACTTCCTTTCCATCCACAAACAGCATCTAGAATTTGCTTTACCCAAGTCTTGCTCTGCCAAGTGGTGCAAACCCAGCCAAGGGCCCTTAAGAGTGACTATAAAGTGCTGCGTCTGCCAGAACCTGTACATCTCCGCTGTTGGACCTATCAGAATTGGCACATCACCTGCTGCAGGATTAAGATTGATGCATCCACATGACCTCTCCACATGCGTTGGTGCCCTTTTGGCTGCATTGCTTGCAGGAATACTTTTATGCAGGAAGGGACACCTTCCTGCACAAACACAATGCCTAAAGGCGTTTTCCTCTTCTATGTGTGCTGCAATATGCAGCACACATAGAAAGAGAACAAAACAAGGAGAAATAGAGATATTTCGCATTGTTGCACCTCTTCTGGGGTGGTGTACAGTTTTTACACATTCCCAGGTTTACAGATCCTTGTAAATTCGGAAACATATAAAAACCCATGAGTGTTGTGTGGGAAAATCCACCTCAGACACAGAGTAAGGCAACGTAGTGACTTGCAATGAATGGCCTTATACCATATGTATGTGACTAAGGAAAACAATGCAAAGTGGCTTTGTGTTGCTTCATAGAAATGGGTATGCATTCTGCTCCACCGAAGCATAAAAAAAAGTGACACCCGGCAGCACATGGGGCTTGTAAATATGGCCACTAGTGTGTATCTGACTGACGAGGACTAAAATTGTGGTTCCTGCTTGGACAGGTTGCATACCTCTGCCAACCAGAAGCCCAATTTAGACAGTGGTTGTCTAGGAGGAATACACAAAGCCCAACTGTTAACTACATCAAGTCATGTGAACCAGAGACAGGCTGCATGCACTAAATGAGACTTCACCATAAGTTAAGATTTTCAATTGCAATTCCAGAGACACCAAACATGAAATGTTTGCCTGTTCCCATTGGAAATTACTCTTATAAAAGGTAATACGGTAACTCCAATATTATCCTACGGGAGAGATAGGACTTGCAGTAGTGAAAAATGAGTTTAGCAGTTTTCACTACAATTACATGTAAAACCTAATAGAACATGACCCAGTTTTTAAATACATTGCACCATGCTCTCTGGACTGTCCAGGGCCTACACTTGAGTGACTTATATGTATTAAAAAGTAAGATTTGAGCCTGGCAAACGTTTTACTTTGCCAGGTCAACATGGCAGTATAAAACTGCACATATAAAAGCTGCAATGGCAGACCTGAGACATGTTTAAAGTGCTACTTAAATGAGGGACTCAATCAGTGCTGCAGGCCCATTAGTAGCATCTAATTTACAGTGCCACTCTACTAGGAACCTACAAGTATACTAAATATGCCAATTCAGTATAAGCCGATAAAACATTTTTAAGGAGGGAGCACAAGCACTTTAGCACTGGTTAGCAGTGATAAGGTGTGCAGAGTCCTAAAAGCCAATGAAAACCGGTACAGAAACCAGGAGGGTGAAGGCAAAGAGTTTGTGGATGACCCAGCAGAAATGGCCAAGTCCAGCATGACCCTCGTCAGCCAACAGCCAGGGTAGACTAATCATTACCTTGAAGGGCTTCCCTGCTGTGGCAAAAAGAACATGGAAGAAGGCTCTATTATGCAGGGGTACCTGTCAGCTCTATGCCTCTCTGAACATAGTTGGATCCCTCTGTCTATGCTCTCCTGAACCACTGAACCGAACTATGGAGAATCCTTCTCCTCATCTGTGGACCCCATCTGTGTGGTCCTAATCTCAACTTGCTCACAAATGCATCTCAGTAGCCGACAGTACCACCATGGCCAACAGAGTGATGGGGTTCTTTCCACCCCTTGGATCAGGCTTCTGTCCCCAAACCAAGGAAAAGTCTTCTCATAAGGACAGTAAGCAACAGAGGCCACTGACTACTGGCAGTGTCCAGAGACAGGCTAACCAGAGCTCTCTGACCTCAAAGGTCTCTCACAGTGGTGGGTTGCTTCCCCAGGTGTTTGGTGCCTTACCGCCAGTCTACCTCCCTCCAGGTCAGGGGTGGTAGCCCAAGACTGGCCACTCAGCCCACAGCTGTACCCTAAATTTGAACAGGGGACAGGGTCCTCCCTCAGCCTGCCCCTCCATCTAGACTCCTGTGCCTTCCACTTGGAAGTAGTACATCCAGAAAACAGAACTGTCTGGACTCCCTGGGTGGTCACGCCTCTCAGTTCTCCTGATACCGAGGGCAAGTCGTTACCAATAACGCAGTCTATGGGCAGCTGGTGACTAACTATGTCCCTCCTCTTTGTCACCTCCCCACTTCAGAGATACTAGGGCCATAGGGTAGAAAAAGTCCTGGCCATAGGCCTGAGTCACCCTACACACCTAGCCGGGATCCAGTTCTGAAGAAACTAGCCTTTCCACTATCATGGCCCGGCTAGCAGTGGTGTCCCTCAGAGCAATGATAGGGATCCCACTCACTTTCACCAGGTGGACGTGACGGCTCCCACCCTCAGGGATCACAAGTCCACCCTCTGAGTCTGCCCCCGAACTAAGGGGATCATGGCATGGGCTATGACCTGCCCCTGCGATTACCTACACCTGAGGCCACACTGGTCAACCTGTGAAGGTTTCACCAGTGGGTGTATTCTTAGGAGAGGCAGAATCCCCCTGCTTGTGCCCTAGCTGAGAACATTTGAAGCTTTGAGGTTGGAAGTGGGGGTGCCCTGGGCTACCACCCACCAGTAACTCCTCCCTGTTTCTCAGAAGGGGCATGGGAACCCTTTACTCCCCACTTATTCTGAGACTTGCAGAGGTCACTTATAACTTCCCCCTCACTCTTCTGAGGGGAACCTTAACCACTCTTCCTGAGGTCACTCTCAGGTACATTCTTATAGACCATGGTGCTGAGCCAGTGGTTCACCGTCATAGCAAGTTCCTTGGGGTCAGTGAGCTTTCTGTCAATTAGGTGTTGATTCAGATCAGAAAAACAAAGACTCAACATGGGCTCTCTTGCAATCAAATTGTACAGCCCCTGATAATCATTTACTTCACTGACCTTCACCCAGCTTCCCAGTGTCTTACAAAAGGAATCCACAAAATCCACCCAGGTCTGGTGGGCCAATTTCTGACTGTCCCTAAAGTTCTGCCTGTACATTTCTGGGGTAAAGCCATACTTCCTAACAAGGGCTTCCTTCGTGGGGGGATACCTCACCCTGTACCCCTTCTCCAGGGCCAGTAGAGTGTCCTTCCCTTTGCTAGGGAAATCCTTCTGCAGACTGGCCCTCCACCCTGCCTCAGGGATCCTGTGAATCTGTAAAGCAATTTCACAAGCCTCAAACTATTTTTCAATGTTGTCACGCACAACAAAGTCAGTCACCAGACCTTTACGAATATGGACACTCTTGTCTCCAGAGGGCACTGCAAGTATACTACCACCATCACTGCTGGATCTGTCTGTCTGGCCTTAAGGTGCAACTCCTTTGAACTCAGTGGCTGAGTCAGTAACAACTTTTTCTCCTCCTAGGCCCTCCCGTCATTCTTCTCTTCCAAGGCCCTCTCAGCCTTCTTCT
This sequence comes from Pleurodeles waltl, assembly GCF_031143425.1. NCBI lineage: Eukaryota > Metazoa > Chordata > Amphibia > Caudata > Salamandridae > Pleurodeles > Pleurodeles waltl. The sequence goes on along the minus strand of NC_090450.1, from coordinate 155,511,666 downwards.
CCTTCATGGCAGGTTTCCTTTCCTCCATCGTAACTGAGCCATCTGCAACTTAACTCTCTCTCCTCCCTCCTTTTTGCCAGCTCCTCTGGGGACAGGCTGGGGGAAGACACACTGCTCCCTGCCCTGGCAGGGAGCTCCACTTTAGGGGTCAAGTCATCCCCTCAACTGCAGGTGGCACCACTGAAAGGTCCTCTCCAGGCCCTTCTGTCTCATTATCCTCTCTTGTGGCTTCAACCACTAACTGAAGGGCTTCCGCACAGGCCCTTAGAGCCTTCTGGAGCTCCACCTTACCGGTAATTCCTTAGCTGGAAGTCCCTCTCTTTGCAGAGCTCCTTGAACCGGGCCACAGTGTAGGCATCCATTTTGGAAAGCTCATCATCCTTTTTTGCAGGTGTGGTCTCAAGCACAACAATCAGGGAAAGAATTAATAAAAGGGAAAGGGCAATCAATGAGAATTTAAATGTGAGTTGGTCTCAGATATACAATGGTAGAGCACACCTAATCACTGTATGGTACTGCACAAACACAAGACCAAATCCTCACCATAGATCAACAATGTGGGAAATTGGGTTGTTGGTTGACTGGGGTTTAAGGGCCGTCAAGCAGCAACCACAATCCTCCTCCGGGTAAGACACAAGCAAACCCAAAATTAACCTGTGCACAACCCCCTGGTAGACGTCAGGCTTAACTTAGAGGCAATGTGTAAAGCATTTGTGCAACACTTCAAATAGTAACACACCAAAAAATGATCCACACCAGTTTAGAAAAATAAAGCAGAATTTAGTAAATAAAACAAAGACCCAAATGCCAAACATTCAATCATTAAAAATTTAGTTTTAAAGATTTAAGTGGAAAATATCACATAAAAGCACAAAGCGCCAACCACAGCTATCTAGTCACACTGGACTGGGCCAAAGTCACACTTTCAGGCTGACCACAATGGGGTGCAGGTTGAGCACAGCCACCGGGTTAGGCCCGCTAAAGTTTACCTTGTCAAATCTGTGCAGAGTCCCCTTCACAGAGTTGAGGGTCGCAAGGAGCAGGTGGAGCATTGCGGGAGGCTGCGGGCATAGCACAAAGATCTGGGAGTTTGCCGTGGACAGGCATCAATACAGCTTAGTGTTGGCGGTTCCCACTCGTGGTCGATGCTGGAGTGTTGCAAGGCAGATGCCGGAGATTTGCATAGAATCGCCATGGGAGAGGTGACGTCTTGGTGTGAATAGGCCTGTTCACTCAAAAACTCTTTGAGCCACACCAAGGATACATGAGCAGAGTGGCACCACTTGGAGGTCAGCAACTCACTTCAGTTGGATCCAGGGGCTGGTGCAGGCTATAGGGGAGCTTTTATGTCTCTGAGGCTCAAATCAGAAGGCCAGCAGACTATCCCTTGGAGTCACTCTGGTGTCCTGGGTTGAAGGGTGAAGTTGCAGGTCCAGTTCTTTTCTCATCCAGGCAAAAGGGAAGCAGGCAGCAGGTCAGCATTGCAGGACAGCAGTTTCTTCAGAGGAGTAGCCCAGCAGAGAGGTCGTCCTTTCAGCAGCATAGCAGTCCTTCTTCCTGGTAGAGTATCCACATTTACAAAAGTGTACTAAAGAGTTGCTGCCTGAGGTCCAGTATGTATACCCAGTCATGCCTTTGAAGTGGGTAGGAGCTTCTGGAGGCGTGCCTTTAAAGTTCACAGGTGACCTGCCTTCCTGGCACTGGATCCAGACTAACTACAGGGGGCTGAAGCCCTTTGTGTGGAGTAGGACACATCATATTCAAGTGTAAGTGAGGCTGGGCCACAGGAAGATCCCAATTGTGTGTGGCTGTCTAGGAGTAATACACAAAGACCAACTGTCAACTATACCCGGTCATGTGACCCAGTGACAGGCTTAAGGCATCAAATGGCTAAAGAAAGATTATGCCAACTTTCTAAAAGTGGCCTTTCCTGAATTGTAAATTATAATCCGACTTCATCATAAATTAGGATTTTAAATTACAATTCCATAGGCACCAAAGGCGAACTGTTTACCCATTCCCATTTGGAAATTACACTTATAGTAGTAAAATGAGGTTTGGGGTGAGTCAAGGAGGCATAGAGGAGGGAAGAGCCTAGAAAGGGTTATTTTGGAAGTCATAGTAGTAGAATGAGGTTTGGGATGAGTGAGAGAGTAGAGGTAGAGGATATATTGAGAAAGGTATAGAATGAGACATAGAATAATGCATTGGAGATAGCAAAATTAGGAGTATGGCAATACATATACAGATGCATGACTACATAGAAAGTGTATACAAATATGAGGAAGGTAATATATCAAGAAATAAAGCTGTATCAAATAAACTCAGACTTTCAAACGTTGCTTTACTTAAAACAAATGTGTGTATTTTTTATATATTTTGTTAGATTTAATTTGAATTTGATATTTTCCTTTATCTTTCAATAGTGAAGCACTTGTAGATAAAATAGTTTTGATAATATTTACATATTTTAATGGATTAATAAAACAGAGACCCATATGCATCTAATCAAATAATATATGAAAACTATGCAGTAACCTATATACATGTCAAGCATAAAATAATATATTAATATATATAACCAAAAGTAATATATATATTTAAGCAAACCTAAAGAATATCTATACATTTTTAAAGACCATAGTTAGTATACACATTTGTACAAAATAAATTCATATATCTAAAACATACATATAATCAAATAATAAATTTCTATACACACAGTGATATGCTGTACATTAAAGTTTGAGTATGGTGGTCATGTAGAAAAGAGCCAACTCTTGAGTTGTCGTCTCAAAATAAGATAATTAGCCATGGATCTTATGTTTGGGGTAATGAATTCTATAGTTTGTACCACCTATGTTTTTTTTCCTGGATGGTGGGGTTTTGAGGTGAGGTGCTCATCTGGAACAGAGGATCCTTTGTTGAACATATTTTGTGATTTTATTCCTGATAAAATGTGGTCCAGTTCCATGTATTGCTTTGTGGGTGAGGCAGAGCAGCTTGAAGGTGGATCTTCTGGCAACTGGTAACCAATGTAGGGCCCACAAGGGAAAGGAGATGTGGGCTTGTGGTTTTACGTGTAGGAGTAGTCTGGCAGCAGAGTTCTGGATTCTTTGTAGTCTTTTCATAGTTGATAAATATGATCCATGGTAGAGGCCATTGGCATAATGACATTTAGACAGTACAAGGGAGATAGCAGCCTGGACCTTGTGTGGAAATCCCATCTGGGGGGACATGTGTTGCAGAGTTCTCATAGTAAAAAAGCTTGATCTTGCTAATTTGTCCACTTGGCATTCCTTGATAAATTGGAATCCTTGGTAATGCCAAGATTTCCTACTACCTTAGATACTGTAGGAGGTTATTCCAGATCAACGTGTGAGGAAAAAGTGCACAATTCCGAGTGTCACAACTTAGTACAGGGAACAAGCACTCTGTTTTACTGCATTATCCCCCATTGTGAGGTGCTGAACTAAGAATAGTGCTGCAATATTGCTCCCAGTAAATGCCTTACTCCCCCCTTATCCTCATAGTATTTGGTTGTACCAGGTAAAGATTTACCTCAGCAAATAACAGGACAACTGTAATGTTCCAAATACTTACCTGTAATCTTCATTACTCTTAGACCTAATCGTACTTGTTCCATCTATTATTTCTGAGGTAGCATTCACCTGACAGGCAAAGAATGGACGACAACAAGTAACGCAGAGGCAATGTCCAAATGGCTTACAGGTAATTTCCATCACTTTTACCCTTCCCAATCAAATTTATGAGGTGAAAGCTACCTCCAAGTAATGATTGGGAGGAGAACATGAACCACAGAGGTCATTAGGGATTTATTGCTTCAACCCACTATTCAATAAAACACAAGAAAATCAGTTAATCCAGTGTCAACATTCTGTATTGAGATTTGATACCAGTGCTCGGATGGGAAAAGAAACGGCACAACAGTCTATAATGGTTGGGTAACACCAGGCCTGCCAGAAAGCTTATTGTTGATGTAGAAAATGTATGACTCAAGCAGAGAGAAGAAGGATGTACCTGCACAACCACTGGCCACATGGAATGGGAAAAAGCACAGCTAGGTTAACCCAGTTTTTTCCAGAATGATACAGAGACATTCCTCGTAAGATGATCCCATTAGGTGACTGACAAACAAATTTTACACAGAGAACGGAGCTACATTAAAATGATTGATGGATGAGCAGCACACTTGGAGAACTGAATGACCCCTTCCACAAAGAGGTGTGGGGATAGTGTGCAGACATAGTAGAATAATTGTATTGTGGCAGAGTACTTCAGGAACATGAGTGGACTGTGAGTAGAAGGGTCTAAAGGTAAAGGAGTGTAAATCACACCTCTACAACAACTGTCCCTTATACCTCCAAGTGATTGTCAAAGATCTTCTTTGGCTGCCTCAATTCATATGGCTGCATATATCTAAAAATTCTCTAATCCAAAATTCTTTATTAAGGCAAGTCTAAAACACATTCAGAAGGCCCTGATGACATAACAAGACAATTAACTTTTTAACAATTCCATGCATTAATAAATGCATTTTCTTATTGAATCATCTCTTTCCTTCATAAATATTGAAGACTTTGTAGCCCATTAAGCACTAGGTGCAACATTAGTAGGAAACATTATGGAAGTGCAAATCTGCTTACCTGGGCCACTCTCACAATAAAAACAAACTCACAATTCAGTTATCTACAACTTCTAAGCTAGAATAAGCCAAAGAATATTTAGCAAACATTCTTGTAGGAAGTGCTTTTAAGTAACTGTACTGGAAGACAGAGACCAGTGTGGCACAAGTATATTATGAATGTCAGTGAATCTAGACATCTACCATCAGAGAGCATTGTGACACAAGTATATTATGAATGTCAGTGAATCTAGGCTTCTACCATGCAGAAATCACCAACCAAGACCTTAGGGGCATACTTACAAGCAGCTTGCACTGCCGAGGTGTCACTTTTTGTGATGCATCTGTGTCGCAGGCTGAAGACCCATATCTACAAGGCCACTCAAAGCCACTTTGAGTGGCTTTTCATGACCTTGGAGATACAGAGTAAGGCCATGCAGCGCAAGTCCCTGCATTGCGTTCTCCGTGTCAAAGAGGCATTCCATGGGCGCTGTGGTGTGTGTTCCCATGCAACACCCATGGATTTTGACACTTTCCCAGATTTTACATATATTTGTAACCCTGGGAATGATTCAAAAGCCTATATCTCCCTACATAACGAGGAGACATAACTTTATTTCTCCTTGTTTTTAACTCTTTCTATGCGTGTTGCATTCTGCAGCACACATACAAGGAGGAAAACGCCTTCATTCGTTGTTTTTGTGAAGGAAGGCATCCCTTCCTCCATAAAAACAATCATTCCTAAAATGCAAACACCCTTGCACCATGGTGCAAGGATGCCTGCATGGCAGGCAATTGTGTGTCAGCACAGTGGAAGAGGACAGAAATGTGCTGTACCTCATAGAATACGGCACATTCCGGCCCTTTTCTTTTGATGCAGGGCAGCGCAGAAAGAAGCCTTGTGGTGTTGCCTTGCGCCAAAATATTGTAAATAAGGCCCTGGGTGTCCATCGGACATATCAAATTACTTGGTACACCAGAGGCTGAGTTCTTCAATTACCGAACAGTACAGTTGCTTTCTTCTCACCAGAGAACATATAACAATGGTGAAAATTAAACAGTTTAAGGACTTTAGAGCTGTTGGCTATGCCAGATGTGTTACAAAATAAGTGAGTAATATCAATATGTTCATGGAATGACAAATACAATCTGTAGACTAGAGAAAAGTATGCCGCATTGACCAAAATCTTTCATTCCAAGATCCATGTGAGCAAATGTGTCTGTTTTACATCATCATTAATGATTGCAAAAAGTATTCAAGGGCCAAAAGAAAGTGCAATGTGCAATATTGATGTCCTGAATGCTCTTTATCAAGAGTAAATAACACAATAAACCATGGAACAATAATTGAAAAAGGCAATAGTTCTCATCTTTAAGAAGGCTGAACTATTGGATTTCCAAAACTTGCTGGCATTGACGTATGAATGCATGCATCAAGAAACATGCATGGGTATTTCAGGCACACTCGCCTACTTCTTTCATGGGAAGGTTTGGCATTTACTTAGTGGGAAAATGATTTTCACATGGATCTCTAACCACACAGAACATGTACAGTATAACGAGCAAAAGTGCATGTTGGCCATTTCAATACAGTGCCTTTTTCAGAAGTGTGCAATCGTAAAGGAGATATGCCATGGCTAGCTTTGTTTTCAGAAAAATATCCTTTGAGGCACTATTGTACAGGCCTGATGCACCAAATAACAACTGCTGTTCCCTTTTCAAACTCTATTGAACTCACAAGCTAGCTGATGCTGAATGTGTGACTGAGTACTATACAGCTGGAATCAGACCCTGTGTGAAATAACTAGCCTCAGTAACACCATGTGATAGTTGAACTGTAAGGTTCCAAACAAAGAATGTAGATACTTCAAGTGGGTGTGTTGGGAGAATCTGGATTTAATTAAAGACATGGATGCATAACCATTTTATTGCTTGCTCCATGCAGCTTTTGAAAGAAGATTTAATGCCAAACACAAAATTCCATAATTAGATCACAACAGTTCTTTTAAACCCATACACTGCAACCATCTTCTTCTTTACATCTGCTCCAGGCACCAACAGCTGAATGCCTGACAAAGAAAGAAACAAAACCAATCATAAGAAAAATTATCCAGCCCACAATAAACAACTGAATCTTCAAACATCAGAAAGTATTCTTAAATGTTGAAATATTACTCAGGCACAAAGCCATAATGTCCATAAGGCCTTAGGCAAACCTTTCCAGCCACCAATTCAAGCACAGGCTGAGAGGGATAATGTTAGCTACCATGTCTTTAATGAATTTTAAATAATCTCAACACATCCACTTGGAGAATCTACATTTCGTTTCGAGACAGGAGGCTATGTGTGTTCAAAGCTTCTCAAAGTCACACATGCTTAAAATAAAAACTTGCAGTTACCCTGCATGCAACCAAACAGCAGTCTTTAAAATCCCCACCAAATGACCACCTGACAGAAACACTTTACTACCTTTAGACCCTTGCGCTGATTGCACCCGAAACAGGGCCACGTTCACTTCTACTTCACTCCTTACCACTTTCATTAATCCGTCTGTATTTGCTGTTGATACCGGCCACAAAGGCGTAACACACAACAACAGTTGTACTCCGACTCCCAAAACTCCCTCCATTCTGCTTTCACACATTTTCAAATATCACACCACAGACCTTTGGTGATGTTCATGGAACTTTGGTTAAAACAAAAATGAAGAGATAATTTTAGACATTTGCATTATATGAAACAGAACTCCATAGTGATTTTAAAAACAATATCTTACATCTAATTCTTCAACATCTGCCATTTTTCTGATAAGAAGTGCATGTTTGCAAGGCAACTGCTGAAAAGGTAAGGACCTATTCAAATGTAAACTCTGAAATCTTTTGAAAACTAAATTACTTCCCATACAAAATCATAATTTGACCTAGAAGTTTACAATGTGATACCTTTCATAACTCTGCAACACAAAACATTCTTTCCTATTGACCTTCCATCTACTAATCTGTGACTAGCAGTTACCACTGACCTATAGCAATTTATTGCCCTATAAATTAAACGTTTCCCAAATAAATGAGGCAGTCAATTACACAGCTCTACCACAGAAGCTTACAAGGGATCCAAACCCCTTTCCATGAATGAACATACCCAGGCTCTCCATGCTCTCACATGTCTACTTCTTGTCCCTGGATTCCCTGAGCAGCTCATGTGCCTCGTTCAAAAGGCCTCCTAACTGAATTGCAGCCTTGAAATACTTCAATAAAGGAGGTTCAGGGTTCCGTTGACTACTAAGGAACCCTCCTCGCCATCTGGTACCTCTAACAAACCTTGACTGACAGGAATCAAAAAAGGCTCCTCTTCTTCTAACTCCATCACTCCCATAAAATCAGGGTTGAGTGATCCAGAAGTGTCATCGGCAAAATCCAATACTATTGTTTCCTCACTAGTAAGAGAACCCTCTGAATGATAGCAAATGGTGGAAAGGCATACCCGTTTTGCCCACCACCAATTAAACCCAAATGCATCCACTGCTCCCACTTCTGGATTGGTCCCCAACTGTAGAACCTCTCCAAATATCTTGTTAACTGAGAAGCAAAAAAGGTCTACCTCCATAAGACCTCAACACTCCTCCAACAGCACAACGACCTCCTGATTGAGACTCCAGTTGTTGATGTTCCTTAGATATTATGATTTCCAATCCTCTACACAGTTGTTCTGACCTGGAAAGTATTCTGCTCTCAGCCCTTGCACTCAGACAGCAATACTGTAGCTTCTTGAAAACATCGGTCAAATTGTGGGATTTGTTGCCACCTAGAAAGTCTATGTACTGCACAGCGGACACAATGTCCATTTTCAACAAGACATTGCAACTGTATAAATACATTTGAAATGTTTCAGAGAAAAATAAACCTACTTTCATTTCAAGCTATTTATGTGTAAACATTTGCCCTCCAGAGCTCATCTGTCTCTGTTTCCTGCTAACCCATTCAAACTCCTCAACCTTACAAACTTGCATCTGTTTCCAATATGAAATGGGAAGACATTCTGACATTTGCACAGCAATTCCATGCCTTTACTTCATCATGCCACCAAATCAACTCTTCTCTGACTTCCACTGATAGATACATTTGGGCGCAGAACCACAAAACGCTTCTCAGATTCTGCTTCCAGTCTCTGCAGAGCCCTGAAAATCAGTGGCCCCAAAAAGTCTACCTGCATTGAGAAAGAAACCAGATCTACTACTATTGCCAGGAATGTCAGAGACACCATACCCTTGTTTAAGACACCTTTCGTGTGTCTTTTGGTTTTATCTTTCTCACTTCCCTCACAAGCAAACTCAATACCAAATTTGTGGTATCCACATGAAAGCCTAAAAACACCAACTCATTCTTAGGAAGCAGAATTGCCTTCTCTCTACTTATTAAAGAACCTAGGCCTTCCAACATATTTGGCTCAAAATGCAACTGCTCCTCCAGCCCTTGTCATTCCTGGGACACAGCCAGAAAGTCAAACAGATGCCTAGTCATACATACTCCTTTCTCCCTCTGTCTGAGGTATGCAGTCACTGCTCTCAGCACCTTGGTGAAACACCAGGGAGCCAAATTTAGCCCAATTAGAAGGAAAACAAACTGTCAAAGCTCTTCTGGCCATTTAAATTTAGGGTACCTCTGACTCTCAACATCAAAATAAACTGATGCCACATCAACATGGCAGCGCCGCACATGTGACATGCTACGTCAAGGCATCATGTCACTCCAAACTGTCAAATACCCTACTTCCAAAGGATTGCAAGGACAGGCGCACAGCTACCCTTCATGGAAGGACCAATGCAAGCATAAATGCATTCCACTGAATGCAAGGCAGCACTCATGTCATCCCAATCCATTATCAAACTATTTATAATTCTAAATGTAAAATTGGTTGGTTTCACAAATCATAAACAATTAGAGCAAATGGATTCAAACTTGGTTTGTTCAATGCCTCTCTATTTTTTTTCCTTTTTTAATTAAACCGCTATCAAATAGAAAAGCAAATTCCCTTAAATTGGAAAGTTAACTTACCCACACACACTAAACCTAATCAAACATTAAACATACTATATTTACATAGTATTCTTATTCACATGTATCAATGTTTCATAGAAACAGGGTACTTAACTGACACTGAGCAGCAATGAAAAGAGGAAAATGGCTGATGTGCCTGGGTTCATATGGACTGTTGTGTTGTATTACTGGAATTTTGCATTGGACTTTAACTGCTCTCTGAAAAGTTGCTTAGAGTAAGCAAAAAAAGACTGGCGCATGAATCTAGCCTCCAGGCATGACATGAAATCTGAAAAAAGTGAAACATGCATCATTGTAGTTCATGAATGATGGATCAGCATTCCAAAGGGATACAGAATGGCTTGCTGTTTTTAGACAAAGGCCCTCATTCTGACCTTGGCGGGCGGCGGAGGCCGCCCGCCAAAGTCCCGCCGTCAGGTTACCGTTCCGCGGTCGAAAGACCGCGGCGGTAATTCTGACTTCCCCGCTGGGCTGGCGGGCGGTCGCCTTCAGACCGCCCGCCAGCCCAGCGGGAAAGAGGCTTCCACGATGAAGCCGGCTCGGAATCGAGCCGGCGGAGTGGAAGCTGTGCGACGGGTGCAGTTGCACCCGTCGCGTATTTCACTGTCTGCGCAGCAGACAGTGAAATACATGTAGGGGCCCTCTTACGGGGGCCCCTGCAATGCCCATGCCAGTGGCATGGGCACTGCAGGGGCCCCCAGGGGCCCCGCGACCCCCCCTACCGCCATCCGGATCCCGGCGGTCGGACTGCCGGGATCTGGATGGCGGTAGGGGGGGTCGGAATCCCCGCGGCGGTGCAGCAAGCTGCGCCGCCGTGGAGGATTCAATGGGGCGGCGGTACACTGGCGGGAGCCCGCCAGTGGTGCCGGTCCGACCGCGGCTTTACCGCCGCGGTCGGAATCCCCATTGGAGCACCGCCGGCCTGTCGGCGGTGCTCCCGCGGTCCTCCGCCCTGGCAGTGTTTGACCGCCAGGGTCAGAATGAGGGCAAAAAAATCTTAAATTGTTCAATGTTAGAAATGGGGTCTCTAGTTGGCAGTGGTTTGCACCCTGTCCAAGTAGGAACCCTCACGCCAGTCAGGATAAGCGAGCCACACAACTAAGATAACCCCTGCTCACCCCTTTGGTTGCTTGGCTGAAGCAGTCAGGCTTATATCAGAGGCAATATGTAAAGTATTTATACACACACACACACACACACATGCACACACCCATACAGTAACACCGTGAAAACACTTCAAAAGGACTCTACACCAGTTTAGAAAGATAACCAATATGTATCTGAATAAAACAAGACCAAAATGACAAAAATCCAATGTACACAAGTAAAGAGATCACTTTTTTAAAGGTTTAAATGAGTCTTAATCCATAGGAATCAATAGTTTCAACCATTTAACACCCAGTAACTGGGATGCATCAAAAACAAAGACAATGTAGGCCATAGGGGAGGTGAGGCACAAATGACATCCAGGGATGATGCGTGGAAAAAACAGATGTGCTGAGTAGATGGAATTTCTGAAACAGACATTCGGTTGATTCTGCGGCCACGAGACCAGCACTCCATTGATTCTTTAGCCATGGGACAAACGCTGCATTGTTTTTCTGCTGCGGCACGTCAGCACATGGATTTTCTCCTTCAGGTCACCAGCTTTCAAAGGCCCATGGACTGGAGCTTGTACCATTTGGCAAGTCAGGATTCTCAGCAGGAGAACCCAGGCACTGGTAGGTGAAGTCTCCAATGTCCCTGAGATTTCCTAACATGAGGCAAACTCAGTTCAAGCCCTTGGAGAACCTTTGAAAGCAGAATGTAGAAAACAAAGCCCAGTCCTTTCACTCCCAGAATAGAACCAGCAAGCAGCAGGCCAGCACAGCAAAGCAACAGGCAGAGTGAAAGTCCCTCCTACAGCATCTTGCTCTTCTTTTTGGCAGAATGTCTTCAGTCCGGAAGAATTCTAACTTCGTGGAGTCAGAGGTCCAGTACTTATACCCATTTCTGTCTTTGAAATAGGCAAACTGCAAAAAGATGTATTTTTAGTGCACAAGACCCTGCCTTTCCCTGCCCTGGCCAGAGACACACTCCACGGGGTTGAAAACTGCTTTGTGTGAGGAGAGGCACAGCCCTATTCAGTTGTAAGTGTCAGCTCCTCCCACCGCTATGGCCCAGGAAGACCCATCAGGATATGCAGGGTCCTTCGTGTTACTGTTTAGAATGAATTCAGAAACAGCCCAACTGTCATCCTGACCCAGACGTATATTCCAGCACACAGACAGAGGCACAGAATGGTTAAGCAAAAATTAATTGCCTATCTTCTAAAAGTGGCATTTTCAAACTTACAATCCAAAAACCAACTTCACCAATAGTTGTAGTTTTACATTTCTTAATGGGAACTTTACGTAAAAGATATTTCAGGGAAATCCCCATATAAACCTATGGCAGAGAATGGCCTTACAATAGAGAAACATGAATTTAGGAGTACTTCAATATCAGGACACGTAAAACACATCACTATATCTCCTACCTTTTAAATACTCTCAACCCTGCCCATGGGGGCTGCCTTGGACCTACTTTTAGGGGTGACTTACACGTAGTAAAAGTTGGGCCTGGCAAGTGGGTGCACTTGCCAGGTCGAAATGTCAGTTTAAAACTGCGCACACAGACACTGCTGTGGCAGGTCTGAGACATGTTTACAGGGCTACTCATGTGGGTGGTACAATCAGTGTTACAGGCCCACCCAGCATTTGATTAACAGGCCCTGGGCACACATAGTACAATTTACTAGGGACTTACTAGTAAATAATATATGTCAATCAAGGATAAACCAATCACCAATACAATTTTGACAGAGAACATTTGCACTTTAGCACTGGTTAGCACTGATAAAGAGCCCATAGCCCTATAGCCAACCAAAACAAGTCAGAACAAATAGGAGGAAGAAGGAAAAAGTTCAAGAGTAACCTTGCAAAAAGGGCCAGGTCCAACACAACCCCCTTCCAGCCTAAAGCCAGGATAGACTAATCATTGACTTCCCTCCTTAGGGCAAGAGAACATGTACCCTGGCCTCCAAAAGCAGGGGTGTATTCCAGTTCTACACGTTTCTGAACCATTGTATCCCTCTGTCCAAAATCTCAAAGTCCACTAAACTAACCCAGGGGGAATCCTTCTCCACACCTGCACACCACATCTGTGCAGCCCTTAACCTTACTTTGCTCACAGATGTATCCCAGTAGCAGACAGATTCACCATGGCCAAAGTAGTGGTATGGCCAATTTCTCCCTCAGGGTGTGACTCCCCAATCCAAGGGCAACTCTGTCCACAAGGAGGGCAACCCACAGTGGTCACTGACAGCTGTCAGTAATGAGAGCCAGGCCTAATCCTTTCCATGGCTCTCTAACCGCGGTGGTTTATCAGAGTGGGAGGCAGAAGCCCCAGATGACTGGCATCTAGTGTCCACTCTCCCTCCCACCAGTTCAGGGGTGGTATACTGAGACTGGTCCTTTAGCCCAGGATCTGTACCTTTAGTCTGGACAGGAGTCAGGGGTGAGTCCACCCCCCACTCTCCTTCTCAGGGATCTGTATCCTCCTTTTGAGAGTGGTAACCCCAGAATCCAGAAAAGTCAGAGTACCTGTGGCAGCACCCTACAAAATTCTTCCATCAGTTCAGGACTGCTAACCTGCAACTGGTCCCCCAACCCAGGGTCTGTACCCTTAGGCTGAGCATGTGCCTGGCAAGCCAGAACTTCCAGGGGAGTTCAACCAACCTCTCCCAAAAGAAACACATTCCTCGTGTGTTGTGTGAGAGCCTGTCAGGAGCAAGTCTCTGACCCCCATTCATCTGAAAGAGCATCAAGCACTCCCAGGTCAAAAGTGTCATCACCAGGGTCATTCTTAGGGTGCTCTGACCTCAGAGCGGGCAACCCCTGACCTACTGGTTCGGGGCCTGTCTTCCTCTCTCACCACTCCATCTAGACTTCTGCACCCTCCTCTCCGGAGTGGTGCTACCAGACACCAGAACTGGTGGGACACTTGTGACAGCCACCCTCACAAGTTCTCCTGGCACCATGGGACTCCCATCAGTGGATGGTATCTTGGTACAGACCTGGTCCCACTGCCTGTGTCCACTCTGAGAGCAATCCAAGCACTGGGGCTGGAGATAGGGCACCTGGGGCCTCTGCCCACTCCCACCCCTTCTCCTACTCTTGGAAAATACGTGGGGCCCTTCTCCCCCTCACCCACTATACTGGGACCTGTCCTGGGTGAAGTTTCTCTCTTCCTCAGCACTCCTCTGTGTCTGCCTCAGTTCCTCTCTCCTCTGTATCTGGTTGAGCCAGTTGCAGGTCGCTCTTAGCCTGTCTGTCCTTTGGCACCATAGGGGGCAGGGTATGGGAGGAGACACTGATCTCAGCAGTAGATCCAACAGCAACTAACTCTCTGTGGCTCTCCTCTGGAGTTGCTGCAAAGTCATTTTTCTCCTCCTCTGCTTCCTCCTCAGGGCCACTGCCCTCTTGGATTTCTGGTTGGGAGCCTCCAGGAGGTTCCAAGTTCTTACATCCTTTACACTTCACTGAGGGGGGTTCTCCCCCTCAGAGTCCTACCCAGAGTCATCTGATGTTGTTGCTATCCAGCACGTTTCCTCATAACAATAAACTACTGTCTCAAGATCCCAACATGTGGATCTCCTCTTCACAGCCAGCCCCCTCTCCTTGCAGAAAACTCTCAGCTCCTTCATAGAATAGATGTTCAGGTGGCAGAAGTTAATTTCCATTCTGTCAAGGCTTCACAGGTACAACAACCACACAGAGTTCCAAGTTGATTTAGAAGACACAGGAGTAACTTCAGAAAAATTACCAATTGAGAGAAAAGGGAGAAACAGTATATTGTAACTAACCTCACCGCTGATCACCAGTGTTAGAAATTGGGTCTATAGTTGGCAGTGGTTTGCACCCTGTCCAAGTAGAGACCCTCACTCTAGTCAGTGAAAGCAGGCCACACAGCTAAGATAATCCCTGCTTATCCACTTGGTTGCTTGGCCCAAGCAGTGAGACTTATCATAGAGGAAATGTGTAAAGTATTTGTGTACACACACACACACAGTAACACACACACACACACACACAGTAACACAGTGAAAACACTACAGAAGGCAGTGCTTGGCCAAGCCGTCATGGCCGGGTGGTCATAATCCATGGATGCTGTGCTGCATTTCCGAGAGAATGATCAATGGGGGAGCCCATGCAAGGTGAAAATGAAGGCATCACAACCCGCACTCATCCTTGAGGATGATGCACCTGACTGGGAGAGTGAAAAAATTCAACGCAAAGCGCAATTAAGAACTCGCGTTCTGAGGCCCTGCAGCTGGGAGACAGTGTGCCTGCCATTACGGATGGCCCGAGGACCAGCCGTGAGTGCGCTAGAATTGCGGGACCTGAACAGGGCATTCTCCCCCCTTCTAAGCATTGGTGGAGGAGCACCAACATACCAGAACATCAATCGAGGACAGGAGTTGAGTTTCTTCAGACCCAAAAAAACTGCAGTAGGCAATGCCTAACTTCAACATAGCAACCGTGAATAGGTTCTGACCACACAGCGTGCTGTGTGGCCAACGACTCCCAGGGAACGCTTTAAATTCCAGACACAGACCCCTGGCAACCTCAAAAATCAGACGCATCAAACTCCTAAATACTTTCAGTAGTACAAGAATTGAAATTGCCCATGGATCCTCAGATGCTGCGATCCGCCCCTGTGGGAGGAGCACAATAAGTGGCTTCTCCCCCCTTTTTATCAACTTCCTTGCACAAGGTAATATGCACCTAGCCATCTGAAGTTCTCTGGTCAGACCAGCACTAACATTAGAATCAAGGTCCTTGAACAAACATGTACCTAGTGATGCTTCATTTGCCACCCAGTAGTGCAAGCAGCCTGGAGCGAGTTCACACGAGAATTTCTTGCATCTTGTCCACAGCAATCTTAGGCTCAAGGCATTTTAGGCCTCAAGAGTTGCCATCTGCCCAATGAACAAAGACACTTAAACGTAACCTAAACAGTGCCCTCGGCCTCCTCCAGAAAGAGCCTAGGAATGAGGCCCTGAGATCGCTGGTGTCTACATCTAGGTCTACCTCCAGGCCAGCCTACAGGTCTCACCTGCGGGCACCCCAAAGAGATGCAACTGCCAGCTTGGCAGCTACGCTCCTGTATGCCCTGAAGACAAACAAGCACGCACAGCTTAAGCTCTGCTATGCATCCTCACTCCATAATTAATATCTTAGATCCTATTTGGCATCAACATCTCTCTTGCCACTTTGGCCTCTCAATTAAGGAAAAAACCCAAAGAGAAGGCTTTTTGACTCAGCAAATAATTCAAGATCAGACCCAAAGTACTGCTTGCTCTTCCTCAAGACCATGCAGCTGCCTTCAATTTCTCTCAGAAAAGGTGAGAAGGAGAATCCCTAAGTGTTGGAGGGAGGGAGCCCTAGGTCCCAGTGGCATCCCCGCTGCACTATTCAAAGATCTGGATTTTTCAGCAAAACATCTTTTGGCACTTTACAACAGCATAGTATAGATGTTTAGGTGGCAGAAGGTAATTTCTATTCTGTCAAGGCTTCACCGGTACAACAACCACACAGAGGTCCAAGTTGATCAAGATGAAGCAGGAGTAACTTCGGAAAAATTACCAATTGAGAGAAAAAAGAGAAACAATATATTGTAACTAACCTCACAGCTGATCACTAGTGTTAGAAATGGGGTCTATAGTTGGCAGTGATTTGCACCCTGTCCAAGTAGAGACCCTCACTCTAGTCAGAGTAAGCAGGCCACACAGCTAAGATAACCTGTGCTCATCCACTTGGTAGCTTGGCTCTAGCAGTCAGGCTTATTACAGATGCAATGTGTAAAGTATTTGTGTACACACACACACAGTAACACACACACACAGAGTAACACAGTGAAAACACTACAAAAGGCGGTGCTTGGCCAAGCCGTCATGGCCGTGTGGTAATAGTCCACGCAGGCTCTGTTGCATTTCCGAGAGAATGATGACTGGGGGAGCCCATGCAAGGTGAAAACGAAGGCATCACAACCTGCACTCATCCTTGAGGATGATGCACCCGACTGGAAGAGTGAAAAGATTCCACGCAAAGCGTAATTAAGAACTGATGTCCTGAGGCCCTGCAGCTGGGAGACTGTGTGCCTGCCATTACGGATGGCCAAAGGACCAGCGGTGAGTGCGCTAGAATTGCGGGACCTGAACAGGGCATTCTTTCCCCCTTCTAAGCATTGGTGGAGGAGCACCAATCGAGGACAGGAGTTGAGTTTCTTGAGACCCACAAGAACTGCAGTAGGCAATGCCACATATCAACATGGCAACCGTGAATGGGTTCTGACCGCACAGCGTGCTGTGTGGCCCGCGACTCCCTGGGAACGCTTTAAGTTTGTGACACAAACCCCTGGCAACCTCAAAAATCAGCTGCATCAAACTCCTAAATACTTTCAGGAGTACAAGAATTGGAATTGCCCATGTGCCCTCAGATGCTGCAATCTGCCCCTGTGGGGGGGGCACAATAAGTGGCTTCTCCCCCTTTTTATCTACTTCCTTGCACAAGGTAATATGCAACTAGCCTTCTGAAGTTCTCTGGTCTGACCAACACTAACATTAAAATAAAGGTACTTGAACAAACATGTTCCTAGTGATGCTTCATTTGCCCCCAGTAGTACAAGCAGTCTGGAACGAGTTCACACGAGAATTTCTTGCATCTGGTCCCAGCAATCTTAGACTCAAGGCATTTTAGGCCTCAAGGGTTGCCATCTGCCCAACGAACAAAGACACTGAAACATAACCTAAACAGTGCCCTCGGCCTCCTCCAGAAAGAGCCTAGGAATGAGGCCCTGAGATCGCTGGTGTCTACCTCCAGGTCTACCTCCAGGCCAGCCTACAGGGCTCACCTATGGGCACACCAAAGAGATGCAGCTGCTAACTTGGGATCTACACTCCTGTATGTACTGAAGACAAACAAGCACATACAGCCTAAGTTCTGCAATGCATCCTCACTCTATAATTAATATCTTAGATCCTATTTGGCATCAATATCTCTCTTGCCACTTTGGCCTCTCGATTAAGGAAAAAAACCAGGGAGAGGGTTTTTTCACACAGCAATTAATTCAAGATCAGGCCCAAAGTACTGCTTGCTCTTCCTCACGACCATGCAGCCGCCTTCAAATTCTCGCATAAAAGGTGAGAAGAAGAATCCCTAAGTGTAGTAGGGAGGGAGCCCTAGGTGCCAATGGCATCCCCACTGCGCTATTCAAAGAAGATCTGGATTTTTCAGCAAAACATCTTTTGGCACTTTGCAACAGCATAATTGCCAATAATATCATTCCGTATTCATGGAGAAGCTCAATTATTTCCCCAATCTTTAACCGATTCTGGGTGGAGGACGTAGTGATTACGTCCTGCGGCACAGTGCTGCTGTGCCGAGGACGTAACCATTACGTCTAGAAACCACTAGGCACCAGGGATTTTTTGTTTTTTTTGTTTTACAGATGGGGAGCGACCCCTTGGACAAGGGTCGCTCCCCTGGAGGGGAAAATTGTATTTAGGCCATTTCTGCCCCCTTTGGGGGCAGATCGGCCGATTTTTGCTACGCCAATTTGCCCCCAAGGGGGGCAGAAACCACTAGGCACCGGGGATTTTTTTTTGGGCGCCAATGTCACGCAGGGGAAGCGAACCCGTAGGCAAGGGTCACTCCCAGGGGGTTTGGGGGGGGGGTGGGAGGGCAAATTTATTTTAGGACATTTCTGCCCCCCTGGGGCCGGCTGAGCTAGAGGCCAAAATCCACAGGTAGGCACTGTTTTCTATGGAAAAATGTGATGTGTCCACGTTGTGTTTTGGGCCATTTTCTGTCGCGGGCGCTAGGCCTACCCACACATGTGAGGTATCATTTTTATCAGGAGACTAGGGGGAATGCTGGGTGAAAGGAAATTTGTGGCTCCTCTCAGATTCCAGAACTTTCTGTCACCGAAATGTGAGGAAAATTTGCTTGTTAGCCAAATTTGGAGGTTTGCAAAGGATTCTGGGTAACAGAACCTGGTCAGAGCCCCACAAGTCACCCAATCTTGGATTCCCCTAGGTCTCAAGTTTTCAAAAATGCACAGGTTTGGTAGGTTTCCCTAGGTGCCGGCTGAGCTAGAGGCCAAAATCTACAGGTAGGTACTTTGCAAAAAAAAACTCTGTTTTCTTTAAAAAAATGTGATATGTCCACGTTGCGTTTTGGGGTAATTCCTGTCGCGGGCGCTAGGCCTACCCACACAAGTGAGGTATCATTTTTATCAGGAGACTTGGGGGAACGCTGGGTGGAAGGAAATTTGTGGCTCCTCTCTGATTCCAGAACTTTCTGTCACCAAAATGTGAGAAAAACTTTTTTTAGCCAAATTTTGAGGTTTGCAAAGGATTCTGGGTAACAGAACCTGGTCAGAGCCCCACAAGTCACCCCATCTTGGATTCCCCTAGGTCTCTAGTTTTCAAAAATGCACAGGTTTGGTAGGTTTCCCTGTGTGCCGGCTGAGCTAGAGGCCAAAATCTACAGGTAGGCACTTTGCAAAAAACACCTCTGTGTTCTTTAAAAAAAAAATGTGATGTGTTCACATTGGGTTTTGGGGCATTTCCTGTTGCGGGCGCTAGGCCTACCCACACAAGTGAGGTATCATTTTTATCAGGAGACTTTGGGGAACGCTGGGTGGAAGGAAATTTGTGGCTCCTCTCAGATTCTAGAACTTTGTGTCACCGAAATGTGAGGAAAACGTGTTTTTTTAGCCACATTTTGAGGTTTGCAAAGTATTCTGGGTAACAGAACCTGGTCAGAGCCCCACAAGTCACCCCATCTTGGATTCCCCTAGGTCTTTAGTTTTAAAAAATGCAGAGGTTTGGTAGGTTTCCTTAGGTGCCGGCTGAGCTAGAGGCCAAAACCTACAGGTAGGCACTTTGCAAAAAACACCTCTGTTTTCTTTCAAAAAATGTGATGTGTCCACGTTGCGTTTTGGGGCATTTCCTGTCGTGGGCGCTAGGCCTACCCACACAAGTGAGGTATCATTTTTATCGAGAGACTTTGGGGCACGCTGGGTGGAAGGAAATTTGTGGCTCCTCGCTGATTCCAGAACTTTCTGTCACCAAAATTTGAGGAAAATGTGTTTTTTTTAGCCAAAGTTTGAGGTTGCAAAGGATTCTGGGTAACAGAACCTGGTCAGAGCCCCACAAGTCACCCCATCTTGGATTCCCCTAGGTCTCTAGTTTTCTAAAATGCACAGGTTTGGTAGTTTTCCTTAGGTGCCGGCTGAGCTAGAGGCCAAAATCTACAGGTAGGCACTTTGCAAAAAATACCTCTGATTTCTTTAAAAAAATGTGATGTGTCCACGTTACGTTTTGGGGCGTTTCCTGTCGCGGGCGCTAGGCCTACCCACACAAGTGAGGTATCATTTTTATCGGGAGACTTGGGGGAACATAGATTAGCAAAACAAGTGTTATTGCCCCTTGTGTGTCTCTACATTTCTTCCTTCCAAATATAAGAGAGTGTGTAAAAAAGACATCTATTTGAGAAATGCCCTGTAATTCACATGCTAGTATGGTCACCCCGGAATTCAGAGATGTGCAAATACCCACTGCTCCTCAACACCTTATCGTGTGCCCAATTTGGAAATACAAAGGTTTTCTTGATAGCTATTTTTCACTCTTTATATTTCAGCAAATGAATTGCTGTATACCCAATATAGAATGAAAACGCACTGCAGGGTGCAGCTCATTTATTGGCTCTGGGTACCTAGGGTTCTTGATGAACCTACAAGCCCTATATATCCCCGCAACCGGAGGAGTCCAGCAGACGTAGCGGTATATTGCTTTCGAAAATCTGACATTGCAGGAAAAAGTTACAGAGTAAAACGTAGAGAAAAATTGATGTTTTTTTCACCTCAATTTCAATATTTTTCTTTTTCGGTTGTTATTTTCTGTAGGAAACCCTTGTAGGATTTACACAAATGACCCCTTGCTGGATTCAGAATTTTGTCTACTTTTCAGAAATGTTTAGGTTTCTGGGATCCAGCATTGGTTTCACACCCATTTCTGTCACTGACTGGAAGGAGGCTGAAAGCACAAAAAATTGTAAAAATGGGGTATGTCCCAGTAAAATGCCAAATTTGTGTTGAAAAATTGGGTTTTCTGATTCAAGTCTGCCTGTTCCTGAAAGCTAGGAAGCTGGTGATTTTAGCACCGCAAACCCTTTGTTGATGCCATTTTCAAGGAAAAAAAAACCACAAGCCTTCTTCTGCAGCCCCTTTTTCCCATTTTTTTGAAAAAAACAAAATGTTCACTGTATTTTGGCTAATTTCTTGGCCTCCTTCAGAGGAACCCACAAAGTCTGGGTACCTCTAGAATCCCTAGGATGTTGGAAAAAAAGGACGCAAATTTGGCTTGGCTAGCTTATGTGGACAAAAAGTTATGAGGGCCTAAGTGCAAACTGCCCCAAATAGCCAAAAAAAGGCTCGGCACAGGATGGGGGAAAAGGCCTCGCAGCGAAGGGGTTAAATGGATCCGGTAAAATACTGACTAATTGCACTTTTAGACGTCAAGTCTTTGCTGGGAGCCTCCTGGAAGAGCTTGAAGCCTGGGTAGTGGATAACAACTTGATCCCGTTCAGTCAAACCGAATTATCTAAAGGAGTCGGCACAACTGCCAACCTGATGGCTGTGTTGTTATTATTCGATCAATGTCGGTGTGCCAAAAAGCCCCTTTTTCTTTCTTTTATAGACCATGAAGCAGCTTTAGATCTTGTAGACAGAGACAAATTATGGTTTATGCTTGCAAAGTGGGGCATTCTGGCTCATTTGTCAAAAACAATAACTCTTCACACAAACACCTGGGTGAGGGTTAAATTAGGTGACAGCACTGACCTCTCCAGAGAAATTGCAACTTCACAGGGTCTACGGCAGGGATGCATTCTTCCTCCTCCCCTTTTTAATCTTTTCCTGACTGATTTACCAAGAAGGCTGGACAAAGTGAACTCTCATCTACCGAACTGGGGAAATCTGCTATGCTATGTTTGATGCAGACTGACGATCTCAGTCCCTTCAGCCACACCAGAGTAAGACTCCAGAGGCCACTTAATGCAACGGCTGAATACTCAGAAGAAAATGCACTTCTCATCTACCTGGGGAAATCAAAAACCATGTATTGTAAGTCAATAACACGGCCTAGGCACCAGTGGCACTCAGGCAGCAGCGAAATGGAGCTTTTGTGAAAATATAAATATCTATGGCCCTCATTCTGACCCTGGCGGTCGGCGGAGAGACGGCGGTCGGACCGCGAACAGACCGGCGGTATTAAAAATGGCATTCTGACCGCGGCGGTCCCCGCCGCGACCGACCGCCACTTCTCCACTCCGACCGCCACAGCGGTCATGACCGCGGGGCTGGAGTTTGCGCACTCCGGCCCGGCGGTCGTCCCAAGACCGCCAAGGGTATTATGACCCTGCCTACCGCCGCGGTTTCTTGCGGGCGGGAACCGCCGTGCGAACCATGGCGGTAAGCACTATCGGGGCCAGGGAATTCCTTCCCTGGCACTGATAGGGGTCTCCCCCACCCCCCACTACCCACCCGAGTCCTCCCCCCACACCCTCCACCCCCCTGCCACCCCCCAGAGGTGGTACGAACCCCCTCCCCACCCCCACCCCGACATGCACATACATGCACCCCGACATGCACACACCCCCAACACGCACATATACACACCCCCTACACACACATACACAACGGGGACACATACCCGCACACATACATGCAGACATGCGCACCTGCCGAACAGCACACATTACCCATAGACACAGCAGCACCCCCCGCCCGCATACACGCACTCACACACCCCCTCTACACACTCACACGCACACCCCCATGCACGCCCACATCACACAACACCCCCCCACCCCCTCCCCTCACGGACGGTCAACTTACCTTGTGCGTTGGTCCTCCGGGAGGCGACGGGAGCCATGGGGAGGTGACCGCCAACAGAAGACCGCCAACAGAAGACCGCCACACAGAAATGTGGGTCGTAATTCTGTGGGCGGTGTTCTGCTGGCGTGGCGGTGGAGGTTGACCAGTCTCCACTTTCCCGCCGACCGCCAGTGTGGCTGCTGGCGGTTTTCCGGCGGAACGCTCCCAGCGGTCAGAATGCGCACAGCGGCATACCGCCGCGGTCGGCGGTCTTCACCGCGGCGGTAACTCGGCGGTCTTGCGAAAAGACCGCCAAGGTCAGAATGAGGGCCTATGTCTCCTTCTTGACTGTAACAGCTCCTTTAAACCTCATTTGGAAAGTCTCATTCATGAGTCCATTTCTCTTGCCTCTGCATTTAAACACGTCAAGAATGCCACTGGATGCTCCACATATCTCCTGTTATGGTCATGCAAGCCAAACAAATCCCTACAATAACATACAGAAGTGAAGCATTGAGGGGGAGAGGAGGGGGGGTATTGGACAAAATGATCAGTCTGCCAAATCATGTATCACCGGCC
Source organism: Pleurodeles waltl (assembly GCF_031143425.1). Classification (NCBI taxonomy): domain Eukaryota; kingdom Metazoa; phylum Chordata; class Amphibia; order Caudata; family Salamandridae; genus Pleurodeles; species Pleurodeles waltl. The sequence continues at coordinate 155,488,422 of NC_090450.1, read as the reverse complement.
CAGGTCCGCCTTGAATTTTTCTTGGTCAGACAGACACTTGCAGGCAATGGGGCACTTATTAACTTTTGCTACAAACTCAAGGCAGCATGACAAGGCATAGTAAGCTCCCTTCTTTGGGCTGAAATCTCTGTGCAATCCAACTCTTCAACCCAAGCTTTATATTGAGTCCTCCCTGATGGCACTGGGTCTGACAAACAACTAGTCCATCTTAGTTTGTATCTGCTTGTCAAGCGAGTGATGAAAGAAAGCACTAAAATCGTCTCACAGCTATTGGACAAGGAAGCCCCAACAAAAATAAGTCATGCCTGGCTTGTCTTGTCATATAACAGATTTACCCTGCAGTCCTATCTTGTGGTAGCAGTTAATCCACAGATCAAAACGACCCTCATGAAATATCGTTTGGGCTGACTTTCAATGCATGCCCACCTCTCCAGGTAGAAAGAAAGCAATATGAAAGGTGTCTGCCGTCTCTGCGGGCTAGCCCCGGAGACATTGATCCACCAGATATGCCTCTGCAAAAGCATTGCAGTGGACAAAAAGATTCTCTTATGGCCAGTGTAGCCCCAAAGGGGGCTTTGCAGGTGTAGGCCGGTGATTATGGCAGGATTCAATGGGAAAGATGTACAGCTCAGTTGCAGACTGGTAAAATATTTAGACAAACTTGGGAGCCAGCTTTCAGAGATTGAGAACAAATGGTGCACAACTAGTTAACAAACAAACCTGCAACAACCTGTGATCGCATATTTTTATCCCTCAAACTCTAGTATATTTTAAATCTGTTTTTTAGGATATGTGTGAGAGTTCTTTTCTGGATAGCTGTACACTTTCTTTTTGTGGATTTTATTAATCATGTTTTTATTGCTTGTGTAATGGTTTTGATTAACTGCACTCTTTCAAATAAATATGAAATAAATATGAAATATGCTACACAAAAAGACCCAGCTCAAAAGGGTCTCCAGTTATTTCTGATCCACAGAGACCAGAGAGACCCACCCACAGCGGCAAGAACACACCACCATGGCACTTACAGAAGAAGACTTGCTCACCTCATTGCAGGAGTTTAAAAAAGAACTCCAGGAAGAATTGAAATTGGACATATCTGGCTCTCTTGAAGACTTGCGCTCTGACTTGACCGTGAGGCTCACGTATTTACAACAGGTTGTGGGCTCAGTGGGAAATTGCACCTTAGCCCTAGAGACAAACTATCAGACTATGGAAAGGTGCCTGGTGAAAATGGAGCTTTGCAACACTCAGACCTGAGATCAACTACACATGGCTCGTTGAAGTTCGAAAACCTTGAACATTTTTCCAGTTGGTATAATGTACATCTAAGAGACTTGGAGGAAGGCGTGGAGAGTCTGGACATTAAATCATTTGTTCTAGGCGTGTTTAAGGAACTTATAGGAGATCCTCACGTTAAAATAGAGATGGAGAGTTAGCGCATCATGTGGGACCAATGTCACTGGTGTGCGATTGTCGACCTCAAGTCATTCTGGTGAAATTACATCATTCAAGCTAAGGGAAGCGATCCTGAAAGTAGCCTGAAAAGCAGACGCTGGTTCCTTCTGGGGAACAAAATGTTCAGTCTATCAAGACATGACACCCTCCACCCTAGTGAGACACCTTCAATTTTGGCCAATTATGGAACACCTTTGCAAAAATAATGTAAAGTACTGCTGGACCTTTCCATTCGAACTCACGTTCTACCAGAACAAACCTCACCAATTCACGGAAATGGAGGAAGCAGCAAATCTTTTGGGCCTGACGGTCACCAAAGATAGTGGCTTGGGAGGCACTAATGGACCGTCTAGGGTGGGCCAGGACCAAAGGAGTGAACAGACGCATTGGCTCTCTCAGAAGAGACCCGAGAAACCGGGAAAGAAACGGGGCCAGGGACCTACTGTAGGAAGCTGACTCTGTATATACTATATCAAAACACACACTCAATGACTTAACTCCTGACCAATAGGATTATATATAGAAATATATATTTTTGTTACTTTATTACTAGAACCACAAGACTCAGTTCAGAAGTAAATACTGTGGCAGGTAAGTACTTAGCATAGACATCAATGTAACTGTGTTTCCCTTTAGTCAAGTAAACCGTTTTTAAGAAAACAGAGAATATCTATTTTAGTAGTAGACTGCATTTTCAGAACAGTTCCTGGGGGAAGAAAATAAAGTACAGTTTTAGAGGTAAGTACTTGACATACAGTTCCAGTCTCTGGGTTATAGGTAGTCCACCGTTGGGAGTTCAAGTTAACCCCAAACACCCACCACCAGCAACACGGGGCTGGCTGGGTGCAGAGGTCAAAGTTGAGCAATTTTAATGTGGACCCCTATGGTGACAGGGGGTATTCAGAATTAGGTCTACCAGCAGTTAAGTACCCACGGCTCGGGAGGCAGAGCAGGGGGGATTAGAGGAGCACTGGAGGGGACCCAAGTAGGCACCAATCCAACACCCTCAGCATCACTGGGAGAGGGCGGGTGCAGGGTGCAAACAGGGCATCGGGTTTCCAATGAAACTCTCTGAGGGGACCCCAGGTGTCACTCAGGCGCTACAGGCGAGGTCCAGGGGGGTGTCTCGGGCGCACCACCGGTCAGACAGGGAAGAGGGCCTCCTGTTGATCGTCGCTGCACCGGGAATTTTTTTCTCCAAGGCCTGGCGGCTGCAGATGTGGTTTGTCCTTTGGCGTTGGTTATCTTCGTCCAGGACAGTTGCGGTCAGGAGGTCATCGGGATTCCCTCTGCAGGCGTCATCGTGGAGGGGTAGAGAGGTCAACCCAGGGTGGGCACTTGGTCGCCGTTGCCTGGGGGCCCTTTCTGGTCAGTTGGGCCACCTGGACCCGGGCTGTGTGCATCAGGTGCAGATTGGTTAGAACTCACGTTTCTGGAGTGAGGTGGGAGTCCATTAAAAGAGGTTTCTTCTTCTGTTCTTCTTTGGACAGGGATGCTGTCCATGGGAGTTCTTGATCCTCTGTGATGCAGGCAGTCCTTTAGAGGTTTTTCAGAGGTCGCGGGACCTGCAGGATGCGCTGCTTTTCTTCTGCAGATTCATTGAAGCAGGAGACAGGCCGGTAGGGCTGGGGCCAAGTCAGTTGTTGTCGCCTTTCCTTCTCTGCTGGGGTTTCCGCTAAGCAGTCCTTCTTCTTCTGGTGAGGTCATCAGGAATCTGACTAGCTTGGTTCAGGGAGCCCTGAAATACAAGGTTTAGGGGCGTTTTAGTGGTCAGAGAGCAGTAGCCAATGGCTACTGTCCCTGAGGGTGGCTACGCCCTTCCTGTGCTCACTCCCTTTGGGGAGGGGGCACATTCATAGACCTATTGGTCCCTGTCCTCCAAACTAAGATGGAGGATTCTGCAAGGAGGGGGTCACTTCCGCTCTGGATAACTTAGGGGTGGTCCTGGTTTAGGTGGTAACTCCTCCTTGTTTTTCCTAATTATCCCTCTGGACTTGCTTCCAAAAGTGGGGCTTTGTCCGGGGGCTGGGCATCTCCACTAGCTGGAGTGCCCTGGGGCATTGTAACAAGAAGCCTGAGCCTTTGAGGCTCACTGCTATGTGTTACAGTTCCTGCAGGGGGAGGTGCGAAGCACCTCCACCCAATGCAGGCTTTGTTTCTGGATCCAGAAGGCACAAAGGCTCTCACTCGAAGGGGTCAGAAACTCGCCTCTCAGTGGCCGGCTGGCAAAGACCAGTCAGTCCTGCACTGAAGGATTGGGTGAAATACAAGGGGCATCTCTAAGATGCCCTCTGTGTGCATTTATTTGAACAAATCCTACACTGGCATCAGTGGGGGTTTAGTGTGCTGAGAAGTTTGATATCAAACCTCCCAGTATTCAGTGTAGCCATTATGGAATGTTGGAGTTTGTTTTCACGAACTCCCAGACCATATACTGAATGTGGCCACACTGCACTTACAATGTCTAAGATTGGACTTAGACACTGTAGGGGCATATTTCTCATGAAGCTATGCCCTCACCTATGTTATAGTGCACCCTGCCTTAGGGCTGTAAGGCCTCCCAGAGGGGTGACTTACCTGTGCCACAGGTAGTATTTTGTGGGCATGGCACCCTGAGAGAGATGCCATGTCACATGTCGACTTCGTCTTTTTCTCCCCACCAACACATACAATCTGCAGTGGCAGTGTCATGTGTTACGTGAGAGGTCTCTTAGGGTGGCACAACACATGCCGCAGCCGTTAGGGACCTTCCCTGTCACAGGGCCCTTGGTGCCACTGGTACCTTTTGACAGGGGACTTATCTGTATGCCAGAGGTGTGCCAATTGTGGAAACAATTGTAAATGTTTTGGGAAAGAACACTGGTGCTGGGTCCTGGGCAGCAGAATCCCAGCACACTCTCAATTCAAGTCAGCATCAATATCAGGCAAAAAGTGGGGGGTAACTGCAACAAGGGCCATTTTCCTACACCTATGGATTCCAACTCATGACCTTCTGTCCTGTCGGACACGGTGTTTCTCCGGTTGATATCCTTTTTGCTATTGCTTGATGAAAAGCCTCGCTGGGGGATGAGGAGAGAAGGGGGTTGATCTATGAACATCCTCATGCTTGTGAAACACCTGATACGTGGGGACTGCTGGTGTTTCTGAGACATGACTTTGCTGCAATATACGATGCTGACATGAGGTTCATCCTTAGCCCCATTGATATGATCTGCTAAATAGAATGCTAAAGCGGGTATTGTCAGTTCACCCAAGATGTTGTATTGTTAAGAATTTATTGGCGGGACTAGGTTCCCCACAAGCTTTTAAAAGTTGTTTTTTTCTGTTTACCATGAGTGGGCCTTTACTAAGGTATTTGAGTAATGGCGTGGGTGAGGCAGGGGACACAATAGAGGTAGGGCCGGAGGCATTCCCCAAACAGACATGGTGTTAGTTACATAAACATGGATTGTGAGAGACCTTAACTCCCCCTCTAAGAGGCAGAAGATAAGGAAATACCTCCTTGATGCGAGGTATGAAATTGTAGCTCTGCAGGAAACTTATCTGAAGTGCAGTGAGGAAGGCAGACTCCTTCACAGGAGGTATCCCACTGCGTTTAGATCATCACATCCTAAGAAACATTATGGGGTGGCTCTCTTTTTCATGCATCTCTGGCTTTCCAACCTACTGCCCACAGATCCGATAGGGAGGGGAGATTTTTCATGGTGAAGGGAAACATCGCAGGCAACTTATGAACAATAGCAATAATATATGCTTCCAATACAGCGCAGGTGACTTTTGTCCAGTCCTGTCTTGAGCAGTTGGGTGAATTTTCTAGGGTAGAAATTATCTTATTGGGAGACTTCAACTTGACATGGGACTGGGACATCAACACCTTCCACCTGACACACACACCTACAGTCCACTTTTTTAAGTCTTTGAAAAAACCAATTGCGGAATTGGGGCTAATCGATGCTTGGAGACACATGCACCCACACACTAGGGACTATACTTTTTTCTCTCACTTCCACTGTACTTACTCATGCCTTGACTACATATTCAAAAGCCAATCCCTCACTCTTACTGTTCTGGCATCAGAGGCCCATCTCATAGTCATTTACAACCATGCACCGGTACAACTCAACTTACATTGGTCCCTTGGTGCTACCAGGGTGCTCCCAGGGAACGATGATGGTTTTTCCTTCCCCCTCTCACATGAGACAGACTATTCCATGATTAAATTCATAAAACAATTAGGGAGTTTTTCAACTTGAATGACCCCCATGACACCGATATGGCTACTAATTGGTATGCCTTCAGGGCGGTTGTTAGAGATAAATGTATTTCACTGAGGACTATTGTTACCAACCAAATACTAAAGAGCACCTAGCGCTAGAGACCGAGCTGAAATTAGCAGAACAGGAACACAAAGAACCCCCCTCTTTGAGGGCCCAGAGGAAAATTGCAGCACTCAAAAGGAAGCTGCTTACCATCTATACAAATAGGGCAGAGTTTACTATGCTTTGTCTGTGACACAGGGCATACATGCAGGGCAAAAGAATAGGATAGGGTCTTACTGGACAATTAAGGTTGAAACAGGCGAGGGAGTACATTCCTACCCTCAAGCTGAGGGACGGGGAGGCACAAATGGAAGGGGATAAAGTGACTGCCTTTAGAGACTTTTACGATCATTTATATACTGCTGATTGTACAGAGAGAGCCGACCAACTGCGCTATTTGAAAGAGGTTTTGCTGCCACAAGTCACTTAGGAACAGAATGAGATCCTAGGCAACCCCATTGGGGAGGAGGAGGTTGAGGTAGCGATTGCGACACTTAAGCTCTACAAATCTCCGGAGCCTGATGGCTTTGCAGCCCAATTTGATAAATTTTTTAGCACAGAACTGATATCGCAACTGACTAAACTGTTCAATTCTATGGCCACCCACCCAGGGATCACACGATCAATGAGTGAGGCACTGATATCAGTCATTCCTAAACCTAGAAAGGAGCCACAACTCTGTTTCTCGTACAGACCCATTGCCTTATTAAATCTGGATGCTAAATTATACTCCAAAATTCTCGCCACTAGATTAGTGCGAATCATACCAGATTTGATTCACCCTGATTAGTCTGAATTTATAAAGGGGAGGCAGACCTACGAAAACCTTAGACGAGTCATACACTTGGTGGAAAAAGCAACCAAGAAATGGATTCCAGCAGTATTACTCACTTTGGATGCAGAAAAAAGTGTTCAATTGTGTTGATTTGTCCTTCTTGTTTCAGACTATGAGGTGCTTTGGCTTCAATGACAAGTTCATAACAATGGTACAAGCCAACTATATCTCTCCCAACACCAAAGTTCTGGTAAAAGGAACTAGTTTGAAGACCTTTCCATTGAGGTGGGACATCCGTTAGTGTTGTCCCTCCCACCTCTCTTGTTCGCGCTTAGTATTGAACCTTTGACGATGAAGGTGAGACAGGTAGAAGAGATTTGTGGCATACCATTCGGATCTACGGTCCACAAGATCTCTGTTTTTGCAGGCAATGTTCTTTTGTCCGTAGCATCACCAGAGACCTCACTCCAACCTTTACAGTGTGAATTGGCCAAGTTTGAAGGAGTGGGAGGATATTGGATTAATCTATCTACATCTAATCTTATCACCCCACCAAGATGGAACATTTAACACTCCGATTTCCATTTCCAATGGGCAAAAAACTCACATATTTGGGTATTAAACTAACCCCCTGCATCTGAGGCCTCTATAAGGCCAATTACCCCCCATTAATCAAACAAATCAAGGCAGATCTTAAGAGATGGGCACCGCTATACTTGACGTGGCTGGGGTGCATCCACATGCTCAAAATGTCGGTGTTCCACTAATTTCTGAATCTCTTTCAGGGTCTACCTATCTAAATGGAACAGGGTTTTTTTCTACCTTGAAATCCCTCCTAATTAGATTTATTTGGCAAGTGGGTAGGGCTCGACTCCCATACCCAGTGCTCATGATGGCAGGATTGGCTGGAGGACTAGCTCTCCCCAACTTTAAATTGTACTACCAGGCAGCACAATTACAGGTGATTACAGAGTGGTCCCTTAAAGCATCAGACAAACACCGGCTCTACATGGACCTTGCAGTGATGGGCCACTCCATTTGGGACCTGTTGTGGAAACCAAAACCCAATAGGCCTGGTAATGTTTTCTTAAGCTTTACTTAAGCATCCCCACAAAAACAACCCTAGACATCTGGGACAAGATTAATAAGACGGGAGCATGGGCCGACTTTCCGCCGCCATTTACACCTATTCATTTTAACCTGGCTTTTGCACTGGCACTCTTACAGGAGCCCTTTGAGAGATGGAAGGCGGGGGCTTTCTGGTGATAGCTGACCTCTTTCATGGGCCCAATATCTCGAGACCTGGAGACCTGGAGATATATAACTCCATGCAGAAAAATTGGCAAGCCCAGATGAGTTATAGTAAGAATAAAGGGGTCAGGGTTCCTTGGGGGACTATGCCTAAGGAGGTCTTTCACAAAGATTTATTGGTGCAAAAGAAATCTGAGGTTGACTTGTTAGTGCAGAAAGACTCCCTCCTTTATGAGGTTATTAGGGTTTTTTCCTCCTTCAAGAAAAAATGTCAGACAAATTGACTAGAACACCTAGTGGTGAAAGACCTAACTCTAAGTGGTTTGATGGAGCCTGTTCAAATGCTCTTAAAGCACTAAAAGCAGCACTTAAGAGAAACCCCCAAGATAAACTTAGCAGAGTTGAGATCACATATACATACAAGGAACACCCTACCCCTGAAATTGTGTCTTCTGGAACATGAGCTTCTTTTCTGAAAGGCTTTGAAGACCTGGCTGTTTGGCATCTGAATCCCTCCGCCAGCACTATTCTGACCACCCACAGTGTATATGTCAGTTCTGGGAGGCCTCCAGGTAGTCATGCGCTATATAAGACCTCAAGAATAGAATAGAATAAAACAACAAAACCCACCCTCTCCACTCACAACAGACCAACCCCTCTCCCACAAACAATATCGCCCCAACTATTGTCTAAAGTAAACGTCCAACAAAAATTCCAAAACAAAAACCAAAATTACCTCAACTGCCCTTTGAAATTCCCACCCACAACAAAAGTCCCTCCCACCAAAACAAAAAATAAAAAGAGGGCTCAGAGGAGGGCATTTTCAAAGAGCATCTGCAGTTCTCAGTGCTGGGCCTTGAGGCATGCCATCCGATGGCCCAACTGTGCCAGCTCTTGCAGCATGTGGCATTGAAACTGGCAGTCTTTCAGCAAGGGTGGTGCAGGAGGCTGCCAGCTGCTGGTGGCACTGGCAATGTTCTTGCCCAGAGGATGGAGGGGCAGGTGGCTGGCTGGAGGAAAGGAGGCCCGGGGTAGCAGCAAATGCCTCAGCCTCTTCCTCCTCCAGCTGCTAAGACTTAGCCCAGATGGCCCCCAAGCTCTGCCACCGGAGCTGGGCTGCTATCATCCTGCCATGTCACTGGTGGAGGTGGACCATCAGGATTAGCTATATCAAGAAAGAAAAACAAATAAAGAAGACACATTTTAAACAGTGCTGTGTGTAAACACTTGCCTAAAATTATATAGTGGTACACAGTAGCAGTACACTGCTGGTTCCTTAGGCCACTGGAATTTGATATGATTAAGAGAGTCACAGAACCATTTATTACCCACACATGCCTCACATAAAAGCACTGCCTGGCTGAAAGGAAGTAAGGCAAAATAACACCAGATTAAATAACAGAGTGTTTTTTTCCTTTAAAATGATTTCTTAAAAACTAACCAGACACTCTGTGTGGAAAAATAAAAATAAATTACCTCTCAATAATGAGTAAGGCATAATCCACTATTTAGTAGAAGTATTCTTGTTGTGCTAAATTAATGGAGGCATGCTATCTAGCAGATCATGTACTGTTTTGCTACTCTCTGCAGTCTGCAGCTGGGGTAGCTCTAATGAACAATTATCTTATTTTAATTCCAATGGGCCTGCTCTTCTTTCAATTATATCCTGATTCCAAATAGGCAGATGGATAATAACACTATGTCACACATGTCATGTATAACATGTGGAAATCCTGTCTGCCATAAGTAGATGGTGGGATAAACAATGCACTGCAGTACAATGAAAGGAACAGGATATTTGGATTTTATTTTGCACATTCATCACAGGGTATCCCATCCGCAAAACATGAAATCAGGCACGTAATCCCATGTTACTTCTTGGCCTCGCCCTCCACTACAGATTAGTTCTGACAAATACATTTGCTTAACAGAAAGGAAAGGAAACTTAACTTAATCGGCTGCAGGGCAAGTTAGGGGGATTACGACAGGTAAGTAGAGGTTTTGCTACAGAATAGTGAGGTGCCACTAATCATCATGTGCTTAGGCACAGTTGACAAATGTCAAAAGGGAAAAGTTTTAACAGGCATATATCCGGAATGGAAGCCATTAAATATATGAATCACTTGGCCGGAAAATGTGTCACATGCCAAAAATTATTTTTTCATTTGTTTTGGTAGGCTGGGACAGAATACAGGAAAGAATAATAGAGTGAAGTACTAGGAGGTAACTCAGTGGGAAACACACCTTGTTTTCGATTTGCAGTACATTTAAAACGTTGTTATTGCTGCATTAACTGAAGCAGAAGCACATAGTACAGCCAACACTGCAGTGCTAAATAGCACCATACTACAGTTAGATCATGGATCTTGAAATACCATAGGCAGGGAGGTGATGAAAGAGGGTGTTTGGGATCTGCTTCGCTTAACAAATACAGTGAGTATACTAGCAATTGTCAATAGGCAAGCAATGTGACTTACCACCACTCGTCCCTGCCGCCGCTGGGTCTTTCCCTCCAACTGCCTCCGTGCCTGGCACACTGGCACTACCACTGGCTCCAGCATTAGTGATCTGTGCAGCTAGAAAAACCATTACACGTTTTAGATGCCAGACATGCCTACCTTTATTATTTTTTAACAAAAAACAGTTGTAATACATCACTAGGGTTCAGTTAACAGCATCTTCTATCGAAAATATCACTTTGGGCATTTTTTTGGTTGGCAATGTTAGAAAAGCCAGGTAGTAAAGCCAACCTAAAGCTTTTCATAATGGAGGGGCAGAGTTATGATGACTCTGAGTCATTGAAGCTCAACGAAGGGGTGGAATAAATTGGTCACTGAAGGACATATAGGCCCTCATTATGACATTGGCGGTCACCTGAATTCCACTTTGATGATGGCAGTAGTACCGTCGCCAGGCTTGTGGTGAAGACTGCAAAATTATGACCAAGGCTGTGATCCCTCCCATAGACCGCCAAAGTACCACCTGAACCACCATTGCGGTCCGGCCACAGAGCACGGTGGTTCCCATCTTCAGGCTGGCAGAACACCATTCCCCACCCACCAAATTATGACGTAGCAGAATGCCAGGATTTCCGGGGTGGGATGAACGCCACAAAAACCCTGGCGGAAACAAATCATATAAAGGAGACACTCACCTTCAGGGACACAGAAGAGTCTGCGGCCTCCATGGAATCTGAACTTGAAGTCCTGCTGATGCTGTACCACGCAATGGTAGTCCAGGAGCAGCAACGTCAAGGACAACTGTGGGTACAGCTGCCTATCACACAAGGGAGGGAGGGGAGAGTGACACACCCACACGCACAGCACACACCATACACATATACCACACACCGAGAACAATCTGCTGAGAAAACCAACAACAACATAACCCAGAAGAAAAGAAAGCCAGGGCACATACCTTTGGTCCAACCACTGTATTCCGGTGGGAATAGTGACCACATTAAAATATTACAACTATATACACAAAGGGTCATTGGCCAGTCCAATGTTCTGAAAAAAACACAGGGCAAAGTACACAGCCCAAATTGACTCCTGACAGCTCAAGGGCTGACGCACCTGGTCTTTAATAAGTAAACTTAGAAGGGGAGGCGTATAGGCCGATGAACCTTTTGGATCGCATGGAGTGTCCTAATCACGTAGTGACCAATGGCATCAATAATAAATGTAATCCATCAGTAACCACTAAGAAAATCATTAGTAACCAAAACAATTATAACCAGCATTTCATGAATATCCACAACTCAATGAAGCGTTTAACAATTTTTATTTCCCTATTAATTACAATTCTAATGTATTAGGTGAACTCAAACTTTAATCAGCTCAGAATTAGTTTATTAGCAACCATAAATAACACAATCTAATTAAAACTTGAGACAACATATGCTCGAATGCTTCAGCATAAGCCAATAAGGATGAATATAGCAGCATTAGTAGCAGAGTTCAGCAAAATAGTCCATCAATCATTTGTCTCTGTCAAGTCACCCGAAAGACCATTAACTAACCCAGATTGGCATTAGCATGTGGGACTTCATGCAAAATAACTTAGAAAACGTGAATTTGAAAAAACATCTACCTAAGAGAAAAACTGTGCAACAGCACAGTTGGTACCTAGAAGAAAAGGCACAAAGTCAGTCACTCACATTTTCATAGGTACCTATCCACAGAATGGATCAGCAACAAAGTCAGTCTTCGCCTTCAGGTCATCAAATAGATCAGCAATGCATCAGGCTCTCAAGAGTATGAGCCCAATGTAAAAATCTCAAACTGCGTCTCCTGACGTCATCAATTTTCCCCTCGCATCTAAAGTTTTAGTCCCTTGTCTTGACTTTTTGTTAGTGTTTTTCAGTCCATCCCCCTAATTCCTATTTGGTCAGTCAATCAGCAGGTATGACTCTAACCTATAATGTTAATTTTACAAATCTATGAGTTCTAATAGTCTTCGTTCTCAGTTCACGGATTGGTCCACTGTACGATGTCTTCATAATCCGGCTCTTCAGGAATCGAAAATGTTGCATGTTCGTCTTCAGTCAGTGCTCTCATTGTTGAAGTCCTGAGAAAGAACATTTAGCCTACTCTACACATAATTGTATCACTTTGACTTCATCATTTCCTGTCCGTCGGTACATTGCAGAAAATTCTAGCTAAGCAACATTAACATGGGGTGGTTCAGGGTCAGGTCAATATTGTCGCTTTCCTCCAGCATGTTCTACAAAAACAGCTTCTGTATGAGGCCTGGCAAGTAGGCCTCGACTTCAGCTAAGTTAATTCTATAAATTAATGCAAAACATAGGTTACACATCTCAATATGACATATTACTACATTATTCTTACACATTTTTTTTATTAGTTCACACATTTTTAGTTATTTTAGTACAACTTTCGTATGAGTGGCTGCCGTACCCCCGGTCACATTTTCAAATGTGGCGTTATTTTCTCTACAATTAATTTCTCTACAAGATTTGCGTTAATCAAAACACATAAACATTCATTAATAATTTCTAATTAGCATATCTGTGTCAACAGTCCCTCCTCTGATGACTAAATATGTCATCACACCTTACTTTTCCCATCATTTTACAGTTCCGTTTCACTTGTATTTTGTCTCCTTCTTAAATCTTCCCTATAAATTCGTTCCCTGTTTCGTTCTTCCCTCCTCTGATTATTTTTAGATCTTTTCAATTTTATCTTTTGACATAATTTACATGTACCCCATAATCCTAATATGTAAGCAATCACAATTAATGTTCCTTGAATGATTTTGAATTATACCCCATTCCAAATTTGACTAAGCCAATTTCCCACTGAAGCAAATCCCTTTCCAACTTTCTCCCAAACACCTGGTTCTTTCAATTCCTTCCAATCCTTAGTAGAGTTAGTCAGATTAGTGAGTAAGTCTCTTATCTCCTTATCATTGTTCGGTTTTCCGAACAACAATGCCGAGCATTAATCATTTTACAGACTCCAACGTCATTCGCTAAAAGAATGTTTAAAGCAAGCCTGTTTTGAAGCATCATAGCTCCATCCGCGGCTAATTCAGTATCTATCAGGAGTATTGCCCTTGTAAAATTCGTCAGCATGTTATCCACAATAGTAGACAACTTTCGTATCTTGATTGAATTCAAAATGACTCCCACTGAGGAAATCACTGCACCAAAGATATCTCCCGCAAAAGCAGAAGAGGTTTCCCTCCTCGATCGTTTATGATGTAATTCAGTCAATTTCGGAAAAGTCTTTAAATCATCTATCTGACAAATTTTAGGGAAAACTATCCCAAATGACATGTCCCATACCATCCTCTAGGAAGAAGGTAATAAGCATTTAGGCCCAACATTGGCGGTAAATGCTGCCTGCCGCCGTGCTGACGGCCGCCAACATACTGTGACCGCGGTGGTATACCGCTATGGGTATTATGACCCCCCCAGAGAAAGCCGCCACTATACAGACACCCACACAAGTCAGATAGAGTAAAGGTCAGTGATAAAGTGGTGGTACCAAAACCCACACCATTACGCCAACAGTATCAGGACCCACGAATCACCGCAGCAGTATTTCACCCGTGGTAAACCATTGGCGGTAAACACGTCCGGGCTCAAAATAAACGCACATAAACAAAACTACACCACATTGGACTATTCAAACTACACATACCTGACACACATACACACACCACATCCACACCCCCAATCCATTATAAAACACATACCCACATTACCCACAACCCTTTCAACAAAAAAAAAGATTGCTAACTGAGAGAGAGACAAGCCAGGAGCACCCACTCAATCTGAGCCACAGAACACCATCACCCATACACCATCCACGCACCTCAGAGCACACACCACAACACATCACCCCACACACCCTCACATATACCACTCACAGAACATCCATGGCACCCCAAAGACACCCCAGGTTTTCAGAGGAGGAGCTAAGGGTCATGGTGGAGGAAATCATCCAGGAAGAGCCACAGCCATTCAGATCACAGGTGCCACAGATGTCCATTGCTAGGAAGATGGAGCTATGGCGGAGAGTCGTGGACAGGGTCAATGCAGTGGGACAGCACCCCAGAACAAGGGATGACATCCAGAAGAAGTGGAACGACCTATGGGGGAAGGTGTGTTCCATGGTTGCAAGACACCAGGTAGACGTACAGAGGAATGGCGGTGGACCCCCACCTCCTCCCCCGCAACTAACAACATGGGAGGAGCAAGTCTTGGCAATAATGCACACTGAGGGCCTCGCAGGAGTAGCAGGAGGACTGGACTCTGGTAAGTCAAATCTTTACTATTATATCCCCCACCCTACCTGCATGCCATCACAAACTCCTACCCCTACCCTCACCCCCATCACTCCACCACCTCACATATACCCCACTATCACAACCCACCCATCCCAAAACCAAGCCCTGCATGCCACACCAATGCATGGACTCCCATCACAGACCTGCATGGACACCCATCACTAAAGCATGCACATTAGAGATAATCACCTACCCACAAAATCACCACTCACACAAGGCAAAGCTGACAGGGCAATCACAACCATACAGGGAAACACACCCATGTACAAGATGGCACACGCAGATACAATAACACTGCATTTACATCCCCACAGGACCACCACTGAATGTCACCGGAGAGGAGGTGCCACCAACATCCAGTCCCCCCCAGAAGAGGCCCACAGTGATGACAGCAGCTCTGCATCCCTGGATCACTATGACCAACCTGGCCCATCATGGACCTCTGGACAGTCGGTTACCCTGCCACAGTCCCATACCACCACAGAGCCTCCCCCCTCAGGGAACATCAGCACAGCACCCACCCAGCGGGCCCATACCTCTGTCCCCAGGACACGTCAATCAGCAGTATGTCCACCACTTCAGGGACTCCAGGCAACCCCACAAACACAGGATGATCAGGGACCTGGGGTCAGTGGCAGTGGGCACATGGTTCAGGGGACAGAGGCACAGGACAACAGGGACACTGGGAGGACTGCTGTGCGACAGGGGGAGGACAGGCCCAGGGAACCCACTCTCCACGAGCTACTTGCAGGGATCCTGGGAGCATACCAACATTCCCAGGAGACCTTGGGCCAGATACTGTACAAGTTGCAGGAGACCCAGCGGATGCAGGAGGGACAGTACCTGGAGATTAGGGAGGACCTCAAACACATCCACACCATCCTGGTCACTATTGCAGGGGTGCTGGCTGACATGGCCAACACCATGAGGGAGGCAGTAGCACACCAAGGGGCCCCTGACACTAGCCACACTGATGAACAGCCCTTCACCTCCGCCGGCATTAGTGGACAGGAGGCCCCGCCACAGGACCAACAGGCCACCAGCACCTCATCCCCTGCAGAAGAAGAACCACCCTGCAAATGGTCCCTGCGATCAGGCAGAAGCCAGAGAACATTGCCAAGACCCCCACCAGCAAATAGGACTCTCCTGATTGTCACCCTTCTGTCCCACTCTGTTTTCCTGTCCATCTTGAACTGCTATTGCACCCCTTCCTGTGCCCCATTGGACAATGCACCCGTAATACCAATAGATTGGATTCTACCCTGGACTTTCCTCCTTCATCAAGCCAGCCCATTTCAATACCCCCTCCACTTATTTGCACATATATAAACACCCTTGGAACTACTACAAGTATGGAGTCTGTCAACTGATTCAAATATGTATTCGTCTAACAAGCTGTAAACATTGCAATTCAACTGTACAGTCATGTATACATAGGTATGACCTGTAGTGGGCAGCAGGGAACACACCAAGAGCCATAGTGGGGCACAGAGATCTGAAAATAGAGATGCCAAAGGGTACAGTAAGTGGCCATTCAATATGGAAAATCAGGCTGCCATGTACAATGTCCAACACAAAACTGCAATGGAAAGTGAAGTTACAGTGTCTTACCTGTGTGTCACTGGAAGCACTATTGTATGAGTGATCGTCAGTTGTCCACATATTCTTCCTCTGCCTCCTCTTCCTCACTGTCCACAGGCTCCACCGCTGTCACAAGACCATCTCCAGGCTCATCTTCCTGCAGAAAAGGCACCTGGCGTCTCAAGGCCAGGGTGTGCAACATCAACATGCAACGATGATCTGGCACACCTTCTTGGGTGAGTAGTACAGGGATCCACCTGTCAGATGGAGGCACTGGAACCTGGCCTTCAGGAGGCCAAAGGTTCACTCAATGATCCTCCTTGTTCACCCATGTGCCTCATTGAAACGTTCCTCTGCCCTTGTCCAGGCATTCCTCATGGGGTCAGTAGCCATGAGAGGTTTGGGTAACCAGAGTCACCTGCAAATATTCAAGGAATACCTGTTAGACATACACTCACCCTTAGGGACAACCCCACACCCATATACCTACATCAACTGGGTGGGAACCATGGGCTCACCTATTAGCCATGCCCTGTACCTCTGGAGTTGAGACATCACATATGGAATGCTACTATTCTTCAAGATGAAGGCATCATGCACAGGGCCAGGATACTTGGCATTCACATGGGAGATGTACTGGTCTGTCAAACACACCATCTGCACATTCAGGGAGGTATAGCGTTTTCTATTCCTGAACACTTGTTCATTCCTCCGGGGGTGGGGGGGACAAATGCTACATGTGTACCATCAATAGCACCAATGATGTTGGGGATATGTTCCAGGGCATAGAAGTCAGCTTTCACTGTGGCCAAATCCTCCACCTGGGGGAATACGATGTAGCTGCACATGTGTTTCAGCAGGGCAGACAACACTCTGGTCAACACGTTTGAGAACATAGGCTGTGACATCCCTGATGCCATGGCCACTGTCGCTTGGAAAGAACCACTTGCCAGGAAATGGAGCACTGACAGGACCTGCACTAGAGGGGGGATACCTGTGGGCTGGAGGATAGCTGAAATCAGGGCAGGCTTCAATTGGGCACACAGTTCTTGGATTGTGGCCCTATCAAGTCTGTAGCTTAGGATAATGTGTCTGTCCTCCATTGTCGCCAGGTCTACCAGGGGTGTGTACACCAGAGTATGTCTCCGTCTGATATTCATTTTCAGTCGTTGAAGTTTAGGGAGAAAAACGGTGAGCAGAAGGTAATATTCACACATCTATTGAAATAATGATGCATCTCTTCCTTTACAGAAACAGTATGTGAATTTGAGAATCAGTTGTTGTGCCAATGTCTGCTGTGACGCAGTTAGGTGCCATGGCCTGTGCCCCCCTGAAATGGCGGCTGCCTGACCTCTCAGAGGAGACAAGTGGAAATGAGGTAACTCCGCTGGCGTTGTGCGTCGTAGAGGTCGCGGTCGACGACCACCACTCAACTTCGCATTGGTTAACATTAGGCCCTATGGGTTCCAGGAGGCAATGGCGATGTACGCCCGTGGGGGCCAGAACCCAGCCCAGCACCTCAGCCACCAAGTCCACGTCTGCTGTGGTTTCTGCAGCTGTCAGAGGCTCTAAGGGGGCACCCGTCAGCCCAGCCAGTGTGCCATCAACCCCTGCCAAGGCCAAGAAGATTCCGCCACCTGGCAAGGTCAAGAAGGGAACAGCATCCAGCAAGAAGAAGGAGCCACAACCACCCAGCGAGGCCACTGCCAGACCCAAAGTGACACCACCATCTGCCAAGGGCAGCAAGGGGCACAGAACACCAGCCAAGGCATTTCAGCCATCCGAGCCTGCAGGTGAAGGCCTGGTGGCCACCAGCACAACTGCCAGCACCGCCACCTGCAACACCACCTGCACCGCCACAAGCACCGCCACCTAAACTGCCGCAAGCACCACTACTGTCAGCAGCAGCTGCCCCAGTGGGAAGGTGTCCGAGGCTGCAGGGGAAGGGCTGGAGCCTCCCCCCACCACTGGCAGCACCGGCACCTGCACCGCGGCCAGTACTGCCACCTGCACTGATGCAAGCCCTGCCACAAGCACCGCCACCTGCACCGCTGAAAGTAGCACAACTGCCAGCAGCATCAGCCCCAGTGGGCTGCCGTCCGAGGCTGCAGGGGAAGGGCTGGAGCCTCCCCCACCACTGGCAGCACCCCCTCCCCCACCATGGAGTATCATGAATCCTGGCCACTGCAAATCTCGTGGCTCTGACACCCAGGTGAGGGACTCTGACCTGGCACCCCCCAAGTGCTGCATCACTGGGCACAAAGCCCCCCTCCAGAACCAGTGGAAGAAGGCATCAACTCACCCTATCCTTGGCAGGATGAAGCACACCGGTCACAAAGCCCCCTCCGGAACCAGTAGAATAAGGCATCCACTCAGCCCCTCCTTGCCAGGAAGAAACACACTGGGCACAAGAGGCCCCCTTCCACAACCAGTGGAAGAAGGCATCCATTCGGCCTATCCTTGGCAGGATGAAGCACAGTGGGCACAAAGCCCCCTCCAGAACCAGTGGAAGAAGGCATCCACTCACCCTATCCTTGGCAGTATGAAGCACACTGGGCACAAAGCCCCCCCCAGAACCAGTGGAAGAAGGCATCCACTCAGCCTATCCTTGGCAGGATGAAGCACACTGCGCACAAAGCCCCCCCCAGAACCAGTGGAAGAAGGCATCCACTCACCCTATCCTTGGCAGGATGAAGCACACTGGGCACAAAGCCACCTCCGGAACCAGTGGAGGAGCCACCCACTTGAGAGACTGTGGCCTTGCACTCCTCAGGACCAAGCAGTGGGCAAACCACCCACTTGAGAGACAGTGGCTTTGTACTCCCCAGGACCAAGCAGTGGGCAAACCACCCACTTGAGAGAGACTGTTGCCTTGCACTTTCCAGGACCAAGCAGTGGGCAAACCACCCACTTGAGAGACTGTGGCTTTGCACTCCCCAGGACCAAGCAGTGGGCAAACCACCCACTTGAGAGACTGTGGCTTTGCACTCCCTAGGACCAAGCAGTGGGCATGGAGCCCCCTCCAGGAGAAGTGGCGTAGTACCATCTTCTGGCTGAGGTGCCTGTGTGTTTTCGACCTGATGCCCCTGCAGTGTTCTCTCTGTTTTGAGGCAGGAGTCAAGTGTGGGCTAGGGCTATGTGTTATGGCCCTGTGGGCCAGGGACTATTTTTGTGTGGACATAGTCCCTCATTTTGTATATATTGTATATAATGTACATACTGTACATTTATTCATGTAAGTATTTCTAAGTATTTCTAATATTACACTCATTTGACTCCATTCCTTTTGTCCTTGCGTTATTCCTTAGGGTTACGGGTGTTTATTTAATGTTGTTGCATGTGTTTGTGTGTTTGGTGTTGGAGGTGAGGGTGGGGGTGGGGGTGTTGCATGTTGCGTGTGTGTGTCACTCTCTTTTTCCTCCCACCCTCCCCTGTGTGCTGGGTGCAGTACTCACTGTGGTCGTCGTTGCCGGCGTTGGTACTCATGGTATATGAGCAAATACACCAGCATGGGAAAGACGTGCAGTTCAGGCTCCATGGCATCGTGGTTCTTCCTTGAGTGTCGAGAGGTGAGTTGTTTCCCTTCAGAACACTGTTTCCACCGTGCTTTTGATGGCATTGGTACCGCCCTGGAAAAGGTGGCGGATAGGCCTCTTGTAATACAGTGGGCAGAACCTTGTCTTCCGCCTGACTGTTGGTGGTTACCGCCATGGTGTTTGTTGCTACCGCCATGGCGGTCGAAGTGGCTGTCTGTGTTGGCAGTTTCCGCCGTGGTCATGATTCCATTTGTTTTACCGCCGGCCTGTTGGCGGTGTTATTGCCGCTTTACCTCCGACCGCCAGGGTTGTAATGAGGCGCTTAGTCCACAAATATAATAAATTCCAGGAATAGCAGGGTCCTGACCATTCAGCATAAATGTCCACTTACTCTAAAACAAAAACACCTGCCTACATTCACTTGTTCCCACAAATAAAGTATCAGTGTGCGATTTTGGCCTATACATAGAAAGCTTCCCTACACGCCATGCATCTAAAGCTAATTTCCCTTCCATTTTAACAGCAGTGTAAGCATATTATAAACAGGATTCCACACAGAACTGCCACTCATTCACTCATGTATCTACAGCGCGTAGCAATTTTATCTTGATTATTTAGCTCAGCCATGATCTGTAAAGAATCAGAAAGCAGAAGTAACTCTTGGATAAAGTGCAGTAAAATCAAAAATTCTTCTCTCATAGTTCAGTTTCACATCCAGGAACACTCTTCCTTTGTCAAAATCGATTAGCAGCTTGTCACATCCGGTTTTCAGTGTCAAATCAAGTTATCAATGTCTCTTCCAGTGTTACTTACAAACAGTCACCTTTAGGATTTTCAGATTAGCTCAACAATTTAGCTACTTGATCACCTTCAGGTTACATCAAAATACTGACTCAGAGCTTCTTTATCAAAACAAAAGGACATAAACTCTTGTTGCCATTCATTGGTAGTTGCATATGCCCATTCAGGAACTGCGTAACGTCGACTTGCTATTCTCTTTCTTTTCAACCTTCGATCACCACTTAGTTCTCATTCACTTAAATCTTCCTTTCTCATAGTATCAACTTCTTCTTCTATGGTTTCATTTATGACCAGTTCCTTTTTCTTCCCTATTTGCGATTCCGGCCAATTATCTCCTTTTCTTGTTCCTTCTGTCAATATTCTTCTCAAGATTGGACTCTTCTCCCTTTCTTTTTCTATGGGGTTTTCTCTTGATGGACCTGCAATGGGCTCAGGAGGAGTCAGAACACTTTGACTTTGATCCGTCTCAACTCTTTCACCCTCTTTGTCTGGCACTTGCTCTGCTTGTTTTTCAGCACTGTCCGCATCTGGGAGAACCTCTGCTGAGCTAGGCTCTCCTGCTGTATCCGTTGAGATAGGTTCTTGCACACCATCCTGTAATTCATCACTTTCATCTCTTACAGGAGTAATGGAACCATCTTCCACAAGCTCTGGTTCACCTTAAGGCTCCATTGGCTCTTTTTCTGGCTCAGGTGCGGCAACCTGTTTCCCTGTTGTTGGTGCTCTCAACAATGCTTCTTCATGATCTGGTGGACATACCACTCTCTTCGTATGACTCGCGTGTATCCAGTTCGGGATTCCTGCACACTTCACAGCTGTCGTAGTTGTTAACACTACCTGGTAAGGACCCCTCCAACGCGGTTCCAAACAGGTCATGTGAACATGCTTCCTGACAACAACCCAGTCTCCGGCTCTCAGATTGTGACCTGGATCGTGGATGGGTGGCAGGATAGCGGCCTGCACCTGCTGAGAGAAAGAGTAAACCACATCAGCCAGACCCTTGCAGTAGTCCAACACCATATCATCTGTAATATTTACAAGTGCATTGGCTGGAAATGCTGGTAATCTCATTGCTCTGCCCATGAGGATCTCATGGGGCGATAGCCCTGTCTTCCTGTCAGGTGTGTTTCTCATTGACCTCAACACCAAAAGCAATGCATTTGGCCATTTCTTATTCGTAGCTGCAATTCTTGATTTCAAGGTACCATTCATCTGTTCCACCAGTCCTGATGCTTCAGGGCGGTAACTACAATGCAACTTTTGCTCTATGTTTAGTGCTGCACATAAGAGTTTAATCACCTCATTATTGAAGTGAGTTCCCCTATCCAATTCTAAAGAAATCGGAAGCCCGAAATGTGGTATTTACTCCCTAAGCAACAGCTTTGCCACTGTGAGACTGTCATTCCTTCTTGTAGGGTATTCTTCAATCCAGTAGCTAAAAACACACACAATCACCAACACATATTTGAAACCTCCACACACAAGCATTTCAATGAAATCCAATTGCATTCTGCTGAATGGACCTCCTGCTCTTCCAATGTGACTCAAATTCACCACTGTCCCTTTTCCCACTTTTAGCTGCTGACAAATTATACAGCGATGACATACTGCCTCTGCTGCCTGAACTTAGGGTTAAACCAGTCAATTTTGAACAATCTAACAATGGCATACCTCCCAATATGTGCCTGTCCGTGGTAGTACCTGGCCATTTAAGACAATAAACTATTGGGCAGGACCATCTGACCCACCTCAGAAACCCAAATCTCATCTGGTCATTGAACGCATTTTAATTCAACATTACTTTGCAAAGTTTTCAACTCTTCCAGAGTATCAATCACCTTTAATGCAAAACTTGTACATGTGTTGTCTTCTTCAGGCATTAATTCCCACTTGTCTTTAAACGATATACAGTTCATTACGCAAAACCTTGCGACTTGATCCGCATATCCATTTCCCAGTGAGATGTAATCCTGTGTCTGTTGATGTGCACTACATTTTACCACAGCAATTTCTTCAGGTAACTCTATTGCATACAACAACTCTTTTATCTTGTCGCCATATCTTACTGGTGTACCAGTAGAGGTCAGAAAACCTCTTTGCAACCACAATTGGCCAAAATCATGAACAATTCCAAATCCATATTGACTGTCAGTATAGATTGTGACTCTCAAACTTTCATAAACATGGCATGCTCTAGTAAGAGCTACAAATTCTGCCACTTGTGCAGAATATACGCCTCGAAGCCAGGAAGCTTCTAATGTACCTGTGATTATGCATACAGCATATCCTGCTCTCAATGTCCCTGTACCATCTCTGAGACATGAGCCATCGACAAAGACAATTTGGTCATTTTCTTCCAATCGAGTATCTCTGATATCAGGCCTTTGTTTTGTACACAGTTTCGTTACCTCAAGACAATCATGCTCGATGTCTTCCTCTTTTTCATTTTCAACAGTATCACTTGGAAGTAATGTTGCTCGGTTCAACACTGTGCATCTTTTCAATGTTACATTTGGAGCACCTAGTATGCTCGTCTCATACCTTGTCAGTCTTCCACCAGTCAAATACTATGTTTTCATCCTTGTCAGTAAAATCTCAACAGAATGTGGTACAATTACCGTCAAAGGGTATCCCATCACTACTCCCTCACATTGAGAAAGGCTTTGACCAACTGCAGCAACTGCCCGCAAACAACCTGGTAAAGCTGCTGTGACTGGGTCCAAGGTAGCTGAAAAATAAACTACTGGGCGATAAGCGCCTCCAAGGACCTGTGTTAAAACAGACAAAGAACAAGCATCACTCTCATGACAAAACAATGTGAATGGCTTTGTGTAATCAGGCATTCCTAATGCTGGAGCTCTGCACAAACTCTCTCTAAACTCAGTAAATGCTTTCATCTGATCTTCATCTAACATAATGGGGTCTGTGACATCCTTGTGTGTGTGAAATGATTCAGTAGGGCAATCAAGTCATACTTACACTCGTCCCTTGTCTTGGATGCAATCAGCAAATCATCAATGTACTGCACTAGAGTCAATTGGTACGGTAGATCCAATGACTCCAAATTATTTTTCAAGATCTGATTGAAAAGAGACGGTGACTCTGTATACCCTTGTGGAAGTCTGCACCAGCTGTAGACTCTGTCTAGGAATTTGAAACTAAAAAGAAACTGACTATCCTCATGAAGAGGCACAGAAAAGAAAACTTGTGACAAGTCAACCACTATGTACCACTCAGCATCACAAGGAATCTGAAACAGTATCACTGTTGGGTTCGGCACTACAGGACAACACTTGACCACCATGTCGTTCACTTTTCGCAAGACCTGCACAATGCACACTTTCCCACATGGCTTCTTTAAGCCCATTATCGGTTAATTACATGGACTGCTCAACACTTCTTTCAAAACTCCTTGTTTTAGAAAATCTCCAATTATCTGTGCCTCTTTCATCAAAACATCCTGTGCCATGTTATACTGTGGAAGCTGCGGAAACACTACATTCGGTTTCAAGGTAATCTTAATCGGCTCCACTCCTTTGATTAAGCCCACTTCTTTACCTGTCAGGTTCCACACATTTTCCTGCACTGTTCCCTGCAAGTCTGCATGCAATTCTTTCACAGTAAACATCGGGAAAAACTCAATCAATGGGTACTCTTCATTAACATTTTCATTTGCTGTTTCAGAGATCTGTTCTTCCTCATCATCACTATTAGTCTGAACCTCTATTCCAGCAGTCGAACAACTAATGGAGCATTTTGTCTTACACAGTA
This sequence comes from Pleurodeles waltl, assembly GCF_031143425.1. Lineage (NCBI taxonomy): Eukaryota > Metazoa > Chordata > Amphibia > Caudata > Salamandridae > Pleurodeles > Pleurodeles waltl. The sequence goes on along the minus strand of NC_090450.1, from coordinate 155,464,114 downwards.
TGTCCCTCCCCAATAAGGATACTGAACTTGAGTCACAGACTACAAACTTATGCAGTCCCTGGAAGTTGCCATTCTCAACCTGTACTGGATCTGTGATCGGATTTGTCAATTGTATGTTTTCTACTCCCACAACCTGAACTGTTCTACCTGACAGAGGTAAATTCTGAACTTCTGCACTTCTCACTGTAGAGCGTGTAGCTCCTGTGTCCACTAAGAATGAGACTCTGTGGCCCATCACTTTTCCCTTCACAAAAGGTCCTCTCTGATCTACCTCTAAGTTCGCTGCATGGCTGTTCATCCAAACTAATACTCATCCATTCATTGTTTATTTCATTCTCACTATGTAATGGGAATTGGTGCACTGTATCATTACTTCTGCCTTGTCACTGACCTGTGATCTGCGGAGTGAGCATCATCTGTTGCTATTCCATAGGGGCTTGAGGTATCTGCATTTGAGGTCTAGGTACCATAGGAACCTGCTGCTGCATTGGTTGCAACTGTGTCACTTGTGCACGTGGCACTTGCACCTGCTCCATGGGTTGAAAATTCTGCACTTGATTCTGAATGTTCGGATTAAATCCTCTCATTCTAGGAACTTTCACAGTTTGAAATGTATTGACATCACCACCTTGCTGAACAACACCATCCTGCACCATCATCAGACACTCCCGCTTCCAGTGTCCCACGTTTCCGCACAGTTGACACAGTAACATCTTTTTCATCCCTTGCTCAACATTTTGAACCACTACAGTATTCAAATCTGGACCATGATTCATGTTGACTCCATGACCCTTACCTCTCATCTGAGGTTGGAACATAACAGTTCCCTGCTGCTGTGGAAATTGTTGCACTATGGCTCCTTGCACTCCTGTCTGAGCTGCCTTGATTTGCATTACCATTGCTTTCTCCTTCAACTTTTTCTGCTTCAACTCATTCTCATCACTACAGTATTTTGCATACTGCAACACCTCATCAATCGGCTTCGCTTGCCAACAAATCAAATGACTCTTAATTATCTGCCCTATTTCTTGTCTCAATCCCTTGATGAACCTGAACACAAAGTGCAACATGTCTTTCGGCTCAATTGCTCTTTACCACTGTACTCTTTGAACACATTCAATAATCTCTCATAATAGGTATTCATTGACTCTTTCGCCTCCTGTACTGTCCTGTCAATTCTCTGCCAGTCAATATTTTTAGACGAGATTCTCGTGATCAGGAACTCAATCACCTTATAATAATGTTTCATTACTTCAGGTGACGGTGCACCTGTAACCTTGTCCCTTTCCGGTTCACTCGTTGGCCAATCTACTGCTCTCTTGCATTCAACCCATAAGTCAGCTGGAACCACTATGTCCAACAATGGCAGAGGTCAGTCTCTCTCTCAATTGTGTAATAAGATCCTCAACATCTGAATCTTCTTCTTCTACATAGGTCTTTTTCTTCTTTTTACCTACTGACAATCTCTTCTCTCTCTTACTAGTATCTACATGTTCATCAGACGCATCTCCTTCTGCAATAGCAAGAAACAACTTAACACCTTGCAATATTTCGGTTCTCCACTTCTTCTGTTCCCAATCCCAACTTGCTTCTGCCAAGGACTTTTCTACCTTTCTTATTCTCCTCTGGAATTTCATTTCTTGCTGCTGTCTGGCTACAAGCTCCCAAACCACTAAAGCCTCAAACTGTGCTGGCCTTGGAAGTTGCTTTGTCTCATATAATGTCATTCGCAACCAAAATTCTCAAATTAAACGTTCCATGCTCTGGAAATGCTAAATCTCTGAGTTTCTCTGTCAATTTGCATCACGGCTTTAACCAAAGGCATGGCGCGACACCTCGCTCCTCCATCACAATATATGCCAGAGACTTTTCCGGCGGGGTAGGCTCCCCAACTGTCACCTTAATGTAAGAATCACCCTTCATGGCACTTCTGAACACTTTGCAAAACTTCAATTTCTCTGTCTTTTGTGTATTTGATTCAATAAGGAAATGACTTTTACTCCCAAGATTCCCCTCACCCGCTTGCTCAACCAATTGCCTCTTACAGATGGCTGCCAATCCGCTCGCGACTCCTCTCACTAACCAACCTATCCCAGCTTAAGCCTTTGCAAGCGCAACCTACCACTTTCACACTATCACAAGTACGCCGAGAACATACCCATATTTACTAGCGGGATCCAGGATCTGGGAAAGTCATTTCTGGGCTTAAGGGGACATCATCTTTGCTGCAATTGCCATTTCAGAAAAACAAAATTCAATCCTCATAAAAACAAACAACTAACCCTAACTTAAACTACCACCATAACCATCAGTCACCACATAACTAGTTCTCCAAGGAAACTAACCATCCAGCTGCTACCAAAACTGCTGATGCGCCTGGTCCTTAATAAGTAAACTTACAAGGGGACGAATATAGGCCGATGAACGTTTTGGATCGCATGGAGTATCCTAATCACGTTATGACCAATGGCATCAATAATCAATGTAATCAATCAGTAACCACTAAGAGAATCATTAGTCACCAAAACAATTATAGCCATCATTTCATGAATAACCACAACTCAATGAAGCGTTTAACAATTGTTATTTCCCTATTATTTACAATTCTAATGCATTTGGTTAACTCAAACTTTATTTAATCAGCTTAGAATTGGTTTATTAGCAACCACCAATAACACAATCTAATTAAAACTTGAGAAAACATATGCCTGAATGCTTCAACATAAACCAATAAGGATGAATATAGCAGCAGTAATAGCAGAGTGCAGCAAATCAGTCTGTCAATCTTTTGTCACTGTCAAGTCACCCAAAAGACCCTTAACTAACTCAGATTGGCATAAGCATGTGGGACTTCAAGCAAAACAATTTAGAAAACGTGAATTTGGAAAAACATCTACCTAAGAGAAAAACTATAAAACAGTGCAGTTGGTACCTAGAAGAAAAGGCACAAAGTTAGTCAGTCACATTTTCATAGCTACCTATCCACAGAACGGATCAGCAACAAAGTCGGTCTTAGTCTTCAGGTCATCAAATAGATCAGCAACGCATCAGGCTCTCAAGAGTATGAGCCCAATGACAAAATCTCGAACCGTGTCTCCTAATGTCATCAATTCTCCCCTCGCATCTGAAGTTTTAGCCCCTTATCATGACTTTTTATTTGTGTTTTTCCGTTCATCCCCCTAAATCCTAGTTGGTCAGTCAATCAGCAGTTATGACTCTAACCTATAATATTAATTTGACTAATCTAGTTCTATAATTTCTTCTTTCTCAGGTCACGGATTGGTCCACTGTACGATGTCTTCATCATCCGGCTCTTCAGGTATCGAAAATGTTGCATGTTCGTCTTCAGTCAGTGCTCTCATTGTTGAAGTCCTGGGAAAGTACATTTAGTCTACTGTACACATAATTGTATCAATTTGACTTCATCATCTCCTCTCCTGCCACATTGCAGAAAATTCCAGCAAAGAAACTTTAACACAGGGTGGTTCAGGGTCAGGTCAATATTGTTGCTTTCCTCCAGCATGTTCTACAAAAACAGCTTCTGCATGAGGCCTGGAAAGTAGGCCTCAACTTCAGCTAAGTTAATTCTATAAATTAATGCAAAACATAGGTTATACATCTCAATATGACATATTACTACATTTTACTTACACATTTTCATTATTTCACAAATTTTTTGTTATTTTAGTACAACATTCGTATAAGTGGCTGCCATACCCCGTAGGCACATTTTCAAACGTGCGCATTATTTTCTCTACAATTAATTTCTCTGTGAGCTTTTCGTTAATCAAAACACATAAACATTCATTAATCTAATTAGCGACCACAATAATATATTACAACTATATTCACAAAGGGCCATTGGCCAGTCCAATGTTCTGAAAAAAACGCAGGGCAAAGTACACAGCCCAACTTGATTCCTGACAGCTCAAGTTTCTCCACTGGGCAGGGACATCATGATGGAAGGCAGGCACTTGAGGGGGTATTGGGGGATGGGGGTGAGTTTTTTTAAGAGGGGGGTCCTTGGACTTGGGTTTGGGAGGGGGTGGGTCCTTGCTCTTTTATTAGGGGCAGAGGAATTGGCTTGGAGCTGGGTGTCTGAGTGGTAGGCTTATGCCCCTTACTGCTAGGTTTTGCTGCAGGGGGAAGGACATGAGAGGACTGGGAGCTGGAGGTGCTGGGATGGGGGAGTGGGACATTCCTTTTCTGGGCAGGACGGGGGGAGGAGAGAAGAGGTCAAGGCGGGAAAGGAAAAGTATCTTTGGTCCAATGGGGTGGGTTGTGGGAGCAGGTATGGGAGTGGAGGTAGGGGGAGTGGTTGTAGGAGGAGGAGGTGTGCTGAACTGGGTTGCAGGTGCAAGGACAGTGTGCGTGTGTGAGGTGGATGGCTGTTGAGTGTCTGAGTAGGCCGTTTATGTGTTTTTTTAGGGGTTTGGGTAGACAGGGCAGGAGAGGACAAACAGGTTATGTGTATGTATGTTGTGGTGGTATCTGCAAGTGAGGTGGGGGTGCAGCATGTGGTTGTGATGGTGGTGGTGGTGACTGCGCATTTGGTGAATGGGGTGCTATCCTCCGTGTATGCTGTTGTGGTGACTGTGAGCTAGGCTTTACAGGTGGCAGAATATGGGACTGAAGATGCAGTGCTTTCATTGTGAGTGCTGATGTGACTGTGAGAGAGGAGGAGGAGGAGGGGAGACAGTGAAGGCAGTGGTGGTTGTTGCGAGTGCTTCTGTGTGTTGGGTGTGTATATGCTTGTGGTGTGATCTGCGGTGCCTGTGCTTGTCTTTGCAAGTCCAGTCTGTTGTATTGGGTGCATGCTGGTCCAATTGTGTGCTTGGGATGGGTGGGGGAGAGGGCTTTGGGACTGAGAACAGGTAGTTGGAGGGGGGACGGAAGAACCAGGGACAATGGCTGCCGTCAAACAATAGGAGCCAGATCTGATTCCTGCTATCCGTAGCACTGCAGGAATACCCCCTGCAGTACAGGTACTGCCAGTGCTCCACTTCCTGGCAAGTGGTTCTTTCCAGGTGACTGTGGGCTTGGCTGCAAGAATGTCACACCCAATGTTTTTGAATGTGCTTAACAGAGTTTTGGCTGCCTTGCTGAAACACATGAGCAGCTATATCTCATTCCCCCAGAGTGAAGATTTGCCCACTGTGAAGGCTACATTCTACACCATGGGGCACATACCACATGTGATTTGGGCCATTGACGGGACCCATATTGCCTTGGTCCCTCTCAGGACAAATGGGCAGGTCTATAGCAATGGCAAGAGTCACCACTCAGTCTATGTCCAGATGGTGTGCCTTGCAGATCAATACACTTCCCACGTTACTGCCAAGTTTCCTGGATCTGTGCATGATGCCTATGTATTGAGGAACAGCAGCATCCCACAGATGATGGCAAGACTAAATAGAGAGAGAGAGGTGAGCTTGAGTTATCACACAATGTATGTCACTGTATGCCACCTGAAGTTGTAGTCTGTGCCATTGTACATGAGTAATGTGTGTCTCTCACTACTTCCAGGTGACTCAGGCTACCCAAACCTGTCCTGGCTGATGGCTCCAGTTAGGAATCCGAGGACAGGGGCAGAAAATGGGTACAATGAAGCACATGGGCGTACCAGAAGGATAATTGGGCGTACTTTTGGGCTACTGAAAGCCAGGTTTCGGTGCATCCATGTAACTGGTGGATCCTTATTCTACGCCCCTGGGAAAGTCTGCCAGATTGTCGAGGCTTGCTGCATGCTGCACAATTTGGCCCTCAGACGCCATGTACCAATCCTGCAGGAGGAGGGGGGAGACAATGCACCTGTGGCAGCAGAGGACACTGAAGACAGTGATGAGGATGAGGAGGAGGATGTGGGCAACAGGACACACCTGGCACAGTAGTACTTCCAATGACACTCAGGTAAGACAGAACTTCTGTTCATACCTCCATTACAGTTAAGTGCTGTGTGGCTGCCAAGTTGTGCCAAGCACAAATGCAAGCATTATGTGACCTGACATTGTTCCATCTGTGGTTAGTCGTGCCAGTGTTATGGTGACAGTGATAAGCTTATTCTACCCAAGCAATGTGTCAGTAATTCAGCTTTCTGAGCTACATGCCAAAATCAAACTGTGTCCTCATCCCATACAGTACCGAGCATATGTTTCTAGGAATGCCATGTGACTTACAATGAGCTCACACAACAGCTCTGTGACTTCAATTTCCCTGACAGTGTGGCCCAGATTAGGTGGTCCAGAGGAGGGACTGGCATGCTGACAACATTGCATAGCTACTACTGTGGCATCTTGTGTGAGGGTCTGAAATGGGTTGTTTTTCCTCACTTATGGTGTTTGGAGTTAATTGCTGTGCAAATTACAGAGACGAAGTGACGAGCTGAATGTAGGCTGTCATGTTACAGGTGCTCATGTTGTTCTAATACTTTTACTTCTCATTTGACTGTCACTAATGCTTTCCCTTTTTGCAGATGTTGGTGTGGTCACAACTGTGGACTAATGTGATTACTGCTTTCGCATATTTGGTGGATGGATTAACACTTTACAGGACATTTGCACAGGATAATGCAGGTCAAGACATTGCATATTGTTGTAAATAAAGCACAAAAAGGCCAGTTGTGTTCAAGGGTGTTTATTGAAGTGACAAAAAGGAAGGGATAGTGCAATAGGGTGGGGAGATGGTGGACAAAATTGTTAGTGTAGTGGCCCAGTTGGTTTGTAGCACAGGTCCAGTATCCATGGGACCATAGGTAAAGGAGCAATAGCAGTCCAAAGTGAACAAGGTGTCTCAGTGGCACACAAGGGAGACATTTAGGAGTGGCTGATTTCCTGGCGATGGATTGGGTCTTGGCTACAGTCTCTGGTATCTTTCGGGGTCACAGGGAACATTTGCGGGGTGGTTCTCCTGCTGCGGAGGGAGGGGTGCTGGAGGCCTGTGAGTCTTGTGGCAGGTCCTTCTGTCCACTGGCTGCAGCAGATGTTGTAGGATGGTGAGTACACTGGCTAGAGGAAGGGTCCAGCTGGTGTGTTTTATACTCACACATTACGTTGGCGATGTCACCCCGCGCCCCGCACCCCGCACCTCTGAAAAGGAGGCCATGTTGGCTTTTAAGCCCTGCATCTTCTGCATGATCTCCTGGTAGTGTTCCCCCTGCAGCTGCTGGTCCTCCTGCAAGATGGAGGTGCCTGTGTAGGTTCGACTCGGGTTCCTGTACATGTGGGCACACTACATATTGGGACAGAGGTTTGGGGACCTTGGGCCAGATGTACGAACTTCCGGCATTGCGACTTGCAAATTGCGAGTCTGAGCTACTCCCCTTACACAATCTGCACATCGCAAGGGGGTCGCAAAGACCCACCTCATTAATATTAAAGAGGTGGATCGCAATTTGCAAGTTGGCTTCCATTGGTGTGGCGTGGCTAATTCTACTGCGGCAGTCCGCACCATAAAGGATGACTGCTGTCGAGTGTCTGCTGTGGTGATTTGTGGTCCATAATTTGGAGGACGGTATGTTGCTGGCATAGTGGGGAGGGTGGTGATTCCAACAGTTTTTCACCTCCATTGGGTATGATTGGTTTCTGTCAGTTTTGTGTTTGTATGTCATAATCTGGCAGGTGGATTGCCGCCTCTATGGCGATATGGTGCCGGCTGTCACCACAGCAGCCTTTGGGAAAGACCGCCAATGTCATAATGAGGGCTATAGTCCTGGTTGGTAAATGCAATGGGACTGTCATCGAAACTGATGGTATGCTGAATGATAATACATACAACTCAACTCTGGGGGGTCTGACATGACTATGGCCACTCTCTTATTTTACTGTTTGAGCATGAGCATGAAAAAGAAAAACTTCTCAACAAACATGCATAAAATAGCTTGCTTGGACCTGCAAACTTCACAGTAGAGTACCTAAAATCTATTATTTTAGTCTTACAGTACCAGTCCACAAGACATATAAAGGGAGAGGGAAAGCTTCCTAATAAAGCAAAAGAAAGCTACAGACTAGTATAGACAGGAGGAAGTCACAATATAAAAAACGAGGAAAAACTATTTTAAATGGGGAGAGGTAAAAGTTATGGAAATAATAATCTTAATAGGAGGACTAACTGTGGCCAGCAGATCCGTCAGCCGTGGCGCTGGTGGTGATGGTGGCACTTCCTCTGCACAGCATCACTGCTGGCTGTAGCCACCTCTTCACCCTTATCCCCCTCCAGTACCCTCTTCTAGCCCGTTGGTGTTGATGTAAGAAATAAAGGAGATAACAAAAATAGATTACTGGTACAGTTAATCTCCCAGAAAATATTTTGACAGGCAAAGGCAAATGCAGTAACATTGTACTTTTCTAAATTAGATCACCTATAGTACTACTATCGAGTTGACCTATTCCTGATTTCCTAAACCTAAGCCCTATTCCAAATTTCCTAATCTACATTTGAAACTACTAATGCATTGAAATGAATGCTCTTCGCTTCTCAACCCCCTTTGACATGCCAACTCAGTCTCCCTTTTCAGTGCATAGATGCATACTGCACATTACTGGGAGATTGCTTGGGACTGTAGGAGCTACATAAAGAAAGATACATAGAACGCTAACTCACTGATAGTACTACTATCACTACCTTAGTGACAGGACAGAGGAGCCTTCATGACTTCTTAAATAATCAGCCCAAGTGAGCACCAACGTGTACATTGAGGTAACGCTATGCACCTGAGTCACTCAAATTGCATCACATAATGATCATAAAGTTATGTAAACGCAACTTGTCTCTGAATGTGAGCACCATACTATTTGAAAAAAAATATTAGCTTTGTAGAAAATATCAAATAAATAATTACTCACTGAGCCCCGCAACCTGAAAGCTCACCAGTTTAGGAACATCCTGCTTCCGGTTAAGGACGTCGGCTCAGAGTTGTATCAACTGCTGCTAGGAGATCTTCACCTCTGTCTTCCAGCACATGCACCAGCACACTGGTGTTCCCGCAGGGCATACCCACTCCTCAGCCTAGTGCCTGATGTCAGCATGGAGGAGAGGTAGTGCTGCACATGGAGAATCATTGCCTCTGCCTTCAAAAAATAGGATATGCCTGTACCCTAAGCTATCAGCTGCATTGGTGTCGCTGCTCTCTCTCTCTCTCACCCTGCTCAAAGAAATAGGTAAAGTAGAAAGGAAATAATAAAAGAAGAAAGGAAAACGTAAGGAAGTAAAAGGAAAAACAAAAAAGTATAAAAAGTCATGGAAAAAAAGACTAATGCAAAACACACAAAGACACACACTGATGAAAAGGGTAAATGAGGGGCAGATGAGTGGGATGGGGAGGATTGCAAAGATTTAGAATAGATGGAAAAATCTGACACAGCACCATGTACGGAACAGGAAAGCAGGTAAAACAAAATGACTGTGCACATGCAACTGCGTAATACTTTTCACCCTCATTTTTCTGCACGGAAAGTGCTACTAGCATGAAAAGGCAGCTCAAATGGGGAGCTGAGCATTAATTCCTCCCGCGGGTGGAGTTATGCAGAGTCTCTCAGAGTTTTTTTTAGAACTTTGAAGAATTCAATGTAGCAAAACTCTTGGAGTTCCTCCAAGGCTTAGGTCCCACACAGAGGGCTGCATAACCCTCTGTAGTGAGTCTGGAGTGAGGGCAGAATGGGCAGGACCTCTGTGCATTTCAAAAGCCTGTCTTTGAAGTCTCTTCCACTGCAAAGGCCCAACTGGGTATAAGTACTGAACTTCTGGCACCACAAACTCAGCACACTTCTGAACCTGTGAATACTCTGTCAGGAAAAGAGCTGCATTGGTGCTGAACGATTGCCACTCTGCTGGACTGCTGCTTTGCTGGATTCCTGCCTTTCTTTGCTGCCCTGCTACCTGCTGTTTCCTTGCCTGGATGAGAAAGACTGAACCTGAACCCAGAGTGACTCCAATGGTTAGCTGACTGGCCTCTTCATCTGAACTCTCAGGACATAAAAGACTTCCAACCACCCTGCTCCTGCACCTAGAACCTGACAATTGTGAATCTGCTCTGCCAAGTGGTGCCACCCCTGACCTGAGACCTTGGAAGTGAGCCTAAGAAGTTTGCTCCAGCAGAATAGAATCATCCTCTGCGGCTGGAGCAGAATCAAAGCATCACTACTGCTATGTGGAACAGAACCAGTGCATCACCTTTGGAACCACCATTGCAATGCTTTTCCCAGTGCAAAGCCCTCACATCCCGCCGACGGCAGTTTCAATGTTGTTGGCTAAAAAACACATCACAGCCTCTGCACTCAAAAGAACTGATGCATCACCTCCACTGCACAATGCATGATTGACCATGGTCTGCGCACCGCAGGCCCCGCGCCTGGATCCTCGATGTCAACGCAGCAGGAAGTTGCACCCGAACTCCGCCGCATCTCAGAACTGATTCATTACCTCTATTACGTTAATAATTTCTACATATTACCTTTACTGCATGGTTCGGAACTGACACAGTGCTCCGAATCCCGGATTAAGTTACTTTTGTTCAACAGGCCTAACCGGGTCCTTGAACCTGCCACCTGCACACCCGTGCTCACAGTCACCACAACAGCAGACCCGCAGACATGCACCCCACACACCACATGCATAGTCAACACCACCACCACCCCATGCAGCACGCCCACATCACTTGCAGCCACCACCACAACATCCACCCACATGTCCTGTTTGTCTTCCCCCACTCTGTCTGCCACCCCTCCAGAGACACACACATGCTCGCACTCAGACCCCTAACAGCCATCCACCTCACACACGCACACTGTCCATGTACCTGTACCTGTACCCAAGTCAAGCACACCTCCTCCTCCTACAACCACTCCCTCTACCTCCACTCCAATCCCTCCTCCCATATCCTCCCATACCCCTCCCCATTGTCCCTAAGAAGCTTTTCCTTGCCCGCCTTGACCTCTTCCCTCCCCCTTCCTGCTGTAAGGTGAAGGTCCCACCACCTAGTCCAGTACCTCAAGCACCCAGCCTGACACAGCTCCACCACCAAAGTCTCCAGCTGCCAATAAGTGGCACATGAGTGTGACACTGGCCCTTCGCACCAAGGACACTCCTCCCCTCCAAAACAGAAGGCTAAAGTGCCGTCCCCTCCCAAACAGACTGGCAAGACCAAGGGGGCCACCTCAAAAACCTGGGGCCAAGGAGGTCCCACCCAAATCCCAGGACAATGAGGCCCCAACAAAATCCGAGGTCAAGGAGGCCCCAACAAAATCCAAGGTCAAAGAGGCCACACCCTAATCCCTGGCCAAGGAGGCCCCACAAAAATCTCTGGCCAAGGAGGCCGCACAAAAATACAAGGCCAAGGAGGCCCCACAAAAATCCAAGGCCAAGGAGGTCCCAACAAACTCCAAGGCCAAGGCAGCCACACCCAAATCCCTGGCCAAGAAGGCCCCACAAAAATCCCTGGCCAAGGAGGCCCCACTCAAAACTGTGCCCAAAGAGCCCCATCCGGAACCAGAGGCCATGGAGCAGCATCCCAAAACAGAGGCCAAGGAGCAACATCCGGTACCAGAGGCCATGGAGCAGCATCCAGAATCAGAGGCCAAGGAGCAGCATCAATAACCAGCGGGCAGGCAGCCCCCTCCAGAACCAGTGGGCAGGTGGCTCCCTCCAGAACCAGTGGGCAGGCAGCCCCTTCCAGAACCACTGGGCAGGAGCCCCCTCCAGAACCAGTGGGCAGGCAGCCCCTCCAGAAACTGTGGGAAGAGAGCCCCCTCCTAATGGGTGCCCCCCACTCCCCCCGCCCCCCTGAGGTGCCTGCCCATTTTCAACATGATGCCCCAGAACAACGGAGTCCTGTTGTTGTCAGGAGTCAGGTTGGGGCTTGGACTTTGCCCTGTGGGCATTTGTGACTTTGGACTGGCCTTTGGGCCTGCATGTATTTCTTTCTGCAGTTGTGTATGTTTTTGCATTGTACATATTCATACAACAGGAATACAGTGGTTGGAACTGTATATGTGTCCTGGGTTTCTTTATTCCAGGGTTCTGTTACTGTTATTTTCCTGTGCATCTGGTTCTGGGTGGGTGGTGTGTGTATGGTGTGTGTTGTGATTGTGTGTGTCATTCTTACCCCATCCCTCCCTTGTGTATTAGGTGCCTGTACTCACCGTCGTCGTCTTCGTCGGCGTTGTTGCTCCAGGACGGCCATGGCATGGTACAGCATCGGGAACACTTGCAGTTCTGGTTCCATGGCAGCCACCCACTCCTGTGTGTCCCAGGAGTTGAGTGTCTCCTTTCATATGATGTGTTTCCTCCAGGCTTTTGGTGTCGTTGCTACCACCCCGGAAATCGTGGCGGTATTCTATGTCATTATATGCTTGTCTTCTGCCTGCCTGAAGGTGGCTAACGCTGTACTCGGTGTTTGTACCGCACTGGTGGTTGGTGTGGTACATTGACTGTCTATGAGAGGGCTCACCGCCATGGTCATTATTTGGCGGTCATTACCGCCAGCCAATTGGCCGTGATACCGCCACATTAACTCTGGCGGTCAGAAGACCGCCAGGGTCATAATGACCACCATTATTACATCATAAATACATCAAAAGGCACAATAAGTGGTAACTTTGTGTTGCTTTTCTTCAGTCTTAGAATACTTATACACAACAGTGTCTTTTTCAAAGTTTGAACGCAAAGTCCACAGTAGGAGGTAGTCCACCACATGGTACACAAAATGAAAACACCGTTTTCTTCTCTTCCTTTGGTCTGTGTACTAAGTCATTTTTAAGGAATATCTTTTGAAATTAAAACAAACAGAATGTCACTGCATTTCAGCCCTTCTGGCCTTGGACCTTTTAAGGAAAATGGAAGAATAGAAGTACCCAATGGAAAAATATTTACAAAGTATAATACTGGTGCAGCTGTTACTATGGTGCACCCAACAGATTACCACTAAAACCTCAAAAGATCAAGTGTGAACACCAAACAAATTATGACATGCACAGCCCAGGTTGTTATCCATGTATCAGAGGGAGTAAAACCCCAAAAATCTTTGTTCCTTGCATAAAACATTCCATTGGCTCATCCCATACAAAAGCATGCCATGTTCGAAAAGGTCTATGCCACCACAGTGAGAGACCCTGTTATTGAAGGCTGCCCCACTTGGGACCAAACAGTATGGTCAAAATATACCTTAAAAGAAGCGTATCACACATGCGGGGAAAAAAAATCTGTGTAGGACCATAATGCCTAAATATCTTCTGTCATGCTGGTAGAATTATATGTTAGTGAACAAAAGGAGATACAAATCAAAAGATGGTACATTACTTGCTGCGTAAATCAGGTGGAGTGTGGGACAGCGAGCTAGCTTTATACACTAAGATTGCTGCTAACTGGTGCCAAAAGAAGGACATGGCAAAAGAATGAACAATGGTGTGAGGGAGCACAATCAGTGTGACTCCAAGCGGGCCTGCCATTAATCTAAAAATGGGAAGCAAAGGTATCACCAACAGGGCAGAACCGTCGGGGCTCCAATGTTTTGGTGCCAATGTTGTTCAAATCTTACTAGTGACGCGGAGGTGAACTTCCAATAAATTCAAATGTCCCTCATAGGGACTGCCGATCCAGTCAACCTCATGCGGGAAGCCTGCAATAGTTAGCAGTGCAGGGAGATTGCTGAGTGCAACAGAGAGAGCCATGAAGCCAGTTGGCAAACACTTTCCGCAAATCGTCAGATTTCAGCGGAGGGGGCTTAGATTCCTCACTCGGACTTAAGGTGTTGCATGGGGGATGCAGATAAATCATGCTCTATCGGCCATATTGGGAGTGCAAACTGCAGTAGACATGTGTTACCACAGACCCCAACCCCCACTGCTCCTCAGAAACCTTCTGAGCCTGCAGTGCAACTTTATAAGCAGACAAATGATTATCAATGTGGTCTCCCACCACATAACTGGGCAACAAATCCTTGGATATGCAAATGCTTTTCTCTCCTTCAGGAACTGCAGAAATGCTGCCAATATCACTGCTGGAATCCACCTGTCTGGCATTGACATCCAGCTCTTTCATACTCAGTTCTTGAGCCAGTAAGATCTTCTGCCAAGGACCTCTCTGCCTTGTTCTCTTCTGCCTCCATTTTGATTTTGCCATCTGAAACTTGAATTCCCTCTCCTCCCAGCCAGTTCCACGTGCTCAGTATCTGTTTTCCATAGTTCACCCAGCACCAAGTTGACAATAAGTTCGCTGACCCCCAGGAAGCTTGCTGAAGAAGCAGTCTCTGGGCCAGGACCATAGTGTCCAAGAAGGTATATGAGGGGGGCGGGCTCCCAAAAAGGTGGTTAGGATTCCAACCAGAAGAAAAAAGAGGGAGAAAAACTTAAAAATAAGGAGTTCTCTAAAGGCTGCAAAACAGTCCCCAAAGAAGTAGTAGTAACCAGTCCAAGTCTGATTCTACGAAGAAGGGGAAGGGCTTCTTTGACCATAAGACAGGGAGGATTGCACCCCAATGTATGGAGTTCTTCAAGTATGGCCATTCTAAGGGTGGTTCAAAATGTCCTCTGAGGGCACATCCCCTACTGGTGGGTAGACATCTGGGTTAGAGAGTGTGGCGCTCAGGGAGGAGATAGTCCCAGTTAGCTTTGGGGAGCAAACTGAGGTAACCGTTGTTTCCCTGGGTGATAAGGAAATGGTTCCTAAAGCCCACATACATGCAAATACTTCAAAGTATAGGCAGTGGGTCACCATTAATGGGAAACGGGTGGAGGCTCTGCAAGACACAGGAGCCTGCGTGCCTACTGTCAGGTGTCAGCTGGTGACTGCAGAACACGTCGTACTGAAAACATTCTACCAAGTCTTAGTTGCCGACAATCGAGAGAGCCACTTACTGGTGGCTCTGGTTCCCTTTGAATGGGAAGGTCTCAGATTCTCTGAAAGTAGCTGTGAGCTCTGTCGTGCCAGGCAATGGCCTGGGAGGAGGCAGAGCTTAGGTCTCACTTGGATATGTTGGGAGCGCTTGAATGGGTCTGTAAGACTACACAGTCCATGGCTACCGAGAAGGGAGTCAAGGGCATCTGGAGCCTGGAACAATGGCCCAGACTGCAAAGGAGAGGGGCAAGGAGCATGGGAAACTAGTTCCCGAAGTTCCTATGGGGGAATGTGACAGAGTCCCTATGGAGGAGGCACCATAGACAACTGGGGTAGACATCGCCACCAAGGTGACCTACCAACCCATGAGATGTAAGTTGGATGTCCTCTTGCCATGCATTCTCTTTGCCTACAGGGAGCTGCCACAGAAAGGACTAGGGTTCAGCCCCTTTGAACTCCTCCATGGCTATCTAGTTAGAGGATCTCTGAGCCTTGCTAAGGAAGGGTGGAAGCAAACTCCCAGGAAATCCCCTAGGATATGTTCAGCTACATGCTGGCCCTCTGCAACCAGATGCACCCCTTCAGGAAGAAGGCTAAAAACAACTTTGAGGCCAGCCAAAAAGTCATGAAACTCTGATATGACAAGAAGCCTACTCTGGTTGAATTTCAGTTTGGCCAGAAAGTATGAGTTATGTAGCCGGTGTAGCCCAGAGCTCCCCAAGACTGCTGGACTTACACGAAGTGAAGGAGCAGAAGGGAGAGTCCACCTACTTGGTGGAGCTCCAGACCCCTCGGACGCCCCTAAGGGTGCTCCATGTTAACCGATTGAAGCCTCACTTTGAGAGGTCTGAAGTGAGCATACTCCTCGTGACAAATGAGGGAGTGGAAGGCAAGACTGAACTTCTCCCTGACCTCCTTTCTCCACTAGAGCACAATAAATCAGTAGTAGGTGTCAAGTTGACCCAAGACCATTAGAGTGACTGTTACCAGTTACCGGGACAGATTTCCTTTCTGTTCTCTCCCACCCCTGGATTCAGAATCAGAATAAAGGGGGTCATTATGACCTCAGCGGTCTTTTTTCAAGACCGCTGAGGGACCGCTGTGCGGAAGACCGCCTGTGCATGCGGTTTGCCGCTCGGCCTATTATGACCGTTGGAAGCTCTCCGTCCCTTTACGGATGGAGAGCCACCAGCAGCCATACTGGCGCGAGGCGGGGAAGTGGAGGTTGCTCCACCTCCACCGCCACGCCAACAGAACACCGCCCAGCGAATCACGTCCTGTGATTCGGCGTGGCAGTGTTCTGTTGGCAGTGTGGTGTCGGCGGAGCTGCCTCCATGGCTCACGTCCCCTCCCGGAGGATCGACTGAACAGGTAAGTCGATCGTCCGTTAAGGGAGGGGGGTGGGGGGGTGTTGTGTGTTGTGTGCATGCATGGGGTTGTGCGTGTGTGTATGTAGAGGGGGTGTGTGAGTGCGTGTATGCTTGCGGGGGTGTTGTGTGTATGGGAATGAGTGCGTGTATGTCTGTGGGTATGTCTGTATGGATGTGTGCGTGTATGTTTGAATGTGGGTGTGCATGTCTGACTGTGTGTGTGGATGTAGGCATGTATGTCGGGGTGTGTGCGTGTGTGTGTTGGTGGTGCCTGCATGCGTGTCGGGTGTGTGTGAGTTATGTGATGTTGGAGTTCAGGGTGGGGAGGGGTGCCCTGCCACCTTTGGGGGGTGGCAGGGGTGGTGGGGGGTGTAGGGGAGGAAGTCGGGGTGGGGGTGGGGGAGACCCCTATCAGTGCCAGGGAAGGAATTCCGTGGCACTGATAGTGCTTACCGCCATGGATTTCATGGCGGTTCAAACCGCTGGAAATCCACGGCGGTAAGCCGGGTCAAAATTCCGCCTGCGGTATAGTGACGGCCGCCGGGCTGGAGACCCTGGTGGGCGGAACGGAGAACCGGCGGATGACCATGGCGGTCATAATTCCCCAAGGTAAGACCGCCAGCCTGTTGGCGGTCTTACCGCCGGTTCACTGCTATCCGCCAGGGTCATAATGACCCCCAAAGTGTATTTGATCTGCATAAACAGGTCATAAAAGTGCAATAAAAGAAAATACAATAAAATACAATTAATATCCAAAAATGTGTTTAACAGTACATAATAAAAGCAAGTCAAGAAAGCACTATCATGCCTTCCCATTCCCGGATCCATGACATCCGAGTAACATTATTACATATTAAAATTCAGTTTGAAAGGAAAGGGTAGAGAATAAAAACTTCAAATAAATGTCTGCTATGTGCTTCTACCAACATAATTGTCACTTCTAAATGTCTAACATGCTAAGAGGAACACGAGAATGCCAGTTCACCGTAGATGTTACATAACTCCAGGAAAAATGGGGGCTGGGATTAGCCCACAAGTTACAACCAACATTAGCAGGCTTGATATGGGAACCGCATCGCCGGAGTCCAAAACCAAATTCTCACACCTCAGGATGTAGAAACAAAAACAAGGGTCCACAGACCTGAGATGTTAGAAAGTCTAAAAGGGCCATGAGGGGTTAACTAACTAAGGTGTTGGTAGTGTGGTGCAGGAATCAAATAAGAATTAAATATAATCATCACTTGTAAAGTGTAAAGAAATTAATAATGTTATAAAGTGCAGGTTCCTATCAGGCAACCCCCCCACGCAAAAACCCTACCCGCAGTCACGGTAATGTAGACATTGATGTACTGGACTCCTGATGTATCTCTCTGTGGGGTTGATTAGAAACCTGCCCAGACCAAGATCATCCATGATGTTTCATAATTTGCTATGAGAGATTAACCCAAAGGCGCTGGACAGATCCTTGAACCCCAGAAATACAGGACCCTGCTTAGCGATGGTATACTTGCCAAACAGGAGAAAAAGGTAATGGCATTGGTCCTGCATTCTGAGTCCCCTTCTGAACCCCTACTGAATATTGGAGAGTGTTCTGGAGTCCTCAACCCAGGCCTCAAGATATGATAAAAGAAAACAGCCCAAGGTCTTGACCACAGAGTCCAGGAGAGAGATCGGGCAGTAACAGCTCACATGCCTTTGTTTCTCCTTTTTAAAGATGGGAACGATGAATGATTGCAACCAGGGTGGTGGTTTACTGAAGCGGCTTGCTGCCCGGCAAACATTTGTGACCAGTGGACCCAGAGTTCCAGCTGGCTCTTGAAGAAGTCCAAAGGGACCCCATGGGGACAGGGGCTTCACAACTTGGGTTTGTTCTAACAGCCTCCAACACTTCAATATAAAACAGGAGATATTTGGGCTGGAAGTTATCCCTTAGATTTACACAAGGAGTATGATTAAATTCTCTGCCTCCCCAGGTCCAGCAGAGTAGACCCATCCAAAGAAAGTTGACTACTCATGCCCAGATATAACAAATACTAAGGAGGGCTCATCAGCATCACTTAAAAAGGGCCAGTTAACAATGCCCCAAAAAGCCCTAAGGTTCTTCTCATTGCTAGATTTCTCAAGATCCTCCCAGACTTTCATCTTAGAGTATTTTTCCTTGCCTTAACTGCTTTCTGATAGGCTTTCCTACACTTGACCGCTTCTTGCACTATCCTGAGGTGGTTTTTGAAGAGCAAGCATGAGTGCCTTGTGTGTGCCTGACCGTTCTTTATTGAACCAGTCCTTCCCCGTCCCTGAATGCGGATAATGGGTCCTTTGGAGTGCAGCTTTATTAGCCTCAGAAAATGATGAAGAGGCTTCTATAATGTGAGAGGGGTATGCCTTATTGTCCAGACAAATTTCTAACATTGGAAAGTTATCTTCCACCAGCTTGGACAGGAAGGCCTTAGAGTTCATGGTTTCCCAATTAATCCACAAGCTCTTCTTGCCATGGGCAGAGATGCGCATTATGTGCCTATCTAGGCAATAGAAAGCCTGCCAAGAATAGACATCAATAGACTTTGCAGCAGGTGAGCACTAAAAGGACTTTCTGGGTGGTGAATTTGCCAATACAGGGTTCTAAGTTGACCAAAAAAAGAATAAAATCAATGAGAGAACTCATTTCTCACTTATTTCTGCTGGATTTGTTAGCAAAACCTAAATTATGCTTAATCTTGATAAAATTGAGACTGTTAACAAAGATGTCATGCGAGAAGTGAGACTGTGGAAACTCATCTGTGTCTAGATCCCTGCAGGTACCTGAAAGCAATGGGAGGGGGCATAAGTGGGTGTTAAAATCCCCCCACCAAACCATGCCTAAATTTGTGTCCAAGTCCGGATCCGACCCAGACAAAACACTACCCCTATCAGCATACAGAATGTTATCATAAAAATGAATGATGCCCAGCCTTGTACAGTGTCTAAATTCTAGGCTGAGCAACTGATAGAAAGATGTGTCTGCTCTGTAAAAAATATTTCCTGGTATGTACCATGATTGAGAGGTAGATTACCAGAACTCCCATGGTCTGTCAGAAGGGGAAGCAACAAGATGGAAAGTCTTAAATTAAAACCATTTAAATGTGAAGGCATTATGACCTAGATTTCTTGCAGATAGGCAATTCCAAAAGACTCCATACATCGACCCACAGAGCATTGTGCATTTAATCCTGAGACCTGCTACATTTAAAAAACAGAAGAGCTAGCCTCTTGGCCTTGCAGTTTGGTGAATTTGTGGGGCCCTGGGATGGAAGTTCCCCATCACAAGTATTAAGGGGCAGTCTACAGGGGCACCCCCTAAAGTAATTACATGCCTTGTGGGGCATTTCCACGCTACTTAGACTGATCTCATCAGGTATCTCCAGTTGTATAGGCGGGATGGTTGCTTTGGATAGAGTGCTACCAACAGCTGACCTGTAGCGCTCATCACTTGTCTTACCCGGCATTAAATTGGGTTCAACATTTGAACTCCCAGGAATAAAGTGTGAGTGCAGATTTCATGCATTGCAGATCTCGCATGAACACCAAGACCCCATACTACCATCCTGGGGGATGAGGAGGAAGGTGACAACTTGCCAGGATCGACCATTGGTATGAACGCTGGTGACTTGCAAATGCTCATAGTCATTCCTTTTCTCCTCTGCACCAACTGCTCATCAGAGAATACCTCTGTGGGAGAAGGTATGGCAGGTTGAACTCAGATGTAGTGGAGTGGGATACGGCAGGATCAGGGGTCTGGAATGCAACAACCTCAATATCCCAGTCAAAGAATTTGTCCCGGTGCTCACAGACCTGATTGGCAATTTCCTGGGTGGACCAAGAGATCACAGTTATGTCTCTGCCTCGCAATGTAGGGTGGGGCTTAAACTTCACAAATTCAAGATCATTTGATATGTCTCAAGCCCCCGAAGGTGGTGATCAGTTTGAGTACAGTGCTCCTATTGAGTATGTCATTATTGACTTTGGATGTGTAACAGGGGATCAGCACTAATTTCTTTGTATGCAGATGAGAACTCCTATAAACCTCTGAGTAGACTGATGTTGCCACACCAGTATTCAGCTCAGTAGCCCCTACATGGGTCTGAGATTCCCTATAGGTGAAGAAGACTAAATTCACAAGTTTGTTTTCTGACCAATGAGATAGAGATTATGGCACCAAGGCATCTGTGCAATAAGATGGTATGGATTCAGCTACAGAGCCCTTAAGGCAATTAACATGAGGCTGGTCAGGTTGATTGATGTTTGAAACTGCTCCCTTTGTATTGGCATGATTATGATCGACTAGCGGAGTGTTTAAAGCAGCACCCTCCATAGGAATAATAAGTGTATCACAGGGTCTGACCGGAAACAAGGAGGGCACTGTTGACCTGACCAGAGAAGAGTGCCCAGAGAAAGTTGGTGGATTGGGCTAAATAGATGAACTAAGCTGGGAAGAAGCCTTTGGATTGGCGGTTGACTCTTGTTCATATATGTTGGGGAGCCTTTGAGGCAACAGTTGACTGGAAAATGTAGTAAGTCTGTTTTCCCTTAGATGGCATGTTTTCCATTGAAAGGGGTGCTGAAATGGCTGATGTTACGGGCTGAACTGTGAGACTGGATGTTGGCCAGATAGCTAGATTTGAATTAGCCCTAAGAAGGGTGGCTCGGTTACCCTGGATTCCCTGATTCTTTCTCGCTTTCCTTTTCTGCTTGCTCTCCCTTTTTGAAAGTGATCTTCGAGATACAGGAGGTAAGGAATGTGCCTGGATCCACAGCTCTGCAGACAGTGGGGCATTGACTGTAGGTCCAGGGCTGCTGGGTTGGGTGGTCTAATTAGTAGACCCTGAACCATTTCCATTCAAAGGGGATGTCATATGTGTCGGTACTAACGTTTACGGCTCTGATGTAAACTCCTCCATGTGATGAGTCCTGAGGCAGCAATTTTCATGTTAGAGACAGGTGCTTTTAGCTTCCTTCAGGTTGGAAGAGAGTACTCATGGGACAGAGGTAAAGAGATCAAGTGTAGTTGAACACGGGCAGGTGTGATAACTGGTTGCGGGCCCAGCAGCACTCTGAGGACCATTTCATTAAAGGCCTTTAGTTTATTGTTAATTCCCATAACAAGAAGAGCTAAGCTATTCAGAAGATCCACTTGTGACTCCAGTTTGTAGTAGTGGAATTTAAGAGCTGAGGAAATTACATCCAGGATAATGTAGAAGAGTGTCCCAAAGTGATGCAGACGGAGGGGTGGGGTAAACAGCATTATCAATTAATCAGTTCCTTGTATTTTCTACTGCCGGTGTGACATGTACTACTCTTTGGGGCATGCTTTCGGACTCCACAACAAAGCTATCATCCCTGTGTTGCATCCATCCAAGTGGAAAGGAGATGATTCCCAAAAAGTTCCTTTAGATTTATTCAAGGGATCAGAGATATTTGCTCAGATGGTGGACATGATTTAGAAAGAGAAAACCTTATGGTGTCGTAGTTGGACTCTTGCTTTAGGCAAGACTGCTGGTTTAGGGATGACATCATTTTTGTTTGTAAGAGACTAGGCCAATCCTGAATTTGCAACTGTCGGCCCAACCTTCCCAGCTTACAAGCAGTACCTCACCAAAACCCAAATAGTAAAAGGTGATTGTTGAAGCCTTTACGTATGGACTCAAGAGTGCAACATCTCAGGGGAGTCATTGTTAAATGGAGATTACCTTTTTCTGACATGAACAACAAGTCTCAGTCACACAAAGGCAATGAAGGAGATGAAGTAAAGTTTTCAATAGGTTTTATTAACAAGACTGAAATCTAGTGTAAATTGCATGGGCTGCAATGATTAAAATAATGAACAGTGCAAGAAGCAGAATCGTAAAAACAAGAGTCATGAATATAAAGACCCCCACCATCTTGTAACAACATAAGATGTGAAATAGGTGTCAAATGAACCCTAATTCCCTAGCACAGTGGTTCCCAACCTTTTGATTTCTGTGGACCCCCACTTTATCATTAATGGATCCCGGGGACCCCCACTGAATCATTATTACAATCTGGGGACCCCCCACTGAGTCATTACTGAAAGCTTGGGACCTAATCTGTTACTATTATTTAATTTTCTAAGTGTTGCGTACCCCCTAAGGCAGCTTCACGGACCCCAGGGGTCCCCGGACCACAGGTTATGAACCACTGCCCTAGCATGATGAACTTATTCTCTAACCTAAAGAGAGCTAGGTGTATTAAACTTACTCTGCCAGTACCATGCCCATTAGAAAAGCCCCCAACCCTTGTTACTTTGGAATGTGGTCTCTAGATTAGACTCTGTGGTGATACGAAGGCTGGGTCTGCATCAAAGTGAGGTGTAGCATAGATAGCATCAATGGCATCTGGTAGGAATTCCTCTGATAACCCTGTCTGTGTGAGATGTATTTATACAGATATTGTAGGACCCCTGTGCAGGTATGTTCTCAAACAATAGATAAGAAGGCATGCTTGGAGTGGCAATTATACAAACAATTCCTTGAAATGTTACATTATGTTACTGTCACACGTAAGCGGGAAAGTACATGATGTGAATATCTACATATCTCATTTGTCTTTGACGCTGAGTCTGACACCAATAAAGTGAAATCAAAACATCTTCCTAACTATAAACATAGCAGCCATCTTGGAAGAAATATTGAAATAAATGTGCTAAAACACAGCAGGTTAAGTAAGGTAAAAACCACTAGGTAATGGGGGCACAGGCTTTGCAAGCCAGAAGACTAAGCTATCACCTGGTTCGCAATAAAAACTAAATAGGATCCACTACCATGGGAGTAAGCAGGTGATTGTAATCCCCCATTGTCCCTCTCCCGGTTGTCCAACTCAGACTCGATTCAGGTGCTCCAAAGGGTCTGAGGAGAATCAACTTCATCTCCTTTAACAGAAACAAAACTGCTGACTCGTTGACTGCTACGTCCACCAAAACCAGAGGTGTATTGATGGCCTGCACTGTTATTGTGATGCCACAGCGAGAGATTGCTCGCAAAAGTTACCTTATCTACAGAATCACCTCCTTCCTATGGTAACTACAGTGTCCTTCTATGAGCAACCTCAGATCCACTGGTATTTATGGGGAGTGTGGCGTGGAGTCAGATAAATGCACTGTGGCTTGCATGGTGAGTGACCTCCTATTTGCCAAACTGTGACCTTCCTGCATGAGATGATTGAAAGTCTTGTCTTGATTGATGGCTTGCTTGCTGTCAACTGGTCGGCTAGAGGATTGCAGTGATGGTACTCTCTCAGTTTTCACAAGAGGCTTTAAAAAGTCCATAATTCTCTATTTGTTTGCAGCTGGTAAGGAGATACTCCTGCCTTCCTGGATCAAAGTGTCATTGACCCCCTTTCACTCCTGCAGCTGATCTTGAGATGTGTCTATGTTATAAATCTTGTTTTTATTTTTCCATCACCCCTTGCTGCTTTATCTACAGGCTGGTTTAGTGGCCCCACACACCTTGCCTGATCACACAATGCTCTCCCTCAATTGGCCTTGATTATCTTAATAACCATTCTTCTCCTCCTTCTGTTCCTCCTACCACAGTCCAACTGGACTGCAGAGAATGCTTCTTTTCCCCAGCACATGCCCTGTTTCCCCTGGCATCGCTGTCACGAAAGGGGATTGTTTGGGCCAGAATAATAATGAAGCGGTGTGGTGAGGTCCGATGGGGTGTAGATGAGAAGTACGGACAAACTAACAACGACTTTGCCCAAGGCAACAGAATAGGATCAACCACCGGGATATTAAAAAGAGATCTTCAGACCTTAAGGCTAGCTGCTTGAAGAGTGAGGGCCTCCTCATCTTCCCATGTAGAAGAATACCCTGGGGTGGTTACAGGGAAGGGGCACACGCATGCTAAATGCCTTTATGTTCTCTCTTGCCCTTGAATCCTGTCAGGTGCTTCAAAACTTCAAAATGCTAGCAAGTAACACCCTTGGGTGGAAGGTGCACTAAAGAGGCTAGTGAATGTTTAGGGTTGACAGGAACACAGAGATATACAAGGGGGCCTGGGGCTGGAACTAGGTCAGCCTAATATCCTGCTGACTCCTGGAAGATGCTGCAGGGGAAATGGGGTGGAGTGAAGGGGAACCCCAGTGTGAGCAAGCAGCACCGGCCTATCGTCAGCTGCTTCTGCTCAGCATGAGAGGACCACCTAGCGCCTAAGTGAACACAGCCTCACTGCTTTTCCCTTCCTCACTGTCAATATCCAGCTCCTCACCTCCAAACTTCCAGTTCCTCCACCTCTGCTTTCCTCCCCAACAATTCACTGCTTCACCTCATCACCTTGTCCATTTTGGAACATGCTGGTGGATGATTACAGCATTGGTGTAGGGCTGGAATAGATGGAGCTTCCTGGAAGCCTAGATGCCAACTGTCCCTGGAGGCCAGCACTCAGTCACAGCCAGAGACGGTGTTCCTAGGGTTGGAGGGTAGCTGGGGTGATAGCAATAAACGACCTCCTCCAACCATGACCCGTAACCACGCTGTTGAGCTATGGCTTCCCCTCACATGCTACTAGGGCCCGGGTCATAGGGGAAAGCAATAGGAAGGCAGCAGCAGCCTGGGAGAGTAACAACAACTGTGACAACAATGACTGCAATGTCTGTGGCAATTTCTGCTCTATTCATGCCCAACGAAGCAGCGTAGCATTATGAGACAGCATAACCGAGTCTCACATCTCCCATATCAGCAGAAATGCCTGCACAGAGAATACCCCTGTGTTTCCACAACATTGACATGGAAGACAGTCCCCCTGTAAAGAATAAAATATACAGATTGTCAGATAAGGTGAGGGCCAGTATCAAGGAGGAGGTCTCCAAAATGCTGGTATTAGGGGTGATTAAGCCCTCCAACAGTCCCAGGTCCAGCCCTGTGTGCTAGTACCAAAGTCTGCCCCAGCTGGTGCCACACCAGAACTCAGGTTCTGTGTGGACTACCAGGGACACAATTCCATCACTAAGACAGATGTTCATCCCATCCCCAAGCTGATGAGCTCTTTGACAGACTGGGCACTACCAAATTCCTCAGTACTATGATATTTGACATCAGGATACTGGCAGACTGTTCTGACTGATGGGGCTAAAGAGAGGTCAGTATTTACAACCCCATAGGGCCACTTCCCATTTTGGGTGATGCCCATTGGTTTGAAGAATTCCCCTGGCATCTTCCAAAGGTTGATTGACAGGGTCCTGGCTTCAAGAAGACCTTTTGCGTCACCTGTCTAAATGCCGTTGCTGTATACAGCTGGGAGGAGCATGCCCAACATTCAGTGATGTGCTACAGGCCTGGCAACAGGCAAGCCTGACCATCACAGCCAGTAAGTACCAGATTGGTCAGGGATCTGTTGTAAACCTTTGTCACCTGGAGGATGGAGGCAAGGTGTAGCCCCTCTAGCCCAAGATTGAAACTATCATGGCCTTGAAATTCTCTAAAACTCAGACAGAAGTAAGGGCCTTCTTTGACCTCAAAGTGTATTATGAGAGATTTGTTAAGGGATGTGGCACCACTGTGGCACCCTTGACAGATCTGACTTTGAAGAAGCAGCCCAGATTGGTGATTTAGGCAGAGGCTTGCCAGAAAGCCTTTGATACCCTCATGGGAGCCTAGTGTACAGCACCCGTGCTCAAGGCTCCTTACTATTCCAAGGAATTCTTTGTGCAGATGGACACTTCAGAGCATGGAGCAGGGGCAGTCTTAGCACAGTTGAATGAAGAGGGCCTAGACCAACCAGTAGCCTTCATTAGCAGGAGGACACTTCCACAGGAACAGAGGTCAAGTGTGATTGAAAAATAAGCTTTTGCTATGGTGAGGGCGATGAAGAAGACTGAGACCATACCTGTTTGTGACTCACTTTCATGTTCAGACAGACCACAGGCCCCTCAGATGGATCATGCAGATAGAGGGTGAAAATCCTAAACTGTAGAGGTGGTCCATCTCCCTACAGGGAATGGAGTTTACAGTGGAACAACGCTCAAGGTCAGAACACGCCAATGGCCTCTCCAGGTTCTTCCACCTTAGTGAAGAGAAATTCCAAGGTGTTGGGTAGCTACCCCCACTTTTAGCCGGGGTGGACACGTGTTAGACCTGACAGCCTTAGGCTGGTCTTCCCCCACCTTTTTGCTTATCACCTCCATTTTTTTCACTTCATTTTTTTCTGGCTTTAGGACTCTATGAGCTTTTACCACTGCTAACCAGTGCTAAAATGCTTGGATACTATCCCCTAACCATGGTAACATTGCCTTATCCCCAAATGGCATATTTAATTTACTTCTAAATCCCTAGTAACATGCACTTCATGTGCCCAGGGCCTGTATATTAAATGTTACTTGTGGGCCTGCAGCAATGATTGTGCCATCCACTTAAGTAGTCTTTTAACCATGTCTCGGGATTATGACTGCAGAGCCTGTATGTGTGGTTGTACACTGCCATCTTGACCTGGCAAAAATAACCCTTTTGACAGGCCCACACCTTCCCTTTTTGTTCATATAATTCACCACTAAAGTAGGCCCTGGACAACCCAGAGGGTAGGGTGCAATGTATATAAAAGGCAGGACATGTACTTTTTCATTTTGCATGTCTTGTAGTGAAAAACTCCCAACATCATTTTTCACTACAGCAAGGCCTATCTCTCTGGTACGGTAAAGTTGTGATTACCTTATTATATCTTAGAAGTGTAATTCTCAGTCTGGAAGAGAAACATTTTGAGTTTGGTCTCTCCGGAATCACATTTTAAAATCACAATTTATGGTGAAGTCAGATTTTAAATTGCAATTCTGAAAATACCACTTTTAGAAAGTTGGTATTTTCTTACCTCAGCCATTTGGTGCCTGCTGCCTATGTCTGATTACTTATCTGGGGTGGGTGACAGCTGGGCTTTGTGTATTCTCCCTAGACAGTCACATACAATGGGAGCTTAGGTATGACTTGATGGGCCTTGATGGGCCAGCCTGGAAGTATGGGAGAGAGGAGCTGACCACAGTCTAACTTATCCCTGAATAGGCTGTGTCGTGCCCCACACAAAGGGCTTAATAATCCTCTGTAGTGGGTCTGAAGCCAGGGCAGGAATGGCAGCATCTCTGTGCACTTCAAAGGCCTGTCTTTGAAGTCTCCCCTAATTCAAAAGCCCAATTAGGTATAAGTACTGGACCTCTGAAACCACCAACTCAGTGTACTTCAAGATCTGTAAATACTCTCCCAGGAAGAAGGACTACTGTGCTGCCCGAGGACTGCCACTCTGCTGGACTGCTGTATGCTTGACTTCTGCTCAGCTGTGCCGCCATGCTGCCTGCTGTTTCACTGCCTGAAATGAAAAGGACTAGACCTGAATCACTTGAACCCAGAGTGATTTCAGAACTAGCTGAGTAGCCTCATGATTCAAAATTTCAAGGACTTAAAAGACTTCCAACCACACTGCTCTTGAACCTGGACTTTGCCAACTGTGAGTCTGCTGTCCCAAGTGGTGCCACACCAGTCCTGGACCCTTGGAAGTGAGCCTAAGTTGTTTGCTCCACCTGAACTGATGCATCCTCTGCTGACAGCAATGCTTCTCCGAGTGCAAAGTTCTTGTATCCCTTTTGATGGCAGCCGTGCCCAAAAGTCCTCATCGCAGCCTTTGCACTCATTTCCTCCATTGCACAATGCACCCTCAACCCTGGTCTTCGCATCACAAGCCCCGGAGCCTGGATACTCAGTGTCGACGGAAGAGGAACTTGCATCCAAACTCCTCTACATCTGGAACCAATGCATCACCACTATTGTGTGGAAAATTGTGACGCATCACTGCTACTGCATGATTCCGAATCAGTGCAATGCTCCATAACAAGGATTAAAATACTTTTGTTCAATGGGCCTAACTGTGTCCCTGTAGCCGACCCGTGCT
This sequence comes from Pleurodeles waltl, assembly GCF_031143425.1. Classification (NCBI taxonomy): domain Eukaryota; kingdom Metazoa; phylum Chordata; class Amphibia; order Caudata; family Salamandridae; genus Pleurodeles; species Pleurodeles waltl. The sequence continues at coordinate 155,435,997 of NC_090450.1, read as the reverse complement.
CCATTGTGGTCAGCCTAAACTTTTTGCCCCAGTCCAACTCGACTAGAGATTGCCAATTGGTGTTTATTGCTTCTAAGAGATATTTTACAGTTCACTCTTTAAATATTCATACCTCAAGTTCTACTTTTTAGATTTTTGTCATTGTGGTCTTGTTTTATTTATTAAATCATACTCTTAGTGTGGATTATTTTTGAGTGGCGTTCTTACTGCTATACTGTTTGAGGTGTTGCACAAATACTTTACAAACTGCCTCTAAGTTGAGGCTGACTACTCTGTGCCAAGCTACTAGAGGGTGAAAAAAAGGTCTGTTTAGGGTTTGCCTGACACTTACCCTGACTATGATTATATTTGCTGTTTGACTGAGGTTTATACCCCAGTCAACCAACTACCCAAATTTCAAACAGATATGGAAAGCACCAGATGGACTAGAGAGGAGAAATCAACAATCAGAATGAGGCGGACTTGGGCACACTGAAAAGGGCGGAGCTGCACATGGGTGAGAGAGATCAAGAACACACATGTGTTCCCACAAGCTGATTCAAGAGAAGAAAGTAGGTCTCTGAATGCAAGCAACATTACCAGAGGAAGGATATCAATCAGTCAGTGAGGACGCTGTGAGACCAAAATGCTCTTGAGGGGGACAAACATAAAAAAAGAGGAAAGTCATTGAAGCAAGAGAAGACAATTTACCTGGGCAACACAACAATCCAATCTTGAGCATAGGTCTGACCCAAAGCCCAGTCTATGCATATTGGACAAAATAAGTCTGTCCAACAAACAGCTAAAACTGTAGCTGAGTCCTAAAAACACAAAAAGGAGATGTTCAAAGACACTGGAGAAAAGACATATATTGCTTTTGATATTTGATATCTTACTTGGGACTTGCAAAGATAGGCAAAAATAATGAGCTGGTGAAATAGACAGCATGCTCTCTGATTGGGCATGGTAACATTCTTAATTGTACCCTCTTTATCCTAATAATGGATGTGTTGTTAGGGAACCTAATGGGCAGAGCAGCCACTTCACTCCATTTCTACTTATACAAAGACATATGAGAGTAAGACAAGTACTGCTTGGCAGACTTTTCAAAATGATTAGGTACAGAAAGTTGTAGATTCAGTGGTCTTCAAATTCTGAGTTTTTCGTGCTTGGAACATAATCTGAAGACACAGAATTATTTAACTTATCTCACCATTGCATCACAATGTTATAAGGTCTTATGTAACCAATATGTTTTCAGTCCTTTTCTAAATCTCAGAAAACATTTCTTAGGTGGAGGGGCATTATGTAAACTGTTTGTGTTAGGAAGGTTAGATGAGAAGCAGATCAGTGATACCTCTGTAGGCTTTCTGTTGGCTGATATGTGTGGACAATCTTTGGCCAACACATCATTTTGAACAGTATTTACTGCTTTAACAAAAGCCAGTAGAGAGGTTTAGTGGTGGCATAATGGGGTTGGTTGCAGTCTTAGGCATCATAAATCTGAGTACTGTGCCATTTCCAATTGTTTTGACCAGGAACCCATTGTTATGGTTTTGTAGTAGTTCTGTTTGTATGTTGCCAGTATGAGTGCAGGTCATTTAGTGTGGGAGGATCAGCAAAGGTAGAATTCTCTTTTGTAAGCATAAATGTGATGGTATGCTTTGCAAGGGACCCTACATGAAGGCAGGCACAGTTTCCTTACTTGAACACTCTTTGCCCAAGGCAAGTATCATTCAGGATGGAGTTAAGGTTACGTTATGTTATTGTATGAAATATTAGGTGAACCAAGAAAGAAATAGGAGTACCTGATCAAAAGTAATCAGAGAATGAACGTCATTATTCTTTATTCAGTGGTCTGTTCTCTGATTCTCATATTTCGTCCGACCAGTGTAGCATACAGCATGGGGCAATGGGCAGCCCACTTCGGCCATTGGCTAACTTCACTGTGAGTGATGGCATTCTTCTCTTTCACAAGGATCCCATCCACACACAAAGTACTTTCCTTACATGTCAGAGCCTACTCTTGTTGTTCCATGCATATGTAGAGACTGAAGTCTTTGGAGTGGTATTCTAAAAAGAGGGCTGGTATTTCATAAAATTCTAATAGCTTCTGTGATTGGATTGTAAATAGTACCTTACAGTGCATGTTTAATCAGATTTTCCAATCATGTTTCATAATTCACAATTACCACTGTCAGGTGCCTGGTTCGCTGATGAAGAAGGCATCTTGGCAAACACTTGATGCAGTCATTGTGGGAAATCACTGAAGTGGACCAGTTATAGGCTAGTGGCGATGGCCTAAGCATCTGTACATGAACAGCATTGCACTGAGTGGGAGTTGAGAAGATGATGCTGGTTTGGAAACAACTGCAAAGTCTGCATTGGTGAAGAGAACCAAGCGAGTCCAATCCTGTCTGAGGGAGCAGAGAAGTGTCAGCACAGTCATGACAGCCAACTTCTTGAATCCTTGAGTGCAAGGAACTCTGGGCCGGGTGTACTAAAGATTTTTGCAGTCAAAAAGCCTATGAATCAGACTTTGTGGCTGTAAAACATCTTTTCACAATGCATATGTTGCACTTTGCCATTTCTGCAAAGACACCCCAATACATTTGCCTTACTGTCTCCCTTAGCTGAACCTGTTTTTGTTTGCCTTAGTACTTTGCACTGTTAACCATTACTAAAATGCTTTTACCTAATTGCCACATTCAGTTTACTTGTAAATCCCTAGTAAAGTGGCATTACATGTATCCAAGGCCTGTAAATTGAGTGCTACTAGTGGGCCTGTAGTACTCATTGAGTCACCCTCTAAAGTAGACCCTTAAAACATGTCTCATGTCCTCCTCTGCAGTGTAGTGCAGTTTTAAACTGCCATTTCAACCTGGCAAAATAAACTTTTTCCCATGTCTAAACCTTCCTTTGTAAAACTTTAACTTAATCCATAATATAGGCCCCAAAGGCTCATAGAGCAGGGCTCATTTTACGCATGCCTTCTACCAATATCCTGGTTCACCTGACTGTGAATGGTTCTGTTCTTGTGGTTTGTTCATTTCTTCCAGACAGTGAGAAAAAGGGTACTAAGTGGGCGCAGGATGGGACATCCTGCCAGGAAGCAGGGGGGTGAAGCTTTGTCCTCCTCCACCTTCACTTCAAAGGGCTTGCCTCCAGTACACACAAAGGACCATGACACAAACCTATTTCACCCTAGGAAGTTACAGCCTTGACATGGGAAGGGATAAACTTTCCAGAACTAGGGTGTTCACCCACAAACATAGGTAGGCATCAGGTATAAATATTGGACCTTCTGGGCCACCCTTCAGTACACTCCTTTAACTGTGGACATTACAGAAGTACTGCCCTGCCACCAAACAACTACTCCTCTGCTACTCCTTTAACTGTGGACATTACGGAGGTAGTGCCCTGCTGCTTGAGGTCTGCCTTCCTCTCTGAGAAAGAAGACTCCACTGCTCCCTTCATCCCAGGCTAACCTGAGCAACTCCAAGGGTCAGTTGACTGACCTGTCTGAGCTACAGGGACAAGACAAGCTCCACAGGCCTTCCTGCAACTACCCAGCTGGCATGCTGCACTGGACGTCCCTGGAGCTGCAACTGGCCCCTGCCTGAGCCCTGCTGGCTGCTGGTTGTAGGAAGGTGGCTTCCTTCTAGCATGATTACCTCCATTTTTGGCCTGTTTGTAAGAGTTTGTCAGTGTGTTTGTACTGTCTCACTGGGATCCTGCTAGTCAGGACCCCAGTGCTCATAGTTTGTGGCCTATATGTCAGTATATTTTACTGTTTTTTCTGTATGCTTGACTGTGTCCCTGGAGTCCTGCTAACCAGAACTCCGGTGCTTATGCTCTCTCTGATTCCAAATTTGAACTTACATACTGGTAACCCAGCAGTCATCTCCAAATCGGCATACTGGCCCCTCCTTATAAGTCCCTAGTATATGGAACATAGGTACCCAGGGCATTGGGCTTCCAGTAGATCCTTATGGGCTGCAGCATTTCTTTTGCCACCCATAAGGAGCTCATACAAAACTTTCTTCAGGATTGTCATTGCAGCCTGAGTGAAATAGTTTAAGCACTATTTCACAGCCATTTTCACTGCACCAGTTCACGTATAAGTCACCTATATATCTAACCTTCAGACCCTGAAGGCTAGGTTCATAGTACCTGTGTGTGAGGGCACCCCTGCACTAGCAGAGGTGCCCACACATCATCAAGGCCCATTTTCCTGGACTTCGTGAGTGCGGGAACGCCATTATAAGTGTACACTACATAGGGCAAAACATATATGTAGCTTCACAGAGATAACTCTGAATATGGACATATGATGTGTTTAGGAACTGGAAATGGTACCCCAATCTGGTATTAGGGGGCCAATTCCATACACCCTGGGGGCTCCAACATGGACCCTCAGTAGTGCCATACCAGTCTTCTGAGGTTTTCATTGCAACCCCAGCTGCTGCCACCTCACAGACAGGCTTCTGTCCTCCTGGGGCTTGGGCAGCCCAATCCCAGGAAGGCAGAACAATGCATTTCCTTTGGGGCACGGGTGTTACATCCTCTCCCTTTGGAAATAGGTGTTACAGGCATGGAAGGGGTATCCTCCCAGAGCCTCTGGAAATGCTTTGAAGGGCTCCTTGCATAATCCAATCTACACTGGTTCAGGGACCCCCAGTCCCTTCTCTGGCATGAAACTGGACAAAGGAAAGGGGAGTGACCACTTCCTTGTCTATCACCACCCCAGGTGCAGTGCCCAGAGCTCCTCCAGAGTGTCCCTGGCATTAGCCAACTTGGAGTCCAAGGTGTGGGGACCCTCCGGGAGCATCTGAGTGGTCAGTGCCAGCAGGTGATGTCAGAGACCCCTCCTGATAGGTGCATACCTGGGAAGGTAGCCAATCATCCTCTCAGGGCTATTTAGGGTCTCTCCTCTGAGTGTTTCCTCAGAGTCGGTTTGCAAGACTCCACCAGGACGGCTCTGCATCCTCTGCTTCAGCTTCTGATCCTCAGATCAACCACAGACTGCTCCAGGAACACTGTAACTGCAACAAAGTATCCAAGAAGGCTACTGTGGCCCTGCAACTTCAGCTCCAGCCAGCAACTGCAACAGTTTCTATGTTGTACACACTCTGAGGACTGCCTGTCTTCATTCTGCACCAGAAGGACTGAAGGAATCTCCCGTGGAGTGACGGAGTCACTTCCCTGCTTCAGCAGGCACCTCTCTGCAACGACAACCAGTACTCTGAGACTCCTCTCCTGTGAGCGTGATCCCTGGAGGTGGTGGAATGAAGTGATCCTGACTGTCCAAAGGTCCAGCTGTCTAAATTTAGTGGAAGTAAGGGCTTGCCTCCCCGTGCCAGACAGTACACCTGTGCACTGTGTGTTCGGCAGCTCCTTGAGCTTCGGTGCACTTCTTCCAGAAATCCTTCATGCACAGTGTAGCCCAAGTCCCCAGCACTCTCTCCTGCGACACTCAGCTCCCTGAGCTGTTATCAGGCGGTGTTGGATCCTTTTGTGTAGTGCTGCGACAACCGCATTCTGCAACTCCTTTGTCCCCATGTTCCGGAACTCCTGTGGAGGCTGCCTAGTCTTCTGAGGGCCCTCTAAAGTGCTGAGAGCCCTCTCTGTCTCCTCAGTCTGAGATGAGACACCCAGGTACCTCCTGGTCCCAGATAGCGCCTTTTCCCCCCAACTGCACCTGTCCTCTTTGGTGCATATCTGACTTTTACATCCAACTGGAGGATCCACTTTTGCACCTTCATTCGGGTTAGCAGGGGCTCCTGTTCTTCCTTGACTCTTCATCCACTTCTGGACTGGGTCTCCTCTCTCCGCAGGTCTTCAGGCCCAGGATGGTTTTTGCATAATCCTTTACCAAGACTTCTAGTGTGTTTTGAGGAAACTTGCTGTACTTTACTCCTGCTTTCCTGGGCTCTGGGATGGGGTAATTTACTTACCTTTGGTGTTTTCCTACACTCCCAGCGCCCCTCTATACACTATACTTGCCTAGGGTGGAAACCGACATTCGAATTCCACTATTTTAGTATATGGTTTGTGTTGCCCTCAGGCCCATTGCAACCTATTGTGATTTTCCGTGTTTGCACTATTCTATGACTGTTTACTTACCTGATTTTGGTTCCCAGTGTTTATATTGTGTATACTACTTACCTCCAGTAGGAGTATTGCCTCTAAGATATTTTTGGCATTGTGTCACTAAAATAAAGTACCTTTATTTTTGATAACACTGAGTATTGTCTTTCTTGTGTATCAGTACTGTGTGACTATAGTGGTATTGCAAGACCTTTGCATGTCTCCTAGTTCAGCCTTGGCTGCTCTGCTACAGCTACCCCTAGACACCCTAAGCTACTAGATGTAGGAGGCTGGCCTGGTTGGTAGTGGGTACCTTGGGTACTTTCACCTTATACCAGGTCCAGTTATCCCTTATTAGTGAAATGTAGTAGTGTTCTAGCAGCTTAGGCTGATAGAGGTAGCTATAGCAGAGCAGCTTAGGCTGAACTAAGAGACATGCAAAGCTCCTGCAATACCACTTATAGTTACACAGTACTCATACACAAGTAAAGACAATAATCAGTGTTACCAAAAATAAAGGTATTTATTTGGGTGACACAGTACCAAAAATACTTAAAGACAACGCTCCTTCTGGAGGTAAGTATTATACACAATATATACACTAGACACCAAAATTAGACAAGTAAATTGTCATAGAACAATGCAAACTGTAGGAAAGAATACAGTAAAGATAATTAAATTACCCCTCCCCAGAGCCCAGAAAAGTAGGAGTAAAGTACTGCAAGTTTCCTTAGGACACACTACACCTCGTGATTGGGATTTTGCAGCAGCCAACCAAGTCTGCAAAGAACAACTGCTGGATTCCTGGACCTGAAGACCTGCAAAGAAGGGGACCTAGTCCAGAAGTCGAAAGAAGTTCCAGGAAGGACAAGAGCCCCTACCAAACCAGAAGAGGGTGCAAAAGAAGAGCCCTTGGTTAGTCGAAGACTGCAGAAATGCACCATAGGAAGATGCCAGTGGGTTCTTGCATGATGCAAAAGATGTCCCACGGCGTGAAGATTGTTGCAGGCATGATTTCGTGTTGGAAGTTGCCAACAAGCCTTGGCTACGACAAAAGTGCGTTTTGCGTTAAAATGATGCTGGATGGACCCAGGAGGGACCTGGTGGCCTCAACTCTATGTGAGGAGGAATAGGGGGCTCTCAGCACTTTAGAGAGCCCTCATGATGCCAGCCAGCACCACAGAGGTCCCAGGATACTGGGACAAAGGAGGTGCAAAACTCGGTTGATGCAGCACAATAAAAGAAGGTCCCACGCTGTCGGAGAACAACTCAGCGGATTGAGCGTCACAGGATGGAGTGCTGGGGACCTGGGCCAGACTGTGCACAAAGGAATTTTGCAAAGAGTGCACAGAGGCCTCAGGAGGTGAAGAAGTTGCAGTACAAAGGGGTACCATCGCTCTCAAGGAAATCAAGGTCTTACCTCCTCCAAATTTCTTCATGAGGACCTCAGGACAGTCTATGTTGATGATGTCTACCCTCTGTGTTCTTAGGAGCAAGGTCGTCGCTGTGAGATGAGTCCCAGGGTACCGGTCGTCATCCTGGAAGGTGCCTGCTTGGAGCAGGAGAGTGACTCCGTCACTCCACAGGAGATTTCTTCGTCCTTCTGGTACAGGATGAAGACAGGGAGTCCCCAGAGCATGCACACTGTGGAAACTGTTGCAATTGCTGACTTAGAGCTGAGGTTGCTGAAGAAAAGTGTCTCTTGTGGACACTTTGTTGCAGTTACAGCATTTCTTGGAGCAGGCTGTGGTTGATCTGAGGCCAGAAGAGTCTGAAGTTGTTGCAGAGGATTCTTGACGGAAACTTGCAAGCAGAATCTGAAGAAAACCCACAGGAAAGACCCTAAATAGCCCTGAGAGGGGGATTGGCTACCTTATCAGCTAAGGACCTATAACTATTTCACGCAGGCTGCAGTGGCAGTTCTGTGAAAGGGTTTGTCTGAGCTCCTTATGGGTGGCAAAAGAAATGCTGCAGCCCACAAGGATCTCCTGGAACCCCAATGCCCTGGGTACCGAGGTACCATATACTAGGCACTTATAAGGGGGGTCCAGTGTGCCAATTGAAATTGGTAAAGGAGGTCACTAGCCTATAGTGACAAATTTAAAAGCAGAGAGAGCATAACCACTGAGGTTCTGGTTAGCAGAGCCTCTGTGACATAGTTAGGCACTACACGGACATACACATTAGGCTTAAATGATGAGCACTGGCATCCTGACCAACAGGATCACAGTGAGACAGGCAAAAACATACTGACATACAAGTAAAAATGGGGGTAACATGCCAAGGAAGATGGTACTTTCCTACACTAGACACGGCCTACATTTCACTAAGGTGGATCACTGGACCTGGTATAAGGTGTAAGTACCTCTGTTACCAACTACAAACCAGGCCAGATTCTCACATTGGTGGCGCAGCTGTGCGATAAATACTTGCAATTGCCCTATCACTCTGTCACTGGTGCTTTCCACAAGAAAGTATACTCTGCACTTAGAGCTATACATAAGCGTACCTAGCAGTCTCACTTTCACTCTGAAACTTCTAAAAAGTTAGATAAAGTAGTTATTTTTCTTTTTCTCCACTTTAACATAATTTCTTCTATCACTATGGGGGTAATTCCAAGCTTGGCGGGCGGCGGGAGCCGCCCGCCAAGCGGGAACCGCCTGAAGACCGTACCGTGGTCAAAAGACCGCAGCGGTCATTCTGGGTTTCCCACTGGGCTGGCGGGCGACCGCCAAAAGGCCGCCCGCCAGCCCAGCGGGAAACACCCTTCCACAAGGAAGCTGGCTCCGAATGGAGCCGGCGGAGTGGAAGGGGTGCGACGGGTGCAGTAGCACCCGTCGCGAATTTCAGTGTCTGCTAAGCAGACACTGAAATTCTAAGTGGGGCCCTCTTACGGGGGCCCCTGCAGTGCCCATGCCATTGGCAGGGGCCCAGGGGCCCCACGACACCCCATACCGCCATCCTGTTCCTGGCGGCCGAAACCGCTGGTACACCGCTGACTTTCCGTTTCTGGCCGCGGCTGTACCGCCGCGGTCAGAATGCCGAAAGGAGCACCGCCAGCCTGTTGGCAGTGCTCCCGCGGACCACGGCCCTGGCGGTTTTTACCGCCAGGGTCAGAATGACCGCCTATGTCTTCTATTGAGGCCACCCCTGGGGTTATCAAGACAACCTATGAGAATCTTAACTTTAAAAGTCTGAGGGGGCTGTACTTAGAGAGAAGCTTAGTGATTGGGAAGAACCCCAATAAAGATTTCCTTTTGACTCTCCTTCTCCAGGATGACCAAGAACAGTCTAGTCTCCAGGTAGAAGAGGAGGTGGAGGGAGATTCTAACCAGGTAGATTCAGGAGAGGGTCTTGGAGATCCAGGGGAGGGTCCTTCCACAGATCTTTCTCTTAACAAACCTCCTAGTGTAGCTGGTAGTGGGACGGGGTCAGACACAAGTAGGGCACCTTTCACACCTAGAGGCCAGGTCAAAAGGGTTACTCAGGTTAGGGAAGGATCAACCTCTTCTCATTCCCATGTCACTTCTGTCTCAGAGGTGTCCCACACATCCAACTCTGAGGACAACGCCCTAGATAGGGGAATCAGAAAGCTGAGGTTCGAGGAGGCCAGACTGAGGCTGCAACAGCAACAGTTGGCCTTAGATAGGGAATCCCTGGCTGTGGAAAGGGACAGACAGGGGTTGGGGTTAGTTCCCCATGGTGGCAGCAGCATTAACAGTTTCAGACGTTATGAGGTCAGGGAGGACAGCATTAATTCCAGAAACCTACACAAAATTGTTCCCCCATACAAGGTGGGGTATGATGTCAAAAAGTGGTTTGCTGCACTTGAGAGGGCCTGTAAGGTTCAATGGGTCCCTCAAAAGCAGTGGGCTGCTATACTTTGGTTGTCCTTCTCTGACAAAGGGAGGGTCAGACTCCTCACTGATAGGGAGGAGGAGGAGGACAATTACAACATTCTCAAAAATGCACTCATTGATGGTTTTTGGCTCCCCACAGAACAATACAGAATTAAGTTCAGGGAAACCAGGAACGAATCTTCACAAGATTCGGTTGACTTTGTGGACTGTTCTGTCAAAGCTCTAGATGGTTCATTACATGGCAGTAAAGTGTCTGACTACCAGGGTCTGCATTATCTGATTTTGAGAGAACATATACTGAATAGTTGTGTCTGATTTGTTACACCAGTATCTTGTGGACTCAGATCAGACCTCTCCCCAAGAATTGGGAAATAAGGCAGACAAATGGGTCAGAACAAAGGTGAGCAGAAAAGGTCATACAGGGGGTGACAAAGTAAAAAAGAAAGATGGTGAAAAATCTCAGGATAAGCATGAGGATAAAAATAAACATAAAGATCCTTCTTCCGGTCCACAACACTCCTCTGGGGTGAGGATAAGTCATCTTCCTCTTCTTCCCACTCCACACACAATGAAAAGCCCTGGTGCTACGTGTGCAGAGATAAAGGCCATAGGCCAGGGGATAAATCCTGCCCAGGTAAAGCCCCTGAGCCTACCACCCTAATACATCCACTTCAAACTCTAGTGCCCCTAGCAGCAGTAGTAATAGTGGTGGGACTACTGGCAATAGTCAAACAAAAGGTGTAGTTGGGTTCACTTTTGGGTGCATCATAGAAACTGGAGTAGGTGTAGAAACCCCCAAGACAGTTTCTGTCACACATGGTGGCATTGGCCTTGCCACCTTGGCTGCTTGTCCCCTTAATATGTACAACTACAAGCAGTCAATTTTAATAAATGGTGTTGAGGCCCGGGCCTACAGGGACACAGGTGCCACTATCAAGTATCACTTTGGTGACTGAAAACGTGGGGTCACCTGCACAACACCTCCTTGGACAGAAGTGCCAAGTTACTGATTTCAATAACTCCACTCAGTCTCTCCCCTTAGCTGTAGTGCAACTTAGTTGGGGTGGAGTTACTGGCCTACAGTAGGTGGTGGTATCACTTAGATTACGTGTAGACTGTCTCTTAGGTAATTACCTAGAGTCCCCAGGTTGGGCTGAGGTAGAGTTTAGGACCCATGCTTCCATGCTGGGTATCCCTGAGGAATTGCTTCCTCTCATTTCTAGTGAAATGAAAAAGCAAAGAAGAGAAGGAGCCCTGAAGCCTCAGGATCCTCCTCACCCAACAGGTAAAAAGGGTATGAAAGTATCCCTTTCCCCCCCTACCACTAAGGATACCATTCCTGTGGTGAGAGACCCTTCTCCGGGGGGTGGGGACCTGTACCAAGGGAGCCCACAGCTGCCACAGCTGAACCACCAGAGTTAAAAGTCCTCTCTGTGGAACCACTAAAACAGATAAGCAAAACTGAACTATTTTAGTAAATTTGGAGCAACCCTCCTGCCCTCCCAGAGAAACTTTAGTGCAGCAGCCCTGCACTACCTCTGAACACATAGGACAGCAGCCCTGTCCTCGTGTGGGGTGTATAGGACAGCAGCACTGCCCTGCTCCAACCCAAGAGAAAAAGCAACCCTGTTCTCTCTTTCACCCATATGGACAAACATTTTGCCCAGCTATGGCTTTGCTGAGACAGCATCCCTCTCTAGCATTCCCATCCTTAGGACAGCAGCCCTGTCTTGACATAGGATCAGTGGAACACTTACACTGCCCCACATTAAACTTTACAAATAGAGAATCTGTGAGTAACCACTTGCACTGTTTCAAGGCAAAAATCTCCAACCAGAGTGGTTTACCTTCCCACAGGGAAGAAACCAGACAGTGGATGATACAGGGGGTAACCAATAGATTGCAGAGCTACCTTCCACTTATCACCACTTAGACAATAATGTCTCAACTGGCCAAGGTTAGCCTTATTGTCCTTCGTTTATGGAGAGGGCTGAGTAGGAAGGTGGCTTTCTTCTAGCATGGTTACCCCCATTGTTGGCCTATTTGTCAGTGTATGTCAGTGTGATTGTACTGTCTCACTGGGATCCTGCTAGTCAGGACCCCAGTACTCATAGTTTGTGGCCTATATGTCAGTATGCTTTACTGTTTTGTCAGTATGCTTTGACTGTGTCACTGGAGTCCTGCTTACCAGAACTCCAGTGCTTATGCTCTCTCTGAATCCAAATTTGTACTTACATACTAGAAACCCAGTATTCCACTACAAATTGGTGTTCTGGACCCCACTTATAAGTCCCTAGTATATGGGACCTAGGTACCCAGGGCATTGGGGTTCCAGGAGATCCTTATGGGCTGTAGCATTTCTTTTGCCACCCATAAAGAGCTCATACAAACACTTCTTCAGGCCATTGCAGCCTGAGTGAAATAGTGTAAGCACTATTTGACAGCCATTTTCACTGCACCAGGTCACTTATAAGTCACCTATATATCTAACCTTCAGACCCTGAAGGCTAGGTGTATAATACCTGTGTGTGAGGGCGCCCCTGCACTAGCAGAGGTGCCCCACGTTGTCCAGGCCCATTTTCCTGGACTTCGTGAGTGCAGGGACGCCATTATAAGTGTGCACTACATATAGGTCAATAGGTATATGTAGCATCACAGTGATAACTTCGAATATGGCCATGTGAGGTGTCTGGGAGCTGGAAATTGTACCTCCAATCTGATTCTGGTATTAGGGGGCCAATTCTATGCATCCTGGGGGATCCACCATGGGCCCCCAGTACTGCCGTACCAGTCTTCTGAGGTTTTCACTGCAGCCCCAGCTGCTGCCACCTCACAGACAGGCTTCTGCCCTCCTGGGGCTTGGGCAGCTCAATCCCAGGAAGGCAGAAAAATGAATTTCCTTTGGGACAGGGTTTTACACCCTCTCCCTTTGGAAATAGGTGTTACAGGCATGAGAGGGGTATCCTCCCAGAACCTCTGAAAATGCTTTGAGGGGCAAAAACAGTGCCCTCCTTGCATAATCCGGTCTACACCAGTTCACAGAACCCCAGTCCCTGCTCTGGCGCGAAACTGGACAAAGGAACGGGCGTGACCACTCCCTTGTCCATCACCACCCCAGGGGTGGTGCCTAGAGCTCCTCCAGAGTGTCTCTGTCATTAGCCATCTTGCATTCCAAGGTGTGGGGACCCTTGGGAGCATTTGAGGGGCCAGTGCCAGCAGGTGACATCAGAGACCCCTCCTGATAGGTGAATACCTGGGTAGGTAGCCAATCCCCCTCTCAAGACTATTTAGGGTCTCTCCTCTGGGTGTTTCCTCAGATTCGGTTTGCAAGACTCCACCAGTACTCCTCTGCATCCTCTGCTTCAGCTTCCGACCATCAGATCAACTGTAGACTGCTCCATGAACACTGTAACTACAAAAAAGTATTCAAGAAGGCTACTGTGACCATGCAACTATAGCTCCAGCCAGCAACGGTTTCCAGGCTGTGCAGTCTCTGAGGACTGCCTGCCTTCATTCTGCACCAAAAGGGCTGAAGGAATGTCCCGTGGAGTGACGGAGTCACTTCCCTGCTTCAGCAGGCACCTCTCTGCAATGACAACCGGTACTCTGGGACTCCTCTCCTGTTGACAAGCGTGATCCCTGGAACACAGGTGGTGGACTGTCCAACGGTCCAGCTGTCCAAATTTGGTGAAGGTAAGGGCTTGCCTCTGCGTGCCAGACAGTACCCCTGTGCACTGCATTTTCAGCAGCTCCTTGGGCTTCTGTGCATTTCTTCCAGAAATCCTTTGTGCACAGCGAAGCCCAGGTCCCCAGCACTCTGTCCTGTGATGCTCAGATCCCTGAGTTGTTCTCCAGTGGCGTGGGATCGTATTGTGTAGTGCTGCGATGACCGCATTATGCAACTCCTTTGTCCCTGTGCCCTGGAACTCCAGTGGGTGCTGCCTGGTCTTCTGAGGGCTCTCTAAATTGCTGAGAGCCCACTCTGTCTCCTCAGTCCGTGTTGAGACACCCAGGTCCCTCCTGGGCCCAGGTAGAGCCTTTTCCCACCAACTGTGACATTTGCATGAGCCAAGGCTTGTTGGTGGAATCCAACAATGAAACACAGCCTGTATCCAATGACTCGACGTGGGACATCTCTTGCACCAAGCAGGAACCCGCAGCTGTCCTCTTTGGTGCATTTCTGAATTCTTCATCCAACTGGAGAATCCACTTTTTCACCATCATCCGGGTTAGCAGGGGCTTCTGTTCTTCCTGGGCTCTTCATCGACTTCTGGACTTGGTCTCCTCCTTCCGCAGGTCTTCAGCTCCAGGAATCCATCATTGGTGTCCTGCAGCCTTGCTTGGTTTTTGCATAATCCTTTACCAGGACTTCTGGTGTGTTCTGAGGAAACTTGCTGTACTTTACTCCTATTTTCCTGGGCTCTGGGGTGGGGTAATTTACTTACCTTTGGTGTTTCCTACACTCCCAACGCCCCTCTACACACTGCACTTGCCTGGGGGGAACCAACATTCACATTCCACTATTTTAGTATATGGGTTGTGTTGCCCTTTGCAACCTATTGTGTTTTTCACTGGTTGCACTATTCTATGACTGTTTACTTCCCTGAGTGTGGTTCCTAGTGTAAATATTGTGTACAATACTTACCTTCAGTTTGAGTATTTCCTCTAAGATATTTTTGGCCTTGTGTCACTAAAACAAAATACTTTTATTCTTGGTAAGGCTGAGTATTGTCTTTCTTGTGTATCAGTACTGTGTGACTATAGTGGTATTGCAAGAGCTTTGCATGTCTCCTAGTTCAGCCTTGGCTGCTCTGCTGCAGCTACCCCTGGACAGCCTAAGCTGCTAGATGGTGCCTACATTTCACTAAGGTGGATCACTGGACCTGATATACAGTGTAAATACCTTTTGTAACCACTGCAAACCAGGCCAGCTGCTCACACTGCTTTAGTGGGTTTCTGATCCCCAAGAATTGCTTCTGGGTTCTGGACCCTTGGCTGGTATCAGTTGAGCTCCTCCAAGAAGAACTTTGAAATCCTGAAGTTTGGGCCTCTTTACAGTGACCACTGCTGGCAAGGCAAGAACTGCACCCTGCACTATAGCAACAACAGCCTACGGTGACACCAATGGGAAGCTCCAGCATTTACCACCCGCGGAGCATGACCGCTCTTTGTGCTACAGTTATGACAGCCTGCGACACCTAGCTTGTTGTTTGCGCAACAGTGATGAGAATACTCAGTGCTCTCCCTGCTCCTCACAGCCTCCTCCAACGCAAACAGATCTCTGCATGTAGCAATTGTAGGAGGTAACTTTTTCAGTGGAAAGAAAGTGGTCCCTGTACCTGGCCCGCACTCCATCGCAGTCAGCTTGAACTTGTGACTTCCCCTCGATCTAGCATGACCAGATGAATGTGAGCGGGGCTTTGTGCTTTTAAAGGCAATATCTACATACAAATTTGAAATTGCATATCTCTGGCTCTACTGATTGGATGCTTGTTTTTCTGTTCTCATTTTATTTATTGGAATTTTCTGCTTTACTAAATTGATTTTTCTTCTGTTATGTTTTCACTTTATTACTATTTATATGCTACATAAACACTTTACACATTGCCTCTAAGTTACACCTCACTGTTTTGTGCCACTTTGGAAGAGGGTTCATCACCACAGTTTAATTCAGTGACTTTTGTGGTTCACCCTGACAAGGTTTATGGTTGTTGCATGAGTGGAGTTTCCTCGCCCCTCAACCAATAATCCAATTTCTTGCAGCACAAAACATCCTTTTACTGATTGGAAATGTCTTTCCAACCCATAAAAGAGATTTTGCAACCCTTTCCAAATCGCATGCAAAAGGAGGTGTGAAAGCATGCAGGCATTTCCCTCCTCTTTGTGTTTCTAAATTAATGTTTAATTCGTTCGTGGCTTCCAAAATAGTTGCCACCACTGACAAATTATTACCTTTCAAGTAAGGGTGGGTATTGATTGGTAAAGCTCAAACTTTCCTCAATAGGCAGCTTTCCCTATCGGAATCATGTTAAAGGTCCCCTTGGTGTCGCACGCCTCCCCCATGTGTTCTCAAGTGGGAAACATTTTTTTTTAAATCTACACTTCTCTCAGTGAACATGGCGAAATGTTCCTTGCTTCGTAGATAATCATTGGCCAGGTCAGTTTGTGACCCCACCTGCAAAAAGGCAATTTGTAATATTTTTATAGGTCACATTCTAAATCACATCACCATTTACAAACCTGCTGGTAAACACGCTGCACATCCCTGGTTTGTGAATGGCAATATTACATTAGGCAAGTTCGTAATATTCGTAGCACTAAACTAGCTGACTAAATTGCAGTTGCTACCTGGTGTTGAAGCTTAGATGAAGATGATTCTCAGGGAACACGTGGCTTATGCCACTACATGGCTGTCAGCAGAAGTTTGGGGTACCTCTGAGCTCACCTGTTTGCAACATATCAATAAGTTAAGAAAATACTAACGTAGAAGGGTTCTAACATTGTAGTATTTTTTCTTCTCAAGGCAGAAATAATTGGGCAAAGGGACTTGGAATGAAGAATTACCCATGATGAACCTAAAATTGGCTAAACCAGGCTGTGAAAACATCCTCACTCTCCAGAAGGATTTTCTTTATAGTCTTAATTTTTAATGTTATGTTTGCAGAATTGACAATTACTTAAAACCCGAGTTCTTGTTTATGATTCAGAAAAAAAGCACTTGGCGTTGTACATGCAAAGAAATAAAATAAATCAAATCTGATTATTGTCAAAGCAACCGTCACTCTTTGCCCATTTGTGACATTATCAGCTCATGATGGAAAGACCATTTATCATAGACAAGCGAAGTGTGTAGCGAGGAAAGCGACAAAGAACAGAAGAAAGCACAGTGAATTGAGAGGAGAGCTACAAAGAATGGAGTTTCTCGTATAATTGTAGTTACTGAGCATAGATAACTACTCACTAAATCCAAAGTCAAAGAAAGACATAAAAGACAAACGTTAAAGCGTATGTGTGTATTTAGCAGTGATATAAAAGTGGAAATACACTAAATGCAGAAGCAATATTTTCAACAACCAGAGAACATGAAAAAGAATAAATGCAAACAAAAAGAGAAAAAAAAAAATATTGATAAATATAGACCTAAATGGAAAAAAAATAAAAAATAACATAAAAGCGGCGGTAGCTGTTGTTAATGTACACCAAAGTCAAGGGCAGGCACCATGATGTCCAGACACCAAACACTAACATATACTTACACACATCCATTCACTCCAGACACATTCCCAAACGTGAACATGCTCACAGGCCTACATGAAAAGCTTCACGGATATAGGTACGTATGCATTCATGCGCAGACTGTTTGGGTCAGATGTACTTAGGGAATGATTTGTGATTATCAAATAGCACTTTTTGTGATTCCCTATTTGGTAATCACAAACACCCACATTAAAATGTGTATAATACACATTATGTGATTACAAGAGGGCAGCAAATAGACCTACCTCATAAATATTAATGAGGTCGGTCTCAGTTTGTGACCCATTGGGAATCACTAAAATCACAGGGATGGTGGCCTGCTGCGGTCAGCACACCACCATGTCTGTGACTGATTTTCAATAAAGCATTTTTTTTAATGCAATCCATTTTTCTTAATGGAAAATGGAATGATTTTCAAAAAGAACAAGCATTTGCAATGCCATGGGTCTCGCGTTTGCTTGAGTTAGAGCTATTAGCATTGTAAACTCCTAACCGGACTTTTCTTGCCACATAAATTGAGAATGAAAAGTAAAACAGTTTTGCATTACTAACTGGACTTTTCTTGCCATATAAGCTGAAAAGTAAAAGTTTCACATAAGCAAGCCGACGACCGCCATCAGCGCAAAGCAGACACACAAAGGGAAATAAAAGTTCACTGGCAGTGAAACCTATCGGCAAAAGTGCAATTATCCATGTAATCCGCAAAAGTGCAATTATCTATGTAACCGGCAAAAGTGCAATTACCTGTGCAACAGGATCAATGTTATGCAAAGCGCTCAATTACTGCCCAGCAAGATCGCGCTGCTAAATAAAGAGAAAAAGTAGCCCAGAAACTGGACTGAAAACATCGAGCCTTGCATGTTTCAGTAGTTAGTCGGCGCGCTTGAGGAGGGCTAAACACTGGAAAAGGCATGATGTATTCATGCCTTTCACTAATGAAAGCAAGCAAATTTTAAAAGGAAAGCCCACAAACCAGTGAAAGTGACTGACGTGACATGGGGGTGGTTAGAAGCACAAAGAGAGATTACAACACAGGACTGAGCACTTTGCGATTGCCCCTCAAAAATGAAAGTCCATGGGACTACTGCCTGCCCTCCAATAGTGTTTTTACAAACATACTCAATGGGGGACGGTCCCGTCAGTACCCCTTGCCATTTGTGAATGGGTTACCACCAAGTTGAAGTTGGTGGTAAATTGCGAATATTTTGTGATCACCTTTCCGTCGCAAAATACTCATATATATTACTGCGATTTGTTATTAGGAAGGGACGACCTTAACATGTCCTTTCCTCATACCGAATCGCAAACCCAATTTGCAATTTGGTCACGCGTGACCAAATCTCAATTGGGCCTCAGTACATTAAAAAATGCCTTTTGCGTTCGTCAATAGCCTGATTCTGCAAATTGGGCCAATTGTTCTGTACATCTGGCCCTTTATGTTCTCACTGCTGTCCAAGTTACTGCCTGCGGCAGGAAACCATCAAGCTCTGTTCCTTGCGGTCCTGTATCTGTGCTCTGACTCTGAACTGCTGTACTGGGACTATGGGGAAGCTCACATAATTTAATGCTTATGCTTGTTCCATCTAGGTGCATGACTCCTTTAATATCAGCTGAAATAACAGGCAGTCTAAGCTTCGGAGCAGAGGAGTGCGATTTCTAGTGAAGGTATTTGCATGGACGTCATTTAGGGGTGGCATCTGCAAACCCTGTCTCACCCCTTGCAACCTCTAAGACAGCCTTAGCAACCCCTGGCATCAGGTGACAAAATCAGTGCCTGGAACACTGGGGCTGCTCCTGCTCATGGACGTCGATTGGGGCTCCACTTTCCTTGTTTTGAGTCAATTATATTTACTACACAAATAATGAATAATATTATTCACTGTTTGAATGGAGTACACTTAGCTAAAATATGTCCCTATTGCCAGCCTATGTAAGTGTTTTTTTTAAATGTATGTTGTAAGCGTGATTGTGGGTGAGTGTGCGTTTATGTGAGAAGGAGTGTGTGAATGTGTGTGCATGTGTATGTGAGTGAAAGGTAAAGGTCTAATGATATGCAATGTCACTTCCGATGGCATTTTGGTGAATTGGCATCCATGGGTATTTGCATGGGCTTCAGCTCATACTTGCATTACCCTTCTCATCAATTAATCATGCTTTTTTTCTTAAATGAACATTGCTTATGGAAGGGGGCTGCAACTCAGCCGCCTTCTAGAAAAATGCTATGTGCTTGCCAGTAGCAGCCATGAACTACATTGATGGTCCGCATTGAGGCCCTCAGCTTAGTTAATGTCTCCATGAGTGGCCAAATGTGAGGTCACTCTGTCTAATGATCCTCTGGCCAAGGACCATTTTACAGTGCAAATATACTTAAACTCTATAAAGGAATAGTGCAAATAATAGCAGTTCATGCCATGCTATAGACAAAATAGATCCAGCTGAAGAAAAAAATCAACAAAGGCTACCTATTCTTGCATAAACCAAGCTCTGCAGACTCGCAAGCCTTAAAAGCTTAATTTTGCTCAGCACAGACAAGCTCTGATCTTTAGTGTTCCAAAAATGCAGTGTGGTGCACTCTGAACAGAAACAAGAAAAGACAAATCTTCACCCCAACCACACGTATACACAGATGAATGCATTCAAAAACAGCAAAAACCAAATAAGACAAGCGCATGCACAGAAGGAACCTGCTCTCCATGCGACATGTGTGCCAGTGCACTAAGAGCTCTTATTAAAGCACCAAAGCGAAATGTTGTCCGTGTTGTTCAGTGTGATTAAAACAGCTGTAGAAATAGGACATCTTGAAAGCAATCACACCGTTGTAACAATTCCTCACTCTAACGAACAGGATTGACCAGTTCAAACCCTGTCTAGGTCCTCTGGATTAGGATAGCACCGGAAGTTGGGTGTAACTTTGCTTGCCATTTGAGAGGTACTTCCATAGTGAATAACTCGTGCTTCACTCACTGGGTGTGTCTTTACCTAGTAGTGGCAAGCAAAACATTAACTGGTCAACAAGGATGGGCTACTTTCATGGCATATTGAATTGTTGGGGCTGCCAAAGATTATTTGCGTAAGGGTGGGTCCAAAATGCGGTGGCATGGTGGGCAAAAGAATGATGAGTTGGAATGCTACACAGGGTGATTGCCATTTCTCTCATCACCTGTTGAGTGTTTGATCTACTGCCCTAAGTGAAAAGGGTATGCCCAGACATGGGTCCTGTGCTCACTCTTCCACTGGAACCAGGCTACACCCAACTGACGAGCCCCAATGAGCCAAAATGGGCCAGGGGTTGCTTGTACTCTAGTTCAGGGAGGATATGGCCTGGCGGTTCAGGCTGGACTGGTTCTACTGGAGCACTGTCATGACTGATTTGCACATATCTGGGTCCAAACTGAGGTGGCATGGTGGGCAAAAGAACAATGGGTTAGTAAGCTACCCCAAGCCATTGCCAGTGGTTTGACAAATTACAAGCATTCCTACCATCACATGTGGTGTGTTTTTGGTGGACCACCAAAAGTGGTAAGGGCATGCCCAGACGTTGGTCTGTGCTCCCTGTGCCACTGGAAACAAGCTACCCGCAACTGATGAGCCCCAGTCAGGGTGAAACCAGTCTTAGATTGCTTGGTTCCTCTTCAGGGAGGGCATAGCCTGGGAGTTCAGGCTTGTCTGTGCCTACTGAAGCAGGTCAAAACTGATTTGCATAGGATGGGTCCAAACTGAGGTGGCTTGGTGGGCAAAAGAATGATGATTTAGAATGCTACCCCGAGCAATAGCCAGCAGGTAGACTTATTGCAAGAATTTTTTCCATCAGCGTTTGTGTGTTGGATGCAAAACATTTGTGCCTGCATAAGCATCATGAGATTGATGTGGATAGCACTCACATGACTCATCCGCAAGAGTGGACACCTTTTTTGCTGTGCTACGGCTGGTGTTTAGATTGGCGTGCTGATGATTTCTGCACTTACACAAGGGTAGTATGTACTGCGACACAGTGTTCCATGCATATGCCCATATATGGATCTCACTCCAGGAGTCTCACACAGTGTTATAGAAAACATTTTGTCATAAGAACATCTGAACCATGGGATGCTGCACATACAACGGTAAAGTATGTACTGTTCACTTGGACTGGATATATCGAAGGCGGGATGTATTGGCGTGAGCGAGGGCGAAGCATTATATTTAGTTATTAGTAAAGAGCTCATTGTTGTGTTGTTTCCATAGTTACATTACCCATATTTACAATGCGAAGCATTTTTACAGTCAAGCAATGAAGCTGGATTTGTAACCTAAATACCCAAGATTCAAGGCTAGCATTCTAGCCACTAGACCACATTTTATCATTAAGCATTGGTACTACAAGACCATCACTTTTCTCCACACTGTGCGTGTGTGCATCCACAACATCTAGTGCAGCCCTTGTTCTGGTATGATTTCATAGATCCATCTGATGAAGCATCGGCTGGTTTTCACACCTCATAATGGTAATTCAATGTGTACGGTTGCGCTCACTATATGAGGCACGCAGGGTTGCATTTAGACATTGGATGATTCATTTATCCTGTGCCATGTAGGGCAGAAGAACAGTATTGTGTTACAAAGTAGGTGTGTACGAAGTGAGGGCTGACATACAATGAGTGTTATGTCAACCATTGTGCTGTTCACACAACCAAATGTATTATGTAAGATCCATCGTGCAGTGGTTAGCCAAGTCTGTACCAAAATGTGGCCCACCCTGTCACATATTTTCTAGGCGCCCTGTTTGCGTGTCAAAATGAGGGGACATTTACACAGGAACAGAAACATGAAATTGTCCTTGCATAGGCTCAATTTTGCTGACATTTTCTGACTCCGGAGTTTACCCAAAAATTAACTGGTACGATTGTTTTATAAATAAACTTAAAGTTAACCCCAGGAAACCTAAATGTACTTTTACCTGTGATTAGAATGCAATGGAATGCTTAGTTTTATTTATCCATGTAAAGGATTCAACGTTGTACATGTCATTCTTTATGTAGGACAATGTGATTAATTACATTGTCCATGCGCCATGTCACTTTGAGCATGCAATAACTAGCATTTTATAGGCTGAGTTATGATCAAAACATAACTGCACAGTCATTGAGGAAACATGTTTGTAGCTAATGACACGAATAAAATATCATTAAGAGAAGGATATAAAAAAAGAGAAATTGATTAAGACGTGCAATAAAGCTGATCATAAGGATGTGAAATCATTGTAAACGACGTGCAAGGAAGAAAAAAGGCATACAACAAATATGTTCTCAATTGCGAGTCATGTCCAAATTCTCCATGAAGGCATATTGAGTGAGGATAGTCGTTCAAAGACATTGGCTTCTGTTTACTGAAGATGTTGGTTTGCATGAAGGTTTTCATCAAATTGCTACTGTTGGCATTCTCAAGTCCTGAAAACACTAAACATATAAACAAGGAGATTGTGACTCAGATAAGAAACCTTCCCTTGTGCACGAAGGTTTATATAACTTCACTGTCAACTTTGGGAAAAGACTAAAACATAAGACCGTCATGATGTAAGGTTCAAAGGGTGATACATTTTATGTAGAGAGTTTGACCAGTTGTTGAGCCACATATGTAGTTATTGTTCTCACCTGCCTCCATGGGTTACTATATGTCACCAGTACTATTAGACAACTGCTATTACACCTCTCTGTACATTTTGGGGCTAATCGACCTCACGGTGAGTGTTATCAGTAACAATGCCCTGCGAAGATAGACCTGGCAGTGATCCAGGCTCAGTGAAATTCGAAAACATTTTTAGGATAACTATACTTCCTTCTTTATGCAAATACTCAGTAATATCACATAGCTTAAAAAAGTAATGGAAACCTGACTCAACGCGTTTGTAAATCTGGGTCACTGTGTCCACCACTTGTTCTGTAAGTAGGTATCATCTAAATATGACAGCTGATTTTTCATTCAAACATGTCGCATCTTTTATTAGTCTCAAATTAATTCTCCTCTCTACGCAGTGGGAACATGTTCCATCTTGGCTGGATTTGGTTAATACGGAATGTCCAGGGCAAAAAATAGGATGTTGCAAACCTTTGTGAAGGGGAAACAAATCTTGCCACGTTACTGTCTCAGATGAGGGTGAAGAGTTTATCTGATGGCAACCCTAAGCTTGAGCAGTTCTCGGTTATCTAAAAGTATTTATGTTCTTAACGCTCCGATCCTTCTTACTCCAATGTAGCACAAATCAAATATACAGTACATTGATCAGATTTCTATGTTGCATGGTCCAAGAGGGGAAGCACATATTATGGGCTCAATTCATAGCACCATTTGCAAGTTTAAGTTACACCTATGTTCAATAATGCCATGCTTTGTTAATGTAATTTTCAATGTGCAGGCCGTAAATAGATTCGTTTTAACTGACTATAATATCAGTGAGGTGTAATAACAGGACAGATTAAATTGAAAGATTTCGAGACACTATGTTACAGGGGGAAATGCTTTGAAAAATAGGAAGTCACCTGTTGGACTTGGCCCTTTCTGCAGTGTCATCCCCAAACATTTTGCCTTTGCCCTCCACTTTTTGCTAAGTTCATTTTTGTTGGCCATAGGACTTGGTGCACTTTGCCACTGCTAACCAGTGTTAAATTACATGTGCTTTCCTATTTAAACACGGTAACATTGGCTTACACCTAAGTGACAAATTGAACTTACTTGTAAGTACCGAACAAAGTGGTACTACGTGTGCTCAGGGCCTGTAATTAAAATCCTATTAGTGGGCCCAAAGCACTGATTGTGCCACACCCTTATGTAGCCCTTTCAAACATCTCAGGCCTGCGATTGCAGAGCCCGTGCATTCAGTTTGAAAATGTCATCTAGCCAGGCCTCAACCTTCCTCCTTAATATATATACATCACCCCTAAGGTAGGCGCTGGTCAGCCCCAAGGGCAGGGTACAGTGTATTTAAAAAGTTGAACATTTGAGTTTTAAGGTTTACATGCCCTGGTAGTAAAAAACTCTTAAATTCATTTTTCACTACTGCAAGGCCAATCCATCCCATATGAAAACAATGAAGTTACCTTATTACATTCTATAAGTGTAATTTTCAAATGGGAAGTGTTAAACATGTCATCTCTTAGCATGGTTTCCCCTGTCTTTTGCTTCTGAGCCCCTGTTTTTGATCATGTGCTGAGTTTCATGTTTTCAGGCTTTAGGACTCTGGGCACTTTACCACTGCTATCCAGTGCTAAAGCACAAGTGCTCCCTGTCTAAATTGTATTGGTGATTGTTTTCTCTAAGGCTGCGAGCACTGCTGGGGATGCAACACGGCGTGCGGCACTGCAGCGAGGGCTGAGAGATGTGGGCCAAGGGGAGAGCAGCTAGCTGCTGGAAATGGTGAAAAGGCCCCTGAGGCCCCATGAGCCCCCCCCCCAAGGGCCTGAGTTCCTTCTGAGCCCTCCGAGCAACAGGAGCTGGCAAATCCGTTCCTAAAAGGACCAGTGAGGCTAGGAAAGGCTCAGGACAGTCTGGATAGACCTGGAAGGCCCTGGATCCCACCGTTTCTATGGGACCTGCAGCATTCTTCAACCCACAAATGGCTGCCAGGGCGGAAAGAAGGTCAGAAGAAGGAGGGGAGAATGTGGGGGCGAATGAGGGTGAGGAAAACTGCCCCCTACTCTTGCTGGCTGTTACTGCTTGAACTGCCTAAACCTGAACCTGCATAGTATCCACTCCAACTCCAGTTTTAGTTCTCCACCCGTGCACCCTACTTGCCTGTGCTTCTCTGCACTCTTGCACTTTAACAAAGGGGTATATAAAGATATAGCGACACAAGAATATGATGATATATGTGGCTGTGAAAGGGCTGCACAACCATTGCCCGACCACTTTGCCACCAGCAAAGGATCACCATGTCAATTGGTTGGCCTAACAGTGATTGTGTTATGAGGATTGTGTTATGAGGATGAACAGAGGCTTTGAGATCCAGGGACCTAGGGTTGAGCCAGAGAGGGGCAGAAGCAGACAGACTAAGTTCTGGTACGGGTTGCTCCACTACGTGTGCTCCTCTGCCACCTGGATTAGGACTGAGTGGTACACACTGCTAGGTCATCACAACTATAGTGTATGATCGCATACAGTGGTCGACAGTGGTTGACAAATTAATTGGCCACTGCTGGATACTGCTGGATACTGCTGGCCACCAGAAAAAAACAGGAAATGACGCTGAAAAATAGATGAAATACCAGTGCAAGGAAAACAGTACTGAGGTGCTCAATGAGAGTATTTAGTAGATTGATTATGGCACAACCCAAGGCAAAAAGATTTAGGTGGAAGGAATTTAAAGCCATGGCAGGGATTATTGACGTCCCTCACAGACTTATGCCCATAGGACCTGATTCTGCCCCTGCTACACCCTCTCTAGATGGCGACTGCAGCGAGGCTACCTCCAGACTCCCTAAGAGGCTAATAACTAGCTTCTATCAGAAGGTGGATAAGGCACCTCCTTTACAGCAGATTACTGACCAAATAGAACAGGAGTAGCAGCCGGGTCCCAGGGGGCTGCCCTGGAATTGGGGACAGCACTGGAGGAGGGCGGTGGTAGAGAATCCCATGGCAGATGTTTAGAGAGAGACAGCAAGACAAGAGCTGCTGATAGTGTCAAATTTGCTCCAGCTGGAACACCAGTGACAACGGCGGCGGATAAGCAAACTCATAGGAAGTCATGCCACATGCTGAAGGGATAACAAAGTGCGTTGGAGAGCCCAACGATGGAGAGGGAACCTTGGGGGCCTCAGAGGAGGGAGGACCAAAAGGCCTTGCAAATAATAGCCCCTCCACTAGTGGAGGATTTTGCTAGACTGATTCCATATATCAGCACATCTCTGCCTGCCAGTTTTCAAGGACTAATCCTGTATCTGCAGAGCCCCCACAAGGCTTTGTAATCTCCGAGGCTATGACTGCATTAAAAAAAATTCTAGTTTTGATCCTCACATTATTGGAGACATTTCTAGGGGGCACTCAGCACATAGAGTCACTACTAACCATGATATTGCAGGCCCTAGTCCTGGGTGAAAGAACAGATGGGACGAACCAAGTCCCACCTCCTCAGCCTTCATGGCGTGCTAGCCACAAGCGGACCAATTCCACATATCCTACAAGGAGCACTGCACAGACGCAAACCATAGGTTCCACCCCTGCTCAAACTGGGAGAAACTACAGACTAATGCAATCATGGCCAACCCCCGTGTTGTTGGCGCCTATGACCAAGGAGATGAGGCTGGGCTTACTGTAATGGGGGGCAGCCTCTCTGTAGATGAGTACCAGGCCAGCCCCAGAGAAAAAAGTCACAGCATTAAATCAATGGAGCCACTAGCTGGCACTGTGGAGTATAAAAGGAGAATAACAATAAGGCAAGAAGGCAAGTGCCAAAAAAAAAGGGGGAAGTGGGTTACACGATTTCCAGTCTATTCACTCAAATGGTTGTTCTCTAACACCAAGAACCACATAGACAGGGTGGTAACCTCAGCTGCCAGCTCTAAGGATGTCCCAAGTGGGGAGAACACAGATATCAGGAACTCAGCTGCTTCCCCACCTGATAATGCCTCTTGGAAGGCTGCTAGGTGCTGGGGGGTAGTAGAACCTTACGTTCCATCCAACCCCAACATTGCAAGGATAACCATAGTGGGAGGGCTACAGTGGAAGGAGCAGTCTGTCAAGAAAATCCAACAAGGGCAAAGATGCCTAGGAACAAGAAGAAAAGCTCCATAAAGAGAAAAAGAACAGTGGCGAGGAATGGCCTAGGGAGGGTAGCAAAGACTGATAGTCCTTTGACTTGCTCGCATGAGAAGGTGGCAGTCCAAATCTAGCAGGAAGATTTATTTACACCCCGAGAACCGAGGGTGCTTCCTTTCTTAAACCCGTACACCTTGCCATTTAGAGTACCCTCAGGACCTAGACACAGAGACAGACTGGATGTCTGTGATCTACATTATTACAGTACTGTTGTCGTGCCAGGGAGAAGATACAGTGGGCAATGTCTGGAATTCGTTGATCTCTTCCCTGATGTTGGTTTAAATCAACCCCTAAATAGGTCAAGATTATTAAGCCTCTTCTATGCCGTACCCGAGCTGAGAGTTCTTTCCTCTAGCGACGTGAAACTAGTAAAGCTGGGAACTAAGCGACAGCGGTTTGATCATGGCAGGAGGTGCACCCATTTTACTACCTCTCAAGGTGACTCTGCCACATCATGCCCCTCAGCTCTTGTTGAATTTGCCAGACTAATCCTCAACCATGCAGATTGCTTCCACATAGTGGGGGTCGATGTGCTGCCATGCCCTACCTCGAACCAGGAGGAAACAGGCTGGGATGAGCAGTGTGGGAGCAGCTCAGATATTTGAGGGATGGTAGCCCCTACAGGCACAGACTGGCATCATGGCGAAAAAAGAAGAGAACTATAGCCAAGGGCAGCAGAGTACAAGAAACACTAACCATCACCACTCACAAGAACAATAGACAAATTATGATCCCTAGTCATGATGAGAGGAAAAAAGGGTTCAGCTGCGAGGACTGGGCATGGGTAGCCGCTCTACTTGCTGAAGATTCAGGATCTTACCCAAGAGTAAAAACTGGCTGAACAACGAAGAAACTCCCTCCCTCTTCTGCCATTCCCCCTGCATGCACCCCACCTATATCTCCCCCCTGCAATAATTCAAAGGGGGGCTGCGTGCAAATTCTGTCCTGGACCATAGCAGGTTTGGCAAGGAATATGGAAGACAATGACTGGTTACAATATGTCAGTTTGCATGATATTTGCTGCTTCCAAGAAACATGGGCTACTGAAGGAATATGCAACAATGGGTTCTTGGGGTTTGATTTGCTGGCCACCCAGTCTAGGAAGGGACGCCCATTGGGGGGTATTTCAATATGGGTCCCATGTATGTTAAATTGCAAAGTAGATGTGCCACTCCTGATGGCCTTCGCCAACATTCAGCATGTGAGACTTAGGTAAGGAAAAGACAAAGGGGGAGTGGTTGATATCCTGAATGTATATATCCCACCAGGGTGGTCCTCGGGGGTTCAGGCACTTTGGAAAGAGTGTTTCGCGTATATTGGAAAAATTAGAAGAGGCATGGTAGATGATAATATAACATGGAGGTGAAAGAGGTAGGAGTGTGATGCTTATCTGTGGTGATTTCAACACATTAGCCTGCAATACCATTAACAGCAGCAAAATCTTGCTGGAAGATTGCAGTATGGGGATCCCTGAGACAGCTATGAGTTGCTTTAAGTCTACAAAAAAAGCTGAGGCCTTTACCGATCTTTTACTGAATAATGGTCTCTGCTTTGTTAATGGGTATTCTACGTCGTATGGTGCTGCTAAGGCAACCAACCTTCAATAATGGTAGATCCTCCTCAGTCATTGATTATGTTTTTGTCGATGTGGAAGCATGGACATCCACCATCGATATGGCCATGGTCAGTAGAGTGGAAAGGGATCATAACCCACTTGTCCTCAATATGAGGACGAAAGCTCTGGGGCTAGAAAACTCAACAGGGTGGGCCCTGGGGTTACATGAGAGGGAGATTGTCCCGTCCAACTTCAGAAGGAGAATACAGTGGGATGGTGAGAAGTACCGACAGGGACTCCCGCAACTTGAATCTGTAATAGCTAACCATGGACAACCTATCTTAGACACATTGGGCAATGCTAGCCCCTTCATACTAGTTGCTTCGTTTTGATGATAGGGGAGTTGAGGGACCTGTGGTCTAAGCCTGCGTCATCTAAGTTAGATGGTAACACCAGAAAAGGGAAGTCAGAATGTGAAGGCTGGTTTGACAAGGAGTTAGTGAGGGCAAAAAGAGATGTTTCGCTTGCCCTAGTACGGCACCATGATAGCTCTGCCAGTGAAGAGAAATTTGAAGAGCACAGAAGAGATTACAAGTGCCTACTGACAACCAAGAAACGGTTGTACCAAAACAAACTGTGGGCTGAACTTAGAGCAACCGCAGCTAACCATAACACTAGAAAATTCTGGGAACTGGAACCTAGAGTGGGGAACGGGGCAGCAAATGTTGTAGAAACCTGTATAGGCCCAACTGCCTGGGTCCATTACTTTAGTACACTGTATAGGACCTCTGTGTCCGATTCCTTGGCTTCTAGGCAGATGCAAGATGCCCTTTTCATCATCCCTAGCGAAATAAGAATTTTAATACCGGAAGTACTCAGAGCACTGGGAACAAGGAAGAGGAACAAGGACCCGGGCCCTGATTTGGTTCCGGTGGACGTTTACCACAAGGCACCTCATTATTAGTCTAAAATTCTTACTAAGGTGTTCAATGCTGCCCTTGAGGGTAACGCAGCTCCGCAGTCCTGGCGCTCTGCCATTATTGTACCAATCTTTAAGAAGGGCGACTGAGGCTGTACCGCTAACTATCGGCAGATTTCCCACCTCCATAGAGCCGGGAAGGTCCTAGGGAAAGTCCTACTTATCCGCCTTCAGGGGTGCGCTGACACCCAGGGTGTGATTACAGAAGTACAAGCTGGCTTCCAGTCTCGGGAGGGAACTATCGATCAGATTATCCGCCTCTACCTGATTTCATATAAATTCACAGTCGGCAGGAGATCCTCATTGTACTTGGTTTACATAGATTTGAAAGCTGCCATTGATTCAGTGGACGGGGCACATTATGGAGGTCAATGATGGACTTAGGGGTTGATGCCTTCCTAGTGAAAGCTATAGCGGCACTGCACATGGACAACACAGCCAGAGTGAGATATGGGACAGGCGGGTAGTACACGGACCCTTTCCAGGTACAAAAGGGTGTTCGGCAAGGCTGCGTTTTGGCTTCCTTACTCTTCAGCCTTTTTCTGAACAATGTGGTCCACTACCTCTCAGTGGAGCAGCTAGATGTCCCTGTTGTAGTTGGTAGGAGGATCCAATATTATTCTTTGTGGATGATGCAGTACTTATGGCACGTACCGAAAATGCAGCCCATAGGCTACTCGCCTGCTTTGTTAAACACTGTGAGGAAAAATCACTAAATATCAATTGTATGAAGACCATGGGGATGACTATGCGGCCCTCCCCCAGCCAGCCCTCCCCCAGCCTTCGACGGAAACTAGCGATTAACCACATACCAATTGAGGTTACCAAGCACACTGATTACTTAGGTGTGCTGTTTACAGAGAATGTAAGCTGGGAATGCCAAGTTTGGAAGGCAGCCATAGTCCTTAACCAAGCAGCAGAGGCAATATTGAAGTTTATGTACAAGGCTGGAGCAAGAAATATCAGCATCATTCTGGAAATATATGCCCAAAAAGCTGTGGCTGCAGCACTCTACGGAGAAATGCTCTGGGGATATGCAAATACTAGTGCACTGCAGATAGCTGAGAACAACGTTTTGAGAGCTTTACTGGGGTTAGGGCTGGGTACCCCCTTGAAGGCTCTCTTTGCAGAGTATGGTGCAGATATCAGAATTAGCAGCCTTAAGGCCAATATTATACTTGGTGAGGCGAGTTCATAATCCCAGGGTGGTAGAGTATCTAGAAACCCTTGAAGAGGTCACTGTGAGTGGTGGACCAGGTTGGGGGGGCACTCCTGGGGGACCCATGTCAAAGAGACCCTAGGGAACCTTCGGTTAGAGGCTCTCTGGGTCGATCTGGGCAAAGTTAACCAGGACACTGTGGGCCAGGTAAAAGATCAGTATTGGGAATTTAACAAGATGAGGATATGCCAGGAACTCAGGCCAGACTAAATCACAAGCCACTGTTTTAACAATGTCCATGACTCAGCCCCGCTGGATTACCTGGATCTGCTGTTCCCCAAATTGAAGCGGTCACTTTCCGTTAAATACAGGTTGGTTGTGTTGCCCCTAAGAGGCTATTTGGCCCGTACACGTAGGTTGGGGGCAGGACGTGAGTGCTGCAACTGCAATCCCGGGGAGGTAGACAATGTGATCCACTTCACCTTGTTTTGTAAGAAATTTGATGTGGCACGGCACAGATGGCTCTAACCCCTTTTTAAGTCTAATGGAGCAAATTGCATTAAAACTGCACTAGCACTTTGTACAAGGCTGGCTAATATTAGCGAACACAATTTGATAGCCTCATATATTTGGGCCGCATGGCCCTGGCTGAGGGAGATACCAATTAAATTAGGGATGACTGATCCATAAGACCTACAAGGCCCTAGCTGCCGTTTGCGAGATAGAACTATGGCTCTCTCCTGTATAAATGAGGCTCTTTTTACCACCTTTAAAGCCATACGCATCAAATTAACTGCTGCTAATACTAATCGCAAGGAGCACATGCACTTTCTCCCTAAGGCCCCCTTCTATTGGTGCGGTACTGAGGTGGAATGTCCCCTTTTTTAGATATGTATGGGGGCTGTATCTATACACTTATTTATTTAACTGTACAGGCACATGTGTTTCCTATATGAGCAATGGACATGTCTGGATGGAGCTGATTCCTGCTATTATGTTTTAAAGATATGTCTGAAGATTTTATGTAATTAAGTTTTATTGTTTGCATGCCCTGTTGTTTTATATATTGTAAGGCTTGTAGTTGAAACAATTAAATAAATAAAGATGTATTAGTAGGTCCCTAGTAAAGTGTACTTGCCCCACAAATTTTGAAACTTTCATGACCAATGACATCCTGCCAGGAAGAAGAGTTGGATGCTGTAGGTGGAACGGCCACTCTGGCTGTTGCTTTGCTGTGGTGGCCTGCTTCTTGCTGCTTCTGTCCTGGGAGTGAAAGGACAGGACTTTGCTTTCTACATCCTGCGTCCCAAGGTTCTCCAATGGCTTGAACTGAGCTTGCCTCCTTATAAGAAGTCTCAGGGACATCAAAGACTTCATCTTCCAGTGCCTGGGCTCTCCTGCTGAAAGTCCTGACTTGGCAAGTGGTGCCAAATCCAGCCCGTGGGCCTTTGGGAGTGGAAGCTGGTGTTCTGCGGCTGACAAATCAACACAGCACTTATTTCTGCATAGATCCATCAACACAGCGCACTGGATTTTCCAAGCATCATCCCTGGATGTCATTTTCTCATC
Organism: Pleurodeles waltl; assembly: GCF_031143425.1. Taxonomy (NCBI): domain Eukaryota; kingdom Metazoa; phylum Chordata; class Amphibia; order Caudata; family Salamandridae; genus Pleurodeles; species Pleurodeles waltl. The sequence goes on along the minus strand of NC_090450.1, from coordinate 155,403,763 downwards.
GATCCCCCACCACAGTAAAGAATCAACTCATCGCTTCACCTGTGAGGAAGAATCTATGCAGCATCTCAGCTGCGAGGAAAGAATCAACACATAGCCTCCCTAGTACAACCAAGAATCAATGCATTGCTTGCTTTTCCAATAAATCACCTCCTTTGCGGCCCACATTGTCTTTGTTTTCTGAAGCATCCCAGGTACTGTGTGTTAAAAGGATATAACCATTGATTCCTTTGGATGAAGACTCTTTAAACCCTTTAAAAAGTGATATCTTTATTTTTGTATGTTGGATTTTTGTTATTTTTGTCTTGTTATACTCTGATAAATATTTGCTATTCTTCTAAACTGATGTGGAGTACTTTTGTGGGGTTTTCCGTGTGTTACTGTGTGTGCAAATACTTTATACATTGCCTCTGAGATAAGCCTGACTGCTCGTGCCAAGCTGCCAAGGGGATGAGCAGGAGTTATTTTAGCTGTGTGACTCCCTTACCCTGACTAGAGTAAGTATCCCTACTTGGACAGGATGCAAACAATTGCCAATTAGGCACCCCATTTCTAACAGGAAGAGTTAGACCTGGCCCTTTCTGCGAGGTCATCCCCAAACAGTTTGCCTTCCTCCTCCTCTTTCTGCTGAATGTGTTTTTTGTTACTGTTGGCTTTAAGACTATGGGCACTTTATCACTGCTAACCAGTGCTAAGGTGCTATGCTCTCTTCTTAAAATATGGTAATATTGTCTTATTCACGACTTCCATATTTAATTTACATGTAAGTCCATATTAACATGCACGACATGTGCCCAAGGCCTGTAAATTAAATACTACTAGTGTCCCTGCAGCACTGATTGTGCCACCCATTTAAGTAGCCCTTCAAACATGCCCCAGGCCAGCTATTGCAGAGCCCATCTGCACAGTTTTAAACTGCCATGTTGAACTGGCAAGTTAACCCTCTTGCCAGATCCAAACCTTCCATTTTAATACATATAAATTACCCCTAAGGTAGGTCCTAGACAGCCAAAGGACTGGGCACACTGTAGTTAAAAGGTAGGACGTATACTTTTAACCTTTATATAGAGTAGTGAAAAAACTCTTTAATTTGTTTTTCATTACCTCAAGGCCTATATCTCCAATAGGATAACATTGGGGTCAACTTATTACATTTTATATATGTATTTTCCAACTGGGAAGAGATAGGACATGTAAGTTTGGTGTCTCTGGAATCACAATTTAAAAACACAATTCATGGTGAAGTTGGATTTTAAATTCTACTTCTGAAAATACCACTTTTAGATAATTGGCTTTTTGCTACTTACACCATCTGGTGCCTTCTGTCTGTCTCTGAATACACATCTTGGTTGGCAACGGCTGGGCTCTTGTGCATTCCCTCCAGACAGCCATACACAAAGGGAGCTTAGGTGTGACCAACGGGCCATCCACAGCCCGATGGGACATTGGGCAGAATGGGAGGGAGAAGCTGACAATTGCACCTGAATGGGCTGTGTCCTGATCCTACACAAAGGGCTGCATATCCCCCTATAGTGAGTCTGGAGCCAGGGCAGGAAGGGCAGGGACTATATAGGCCTATGTAGGCCTCTCTTTGATGTCTCTCCCACTTCAAAGGCACCTCTAGATATAGGAATCAGACCTCAGACACCAGCAACGCAGTACACTTCTGGACCTCTGGATTCTCTGCCAGGAAGGAGGACTGCTGAAAGGAATGCCACTCTGCTCAACTCCTCCTTTGCTGTGGTGACCTTCTGCCTGCTGCCCTCCTTGCCTGGTAGAGAGAAGGACTGGACCTGAATCTCCCCAACCCAGATCCAAAGTGACTCCAAGGGCTTGCTGGCTTGCTTCCTGTTCTTCTGAAGTCTCAGGTACATCAAAAACTTCTCTTTATCCAGCAATAGCATCTGGACTCTGCTTCCTGCAAGCCTTACCCTTCTAAGTGGGGCCAATCCAGTCCAAGGCCTTTGGAAATGGGTATGAAATGCTTAAACTGCCAAAACCTGCACATCAATGCTGTTGTGCCAATCGGATTCGGTGCATCTCCATCAACCCCGACGCATCACCACTGCTGCGAGGATCGAGGACATTGTATTGCCGTCAATGCTGTTGCATTGCCGCTGCTGTGGGGATTGGGAGCACCACATTGCTGAATGCGCAACACATGACCCCAATTCCTGGCACATCTCCAACTTTGTGCAGCTCCAAGCTGATGTATTACCTACATCCATGGGATAGAAGCCAGGGCATCATCTCCTCTGATCTTCGCATCTGCTTCTCTACATCAATGCAATTCCAAACCAAGGTACTTTTTCAGGTGAGCCAAGGCTGGTCCATTTATCTGACCTGCGCTCCATTGCAGTCAGCCTGACTTTTCAAATTTGACCCGGTCTAGCAAGACCAGATAGCCCCGCTTGGCACCTTATGCTTCTAAGCACTGCAACTAAGGTTAGTCTTTAAAAAATCATATCTCAACTTCTACATATGGATATTTGTAGTTTTGGTCTTGTTAAATTTAGATCTATTTTTCTAACTAGGTGTGGCATCTTTTTGTTTAGTGTTTTCCACTGTGTTACTGTTTAAAGTGCTTCAGAAATACTTAACATATTGCCTCTTAAGTTAAGCCTGCCTGCTCTGTGCCAAGCTACCACAGGATGAGCACGGGATAATTTATGGTGTCTATCTAACTTACCCTGACAAGGATTGTGGTTGCTGTTTGGACAGGGTGCATACCCCTGTCAACCAGAAAGCCAACTTCTAACAAGAAGAGATAGCCAGTTCATGTTTGGTGTCTCTGGAATCACAATTTAATATCCTCACTTAGGGTGAAGTCAGATTTTAAATTGCAAATCTGAACACATCACTTTTAGAACATTGGCATTTTCTTGCCTTAGCCAGTTGGTGTCCTTTAGCCTGCCCCTGAATTGCATAACTGGGTGTGGGTGTCAGTTTGGCTTTGTGTATTCCTCCTTGACAGCCACACACAATGGGGAGCTTAGGTGTGACTGGATGAGCCATCACCGGAGGGAGGAACTGGGCACAGCCCTACTTTCACTTGAGTAGGTTGTGTCCTGCATCCACATAAAGGGTCCACATAAAGGGTGGCATCATACCCCCTGTAATTAATCTGGTGCCAGGGCCGGGAAGGCAGGACATCTGCGCACTTAAAAAGCATGCCTCTAGAAGCTTCTCCTAACTTCAAAAGGCACACCTGTGTATAAAAGAAGGACCTCAGACACCGACTCTTCAGTACACTTCTGGACTTGTGGATACCTCGACAGGAAGAAGGACAGCTGTGCTGCTACAAGGATTGCCACTCTGAAGGACTGCTGCCCTGAAGGAACTACTCCCCTGTTGTGCTGGTCTGGGGCCAGAAACCCTCTTGCCTGGAGTAGAAGAACTGGATCTGCAACTTCACCTTGAACCCAGGACCTCAGACTGGCTCAAAGGATTAGTCTGCTGGTCTCCTGATGTAAGACATAGGGACATAAAAGGCTGCCCTTCAGCTCCTGGATCTGTCTTCAGTGACCCCCTGACCCCCATGTGGTCCCTCTCAGGCCCTAAACCATTGGTTTGGCTCACTTGCTCTTGAAATCAATCTTCTTGGAGCTCTTCACAACTGCAAACTGCCCCAATCACACTGGAACCATGTGGCTCACACCAGTGTTCATGGTGAGCCACCACCAGCCTGTCTCTTCGCACAGCAGAATTGACTGCCTGTGAGGGACAGACAATGTGAAGTTCCAGCTCTCCCACCCATGACTTCCGTCCTGCTCTTCGCACCGCTCTGACTGCAGCCCTTGATATTCTCCTTACTCCTTGCTACCCTCTCCAATGTGAACGGGACTTTTGGCACAAAACCTGAAATGGCAAACCTTCAGCAGGACTTAACTGTTGACTTTGACAAAGTCGAGCATAACAGAATAGCCGTGGATGGTCCTTTGTGTTTTTAGGTGCTATTTTACAGTTTATTCTTAAAAAATCATAACTCCAGTTCTACTGTTTGAAGTTTTGTCATTTTGGTATTGTTTTATTTATTAAATTCAGCTATATTTTGCTAACCTGGTTTGGGATCCTTTTCGTGTGGTGGTTTCACTTTTTTAATGTTTTAAGTATTGCACACATACTTTACATGTTACCTCTAAGCTATGTCTGACTGCTCTGTGCCAAATTACCAGGGGATTGAGCACAGGTTAATGTTGGGTTTGCTTGTGCCTTACCCTGACAAGGATTGTGAATGCTGCTTGATCAGGGCTCCCAGTCCAGTCAACCTGTAACCCATTTTCTCATGGCACCTATACATCTGTGATGTTTTGTGTATTCACACCTATTCTTGGCACAAATTAAGGTCCCTGTGAAAGCACAGATGGAACCTTTTCCTAAACCTTAGGGGGGGGTGAAAAATTCTGCTACACCGGCGGACTTCACAGAACTTTGGCCACTGGAGTTCCAGCCAAATTCCACACTCCACTGTGGCGGAGATTTTTCTCATGTGTGACTCACCAACGGTAAGTTGGCAAACGCGAGTGAGAATTGACGTCCTCTAGCAGGATTTTTGTGTGTTAGGAAGGCACCCAGCGAGATTTTTCCAACATAGGCGATCACAACCATTTGTAATGGAAAAGCTCCGCTTGAGTAGAAAATCTATTCGAGCTGCAGCAAAACCAACTCAGGCAGCAGTGCCCTCTAGCTATCCACATAGTGCCGTACACGCTGATTTCTCAGTGTGATGTACCAATTTCAGTTGCTTGTGGAACTCCACAAAATTTCACTGAGTTTTTTCGTAACTTCCAAAATTCCGTGGAGTGAAACTCAGCAAATTCAGCTCACCCCTACTAAACATACATAGCAAAATCTCACCTTACATAAATTTCTGCCTGCGGCGATTACAACAGGCGTTTCTCTTCTAAATCCAATCAATTTCAATTCTCATAGGTTTTAGGACAAGTTAATTTTCCATTCTCTCTACCATCCTAACATATGTGAAGATAGGGATTTGGTGCTGGAATTAAGTGTAAATGAGACTTTTTTGTACGGAGATTTTCAGGTGAGATATAGATTGTGGTAGTCTGTGCTTTGGGGTCAATGGGGGTTATTTCAACTTTGGAGGAAGTGGTAATCCGTCCCAAAAGTGACGGTAAAGTGACGGATATACCACCAGCCGTATTACGAGTCCATTATATCCTATGGAACTCGTAATACGGCTGGTGGTAAATCCGTCACATTTGGGACGGATTACCACCTCCTCCAAAGTTGGAATAACCCCCAATATGTTTTTGCAAAAATATGTTTTTGCAGTCAACGGTTTCACATGCCCACGCTGCTACATTCAAAAGGAATAAATGAATTAACTAGTATTTTCTTGAACTATTAATAAAAACATCAATACAAACACATCCATCAAAATATAAAATTATATCTTGGAAAATACCATGCACCCTACTTTGCAATACCGAAAATTATGAAAACATCAGCATTGGGGTAAATACAAACACACAAAAATTAGTTTTAATAAGCTCAACCTTAAAACACTACAACTGCAAAAGTAAAAAGTTATCACCTCCGAAATAAACGAAGGTCTTGCATATTCCTAAATCATTATTTTGAGTGAAGATACCATTCGAATGATGATAAAGGTTGCTTGCACTGAATTTGCAAATTAGGATACACACTGACTAGCTACAAGCCATTACTGATAAATGCCAATTGAAATTAACCTTGATATGCTCTAATATAAAATCTGAGCAAAAAAGCATGAGGCGCACTTTCATTCAGTGATTAATCGATATGTTGCACGCAGTAATCATCCTAGTAAGAGAAAATGTCTATGTCTAATGAACCTTGCTACATGAAAAAATTGCCTTGCAATGTAAAGCTTCTTGCCTCAGGAAGGTGTCTTGCAATTATTAAAACATTTCTCCTGCAGACAGAATCAGTGAAGCGAGAACTAAATCTCACTAAACCATGAATCTGTCTTCGCTTCAGTCAACACTGAACTTTTCTAAAAAGTTTCATTTTTAACTGACTCGTAATCCATTAAATGCATTCCAACAGTACTTTCTTCAGTACTCAGATCATAAAATATTGTGAATTTTTCAGTCTTCTCGCAATACTATGACTTCATGGGAGCTACCACAATGAATAACTATTTTTTGCTATTCCATTTTTCCTTGCATCTGCTCGTTTGACTGAAGTCTAGCTTAAATCTATTCAAACGTCTCTTCACTAAAAGCTTAAATCCTTTTACACGGAAAGGATAATAAACTCTGTTATTTACACGCCAAAGGATAATAAACTCTCCTTGCCGTGTAAAAGAGGCAGAGCATTGGGGTGACGAGCCGAGGGGAGTGCTCTGTGCACTCCCCTCAGAGCGCATGTGTGTTTGGCCGGCCTTCTCGGCCTACATTCTCTGTAGGCTCTCTCCAGCCCAGCACCCTGGTTCCCAACCAATCCTGATGCTGCTTTGAGGAGAATCAGGATTGGCGCAGGGCTGGGAGCCTGTGCCTGCAGCAGCGATGGGAGAGGAGCGGCGTGCGGCGCAGGAGCAGGGGTACGTTTAAAAAAAATTAGTATTATTTAATTATTTTTTTCCCGTGCCCTAGCATCCCCTCCACACAGCTGCAGCCACAAGAACCGCTCCTGCCATCACTCAATTCTCTATTTTAGAAGAATTGCTGGATTTATTGAGGCAAAGTAATGTGATAAATTATGGGGGTCATTCTGACCCTGGCGGTAAATACCGCCAGGGCGGAGGTTGGCGGTAGCACCGCCAACAGGCTGGCGGTGCTCCGCCGGGCATTCTGACCGCGCAGGTACAGCCGCGGCCAGAAACGGAAAGCCGGCGGTGTACCGCCGACTTTCCGCTGCCCATGGGAATCCGCCATGGCGGCGCAGCTTGCTGCGCCGCCATGGGGATTCTGACACCCCATACCGCCATCCTGTTCCTGGCGGTTCGCCCGCCAGGAACAGGATGGCGGTATGGGGTGTCGAGGGACCCCTGGGGGCCCCTGCAGTGCCCATGCCAACGGCATGGGCACTGCAGGGGCCCCTGTAAGAGGGCCCCACAATGATTTTCACTGTCTGCTGTGCAGACAGTGAAAATCGCGACGGGTGCCACTGCACCCGTCGCACCCCTTCAACTCCGCCGGCTCAATTCTGAGCCGGCTTCCTTGTTGACGGGGCTTTCCCGCTGGGCCGGCCGGCGGTCTTCTGGCGGTCGCCCGCCGGCCCCGCGGGAAAGCCAGAATGACCGCCGCGGTCGTTTGACCGCGGAGCGGTCTTTCGGCGGAAACCGCTTGGCGGGCGGCGACCGCCGCGGTCAGAATCACCCCCTATGTCCCGTCCGCTGAAAACTATATCCCATTATATCCTATGGAATTTAGATTTTGGTGGACAGGATATCCGTTACCGTTGTGCCAGAGTAACTTGTCCGCCAATATCTAACTCAGGCACTATGGGGGTTATTACAACTTTGGAGGAGGTGTTAATCCGTCCCAAAAGTGACGGTAAAGTGACGGATATACCACCAGCCGTATTACGAGTCCATTATATCCTATGGAACTCGTAATACGGCTGGTGGTATATCCGTCACTTTACCGCCACTTTTGGGACGGATTAACACCTCCTAAAAGTTGTAATAACCCCCTATGTCTCCTGCATAAAAGGTTACTTCTATTAGAAACCGTCCCATTTAAACTGGATATGTGTCCCTTTGTCTGGTTGCTCTATTTTATTTGCCTGTTATACATATTTTACATTTTCCAAACGAAATACAAGCATAAATTACATCTCAGTTTGCCGTCTAAATTTATAATTTATTTCTTTGGAACATATGCCAAGTCATCGCAGCTGCTGCCACATCAATGACTCTTCTTCAAACAAGCCAACATGTTTGGCTCTTTATAGTGCAAAACTGTAGTTGATGGTTATGAAATTGTATTTGGTATTGCGTAGCTATAACTGTTGTATGGCCACTTATCCATCCCATTTCGCTGCCAGCTGCAACTCTATAGCCTATACTTAGAGACACATTAGGAGATGCCCAGAAATTCGATGGGGAGACCCTGAGTCCAAAGTTATTTATTTTGGCTAATTCCCAACTCGAGTTACAGGGCATTACGAGTTACCAGGCAAGGAATCAGGGAAATCACACAGGAATATCCCAGGATTACTGAGTGAAGTTAGGCATGCTGTCCAAAATTACTGGCCCTTTCTGCACATATTTCCTTCTGCAGGAGGAATGTATGTGCTAAAGCATTCTTGGTTTACTAGGTACATTTCAGCTACTTTTACATCCCATAGTTGTGTGAGACGATATCCCAGTTAGATTACCGCTCAACTGGACTTGGAATAAGCCTCTAAGGGGGTGACTCCGATTGAGGAGGGCGGCGGTAGCCGCCAGCCTCGCGGGAACCGCCATATGGGCGCTCCGCGGTCGAAAGACCGCGGAGGCCATTCAGGCATTCCCGCTGGGCTGGCGGGCGACCGCCAGGAGGCCGCCCGCCAGCCCAGCGGGAAACCCCAACCCACGAGGAAGCCGGCTCCGAATGGAGCCGGCGGAGTGGGTATGTGCGACGGGTGCAGTTTGCACCCGTCGCGTATTTCAGTGTCTGCATTGCAGACACTGAAATACACAGTGGGGCCCTCTTACGGGGGCCCCTGCAGTGCCCATGCCATTGGCATGGGCACTGCAGGGGCCCCCAGGGGCCCCACGGCAGCCCCTACCGCCATCCTGTTCCTGGCGGGAGACCCGCCAGGAACAGGATGGCGGTAGGGGGTGTCAGAATGGAGGATTCTGTAGGGCAGTGGTAAACCGGCGGGAGACCGCCGGTTTACCCTTTCTGGCCGCGGCTGAACCGCCGCGGTCAGAATGCCCTTGGGAGCACCGCCAGCCTGTTGGCGGTGCTCCCGTGGTCGGTGACCCTGGCGGTCACCGGCCTCCAGGGTCAGAATGCCCCACTAAGTGTCCTGGGAGTGTAGTTTTTCAGGGGGCACTTGGCCCCAGTGTCCACCTGGACAGCCCAGAACTAGGGATGTATGCCAAAGTTAGGTGAAGGGCCTAAGTCCAAACTGATGCGGGTGTCTAATCCCCACTGTACATGGCCACTTGGAGACTCTTTTTTCAAATACTGCTTCCAATCGGCAATCTTAACATTGTAAAAAGATGCATGGGATTAGGTAATATATGTTCAGAGTAGCAAAGCACCATAAACACACTTAGGGCTGATTGCGACTCTGGTGGAGGGGTTTACTCCGTCACAAACATGACGAATATCCCCTCAGCCGTGTTACAAGTTCCATAGGATATAATGGAATTTGTAATATGGCACCTTTGGGACGGAGAAATCCTCTCTGCCAAGGTCGTAATCAGGCCTGGAATCTTGTTTTCCTACTATTAAGCATTATGAGTGGGGCACACCCGATAAATACCGATACCTTGGGGTGCGGTTGTTACCTTATGCAGTAAATACCATTGATTATGTATTTTCTGAAGGAGGTTGAGGAACTCCTTACAGAATTGGTATTTTCTACACGCAGTTCCACAAATCACATATGTACACATATTTATATAGGATTTATATTTTTAACTCAGGTACATTTCTGTAAAATGAACTTGCCAAGATTTACCTGGATAGAATTGTGGGGTTGAGGTGATTACCACACAACCCAATTTTCATCACTACATAAATAGTACTTTGAGCAAGTATTACAATCGTAAGGGCCAACTGGGTTATGACCTTAGTCTCTGTATTTGGCATTGCTCTCAGATGCTTAGTAATTTAGATATACTTACACATAGATATGTAGACGCTAGAAGCAGGTTGAGACCTCCCAGGGCATTTAAGTGGCCCATATCCCTGCCATTTGACACATGACAGACTCTCCATAGTTTAAAGTCTCACGGTTTGATTAATCTCAGTGCCTTTCTTTGAGAGCATGGAATCTTTGTGTGAGTCGTTCTCTAGTTACCTTATATTAGTTGAGCTATGATGTCTCTAGTCACCTGTAGTACTCAAAGAACTAAGGAACTCATCAATAATAAGTTATTACAGTTGTTATGTCGAAATTCCTCCTACCAGAGCCAGCAGCTAAGTTGTAAGGAAGGTTACAGAGCCTAATTACATCTGCAGTTTAATCAAGAAAGATGAAAGCTAGCTTTTCATTCTTCTAATCTGTTTTCGTAACTTTAACAGTGATTAGCAGCCAGGGAATATTTATGACAACATGGTATTTTGCACACTACAGTTCACTGCAGGAAAGATTGGATCACTCTGTGTTTCTACATATTACACTATAGCATGTTTTAATTTAACTCACATTAATTTGAATATGATATACTTTAGCAACAAAATATTAACTTATTTTTGATGTGTTTAATCTTGCACTACAGATTCTGCTATTAAACTACATGTCTGTAACCATTTTGTCTCTTTCATATGAAAGAACAAGACAAGGAATGTAAGCAATTTGTAGCAAGGGTGATGGTGTTAACATGTATTATAAGGAATAAGATACACGCTGCTGCATGTTAGAAGGATATTTTGAAACACGTTTAAGTTTTATTACTGCATAAAGGAGCTCGGACTTTGTACTTGTTCTTCTTTATGGTCATCAGATTCCTCTGTAACGTGCATTATCCTTATTATAAATGACAGGGATACTTTAGGGCAGATTTACAAGCCCTGGGCACCTCTTAGTACTGCCTTAGCGTCTTCTTTTTTGTTAAAGCATCACTAAGTAGGTAATTCTCCCATGACATATTTACAAAGTGGCACAATACATGCATTTCAACACTTTGCAACCACATTGTGCCTGCACCATGCACAATGTATGCAAGAGGGGCGTTCCCTCACAGAGAATTCATAAGATTTCACTGCACCATTTTTTCAGTCATTTTTCTCATTTTTAACACCTGCCCAAGGCAGGTGTTAAAGTGACACTCCTGTTTTGGCCTATGGGCCTCCCTGTGTTTTGCTGCACTATTGCCAAAATTGTTGGCGCTAGTGCAGCAAAACATCACAATAGCATCATAAATTTAGATGCTGTTTGTGGCAACAACTTCCATGGTGTGCTGTATTGTAAATGCGGTGCAATCATGGTGTCATTAGGGGCGCAGGGGGACGCAAGAAAAGTGGCGCATCAGGACCAATCCACCACTTTCTTCTAAATATGCCCCATATTCCCATGCATACATGTAGTGTGGCGCACATCAATCACTATACCAACTCATAATTGCATTCAGCACCGGAGTGTTATTCATCTTGCTACATAACATCTCAAATCAACGAAGAACCTTCATTAACAACACTTTAGTGCCTTAAAATGTAAAAATCCAGAGCTTTTTGACGTATCAGTTCCTGCTAACCTTGTGTTTGCAGTTTCTCCTTCCTTAGTTTTATCACATTAAAATACACACGTTTTACCACATGAAAACAAATACAATTGCAGAACAGTGACTCATGGATGTTGAAGGGGGCAGGGAGTGGTGGTGTGGGTTGGGGGGCAGGGAGGGTGGTGGGGGATAGTAATAACATTTTTTTTAAATTAAAAAATAAACTTACCTTGGGTTCCGCGCCGCACCTCTGCTGCCTGGAGGCAGGCACAGGCTCGCAGCCTGCCCTGTGGCCAATCTTGACGCTGCTCAAAGCAGCATCAGAATTTGCTGGGAGCGCCCAGCCAAGGCTCTCCCAGGCAGACTGGGAGCCTGTGTAGTCTCTCCAGCCCACAGTGTCGCTGGACTGGAGAGAGACCTGTGCGCATGTGTGTTTGGCTGGCCTGAGACGGCCGGCCAGCCAAACACACGTGGGCTCTGAGGGGGAGTGATGGGGGACGGCTGAGCACTCCCCAAGCACTTCCCCTCAGAGCACGTCACCCCCGTGGCCCGCCACTTTACAAGGACACGATAACAAACACTGTTTGTTATCGTGTCCTTGTAATGGTTTTGCAGCTGTCGCTGCTGGCGGGGGGGCGACACTCCTCCACCCTCATGGAGGAGCCACCCTGTAAGCATACACAGAAAAGCAGTGCTTAATTTGTGCTTTTTGTTTCTGGTGCACAGCTCCGGAACTTATTTTTGAGAAATTGTTCTTATTTTTCTGCCGCATGCATTTTATTAGAGCAAAAGACATATATGGGAAAGACAGAGGAAGAGAAAAACAAAAAAGTGTCAGAATTGGAAAAAGCTGGGGAAAAGGAGTGGCTATAAATGGATTGGAGGGCTGAGATGGCTTCAGGATTACGCTGCCTCGGTATCCTGTGCTCTCACATTTAATCGCAGCAGCCACGTGTTTAAGCGGAGGGCTTTGGGCACCGACATGTTTTTATTTACAAATTAAGCACTGCAGAAAATTATAGATTCAAGGTCGGACAGGCCGCCACTAAGCATTTTTCCGGCGGGCTGGAACCCCTGGAGGCCAGTTTTTAACCGCTTCTGTGCCACGGACGTAATGGTTATGTCCCGCGGCACAGTGCTCATGTGCTGAGGACATAACCATTATGTCCTGGGCACTGAGCCCAGAGGGAGTGCTAGCGCTCCCTCTGTGGGCTTCCCTCCCACCCCCCCAAGGCAGGGATGGGAGGGGAAGCCCTTTCCCTTCCACCCCTGCCTCCCCACCCCATGTAATGACATCAGCACGCGATCGCGTGCTGAGATCATTAAAGGGTGCCGGTCGCACTGGAAGTCATTTGCTTCTACTGCGATGAAGGGAGAAACAGGTGAGTTTTTCCTCCGGCAAGTGGGGGGTTTGGAACAAAGAGGCACCGGGGGAAAAGAAAGGCTTTTCCTTTCCCCCGTGTCTCTTTGAGCATTCCTGATGCCCGATCGCATTGCAATCGGGCAGCAGGAATGCCAACTAGACGCCAGGGATTTTTTTTTTTTTTTGTTTATGCTGTTTTTGTGTCGGGGAGCTGCCCCTTGGGCAAGGGTCACTCCCATTTGGGGGGCATGTTTGTTGTGGCCATTTCTGCCCCCCTTAGGGGCAGATCGGCCTATTATTTTTAGGCTGATCTGCCCCCAAGGAGGGAAGAAACCACTAGACGCCAGACATTTTTTTGTTTGTTTGTGTATGCTGTTTTTGTGTCGGGGAGCGGCCCCTTGGGCAAGGGTCGCTCCCATTTGGGTGGCATGTTTGTTGTGGCCATTTCTGCCTCCCTTGGGGGCAGATAGGCCTAATATTTTTAGGCTGATCTGCCCCCAAGGGGGGCAGAAACCACTAGACACCAGGGATTTTTTTGTGTATGTTTATTTATGTGGGGGAGTGTCCCCTGGGCAAGCGGCGCCCCCCAAGGGAGGCATTGAATTGTTGGCCTTTTCTGCCCCCCCTGGGGGCATATCAGCCTATTATTTTTAGGCTGATCTGCCCCCAAGGGGGGCAGAAACCACTAGAACGCCAGGGATTTTTTTTAATATGTTTATTTATGTGGGGGGACGTCCCCTTGGGCAAGGGGCACCCCCCAAGCAGGGCATTGAACTGTTGCCCATTTCTGCCCCCCATGGGGGCAGATGGGCCTATTTTATTTAGGCCCGGGCAGAAGCCACTTAGACACCAGGGATTTTGTGTGTGTGTGTTAGTGGATGGGGGGGCGGCCCCTTGGGCAAGGATCATCCCCCTTTGGAGGCACGTGTACCATGGCCATTTCTGCCCCCCTTGGGGGCAGACCAGCCTATTATTTTTAGGCTGATCTGCCTACAAAGGGGGCAGCAACCACTAGATCTCCAGGAATTTTTTTTATATGTTTATTTATGTGAGCGTGGGCGTCCCCCTGGGCAAGGGGGGCATTTAACTGTTGCCCATTCTGCCCCCTTGGGGGCAGATGGGCCTATTTCTTTAGGCCCATCTGACCCCAAGGGGGGTAGAAGCCACTTTGACACCAGGGACAGTGTGTGTGTGTGTTAGTGGATGGGGGGGCGTGGCCTCTTGGGCAAGGGTCATCCCCCTTTGGGGGCATGCGTACCAAGGCAAATTTCTGCCCCCCTTCGGTGCAGATGGGCCTATTTTTTTTTTTTAGGCCCATTGCCCCTAAGGGAGTCAGAAGCCACTTATGCACCAGGGATAGTGTGTGTGTGTTTTTTGTTTTTGTTTGGGGGGGGTGGCCCCTTTGGCAAGGGTCGCTCCCCATGGGGACACAGTACTAAATGTATTTTCTGCCCTCCTTGGGGCAGATAGGCCTATTTTATAGTAGGCCCATCTGCCCTTATGGCAGAATCCACTTAGGCACCAATTTCTAAATGCTTGATGGTTGGGTGTTTGTCAATTGACGAAGAATTTGCATTTGTGATAAAAAAAAATTCTCCTTTTTGTTCTAGTTCAAAGCTTTTGCTTTTTTTGCTGTGGCTCCTTGTGGTTTTGACGGTGGTTGACCGGAGGTTTGCATAGTTGCATGTTTTAGGTAAGTAAAAACAATTTACTCCAAAGGAGTATTGTTGCCGTGCATGAATGACATGTTTGTAGGTGGTGTACTAAATGTAGGTTTGTGTGTGAAATTGTCCTTAGATTTGTGAACAATGATATTTGTGTTGTCTTATTTCTAATTTGCTTTTCTTTCTTTCTTTTGAGTGGGATTATCATTGGTGATTGCTGTGTGTGTGTGCAGAGAAGTTGCTGGTGAGTCAAGCTTTTTCAGGCAAGTGAGCGGTATAGTTTTTGAGTTTATAACTCTTAATGATAAAGCTACACTTTATTACTTATCTTACACAGTGCTGGTTGTTGGTGGTGCATTTGTCCAGTTAATTTTCGTAGGCAAGATCATGGCTAGCCGCAGGATGACCGCTCAGCAGGTAGTTGGTATGCTTTTTGAGTCATTGTCTGATCATGATTATGAGACGTACTCTGCATCTGAGGCAGAGGCGGAAGTGAGAGATTATGGCAGTGAAGTTTCTGTCGGAGAGGAATCTTCTGATGAGGAAGCCACACTCAGTGCAGATGAAGGGCCTGTTTTAGAGGAGTACACTGATGTGCCATTAGTGCAGCAACCTGGGGCTGAAAGGTTTCCCGTTAGAAGATCTGAACTCTGGGTTGCCCCAAACATGGAGCAGCCAGAGTTGCCTGCCTTTACTGGTCTCCTGGGGTGTAGAGTCAATACATAGAACTTTTTGCCTGTCAATTTCTTTGAGTTATTTGTGGTTGGTGTGTTTTTGGAAGAGATTGTTGAGCAGACTAATTTGTATGGGGAGCAGTATTTGAGGGACAACGCTGCTAGACTTAGGCCACACTCTAGAGCTACACAGTGAGTTCCCACAAATTTGGAGGAGATGAAAAGGTTTTTGGGTTTGACTCTTTTGATGGGGTTGATAAGGAAGCCGTCACTGGCTTCTTATTGGTCTACTAGTCCCTTGATGGCAACAGCTATATTTCCTGCAACCATGAGTCGTAATCAGTACTTGCTTCTTCTTAGGATGCTGCATTTTGTTGACAATGCATTAGCCTTGCCACAAGATCACCCTGATTCTGACCGTCTCTTTAAGATTAGGCCTGTCCTTGATCATTTTGTAGATCGGTTTTCAGAGGTCTATGTTCCAGGAAAAGAAATAGCTGCGGACGAGTCCTTGGTCCTCTTCAAGGGTCGGTTGTTTTTTAGGCAGTACATTCCTAGCAAGAGGGCACGATATGGAATTAAATTGTATATGGTGTCTGAAAGTAGTACAGGATATGTGTATAGTTTCCGTGTCTACACTAGTAGGGATTGCAGTATTGACCCCCCTGGTTGTCCTCCCACTTTTGAATTTAATGAGAAAATTGTGTGGGAACTTGGTAGACAACTGTTCAACAAAGGTCACCATTTGTATGTAGATAACTTCTACACTGGAGTGCAGTTATTCAAGTAATTGTTTAGAGTGGACACTGTTTCTTGTGGCCCAATTCGTTGTAACCAGAAAGGCTATCCAAGGGAGCTTGTTTGTAAAAAACTTGAGAGGGGACGGTGCAGTGCCTTGCGGAATGATGAGCTGCTAGCTTTGACATTTTCAGACAGGAGGGATGTCTACATGCTAAGTACCATCCATGATTCGAGTACTTCCCTGTGACTGTTTGGGGCCAGGTTGCTGAAGTGTGCAAACCTGTATGTATTTTAGATTGTAATAAGCACATGGGAGGTGTAGATAGTTGATCAGAGGATTGGAACCTTATACTGCTATTCGTAAGTCTTACGTTTGGTATAAGAAGTTAGCAATTCACCTCTTCCACTTAGCAACTTTTAATGCTTTTATTGTGTTTAAGGATAGGTATCCAGAGTCAAAGATGACATTTGTGAAATTTCAGGAGTCAGTGATAGAGAGCCTTATTGTGGTGGAACAGGCCAGAGTTCCTAGAGAAGCAGTGGTGGAGGATGTGACTAGATTGAAAGATCGCCACTTTGCTGAGCACATTCCTCCCACACCCAAAAAAGACTTTCCAGCTAAGAAATGTGTGTTTTCGAAGAGGTATCTGGAGGGAGACTCGAATGTACTGCCCAGATTGTCCTTCAAAGCCTGGGCTGTGTGTGGGTGGGTGTTTCAAGAATTACCACACCCAGAAGAATTACTGGGAACAACCATGAGTGTAAACTGCCTGTTTTGTATTTTCATGTGTTCAGTTTCATGGTTGGCATTTCTGTCATGTACTTAGTTAGAGCTTTTGTATTTGTAGTTTTGTGATTATTTCTAATTAGTTAGTGGTTTCTTTGTTTAAAAAAAATAAACAAAAAAATTATGCCATTGTGTGTGGAGTGGCGCTTGGCTGATGGTGTACATATTGACTTGCTGTTGGCTACAGCAACACACTGCCAGCCAAATGCCAGTCCACACACTCCCATCAGCTGGTGTGATTGCTGTATCAGGCATGTGGGTGTATGTAAGTGATGGGCCCTTGAGTGGCGCTGTCTGTCGATGCGAGTGTTGTAATGTGCTGGGCCCGTGGCTGGCGGCGTGAATGGTGTTGTGCATGTCATGTATGAATGGTGTGTGAATGGACTGTAAAGCGGTTGGTGCCTTGCCGTGCCTTTACAGCTCACGAGCTGTGAGTCATTGGTTCAGTTTTTTAGCCTTTCAGTTATTAACAGTGCATTTCATTTTTGTGAAATCTCTTGTTAATAAAATTTGATCCACTGAACCATCACTCACCCTCGTGCCAAATTCAACCAGTATGTGTGGTAAAAATGACAAAACCTGCTCCGCTGTAATCAGGAGTCGCAGCACAGTGGGACCCCAATGATGAAGCATGCCACCAACTTGGTTGGTGGGTGAGGGGTCTTTTTCACATAACCTAAGTGCGTTTCTTTTCACAATTTTAGTGTTTGGAACATCACATATGTATGTGGACACACCAAAATGATCTATTGCAAAACTACCTGTGTTTGGGGGGGCACCTATGGTTTTGGTCCCGAGTGCGGCCTTCATCTATGGAACCCTACCAAACCCAGACATATTTTAAAAATAGACATCCCAAGGAGTCCAAGGAGTTGTGGCTTGCCTGGAATCCCCAATATTTTCTTACCCAGACTCCTTGGCAAACCTCAAAATTTGCATAACAAATTACATTTTCCTCACTTTTCTTTGTAGGATCACCGATGCGGCACAAATTTCCTATCACCCAGCGTTCCCCTCAGTCCCCCAAGTAAAATGATACCTCACTTGCATGGGTCCCCAAAGCAGAGTCAGCCTAAAAGATGTATAAAAGAAAAATATGTGCTTATCAACTCGCTGGTGCCGCTAGGTGCCGGCTGAGCTAGAGACCAAAAACCACAGCTAGGCACTTTGCAAAAACAGCTCTGTTTTCTTTGTGAAAATGTGATGTGTCCACGTTGTGTTTTGGGGCTTTTCCCGTTGCGGGCGCTGGGTGGAAGAAAATTTGTGGCTCCTCTCAGATTCTAGAACTTTCTGTCACCGAAATGAGAGGAAAAAGTGTTTTTTGGGCCAACTTTTGAGGCTTGCAAAGGATTCTGGGTAACAGAACCTGGTCAGAGCCCCACAAGTCACCCCATCTTAAATTCCCCTAGCTGACTAGTTTGCAAAAATGCGCTGGTTTGCTAGGTTTCCCTAGGTGCCAGCTGAGCTAGAGGTCAAAATCCACAGGTAGGCAGTTTGTAATAAATACCTCTGTTTTCTGTGGAAAAAAGGGATGTGTCGACGTTGTGTTTTGCGGCATTTCCTTTCGCAGACGCTAGGCCTACCCACACAAGTGAGGTACCATTTTTATCGGGAGACTTTGGGGAACGCTGGGTCGAAGGAAATTTGTAGCTCCTCTCAGATTCCAGAACTTTCTGTCACCGAAATGTGAGGAAAATGTGTTTTTTTTAGCCAAATTTTGAGGTTTGCAAAGGATCCTGGGTAACAGAACCTGGTCAGAGCCCCACAAGTCACCCCATCTTGGATTCCCCTAGGTGTCTAGTTTTCAAAACTGTGCAGGTTTGCTAGGTTTCCCTAGGTGCCGGCTGAGCTAGAGGCCAAAATCCACAGCTAGGCACTTTGCAAATAACAGTTCTTTTTTCTTTTCGAAAATGTGATGTGTCCACATTGTGTTTTGGGGCTTTTCCTGTTGCGGACGCTAGGCCTACCCACACAAGTGGGGTACCATTTTTATCGGGAGACTTGGGGGAATGCTGGGTGGAAGGACATTTGTGGCTCCTCTCACATTCCAGAACTTTCTGTCACCAAAATGAGAGGAAAAAGTGTTTTTTTGACCAGATTTTGAGGTTTGCAAAGGATTCTGGGTAACAAATCCTGGTCAGAGCCCCACAAGTCACCAATCTTGGATTCCCCTAGGTGTCTAGTTTTTAAAACTGTGCAGATTTGCTAGGTTTCCATAGGTGCCGGCTGAGCTAGAGGCCAAAATCCACAGCTAGGCACTTTGCACAGCTGTGTTTTCTTTGTGAAAATGTGATGTGTTCACGTTGGCCTATCCACGCAAGTGAGGTACCATTTTTATCGGGAGATGTGGGGGAACACAGAATAGCAAAACAAGTGTTATTGCCCCTTGTCTTACTCTACATTTTGTCCTTCCAAATGTAAGACAGTGTGTAGAAAAGACGTCTGTTTGAGAAATTACCTGTAATTCACATGCTAGTATGGGCACCCCGAAATTCAGAGATGTGCAAATAACCATTGCTTCTCAACACCTTGTCTTGTGGCCATTATGGAAATACAAAGGTTTTATTGATACCTATTTTTACCTTTTTATATTTCAGCAAATGAATTGCTGTATACCCGGTATAGAATAAAAACCCATTGCAAGGTGCAGCTCATTTATTGGCTCTGGGTACCTAGGGTTCTTGATGAACCTACAAGCCCTATATATCTCCGCAACCAGAAGAGTCCAGCTGACGTAATGGTATATTACTTTCAAAAATTTGACATCACTGGAAAAAGTTACAGAGTAAAATGTGGAGAAAAATATCTGTTTTTTTCACCTCAATTTCAATATTTTATTATTTCAGCTGTTAATTTCTGTAGGAAACACTTGTAGGATCTACACAAATGACCCCTTGCTGAATTCAGAATGTTGTCTAATTTTCGGAAATGTTTAGCTTTCTGGGATCCAGCATTGGTTTCTCACCCATTTTGGTCACTAACTGGAAGGAGGCTGAAAGCACAAAAAGTAGTAAAAATGGGGTATGTCCCAGTAAAATGTCAAAATTGTGTTGACAAATTGGGTTTTCTAATTCAAGTCTGCCTGTTCCTGAAATCTGGGAAGATGGTGATCTTACGACCGCAAACCCTTTGTTGATGCCATTTTCAGGGAAAAAAACACAAGCCTTCTTCTGTAGCCCTTTTTACAATTTTTTTTTTTTTAAACGAAATGATCACTATGGGGGTCATTCTGACTCCGGCGGGCGGCGGGAGCCGCCCGCCTGGAGGGAACCGCCAGAATACCGGTGCGCGGTCAAAAGACCGCCGCGGGTATTCTGGGTTTCCCACTGGGCTGGCGGGCGACCGCCAAAAGGCCGCCCGCCAGCCCAGTGGGAAACACCCCTCCATGAGGATGCCGGCTCCGAATGGAGCCGGTGGAGTGGAGGATGTGCGACGGGTGCAGTAGCACCCGTCACGAATTTCAGTGTCTGCTGAGCAGACACTGAAATTCAAAGTGGGGCTCTCTTACGGGGGCCCCACGACACCCCTCACCGCCATCCTGTTCCTGGCGGGCGGAACCACCAGGAACAGGATGGCGGTGAGGGGGTCGGAATCCCCATGGTGGCGCAGCAAGCTGCGCCGCCATGGCGGATTCCCATGGGCAGCGGAAAGTCGGCGGTACACCGCCGACTTTCCGTTTCTGGCCGCGGCTGTACCGCCACGGTCAGAATGCCCGGCGGAGCACCGCCAGCCTGTTGGCGGTGCTACCACCGACCCCGGCCCCGGCGGTCCTTGACCGCCGGGGTCAGAATGACCCCCTATATTTTGGCCCCTTCTGTCTCCTTCAGGGGAACCCACAAAGTCTGGGTACCTCTAGAATCCCTAGGATGTTGGAAAAAAGGACACAAATTTGGCGTGGGTAGCTTATGTGAACAAAACGTTATGAGGGCCTAAGCGCGAACTGCCCCAAATAGCCAAAAAAAGGCTCAGCACAGGAGGGGAAAAGACCCAAAAGCGAAGGGGTTAAAGCTAAACCTGCTCCTTGTACCTCTGTCAGTTTCACCAGCTCACTAAGGTTAATTTCATTAGGCAGAGGGAGGCTGCAAGGAGGAAGAGAGGGAGTGAGGGGTAGAGAGAAAGAAATGAAGAGTGAGAAGAGAGAGGCAGTTAATAGATGGGAAGAGAGAGTTGTGCGAGGAGCAGAAGGGTATGGGTCTGGTATTAACTTTTTTGCCAGAGGTCCTTTTGGTTCCCGTAGTCCAGCTCTCTGTAGATTTACTATTCTAACTCCAGCTTTTCTTATTTTAAGAGATAGTGCAAGTCGATGTTGTCGATGCGAAATATGTACATAAAAATAAATAAAAAACTCAATATTAAGGTGTCGCACCGCTGTGTTTCTAGCTAAACTACTTATCTGTGGTTTCCCCACAGTGAAAAAAAATATTTTGCAAAAATTAACTAAGCTTTATTTTTATTTCAGAATTATACGTTAGCCGTTCCATGTAAATTCCATGTTTTGCACATGTATTCTCTGTACTAAAACGTTTGCTGTAACAGGCTCATCTGTTCCATAGAGCTCTGGTCGTGCTACATGAAAGACTTCAGAAAAGATGCGGCATTTTTCTGCAGTAGATCTAAAATATTTAGTGGAGTTCCTGAAAACATCATTAATATTTGCAATAAAAACAATTCCTGATTTAATTATGCAGCACAAAGTCATAAAAACGAGAACCTCAAAAAGTGAATCTAAATTTGTTTACTTTTTATTCATTGTGATATTGATGATTTTGCTGTAAAATGTTTATGTGTATCAGGATTTTTATACTCTATAAAATAGCGAAGAGAAACTTTGACACAAAATAAAAATACACGTTTGGTTTTATGCGCTCTGCGGACATGATGGCGGCATTATTTGCTTTCAAATCCTATGGTTCCAACCACAGGTAAAGCAGTAGAAAGCAGAATTTTCACGGAAGAAAACTAAAATTTGTTCCATCTTCTAGACAGACACAGGGGGTGATTCTAACCCTGGCGGTCGGTGATAGAGCGGCGGCCAACCCGCCAACAGGCCGGCGGTCCAAAAAATGGAATTCTGACCCTGGCGGCAACCGCCAACACAGCCCGCCAGATTAACACTCCGACCGCCACGGCGGTACAGACAAACAGCGCGGCGGTCACCGCCAACAGGCAGGCGGCAGACAATGTACCGCCCACAGTATTACAACTCACCAATCCACCACCTTTTCCGGGGCGGGAGCCCCGCCGATAAAAACACGGCGGAAACTGACTACGGACGGGAAAACGCTCACCAAAACACAATCCACGAGTACGGAGGACAGCATGGAACCCGAATTAAACATCCTACCTGCACTTGTCTACCTGCTCATCTACCACGAGTACGAACTCCGGCGCAGACGACAACGGTGAGTACTGCACCTACAATACACGGGAGGGGGGAGGAGGAAAGGTTACGGGCACACACATATGTGACCCCCACCCCCCCAAACTATGTACACACCAATGCAGAGCAACAATGCACAGTGACACCACCCAAACCCCCCTGAAAAATGCAAAGACATAATTAAATTGTGAACCAAAATTTTATATAAAAAATAGACTCTGAGATGTATCGGCAACTATGCAAAATATCCATAACAAAATAATACTATACACACTGCCATGGAGAACCGAGGCAATTAGTCCGCTACAGCAAAGTCAAATGGAACAGTCCGTGGGCTACAGTGTAGCGACACAAGGGCAAAGCCCACACAGGAGACCTGAGTCCTTTGGAGAGAACACTGCAGGGGCATCTGTTGAAAATACTACAGGCACCTCAGGGGGAAGGGAAGAGGGGGGCACCACAGCCACATGAGTCCACAACGCAAGATCCACGAAGGGGCCACCATGCCCACTGTGCCATCCTGGGGAGTGCAAAGCCACAGTCTCTCAAGTCTCTACAGTGGGTGGCTTGCCCACTGTGCCATCCTGGGGAGTGCAAAGCCACAGTCTCTCAAGTCTCTACAGTGGGTGGCTTGCCCACTGTGCCATCCTGGGGAGTGCAAAGCCACAGTCTCTCAAGTCTCACAAGTGGGTGGCTTGCCCACTGTGCCATCCTGGGGAGTGCAAAGCCACAGTCTCTCAAGTCTCACAAGTGGGTGGGTTGCCCACTGTGCCATCCTGGGGAGTGCAAAGCCACAGTCTCTCAAGTCTCTACAGTGGGTGGATTGCCCACTGTGCCATCCTGGGGAGTGCAAAGCCACAGTCTCTCAAGTCTCACAATTGGGTGGCTTGCCCACTGTGCCATCCTGGGGAGTGCAAAGCCACAGTCTCTCAAGTCTCTACAGTGGGTGGCTTGCCCACTCTGCCATCCTGGGGAGTGCAAAGCCACAGTCTCTCAAGTGGATACCAGTCTCCACTGGTCAAGGAGGAGGCATGGTGGGCACAGTGAACCATATACAGTGCTTGAGACGGTGGGGCCCAGCGGAGCGGTGCTTGAGATGAAGGGGCCCAGCGGAGCGGTGCTTGAGACGGCGGGGCCCAGCGGAGCGGTGCTTGAGACGGCGGGGCCCAGCGGAGCGGTGCTTGAGATGAAGGGGCCCAGCGGAGCGGTGCTTGAGACGGCGGGGCCCAGCGGAGCGGTGCTTGAGACGGCGGGGCCCAGCGGAGCGGTGCTTGAGATGAAGGAGCCCAGCGGAGCGGTGCTTGAGATGAAGGGGCCCAGCGGAGCGGTGCTCTTCTGCACGGCGGGGCCCTGTTCAGCGGTGCCTTTTTTCACGGCGGGCCCTGTTCAGCGGTGCTCTTCTGCACGGCGGGGCCCTGTTCAGCTGTGCCTATCTTCACGGCGGGGCCAGTTCAGCGGTGCTCTTCTGCACGGCGGGGCCCTGTTCAGCGGTGCCTATCTTCACGGCGGGGCCTGTTCAGCGGTGCTCTTCTGCACGGCGGGGCCCTGTTCAGCGGTGCTCTTCTGCACGGCAGGCCCTGTTCAGCGGTGCTCTTCTGCACGGCGGGCCCTGTTCAGCGGCGCTCTTCTGCACGGCGGGGCCCTGTTCAGCGGTGCTCTTCTGCACGGCGGGCCCTGTTCAGCGGTGCTCTTCTGCACGGCGGGCCCTGTTCAGCGGTGCTCTTCTGCACGGCGGGGCCCTGTTCAGCGGTGCACATCCAGTAGGTTCAAGGGAGCCAGACCTGGCCTGGACTCCGTGCTCAGACGCCCTCCGGCCGTGATGTTCCTGGGCCCTTCGGTGACGGAGTCCTGGGCCCTTTGGTGTCCTCCTTTACAGCTGGGATGTGGCATGTGGGGCCCACCTGCTCTGCGCTCCTGCTGGCTGACGTCTCCGCCCTGCTGCCCTTACGCTCCTTAGATGGGGCTCTCGGGCCCTTGCCTCCCCTAGACGTTGTGGCTGGTGAAGTGGGCGAACTCTGCTCCTTGGGGGAAGCCGTGTCAGTCTTCGCACGGCGGCCCTTGTTTTTCCTGGTCCTCTTGCCGGGGGGGGGCTGGATGTGTCCTTGCTGCTGATGGAGGTGTCACTGCTGGCAAAGGGTGGGCTCAAGAACCCATGCACAACAGTGACAACCGAAGTTGGGCTGGTGGTGGCTGTGGTGCTCTTGGAACTCTTTGCAGATGGAGGGGGTAAGTCATCGGAGGGGAAGAGGTCAAGATTAGCCAGGAAAAGTTTTTTAGGGCCAAGGTAAAAGGTAGGAGAAGTGGAGATGGAAGTGGAGGAAGAGGATGTGGTTGTAGGAGAGTCAGGTGTGCTGTCATTGGGTGAAGGTGCAGGTGCTGTAGGCTGTTGTGAGGTGGATGTCTGTTGGGTGGGTGTCTGCCTGCGTTTGTGTGTCTTGGAAGGGGTGGTGACAGACACAGTGGGAGAGGACACAGGGGACGTGTAAATGGCAGTGGGGGTGGTGACTGCACGCGTGCGGACTGTACAGGAGGGTGTGGTGGTGATGGAAGCACTGGCTGATGTTGGTGTGCATGCAGGTGTGAGTGGAGACGTCACAGGGAGGCAGGAGGGAGACGAGGAGGAGGGGGACACAGGGGTGGTAGTGACTGTTGGGATGTCTGCATCTGTGTGTTGCTTAGGTGAGTGTTTGTGGGATCTGTGGTCCTTGTGTCTGGATGAGCTGCCCTTGGGTGTTGAGGTGTGTGCAGGCTGGTCAGATGGTGTGGATGGGATAGGCTGAGGAACAGGAGACAGAGACAGGGTGGAGGCAGTCAGAAGAGGGAGGCTGGAAACAGGGACAATGGCTGCCGTCAGTGCTGAGGCCAGAGCATTGAACGATCGTTGATGGGCAGCCTGACCCGAATGAATGCCCTCCAGGTAGGCATTGCTCCGATGCACCTCCCTTTCTACCCCCTGGATGGCATTCAAAAGGGTAGTCTGCCCAACAATGAGTGTCCTGAGGAGATCAATGACCTCCTCACGGAGGGCAGCAGGGGTAACAGGGGCAGGGGCTGAGGTGCCTGGGGCGAAGGAGACGCCCGCCTTCCTGGGTGAGCGGGCACGGAGCATAGGCTGAGGGGCTGCTGGGAGGGCGGGGCTGGTGCGCTGGGTGGCGGCTGTACCTGTAGAGGCGGGGGGCCCGGATGTTGCCGCAACCGCTAGGGAGCTCCCATCCGAGGACGTGTCGCTGTCGCTGTTCTCACCAGCGGTCCCCGTCGTGGTGCTCCCCTCGGCCTCCGGCTCACTTGGGCCCTCGGTGTCTGTTCCTTTGCCCACTGGGGCCTTGTGGCTTGCAGCTCCCTCGTGCTCCGATGCCAAATCTCCTCCGCCTGATGATGCTAATGCACACATGCACAAGAAGATGAAGAAGAAGGGTGGGGGGAGAAAGAGAAGACCTGGTTGAGTGCATGCAATGTCAACACCGTTGGCGGAGAGGACAGACACAGGAGCCGCATGCACTAAGCCGTGCATTCGGGGCACACTACTCAGTACTTTTGACTCGGACAACAGGTCAGGAGACGACAAACGCGCACATGTGTGAGGCTGGACCATCAATAGCTGGACTTGTCACCCTACGGAGGTGGTGGCCGGGAGCACAGGGCTATGCCTAAGGGAGAGGACTACAATACAGAAAGCGCCCTGGCCTAATGTCACCCCCAACCCTCCTCCCCCACCCAGACACCTCCACTGCGCAGAAAGATAGCTGAATGTGCTGATACTCATCCCCTTGTGCCTGCTGTGATGTCCTCAAGCGCCCATCCAAATCAGGGTAGGCCACCGCCAGGATCCGGGACATCAGGGGGGTCAGGGTACGACTGGCACCCCTCCTAGGTTGGGAGGCCATCCCCAGCAGTGACTCGGCGGTCTTCCTGGTTCCGCGGCGGATGTCCTCCCACCTCTTGCGGCAGTGGGTGCCCCGTCTGACGTGGACCCCCATGGCCCGGACTTCCTTGGCGATGGCACGCCAAATCCCGACTTTCTGATGGACGCTGACCTATGTGACATGTACAGGGTGGGAAGGAAACATTCATCAACTTACTGCATGTTAGATGTGATTGGCCCCCCTCCCCAACCTTGCAATATGGCACATGCTCTCATCTGTCGTGCGTTGCACTCCTCATTCGCCCCCCACCCTACCAACTTACATCCACCCCACTCCACACAGGCATCGCCCATTCCATGTGCACCCGGTGTACTCACCTGTTGGTCTGGAGGACCGTAGAGTAACGCATACTGGGGGAGGACCCCATCCACGAGCTTCTCCAACTCTTCAGACGTGAAGGCAGGGGCCCTTTCCCCAGTCGCAGCAGCCATTGTCACTTCCAGACCGAGTTCACAGCAGCACTTGCAGAATAGGTCCTCTCCTGTGGATGATCAGGTCTCGAGTGATTAAGCAGACAGAAAATGGCGGTCACGCCCGCGGCGGTGCGTACCGCGGCTGTGCGTCCCGCGACCGCCGGCGCACATCGTCATTGGCTCCTGAAACCCATAGGCTTCAATGTTATCCAATGCGGCTCCGTATAGAGGTCTTCGACCACCTACCGCCACGGTGTGCTCCGCCAGCGCAGTGACCTCACATCCCATTGTCCCACTTCACAGGTCAGGCAGCCGCCATTTCAAGGGCCCACATGGCCTAATCTCTACTGCGACACACAGGCCTAGGCCTGGCATTGCCACACATACACGCCTTTCAATACCTAGGTAACCGTGTGCCATGCAAGGAGTGGTGAACATACCAGTGATCATCTTGACTCTGTGCTCAATGTTGTCCTTCCTAGGCACCGTCCGCTGGGATTTGCGAGGAGAAGGATGAATCCTCGCGTGTACTGACCGCTGGTGGACCTGTCGACAATGGAAGAACGCCACATCATACTACGATACCGACTTGACCGTGCCACTATCCATGAACTGTGTGCCCAGCTGGAGCCAGCCCTGATGTCCCCCATCCGCCAACCCACAGGAATTCCCCCTCTGGTGCAGGTGCTGTCAGTCCTCCACTTTCTTGCAAGTGGCTCATTCCAGACAACAGTGGCCATGTCATCTGGAATGTCTCAGCCAATGTTTTCTAAGGTTTTGTCTAGAGTGTTGTCTGCCCTGACGAAACACATGCGGAGATACATTATTTTCCCTGAGGAGGTTGATTTGCCCACTGTGAAGGGTGATTTTTATGCCCTTGGACATATTCCCAACATAATTGGTGCCATTGATGGGACCCATGTAGCCTTAGTCCCCCCAAAAGACGATGAGCAGGTGTACAGAAACAGGAAGAGTTACCATTCTATGAACGTCCAGGTGGTCTGTTTGGCTGACCAGTACATCTCCCATGTGAATGCAATGTTCCCTGGTTCAGTGCATGACGCGTAAGTGATGCGTAATAGCAGCATCCCTTATGTGATGGAACAGCTACAGAGACAATGTGTGTGGCTAATAGGTGACTCTGGTTACCCCAACCTGCCTTGGCTATTGACCCCAGTGAGGAATCCCCAGACCAGGGCTGAGGAACGGTACAATGAGGCCCATGGGCGAACTAGGAGGATCATAGAAAGGACCTTTGGGGTTCTGAAGGCCAGGTTTAGGTGTCTGCATATGACTGGGGGATCCCTGATGTACTCACCAAAGAAGGTGTGCCAGATCATCGTGGCCTGCTGTATGCTTCACAATCTGGCATTGCGACGTCAGGTGCCTTTCCTGCAGGAGGATGGTCCAGATGGTGGTGTTGAAGCAGCTGTGGAGCCTGTGGAGAGTGAAGAGGAGGAAGACTCAGAGGACGACCCAGACAACAGGGACAGAGTTATCCAACAGTATTTTCAGTAGCACACAGGTAAGAATCACACACGCCATTTTAAATTTCCTGAATGCCTCGTGCTTCTCAACTTTGTCTATGACCCCCCAGTTATTTGAAACTGATGTTTGATTCCCCCTTCCCTTTTCAGTGCTGTATGACCCACTGCGTGACTTCTGCTTGGTTAGCCCATGGACTAATGCTTATTGATCTCGGTATGTGTTCAGCACAAAGTTTACAGAACATAATTGATCGGTAATGTGTTTTACATTTGTAAATAATACAGCCTGACACCAGCATGATTTCAGTGCATCGCGTGATTTATTTTTGGTGCTAGATGATGGTACATGATATTCACACGGTGATGGGTGGGGGTGGAGTGATGTCCATGGCAGAGTCCAGTTCTCAGTCTCACAGGTGCATTGTCCATATGCCTGTGGAAGGCTGGAGCAGGGGCAGTTCAAGGTTGGACAGGGTGGCAATGTGGGACAGTGGGATGACTTCAGGGGGTATCTCATGCTGGCGGGGGTCTTGACATCCTACTCTGTCTTTTTTTTGGATCTCAGGCTCCTCTTGCGGGGTGGTTGTTCTTCAGCAGGAGGTGGGGTTCTGGTGGCCTGTCGTTGTGGTGGGGCCTCCTGTCCACTAGCGCCGGCGAAGGTGGTAGGCTGTTCCTGGTCCGGGCTAGTGACAGGGGCCCTGTGTGGTGCCACATGGTCCCGCAACGTGTCTTCTATCCGGTGGAGGGCCTGGACTATGCTCCCCATGGCGGTAGAGATGTTGGTGAGATGATTGTTGAACCCCATGTAGCGTTCCTCCTGCTGTGCCTGGATCTCCTGGAACCTGGCCAGTACCGTCGCCATCGTCTCTTGTGAGCGGTGGTAGGCTGCCATGATGGTGGTGAGGGCCTCTTGGAGAGTCGGTTCCCTGGGCCTCTCCTCCCCCCCCTGTCGCACAGCAGCCCTCCGAGTTGCCCTGTTTCCCCCGGCCTCTGTCCCCTGGACGGTGTGCCCACTACCACTGCCCCCAGGTCCCTGTTGTTGTTGGGGTGGTGGGTCAGCCTGGGGGCCCTGTAGTAGCAGACACACCGCTGATTGACCTGTCCTAGAGACAGAGCCATGGGCCCGCTGGGTGGGAGCTGTGCTGGTGTTCCCAGAGGGGGGTATGTCTGCTGTGGCCTGTGTGTGGGGAACCGACTGTCCAGAGGTCCCCGATGGTCCGGGCTGGTCGTCAGGTTCCAGGTCGACAGAGCTGCTGTCATCACTGGGTGCCTCTTCCGGGGGGGGATGGTCATTTCTGGACCCTCCTGGCCGGTGTGTTGGCGTTCGGGTCCTGCATGGGGTAAGAGAGTATGGTTATTGTTTCTGTGTGTGCTATTGTGTGCGATTTATGGGTGCCCTTGTCCCCCAGTGCTGTCATTCCCTTGGGGGAGGTGTTGTGGGGGTGTTGGGGGGGGGGTATGTGCAGTGGTCATGCTTAGGTGATGGGTGTCCATAGTTTGTGGTGGCATGCAGGGGTTGGTGTTGGGTGGGTTGTGCTGGGGAGACATTCTTAGGGAGGATGTGTGATGGGGGGTTGGGGGTGAGGGTGGTGGTGGGGGTTGGCATGCTGGGGGGGGGTGAAGTAGTTGAGATTGTACTTACCAGAGTCCATTCCTCCGTGTACTCCAGCGAGGCCATCAGGATGCAGGATGTTTAGTACCTCTTGCTCCCATGCTGTGAATTCGGGTGGAGTGGGTGGGGGTCCCCCGCCAGTCTTCTGCACTGCGATGTTGTGTCGCGAGACCATCGAGCGCACCTTTCCCCGTAAGTCGTTCCAACGTTTGCGGATGTCCTCTCGATTTCTGGGATGCTGTCCCACCGCGTTTACCCTGTCCACGACCCGCTGCCATAGCTCCGCCTTCCTGGCTATAGTGGTGTGCTGCACCTGTCTGCCGAAGAGCTGGGGTTCGACTCTTATGATCTCCTCCACCATGACCCGGAGTTCTTGGTCCGAAAAGCGTGGGTGCCTTTGGGGTGCCATGGGGTGGTGTGGATGAGGTGTGGGGTGGTGTATATGGTGAAGAGTGTGTTGGTGTGTGGTGCTTTGTGCTTCTATGTGGTGTGTGTGATGGTGTAGTGTGCCTCTGTGTGATGTAGCTCTCTATTCTGTGATGTGTCTCTCTCTCCTTCGTCTATGATCTTCGGTCGTAGGGGTTTGTGGGTGATGTGGGTGTGTGTTTTATAGTTGTTTGTATGTGTGTCAGGTGTGTGTATTTTGAATTGTCCAATGTGGCTGTGTTTTGGAGCTGTGTGTGTATTTTGACCGCGGCAGTGTGTACCGCCAATGGAATACCGCGGTAGAAAGTCCGCCGCGTGGATTCGTGGGTCAGAATGGCATGGGCGTGTTTGTGTTGGCGTGACGGTGGAGGTTTGGTCATCTCCAGTTTTCCGCGGCCCGCTGATGAGGCGGCCTTCCTTGGATGTCGGGATTTTGGCGGTTTCGCCGTTGTGGGTCAGAATGACCGTGGCGGTTTACCGCGGCCGCGGCGGTAGAATGGCGGACTTCTGACCGGCGGTAAGGGCCTTTTACCGCCGAGGTCAGAATGACCCCCACAATTGGTTGTTCTGAAAGAGAGACAGAAGGGAAACAAACCCAACAGGATTTGTATCCGATCCCCTTCAGGATGTTGTCAAACTGTCCAGAAAATTCATGGCCAAAACAAAACTAGGAAATGCATGTCTTCGTGCACGTAAACAGAAAGCAAGTACTGTGGCAAGAAGGACACCAACTCATGTTTTCAGTAAAAAGAAAAAAAAATCTAAAAAAAACGTACACATACAATATTTCAACTCACACTCCATCCACAATACTCTGCCTGTACATAAACAGATAATATTGCTGACTTAAAATATCATGGACCTAATCGATATAGTAATAGACAGAATTCCGAAGTGTACATGGAAGTGATGGGATGCTCAAGGTTCCGATAGATTATTAATTAATTATTAGGAATTTGGCAAAAAACTGAAGACGAACCAACGTGTTTTGCAGCCTTTTAAAACATTTGTCACTTCATCAGGGATCCTATTCTATATTTTTTATGAAATATATTAACACAAGAAACAATATTTAACACTACAGTGCGAAAATGAACCAAAAACGATTTAAGGATTAAGAAATAGAAAAACAGGGAAAAAGGCAGATAAACATTCAGTCATAAGAAAACAAAGCTCAATATTAGACAATCGACAATTTATATAAATGTAAAACAATGTTAAACACAGATCTCAAACATAATCCAATATCTCCACTATTTTATGAAAGCGAATCTATTTTAAATCGATTCATTCAATAAACTACGCAAGACTTGGAATAGATCTTGTATTTTTCCAAAGTAGCACAGGTGGTCCACAAGGAGTTCGTGTCCGCCTGATTTTGTGCAAACTGTAACATTCCCATTGATCACAATATTCCACTTTCACACTCATGTAGACATACTACACACTTCAGACTCATAGCACCCGCTGTAAACTAGCCTGACCAAACTAGAATAGAAAAAATCCATAAGTAAAACAATTTTTAAACAAGTTTGCCACACCTTATTCTAGTCTCGTTAGGTGCAACTGCCTTTATTAATGGACAGAGTGGTGGCCCACAGATAAAGGTGTTGCACTGTCAAAAGGAGAACACTGGCCATCAACAGACCAGATTTGTCCTAGTCTGGTCCAGAATCTTGTTAACCAGTGTTGCTATCCATCCTCATTTTCTCTGGGCAGAGTAGATTGCTTTCTCTATGTGCTACAGATGTCAATTTTAGTCCCAGTGCATGCCCAAACTGAGTTGGTGGGTCACTCTCGGATTGACCACTAGCACCACACACACAAACAAGTCACTCGTGAGATATGCTGGAAGTTCTAGTTCAAACACCAAGCACAGACCATGTGGGGGAAGCAGGGGTTACTGCTTGTAGGGATGAAAGCCTACTCAAGCAGCAACCACAAGCCCTGTCATAGTGAAGTCACAAGCAACCCCAAATTAACCTGTTCTTAACCCCACAGGAGGTTTGCACAAAAAAACGCAGGCCTAATTTAGAGGCAATGTGTAAAGTATTTATGCAGCACTTCGAAAAGTAATGAAGACAAAAGAAAACACAACAGAGGAAAAACCCAACACCGCTTTAGGAAAAAGAGTAAACTTTAATAAATTGAGACAAAATGATGAAAATTCAATCAGTGGAACCAGATAAATACAATTTTAAAGATATGAGTGAAAATAGTGATTTAAAGCACAAAGCACCAACTGTGGTTATCTGGTCCCACCAGACTGGGACAAAGTCAGACGTTCAGGCCAACCATGATGGAGTGCAGGCCAAATACAGGGACCAAAGTAGGGCTACTGGATAAAGTACCTTAAATCCTGGTTTACAGAGCATTGCAAGATCCTGTGTTGAGGATACGCCACGCAGCAGTGGTTCCAATAAGCTACGTATGGTGTTATGAGGACCTGCATTGAGGATGTGTGGGGCGGTGGTAATTCCAATGAAGCCGTTGATGAGGCTTGCCACGGAGGTCCTGCATCATCGTCAAAGATGCTGTCGACGAAAGCTTGCGATGTGAGGTCATGCATCGTCGAGGACTGCAAAGATGGAGATGGGTCAATTCTGCCCAAGACACCATAGCAGGGCTGGTGGAGCACCTTCAGGCCCACTTCCAAAGGTCCAGGACTGGTGTGGCACCAATTGGGGAGCAAACGTCACATCCTTGCAATGCTCTTCATCATTAGGTGCCATGAAGTTAAAGAATTTTAAACTTAATATGTCTTAATGAGAGTGGGGTTATACTGTCCTTGAACATGCATCAGATGTATACTGTTCTTCTATCATCATATATCTGGAGCAAAGGGGGGCGGTGCTTCCCAACAACAAAGATGGCCGCGCACTGACAGTGCTCCAGTGTTGCCGGGGTCCATAACCCCCTGAAGTCCTACAAAATCCTGCCGACATGCCTGGAGCCGACCCTGGGAGAACCGGCCTAGCCCTAGGTGAGGTTGGCCGACGGCTGCGGGCGGAGAATTAGCTCCGACCGCCTCCGACCAAAATGGTGGGAAGAGCAGCCCTGATTGCAGCGAGGGCCCTCGCTGCTGCCACCTGCCTCTCTGTCTGTCTGTGATGGAGGGACTGCCCTCATCTACGGTGGAGGCCAGGAGAGGCGATCTGGTCACATGGCCGAGAATGAAGAGGGCCACTCAGGGACACAGTAAGCGGCGTCCCTTGTGTGGCCTGCTCCCCACGGCCTCCCCCACAGGGAAAGAGCAAGAGAGGCATGCGACCTGCCTTCGATGGGCCCTCCAGAGAGCGTGAGGGGGGACCAATTGGAAGGCAGCTGGGAACAGTGGAGAAGAGAGGTTGGCCACCAGGTGCCCCCCCAGGCAGCGGAGGTGACACGGGGGCCCAGTGACCCACATGAAGAGGCCGTGCAGCGAAGAGGACGGATATAATCCAGTAGAGCGCTGGCTGGCACTGGCCGGGGTGCAAGGAGTGATCTCCCCCCGCCCGGAGTGACTCAAAGACAGTGAACAGCCCACCTCCCTTCCTGTGAGTGAGAATGAGGGGGTGCAGGCCAGATCACCGTCAAAGCCCCCAAAGTTGGGTGGGGTAAAAAAACAGGAGCCATTAGATAGAGGCAGCCACACAGTGAGGCCCCAGGGACACCAATAACAACATCACCATAGCTGGGAGAGGCGCCCCAACAGCAGAGGCCGACTGGTGAACAATGCCTCACAAGGCTGGAGTCCTACGGATACCCCCAGGACCTGGAAGGGGAGAGAACCACCAGACTGCAGTGGGGCCAAATGACGAGTGGTTTCACTACACAGGGAGCCTCTGGATAAGCAAACTACAGAAGTGATGGTCCCGGGGACAGGTGGTGGTCTTGAGAGTGATTTGGTCACTTCCATAGTGGAGAGTGGAGGAGCACCCAGGGGAAAGTGTAAGCCAGTGGAAGTGACATCGTGAAGGGATGGCTGGGGGTCGTGCAGCACTGACCGAAGATGGAGACCATGGTCAAAGGCTGCACTCTCAAGCATCTGCAAACAAACAGCCTGGATAGGTACACAGTGCGGATGGAGGCGGCAGGGGGCTTCTCTCAAGGGGGGGATGGAGGAGCCCCTGAAGAAGACTTGGGTCCGGGGACAAAGCCTTCGCTGAGAATCATCATGGCAGCCATACAGGACCTCCAGGTTTCCATTGCTCCCCTGGAACCAAAACTTGATAAAGTCCAGATCGACATTAACCTCCTCAGGGCGGACATGGGCAAGATTTAATCAAAAGTAGCAGCCGCACAAACCCACATAGATGGCCTACAGGCTACAATAAAATGACTGGAAGAGCAGGCCCAAAAAGAGCAAAATAATGGAAGCCAGGCTGAAGGATCAGGAAGGACGATCCTGAAGGAACAACGTGAGGGTGGTGGGGGTGCCGGAGGGCATGGAAAGCCCAAGCACAGACTTATTCATGGAGGACTTAGTCCTAAAGAAGCTCAAGCCAAAACGCCTATCTAACTTCATCTCGGTGGAAAGGGCCCACAGGGAACCTGCCCCTCCGCCCAAACCGGGAGTGCTGCCGCAGACAGTAGTTGCCAGGATCCTTAATTACAGAGACAGAGGTGGCTAGAACCTTCAGGGACCTGCAGCAAGACAATGCTGTAATCCGTTTTGTTTCGGACTTTACCCTCCAAGTACAGCGCCAAGGGAAAAACTTTGAGGAAGTTGAAAGAGTGCTAAGGGCCAAGAAACTGAGATATATGATGTTATTCCCGGCGAAACTGAGAGTGGAAGCGGAGGGAAAGACATGGCACTTTGGCACCCCAAGGAGGAGTGGGACTGGCTGGAGGGCTGGAGGCCAGGACACAAACTGGGGAGTGGAAGGAGAGCTCGCTCCAATGGCGTAACAGGTGCAAGGGAACTCGGACCAGATGGGAAGAATGGAAAGTGCCCAACTCAAGAAGGGGACTGAGAACAATCTGATTGGGCAGACACTGAAGTGACAAAATGCCTTTGAGTGGGGGGCTGCAGGGAGGGCCATAACAAACAGCTAGTGTAAAAGGGGGAGACATTGGGCGTGTTCCCACATATGATCCGTTGAGCAACACCTATAGGTGGTGGCACACCCCGTGAAGCATTGTTTGTTTAGGGCAACAGGCACTCTGCAAGTTGGGGGGAGTGGGCATTTCAGAGCTCAAGGCGAAGAGTACCAGAGAGGGTAGAGTTGGGGACACAAGCGGTTTCAAGTAAGGACTTAGGGATAGTTATGTTCTTAGTGCCACACGTTGTGATAATCGGGGGTTCACACAGTGTGGTTCAATGGAAGAGATCTCCCTAGCAGGGGATAGGAGAAAGCATCAAGAGGTGCAAGGGCCAGACTCTACATAAAATAAATAAGGTGAGATGAGTGGTCTTGTACGCAACTTGACAATATGGTCCTGGAACATAAATGGGCCAGGGAGCAAGATATATTGCACTTTGGTATTACAGCACATAAAGCATCACTCCCCAGATATGGTCCTACTTCAGGAAACACACCTAAGAGGGATTCACTATAAGGCACTGGATAGATTTGGTTTATCCACAAAGCACACGCAGGGTACACTACTGAAGCTAGGGGAGTGGACTTCCCAGTGAAAAACACAATACCCCTGATCGTCCTTCAGTTGTGGCATGACCGCATGAGCCGCTACGTGGCTCTCTCAGGTAACTGGTAGGGGACTGCGCTCAACCTGTGCTTGGTGTACCTTCCCCCTCGACTAAATACACCAACCCTAGCAGAGGTGGGTGACCTGTTACTACACCTATTCACTGGGATCCATATTTTGGGAGGTGACTTGAATCAGGCCATGAACTAGGAGCTGGGCAGATCTGGGACTTCAGGAGGGGGGGAAGTCCGGGATCACTCTCCCAGTTTGCTGGGGCACTGGGCCTAGTGACCTTTGGAGTGAAGGCAACCCACATGCGAGACAATACACATACTTTTCAGCAGCCCAAGGGAGTGTCTCCAGATTAGACTACATCTTCATCCAGTGTGCTAACACTCACCAGTTTTGTGACACAACTATGCATGGGAGGGGTGTCTCTGACCATTCCCTGGTCGGGATTAGACAGCTGGGCCCACAACAGGACTATGTGCTACCGGGAAGACTGGACGTCTGGGGTCTGAAGGAGCCGGGGGTTAGAGAGAAACTGTGGGATGGGGCATCCCTTTACTTTGCAGAGAATCAGGGCACAGTAGCGTTGGCTGGGACATTATGGGAAGCCTTCAAGACTGTCTTGAGGGGACAAGCGCAGGCATCCCTTTGGGTGACAGGAAAGGAGATGCGGCTAGCATGCGCTACCATAGAGAAAGACATAGTCAGCTTGGAAGCCACAACCCTGGCTTCTAATAATCCAGAAGATCATGAGAAATTGCAACTGCGACAATCAGAGCCCAGAGCTCTGGCAGAGAACCAGGCAAAGCAACCTGCTGTAGCGGTCCAGCGTAGACTGTATGATGTGGGCGACAAGGCGGGCAGGTTGTTAGCATGGCTCGAGCATAGAGACACTTAGAGAACACCAACGATAACAACTCCATCACCCTGCTCGACAACCTCTCCTACCTCAGTCTCAAACAGCTCGTCATGACACCCACCCACTCCACAGGACACACACTCGACCCCATTTTCTCCACTTGCAAACACGTCTCCTTCTTCCACACCACCGAACTCCACTGGACAGACCACTGCTGCATCCACTTCTCCTTTGAGAAACCCACAACACACCAATCACCGGCAACGGATTCTCTACTGCAGATGGAACAAGGTCACAGAAAACCAACTGATCACTACCCTCTCCTGGAACCCACCCATTGACACCACCGACACTGACACAGCTGCCCGCAACCTCAGGCAATGGATCGACGACTGTGCCAACACTCTCGCCCAATCAAAAATCCTTACAATAGATGGACCGACAGAAAGGCCTTCTGGTTTACCACCGACCTCCATGAATCTAAGCAAACATGCTGAAAACTCGAAAAGAAGAGGCGCCAAGATCAAACACTGGACAACCATACAGCCTTCAAAAACACCATCCGCAGACACCACCAACTCGTCCGAACCAACAAGAGAACCGCCTTCAAAGAACGCATCAACAAGAATGCACACGGCCACAAGGAGCTCTTCAACATCATGAAGGAGCTCTCCAACCCCGGCTCCAACATCAACAACATCCCGCCATCACAAGACCTCTGTGACTCCCTAGCCACCTTCTTCCACTGCAAGATCACAGACATCCATGACAGCTTCAGCCCTCAGACCTCCCCGTCATTCACCGACACCACAGACTCACCACCCACCAGCCTCCTGCTCTCCTGGACCCATGACAATGACACCATTGTAATCATGAACACCATCCACTCCGGCTCAACATTCGACCCCTGCCCTCACCACATCTTCAAAAAAGCAAGCTCCGTCATCGCACCCCAACTCCAGAAGATCATCAACAGTTCCTTCAAGTCCGCCACCTTCCTGGAGAGCTGGAAACACGCTGAGATCAACGCCCTCCTCAAGAAACCTAAGGCGGACCCAAAGGACCTCAAGAACATCCGGCCCTTCTCCCTGCTCCCCTTCCCGGCAAAAGTCATAGAGAAAATTGTCAACAAACAACTGACCGGTTTCCTCGAGGAGAACAGCACTCTGGACCCATCCCAATTTTGGTTTCCGCAGCAACCACAGCACCGAAACTGCCCTCATCGCCGCCACCGTCAACATCAGAACCATACTGGACAACGGCGAAACCTTGGCCCTCATCCTCAATACGTTCAACACCGTCTGCCACCACACTGAACGCACAAGCCTCAGCGATTCAGGAATCCACGAAAGAGCCCTGGACTGGATTACATTCTTTCTCACCTGCAGAACTCAGAGAGTCCGGCTCCCTCCATTCCGCTCTGAAGCCACCAAAATCATCTGTGGCATACCCCAGGGTTCGTCCCTCAGCCCGACCCTCTTCAACATCTACATTGCTCCGCTCGCTAACATTGCCTGATCTCACAACCTCAACATCATCTCAGGTGCCGATGACACCCAGCTGATCCTCTCCCGCACCAAGGACACCGCCAAGACCAACCTCCACAAAGGAATGAAGGCCATCGCTGAATGGATGAAGAACAGCTGCCTTAAACTGAATTCCAACAAGACCGAGGTCCTCATCTTCGGCTCCACCCCCTCTGCATGGGATGACTCCTGGTGGCCTGCCACACTGGAAACAGCACCAACACCCACCGACCACGCACACAACCTGGGATTCATCCTGAACTCTTCACTATCTATGACCCAGCAAGTCAACGCCATCTCCTCCTCCTGCTTTAACACCCTCCTCATGCTTCAGAAGATCTACAAGTGGATCCCCACTGAAACCAGAAGAACAGTCACCCAAGCCCACGTAAGCAGCAAACTGGACTACGGCAATGCCCTCTACGCAGGAACCAAGGCCAAACTCCAGAAAAGACTGCAATGCATCCAGAACACCTCCACACGCCTCATCCTGGACATCTCCCGCCACATCACAGCCAACCTGAGAGACCTGCATTGGCTCCCCGTCAACACGAGAATCACCTTCAAACTCCTCACCCATGCTCACAAGCCACTGCACAACACCGGGCCAGAATACCTCAACAGATGGCTCTCCTTCTACACCCCGACCTGACAGCTTCACTCCACCGACCTTGCCCTCGCCACCGTACGACGTATCCGCAGAACAACCACCGGTGGCAGATCATTCTCGCACCTCTTCGCCAAGACGTGGAACACTCTTCCCACCCACCTGCGTCAGACCAAGGACCTCTTTACCTTCAGGAGACATCTCAAGACTTGGCTGTTCGAGCAGTAGCAGCCCCCCACTCAGCACCTTGAGACCCTCATGGGTGAGTAGTGCGCTTTACAAATTCCTTGATAGATTGATTAACAGAGAACGCACATGGGTACTGAGGGTGGAGAACTCAGAGCGGGTCACACAAACGACGGGTGCAGCCATAAGGGAGACCTTTGCAGACTATTACGAAAACCTGTATGCCTCTAGGACAGAAATGTCCGCTGAGGATTGTGAGGATTTCCTTAGGGATATCCAACTACTGCCACTGACTACAGATGACAAAGACGCACTGTAAGCTGCTTTGATGGAAGAGGAGGTAACCCTGGCATTGCGAGACTTGAAGACGGGGACAGCCATGGACCCCAACGGGATCCCAGTCAAACTGTAAAAGGGAATGGTCACCGTGATTGCCGGTCCATTCCTGGGAATGTTTAAGGAAGCCAGGAACAAGGGCTGTTTGCTGGCTGACCAAAGGACAGCGACAATTGTAGTGATTCATAAGGCAGGGAGGCCTCCGGAGGCATGTAGCTCTCCTTATTATGGAAGCCAAGGTGCTGGCCAAAGTGCTAGCCAATAGATTGGAGGGAGTAATAGGACACCTAGTGCATCTGGATCAGTCAGGCTTTATGCCAGAATGAAGCACAAGACTAAATCTTAGGAGCTTGTTTGGGATGCTGCACCCAACTGCAGAGCCAGAAACAGATCAGGCTGCCCTGATGATGCTGGACGCCAAAATGGCGTTTGACTCCCTGGAGTGGAACTATGGCCCTCATTATGAACATGGTGGTAATCACCACTCCGTTGACGGTGGCGGTAAATACCGCCAACAGAATGGCGGTCCTGACTGCCAAATAAAGAAGCACATGAGAAACAGCCAGCGGGCTATCCACACACTGCCAGTATTGGAGTGCCGACATCAACGGAAGAGGCCGCCCACAGGCCGATGAAAAGGCCACCCAACAAATAATGAAGCACAAGACCGCCGTCAGTTCCGGGGTGGGAACCACCAAACCAAATAAAAGGAAACACTCAGCATAGGCACACATAACACGCCAAAGCAGACATAGAGAGAGAGTTGCGATTAATGCCAGTCCTGTTCCTTACAATATACCTCCACGACCGTGACCACCGATGAAGACAACGACGGTAAGTAGCGCAACATAGTAAACAAGGCAAGAAAGGGCAGTTACACACCCACCCACCCTGCAATACACTTCCAACCCCTCACACCATCACAAGCCATACACACCAGAACAAGAGGTAC
Source organism: Pleurodeles waltl (assembly GCF_031143425.1). NCBI lineage: Eukaryota > Metazoa > Chordata > Amphibia > Caudata > Salamandridae > Pleurodeles > Pleurodeles waltl. The sequence goes on along the minus strand of NC_090450.1, from coordinate 155,363,861 downwards.
TTATCCGACACAAGGCAAATAAAACCTGCCCAAAGTACACACATGTGCACACCACACCCCCACAATGAAACGATGAACCGGGTCTCCATAGTGTGCCAACAGCACCACTGGGCACAAAAACTTTATTACAAAATAAAGGAATGTCAAAATAAGGCCATTGGCCAGTCCATGAGAAACAGCCTGATGGACCCAAATGGCCCGAACTTGACCCCCATATGTGCAACGGGTACTCCACCGTAAATGGACATCAATGGGGCAGCCAGGCACCTCAGGGAACAGGGGCAGGAGGTGGCGGGAGTGGGGACTTACATCTGGGAAGGGGGTCTTGGGCTTACGTTTAGGAGGTGGAGGGGGTTTGGGTTTACTCTTGGAAGGTGGGGGAGCAGGCTTGGACAGGGGGGGTGGCAGATATACCTGGGGCAGCATGGGGCTTCTTCCTCTCTGGGGAAGGGGCATGGGAATGGGAAGGGCGGACTGGGACAGACTTAGATGAGGAAGGAGTGGACAGGGCAAGGAGATGGGCATGTTTAGGGATGGGGTGGGCCAGTGGGTTCGAACAGGTCAAAATGGGACAGGAAAAGCTTTTTAGAGGCAGTTGGGGTGGACATGGAGGAAGGTTTGGGAGTGGAGGTGGAGGGAGTGCATTTAACTGTTGTAGTTGTGCTGGACGTGGATGCAGGTGCCTGTACAGTATGCTGAGGTGTGGTGGATGTGTGTTGAGTGGGTGTCTGGGGATGTTTGAGTGTCTTGGGAGGAGGGGGGTGGACACAGTGGGACAAGGCAGGTTGCCAGTGTAAATGGATGTTGTCTGGATGTCTGCAGGTCTGGTGAGTGTGCTGCATGTGTCAGTCAATGTCGTTGTGGTGAGTGCAGGTGTGTTGTCTGGGGTGGATGACTGGATGTCTGATGTTGTGGTGACTGCAAGAATGGGGCCAGCAGCAGTGAGGGTGCAGTGCTAGTGGGTGTGCATACTGAGGTGACAGACAGGGAGGCGGGGGAGGTGGACACACTGGGGGAAGTGGATGTTGTTGTGTGTGCCTTTGTATGTTGGCTGTGTATATGCCTGTGGTGGGAAGTGTGGTGCTTGTGTTTCTCTGTGTGCTTCTTGTGTGTTGATGTATGTGCATGGCTGTCTGAACGTGTGCTTGGGATGGGTGAAGAGAGTGGGGTGCTGGAAGGGGTAGAAGTGGTTGGAGGGGGGCTGGAAAGACCAGGGACACTGGCTGCCGGCAAAGAGGAGGCCAAAGCCTGAAAAGATCTCTGTAGGCCAGACATGGCACTGTGAATGCCTTCCAGATATGCATTGTATTGCTGCATCTGGGATTCTAGCCCCTGGATGGCATTCATGATGGTTGTCTGCTCTACAGAGATGGTCCTCAGGAGGTCCTTCGCCTCCTCCATGAGGGCAGCAGGGCTGACTGGGCAGGGAATGAGGTGCCTGGGGAGAAGGATACACCCACCCTTCTGGGTCAGCGGGCACAGGCAACTGGGTGAGTGTTGATGGTATGGGGGTGGCGGAAGGTGACACAGAATGGGTGGGCCCACTATGGTCGGACACCACCAGGGAGCTCCCATTGAGGAGGTATCAGAGTCACTACTTCCAGTGGTAGTTGCTTCCCCCGTGGTACTCCACTCGCCCTCCAACCCACTGGTCCCTTTGGCATCGGTCGACTCTGCCTCCTTGGAAACGTGGGCTGTTGCATCCCCACTCGCCGGTGCCACTGCTCCCTTGCCAGATCATGCTGATGTACACATAGAACCCAAGAGCATAGGGGTGGGGAGACAAAACATGAGAGAAATCTGTAAATACCCGAATGGATGTACATACTTGGTGCACACACACTCCCATCCAGCTTACACACCTAAACGCAGCACCTACAACTATAATCATGACTATGCCCCTGACTTGTGGCCACTACCCCAGCATAAAACTCATGACACACGGATCCGATGAACTGTTAAACCTGCCCCTAACCATTTCCGTGTCCTTGGGAGGCAGGACTGCTGGAAGACACCAGTCAGAGTGCTTGGCACTAGACAGGATATATACCACAGCATCCAAACACATCCATCAAAGTGGTATGAAACGGTGTTGGTACTCACCCCCTTGCAGCTCCTATGCTGCCTTAAAGCGCCCATCCAAATCCAGATATGCCACTGCCAGAATGCGGCACATTAGGGGGGTCAGGGTCCGAAGGGCACCTCTTCCTTGTTGGGAGGCCTTCAACAGCTGGGCCTCGTAGGTCTTCCTGGCCCAGCACCGCAGGTCCTCCCACAGCTTCCTGCAGTGGGTGCTACACCGGTTGTAGACCACCAGGGTCCGAACCTCCCTGGCAATGGTCTGCCAGAGTCCCCCTTCTGATGGGCGCTGACCTGTATGGGACACACAGAGAAGTAAAAAACAGACGACAGGATATGCCCGTTTGCTACAGCTGACAGATCGTCCCCTATGGGTTGGACACTTCACAGTGTCATTTTACCACCTCACTCACAGGACTTGCCACACAATCTACACCTGTGCAGTTACAAACCGACCACACATGCACACAGGCATCACCCACATTCACACACATACAGGCAAGGCAACCGCCAACTCACCTGCTCCTCTGGTCGCCCATATAACTTGGCATATAGGGGTAGGACCCCGTCCACCAGCTTCTCCAGCTCCTCTGTGGTGAAGGCCGGGCCCGTTTCCCTGTGACACGTTCCATTGAAATGACCAGAGTCAGAACACAGCAACACATTCAGTGGAGTACTTTCATGCATGGGATCCGGGAGTTAAGTGAAAATGGGGTGACGAAATGGCATACGCTCCACGGCGGTGTGCACCATCACCGCCGGCGGCGATCATGACAGGCCCAGGTTCCTCACTGACAACCATGTAAACCAATAAATTGGTGCACAGTGGGGAACACCGCCTTTCTCCATGACAACTAACGCCAGCGGAATGATGTAACTTCATATTTGGATGGCAAGAGGCTGCCATTTTGCTAGCACCACGTATATATTTAGTGGTCATGGGCCCCATTCAGGGCCTCAGGTCCCAGCCCTTTCTCACCTGCCCACATGAGTGTCTGTTCCTCATATCAGTCCAGAGGTATCACTGCATACATGTCCCAAAAGTTGTACATCATACATCGCTTGTGTGTGTCACCAACGTATTGTACAGCAGTTATTCATACACAACATGTTTTGCATGTGTATGTGTGTCCCTCATATGTGTTCTTTCCACCCCATAGGTACAGACCCATGTGGCAAGGGAGGGCCTCATCTGTGTACAGACCTCTTGTTGCTTTGGAAACCATGGTGGAACGTCACATCATTGTCACCTAGAGGCTCAATAATTCAACAATCCACGACCTATGTGCTTTACTGGATCATGTACTGAGACCAGCTTATCGGAATCAGCATGCCATCCCTACTGAAGTGCAAGTTCTCTCTGTACTCCATTTCTTGGCTACGGGCTCATTTCAGGTGACAGTGGGCATGGGTGAGGGGTTCTCACACCCAATGTTTAGCCTCGTCCTGTCCAAATTCCTGGATGCATTTGTACACCACCTGCAGACATATGTGAAATTTCCCCAAAGGGCTGAACTCCCTGCCATCAAGTTTGAATTCTATGCCTTTGCTAACATTCCCCATGTGATCGGTGCCATTGATGGCACCCACATAGCTCTCATCCCCCCAAGAGTGAATGAACAGGTGTACAGGAGCAAGAAGAACTTCACTCAATGAATATACAATTGGCGTGTACTGCTGACCAGTACATTTCACATTTAAATGCCATGTTTCCAGGATCAGTTCATGATTCCTTTGTCCTGAGGAACAGCAGTGTGCCACACATGATGGAACAACTACAAGGGGACAGAGGTTGGCTCATAGGTGAGTGTGTATGACACTGGATCAGTACATAGCTGACAGCCAGGCTGTCTGCAAGTAATGGAAGTTTGTTACAGTCCTAATTCAACCACTCTTGCAGGTGATTCTGGCTACTCCAACTTGGCTCTTGCCACCCGTGAGAAATCCCAGGACAGATGCAGAGAGGAATTATAATGAGGCCCATGGGCGTACTAGGAGGTTGATTGAGCACACTTGAGGGCAATTGATTGCACAGCTCTGCCCTATTTTGTGCTGTTTATTTCCCTGTCGGGTCATGCAGGGACCTATTGTGGGGTTGTCCTTACATTTTCCATGGGATGTGGAAGTGCATTGTGGGTGCAGTAGTGCCATTTTGATTCCTTGCAGTGGTAGGTGGTTGTGCACAGGGAGAGGCATGTGGGCCTGTTAGTGGGTTTGTGGGCATGCAGGGTGACTGGATGTAGTGACTTTGGCCTGGGTGGGGTAGTGGTCCTGGTGGTAGTTGGAGGGGTGGGGTGGTACATGCCTTACAGGTGTGGTGGATATGAAGTAATTGTAGATGACTTACCTGATTCCAGTCCTCCAGTGAGTCCAGTGAGGCCCTCAGGGTGCAGGATAGCCAGTACCTTCTCCTCCCAGTCCATGTGGTTGAGAGGTGTAGGTGGGGCTTATCCCCCAGTCTTCTGTACCGCAATGTTGTGCCTGGATGCCATAGACCTCACCTTCCCACGCAGGTCGTTCTTCCTCTTGCAGATGTCGTTCCTTGTACGTTGAAGGTTTCCCACTGCGTTGACTTTGTTTACTATAGTCTGCCATAACTCCATCTTCCTGGCAATGGGTGTGTGCTGGACCCGTGCGCCGAAGATTAGTGGCTCGACCTTCAGTATTCCGTCCACCATTGTTCTTAGCTCCCTATCTATGAAGTTGGGTGCTTAGGGGGTGCCATAGTGTGTGTTGTAGGACTATTGGTGAGGGTGCTGTTATGTGGTTGGGTATGTGACTTATGAGGTGTTGCGTTCAGTGTCTGTGTGTTGTGTTGTCAATATCAGTTGTCCTATTGGTGATGCAAAGGATTGTGGGGTGTGTATGTGAGTGTTTTATAGTGTTGTGGATGTATGTGAGGTATGTGGGTTTTAAAATTGCATGCATTTCTTGCTGTTGGGTCCAATTGCTGGCCGTGGCGGTCCGTACCGCCAATGGCCGTTCGACATCCACTAACCGCTGCGGTGATTTGTGCATCATGATTTGGAGGGTGGAGGATTTGTCTGCTTGGTGGTGGCGGGGTGGGCTGTGCAGCCTTTCTGCCATCAAGGGCCCTGGCAGTGGCTGGAGGTTACAGAATTTTTGGAGGTTTCTGGTTTTGGCATCATTATATAGCAGTGTGCTGTTCACCGACAATGGCGGTCTTCTGTTCACCGTTGCACGGCGGTTGGCGGTGTTTCCCGCCATGTTCATAATGACCACCTATATGTTTGCGGTCATAGAGAGACTGGGGTTTGGTCCGAAGCTCTGTAGGTTGACCCGGCTGCTGTATGCCGCCCCTATGGGGCGAGTGAAGGTCAACTGAGTAGTGTCACAAGAATTTGAGCTGGGAGGGGTACTAGGCAGTGTTGCCCGCCTTCCCCCCTGCTCTTTGCTCTACCGCTGGAGCCATTGGCAGCATGGATCTGTCAGGATCCTTTGGTGCAGGACATCTAAATGTCAGGAGGCTGGGAGTAATGTATATCCTTACATGTGGAAAATATCCTTCTATATGTCTCACTGCCCTCACTGACAATAGGCAGGCTCATGCAAATATTTTGAATTTTTGGTGACCATTCAGGATATACGATAAATTGGTCCACGTCGGTGGTATATCCCCTGGCGGGAGGGGAACCCAGCCTCCCAGGAGACTGTGGGGCCCAGGTGGTGACGGAGGGCTTCCGATACTTAGGAATATACGTAACCAGGGACCCCCAGGAAAAACTTGACTGTTCAACTGGAGAGACTCAAGGGAGATATGACACACTGGCACAACCTACCTCTGACTTTGATGGGAAAAGTGGCGCTCTATAAGATGATGAGCCTGCCATGCCTCCTTTATGTCATGCAAAACACCCTGTTTAGTATTCCGTGTGAGGTGTTTGGCACAATCGCATCGGAGGTGCAGAGATTGCTCTGGGGGGGGGGGGTACACAAAGGATTGCCCTAACAAAGCTACAGAGGGAACCGAACAAGGAGGAATTGGGAATACCAGACATTCTGAAATACTACTGGGCAGTGCACCATTCGGTGGTCAATGAATGGAATTTTGGGGTACCAACAGGACCTGGAATATAGGCTTGAAAGACATCTGATGGGGCCGGGGTGCCCAAAAAGGCAAAATGAAAAAGGCAAAGGTTCCCACCAGTGGTCATACAATCTAAAATAAGTGAGGAAGAAAGGGTGCAAGATCTCTGCCATATTTCTAATATCCCAATAGAAAATCTCAAAGGGTCCTGGTAGGGGGGAAACACTAGTGCAGATAAAACACAAGAATCAAAAATAGATGATAGCAAAACTAGTGGTAATACATAAAAGATCTTATGAATGAGATTGATAATTCCCTGTGGCAGGAAACAGACACCCCTGACCTAGTTCTAACGTTTAAATGGGCTCATGGCCAACCCCCATGTCCGTGTGACACCTCTCGGTTCCACATAATAACACAGGAATATATTGTATTAGAAGCCCTTCTGTAGGAAAGTACCATCCTTCTTGGCATGTTACCCCCAATTTCTACCTGTTTGTCTGTGTGTTACTGTCTCACTGGGATCTTGCTAGTCAGGACCCCAGTGCTCATAGTTTGTGGCCTATATGTCAGTGTGTTTTACTGTGTTGTCAGTATGCTCGACTGTATCAGTGTAGTCCTGGTAACCAGAACTCCAGTTCTATGCTCTCTCTGTTTCCAAATTTGTCACTATAGTCTAGTGACTCCATCTTTCAATCCAGATTGGCACACTGGACCCTCCTTATAAGTCCCTAGTATATGGTACCTAGGTGCCCAGGACATTGGGGTTCCAGTAGACCCTTATGGGCTTCAGCATTTCTTTTGCCACCCATAAGGAGCTCATACAAACACTCCTTCAGGACTGCCAATGCAGCCTGAGTGAACTAGTGCAAGCTCTATTTCACAGCCATTTTCACTGCACCAGGTAACTTATAAGTCACCTATATGTCTACCCTTCAGTAACTGAAGGCTAGGTGCAAAGGTACTGTGTGTGAGGGCACCTTTGCACTAGCAAAGGTGCCCCCACGATGTCCAGGACCAATTACCCAGACTTCGTGAGTGCAGGGACACCATTATAAGCGTGCACTACATATATGTCAATACATATATGTAGCTTCACAATGGTAACTCCGAATATGGTCATGTGAGGTGTCTAAGATTGAGAAATTGTACCCCCTTTTCGATTCTGGTATTGGGGAGCCAATTCCATGCACCCTGTGGGCTCCACCATGGACCCCCAGTACTGCCAAACCAGCTCTCTGAGGTTTCCACTGCAGCCCCAGCTGCTGCCACCTCACAGATAGGTTTCAGCCCTCCTGGGGATTGAGCAGCTCAATCCCAGGAAGGCAGAACAATGCCTTTCCTTTAGGAGAGGGGTGTTACAACCTCTCCCATTGGAAATAGGTGTTACAGGCATGGGAGGGGTATCCTCCCACAGCCTCTGGAAATGCTTTGAAGGGCAGAATCGGTGCCCTCCTTGCATAATCCAGTCTACACCAGTTCAGGGAACCCCAGTCCCTGCTCTGGCATGAAACTGGACAAAGGAAAGGGGAGTGACCAATCCCCTGTCCATCACCACCCCAGGGATGATGTCCAGAGCTCCTCCAGAGTGTCCCTGGTGTTAGGCAACTTGGAGTCTAAGGTGTGGGGACCCTCTGGGAGCATCTGAGTGGTCAGTGCCAGAAGGTGACGTCAGAGACCCATCCTGATAGGTGCATACCTGGTTAGGTAGCCAATTCCCCTCTCAGGGCTATTTAGGGTCTCTCCTCTGGGTGTTTCCTCAGATTTGGTTTGCAAGACCCCACCAGGACTTCTCTGCATCCTCTTGCTTCAGCCTCTGTCCGTCGGATCAAAAGCAGACTGCTCCAGGAACGCTGTAACTGCAACAAGGTATCCACGAAGGCTACTGCAACTCTGTAACTTCAGCTCCTGCCAGCAACTACAACAGTTTCCAGGTTGTGCATGCTCTGAGGACTGCCTGTCTTCATTCTGCACTAGAAGGACCAAAGGAATCTCCTGTGGAGAGACAGAGGCACCTCCCTGCTTCAGCAGGCACCTCTCTGCAAAGACAACAAGTACACTTGAACTCCTCTCCTGTCGAGGAGCGTGAACCCTGGAACACAGGTGGTGGACCGAAGTGATCCTGACTGTCCAAATGTCCAACTGTCCAAATTTGGTGGAGGTAAGGGCTTGCCTCCCCAAGCCAGACAGTACCCCTGTGCATCGTGCGTTCTGCAGCTCCTAGAGCTTCTGTTCACTTCTTCCAGAAATCTTTTGTGTACAGCGTAGACTAGGTCCCCAGCATTCCATTCTGCAATGCCCAGCTCCCTGAGTTGTTCTCCGGTGGGGTGGGATCCCTTTGTGTAGTGCTGCGATGACTGTATTTTGCAACTCCTTTGTCCCCGTGTTCTGGGACTCCTTTGGGTACTGCCTTGTCTTCTGAGGGCTCTCTAAAGTGCTGAGAGCCCCCTCTGTCTCCCCAGTCTGAGTTTAAACACCCAGGTCCCTCCTTGGTCCAGGTAGCGCCTTTTCCCACCAACCGTGACATTTGCGTGAACCAAGGCTTGTTGGCAGAATCCAATGACAAAATCAAGCCTGCATCCAATGACTCAGCGTGGGACATCCCGTAGCTGTCTTCTTTGGTGCATTTCTGACTTCTTCTTCCAACCGGAGAATCCACTTTTGCACCTTCATCCGGGATTGCAGGGGTTCCTGTTATTCCTGGACTCTTAATCGACTTCTGGACTTGGTGTCCTCTCTTAGCAGGTCTTCAGGTCCAGGAATCCATCACTGGTGTATTGCAATCTTGACTGGTTTTTGCATAATCCTTTACCAAGACTTCTAGTGTGTTCTGAGGAAACTTGCTGTACTTTTCTCCTGTTTTCCTGGGCTCTGGGGTGGGGTACCTTTGGTGTTTTATTACACTCCCAGCACCCCTCTACAAACTACACTCGCTTAGGGGGGAAACCAACATTCACATTCCACTATTTTAGTGTATGGTTTGTGTTGCCCCTAGGCCCATTGCACCCTATTGTGTTTTCACTGTTTGCACTATTTTATGATTGTTGACTTACCTGATTTTGGTTACTAGTAGATATATTGTGTATAATACTTACTTCAAGAGGGAGGATAGCCTCTAAGATATTGTTGGCCTTGTATCACTAAAAAAAAGTACCTTTATTTTTGGTAACACTGAGTATTGTCTTTCTTGTGTATACGTATTGTGTGAGTATAGTGTGTAGGAGGCTGGACTGGCTTGTAGTGAGTACCAAGGGGTACTTGCACCTTGCACCAGGCCCAGTTATCCCTTATTAGTGTATAGGGTGTCTAGCAGCTTAGGCTGATAGATAATGGTAGCTTAGCAGAGCAGCTTAGGCTGAACTAGGAGACGTGTGAAGCTACTACAGTACCACTTAGTGTCATATGCACAATATCATAAGAAAACACAATACACAGTTATACTAAAAATAAAGGTACTTTATTTTTATGACAATATGCCAAAGTATCTTAGAGTGTACCCTCAGTGAGAGGATAGGAAATATACACAAGATATATATACACAATAGCAAAAATATGCAGTATAGTCTTAGAAAACAGTGCAAACAATGTATAGTTACAATAGGATGCAATGGGGAAACATAGGGATAGGGGCAACACAAACCATATACTCCAAAAGTGGAATGCGAACCACGAATGGACCCCAAACCTATGTGACCTTGTAGAGGGTTGCTGGGACTATTAGAAAATAGTGAGAGTTAGAAAAATAACCCTCCCCAAGACCCTGAAAAGTGAGTGCAAAGTGCACTAAAGTTCCCCTGAGGACAAAATAGTCGTGTTAGAGGAATAATGCAGGGAAGACACAAACCAGCAATGCAACAACTGTGGATTTGCAATCTAGGGTACCTGTGGAACAAGGGGACCAAGTCCAAAAGTCACAAGCAAGTCGGAGATGGGCAGATGCCCAGGAAATGCCAGCTGCGGGTGCAAAGAAGCTTCGACTGGACAGAAGAAGCTGAGGTTTCTGCAGGAACGAAAAGGGCTAGAGACTTTCCCTTTGGTGGACGGATCCCTCTCGCCTTGGAGAGTCGTGCAAAAGTGTTTTCCCGCCGGAAGGACGCCAACAAGCCTTGCTACACGCAAATAATGCGTTTGGCGTTTTTGGACGCTGCTGGGGCCCAGGAGGGACCAGGAGGTCGCAAATTGGACCTGCAGAGAGAGGGGACGTCGAGCAAGACAAAGAGCCCTCACTGAAGCAGGTAGCACCCGGAGAAGTGCCAGAAACAGGCACTACGAGGATGCGTGAAACGGTGCTCGCCGAAGTTGCACAAAGGAGTCCCACGTCGCCGGAGACCAACTTAGAAAGTCGTGCAATGCAGGTTAGAGTGCCGTGGACCCAGGCTTGGCTGTGCACAAAGGATTTCCGCCGGAAGTGCACAGGGGCCGGAGTAGCTGCAAAGTCGCGGTTCCCAGCAATGCAGCCCAGCGAGGTGAGGCAAGGACTTACCTCCACCAAACTTGGGCTGAAGAGTCACTGGACTGTGGGGGTCACTTGGACAGCATCGCTAGATTCGAGGGACCTCGCTCGTCGTGCTGAGAGGAGACCCAAGGGACCGGTAATGCAGCTTTTTGGTGCCTGCGGTTGCAGGGGGAAGATTCCGTCGACCCACGGGAGATTTCTTCGGAGCTTCTGGTGCAGAGAGGAGGCAGGCTACCCACACAGCATGCACAAGCAGGAAAACAGTCGAGAAGGCGGCAGGATCAGCGTTACAGAGTTGCAGTAGTCGTCTTTGCTACTATGTTGCAGGTTTGCAGGCTTCCAGCGCGGTCAGCGGTCGATTCCTTATCAGAAGGTGAAGAGAGAGATGCAGAGGAACTCGGCTGAGCTCATGCATTCGTTATCTAAAGTTTCCCCAGAGACAGAGACCCTAAATAGCCAGAAAAGAGGGTTTGGCTACCTAGGAGAGAGGGAAGGCTACTAACACCTGAAGGAGCCTATCACAAGGAGTCTCTGACGTCACCTGGTGGCACTGGCCACTCAGAGCAGTCCAGTGTGCCAGCAGCACCTCTGTTTCCAAGATGGCAGAGGTCTGGAGCACACTGGAGGAGCTCTGGACACCTCCCAGGGGAGGTGCAGGTCAGGGGAGTGGTCACTCCCCTTTCCTTTGTCCAGTTTCGCGCCAGAGCAGGGGCTAAGGGGTCCCTGAACCGGTGTAGACTGGCTTATGCAGAATTGGGCACATCTGTGCCCAACAAAGCATTTCCAGAGGCTGGGGGAGGCTACTCCTCCCCTGCCTTCACACCATTTTCCAAAGGGAGAGGGTGTCACACCCTCTCTCAGAGGAAGTTCTTTGTTCTGCCATCCTGGGCCAGGCCTGGCTGGACCCCAGGAGGGCAGCTGCCTGTCTGAGGGGTTGGCAGCAGCAGCAGCTGCAGTGAAACCCCAGGAAGGGCAGTTTGGCAGTACTAGGGTCTGTGCTACAGACCACTGGGATCATGGGATTGTGCCAACTATGCCAGGATGGTATAGAGGGGGCAATTCCATGATCATAGACATGTTACATGGCCATATTCGGAGTTACCATTGTGAAGCTACATATAGGTAGTGACCTATATGTAGTGCACGCGTGTAATGGTGTCCCCGCACTCACAAAGTTCAGGGAATTGGCTCTGAACAATGTGGGGGCACCTTGGCTAGTGCCAGGGTGCCCTCACACTAAGTAACTTTGCACCCAACCTTTACCAGGTAAAGGTTAGACATATAGGTGACTTATAAGTTACTTAAGTGCAGTGTAAAATGGCTGTGAAATAACGTGGACGTTATTTCACTCAGGCTGCAGTGGCAGGCCTGTGTAAGAATTGTCAGAGCTCCCTATGGGTGGCAAAAGAAATGCTGCAGCCCATAGGGATCTCCTGGAACCCCAATACCCTGGGTACCTCAGTACCATATACTAGGGAATTATAAGGGTGTTCCAGTAAGCCAATGTAAATTGGTAAAAATGGTCACTAGCCTGTCAGTGACAATTTGGAAAGAAATGAGAGAGCATAACCACTGAGGTTCTGATTAGCAGAGCCTCAGTGAGACAGTTAGGCACCACACAGGGAACATATACATGCACACCTATGAGCACTGGGGCCCTGTGTGACAGGGTCCCAGTGACACATACATATAGGCCACAAACCTATGAGCACTGGGGTCCTGACCAGCAGGATCCCAGTGACACATAACAAACATACTGAAAACATAGTGTTTTCACTATGAGCACTGAGGCCTGGCTATCAGGATCCCAGTGAGACAGTGAAAACAGTGACAAACACCCTGACATACACTCACAAACAGGCCAAAAGTGGGGGTAACAAGGCTAGAAAGAGGCTACCTTCTCACACAACCCCCCCCCAAACGAAGGACAATAAGGCTAACCTTGGCCAGTTGAGACTTTATTGTCTAAGTGGTGATAAGTAGAGAGTAGCTCTGCAATAGACTGGTTACTCCCTTTATCATCCACTATATGGTTACTTCCCTGTGGGGATGTAAACCACCCTGTTTGAAGTTTTTTAGCTAAGCAACAATGTGAAGATGTATTTTCAGAGTTTCTATCAGTAAGTTTTAGTTTAGAGCAGTGGGAATTGTCCACTGAACCTATTTGTAGTGATGGAAATGCCAGACAGGGATGCTGTCTCAGAAAAGCCATAGCTGGGCAAAAACTTTGTCCATATGGCTGGAAGAGAGAACAGGGATGCTGTTTCTCTTGGGTTGGAGCAGGGCAGGGATGCTGTCCTATCAGCTCCACACTAGGGCAGGGATGCTGTCCTAAGTGTTGTGAGGCAGTGCAGGGTTTCTGCACTAAAGTTTCTCTGGGAGGGTTGGAGGGATGCTCCATGTTAACTAAAATGGTGCTCTTTTTGTCACCAATGTTAGTTATCCCACAGAGAGGTACTTCTACCTCAGGGAGTCCAGCTTTGCCAGCTGATGATTCCCTTGGAACAGGTGCCACCCCAGGAGAGGTTTCTCCCACCACAGGAATGGTATCCTGAATGGTAGGGTGGTTAGGGGATACTGTGATACCCTTTTTACCTGTTGATGGAGAGGGATCCTGAGTTTTCAGGCCTTCTCTCCTTTGCTTTTTCATTTCACTTGAAATGAGAGGGAACAATTCCTCAGGGATGCCCAGCATGGCTGCATGGGCATAAAACTCTACATCAGCCCAACCTGAGGCCTCTAGGTCATTACCTAAGAGACAGTCTACAGGTAAGCTAGGTGATACCACCACCTGCTTAGGGCCAGTAACTCCACCCCAACTAAACTGAATTATAGCTAAGGGAAGAAACTTAGTGGAGTTATGGACATCAATAATCTTATACTGTTGTCCAATGATGTGTTGTTCAGGAGGCACTAGGTTTTCAGTCACCAAAGTGAAACTGGCACCTGTGTCCCTGTAGGCCAAGGCCTCAACACCATTTATTGAAACTGTCTGCCTGTACTTATCCATTGTAAGGGGACAAGCAGCCAGTGTGGTAAGGCCAGTGCCACTAGGTGTGACAGAAACTGTCTTGGGACTGATTACATCAGTTTCCACTATGGACCCATAAGTGAACCCAACTACACCCTTTGCTTGACTGTTGCCAGCAGTCCCACCACTAGTACCACTACTGCTAGGGGCACTAGAGCTTGATGTATTAGTGGTGGTAGGCTCAGGGGGTTTACCTGGACAGGACTTATCCCCTGGCCTATGGCCTCTGTTTTTACACACAAAGCACCAAGGCTTTTTAATGTGTGCAGGTTGAGAAGAAGAGGAAGAATTAGTTTTATCCCCACCCTCTGAAGAGTGTTTAAGATTTGAAGTGGGATCTTTGGTTTTACCCTTATCCCCATGCTTATCTTGAGATTTTTCACAATCTTTCTTCTTATTGCCATCTTTGTCACCCCCTGTATGAACTTTCCTGTTCACCCTTGTTCTGACCCATTTGTCTGCCTTCTTTCCCAATTCTTGGGGAGAGGTCAGATCAGAGTCTACCAGGTACTGGTGCAACAAATCAGACACACAATTATTAAGTATATGCTCTCTCAGGATTGTGTTATACAGGCTTTCATAATCAGTAACTTTACTGCCATGTAACCACCCCTCCAAGGCCTTCACTGAATGGTCAATGAAATCAACCCAGTCTTGTGAAGACTCCTTTTTGGTCTCTCTGAACTTTATCCTGTACTGTTCAGTGGTTAAGCCATAACCATCCAGGAGTGCATTCTTAAGAACTGTAAAATTATTGGCATCATTTTCTTTCACAGTAAGGAGCCTATCCCTACCTTTTCCACTAAATGATAGCCATAGGATAGCAGCCCACTGCCTTTGAGGGACATCCTGTACAACACAGGCCCTCTCAAGTGCAGCAAACCACTTGTTAATGTCATCCCCCTCCTTATAAGGGAGAACTATCTTGTGCAGATTCCTGGAATCATGCTCTTTTGCAGGATGACTATGGGGAATACTGCTGCTGCCACCATGGGTATCTAAACCCAACTTCTGTCTTTCCTTCTCTAATTCAAAAGACTGTCTATCCAAATCCAGCTGTTGCTTTTTAAGCTTCAGTCTGGTTTGTTCCACCCTCAACTTATTGAGTTCCCTCTCTAACATTCTGTCATTAGGGTTGGTGGGAGGGACATTTCTAGAAACAGAGCTATGATGGGAATGAACAGAAGGAGACCTGTCCCTTACAGAAGGCACCCTAACAGCTTGGCTAACAGTATAATGTGAGAGCACACCATCAGTATGGTGTGATTCAACCTCTGTACCAACTATGCTAGACTGTCTAGTAATGGGCAGGCTGAGAAGTTTTTTTCCTGAATCTTTTCCTGGGGGAGTCCCTGGATCAGATTGAGAACCATTGGCTACTTTTTCACCAGATTGGGCACTTATGGCCTTATCCTGTACTCTAAGCATGTTAATTAACAGTTCTAAGGAAGGATTCTTCCCTACACTCAAACCTCTCTCTATGCAGAGACTCCTTGCTCCTTTCCAGCTAAGGTGATCATATGCAAGTTTGGACAGTTCAACATTTTGGCCTGTGCCAGACATTTTTAGAGAGAGTTAAAGTGATAGAAAAAGAGAAAAAAGTTTTCAGAACTTTTTGGAAAGACAGAAAACAACTTTTTAAACTTTTAAGAACTTTTTGAAAGTTTTGGAGTACTTTTCAGCACTTTAGAAAAGAGTGAAAAGAGGAAATGCAAATTTTTTTTTTTTTTGGCTATCTGTATATACACTGACCTTGTTTTGTATATTTTTCTCTTATGAAAAGTACAATGACAAGAGTGGTAAGTAGTCTCAAGCACTTATCCCACCACTGCACAACCAATGTAGGAGGCTGGACTGGCTTGTAGTGAGTACCAAGGGGTACTTGCACCTTGCACCAGGCCCAGTTATCCCTTATTAGTGTATAGGGTGTCTAGCAGCTTAGGCTGATAGATAATGGTAGCTTAGCAGAGCAGCTTAGGCTGAACTAGGAGACGTGTGAAGCTACTACAGTACCACTTAGTGTCATATGCACAATATCAAAAAGAAAACACAATACACAGTTATACTAAAAATAAAGGTACTTTATTAGTTGACAATATGCCAAAGTATCTTAGAGTGTACCCTCAGTGAGAGCATAGGAAATATACACAAGATATATATACACAATAGCAAAAATATGCAGTATAGTCTTAGAAAACAGTGCAAACAATGTATAGTTAAAATAGGATGCAATGGGGAAACATAGGGATAGGGGCAACACAAACCATATACTCCAAAAGTGGAATGCGAACCACGAATGGACCCCAAACCTATGTGACCTTGTAGAGGGTCGCTGGGACTATTAGAAAATAGTGAGAGTTAGAAAAATAACCCTCCCCAAGACCCTGAAAAGTGAGTGCAAAGTGCACTAAAGTTCCCCTGAGGACAAAACAGTCGTGTTAGAGGAATAATGCAGGGAAGACACAAACCAGCAATGCAACAACTGTGGATTTGCAATCTAGGGTACCTGTGGAACAAGGGGACCAAGTCCAAAAGTCACAAGCAAGTCGGAGATGGGCAGATGCCCAGGAAATGCCAGCTGCGGGTGCAAAGAAGCTTTGACTGGACAGAAGAAGCTGAGGTTTCTTCAGGAACGAAAAAGGCTAGAGACTTCCCCTTTGGTGGACAGATCCCTCTCGCCTTGGAGAGTTGTGCAGAAGTGTTTTCCCGCCGGAAGGACGCCAACAAGCCTTGCTACACGCAAATCGTGCGTTTGGCGTTTTTGGACGCTGCTGGGGCCCAGGAGGGACCAGGAGATCGCAAATTGGACCTGCAGAGAGAGGGGACGTCGAGCAAGACAAAGAGCCCTCACTGAAGCAGGTAGCACCCGGAGAAGTGCCAGAAACAGGCACTACGATGATGCGTGAAACGGTGCTCGCCGAAGTTGCACAAAGGAGTCCCACGTCGCCGGAGACCAACTTAGAAAGTCGTGCAATGCAGGTTAGAGTGCCGTGGACCCAGGCTTGGCTGGGCACAAAGGATTTCCGCCGGAAGTGCACAGGGGCCGGAGTAGCTGCAAAGTCGCGGTTCCCAGCAATGCAGCCCAGCGAGGTGAGGCAAGGACTTACCTCCACCAAGCTTGGGCTGAAGAGTCACTGGACTGTGGGGGTCACTTGGACAGCGTCGCTGGATTCGAGGGACCTCGCTCGTCGTGCTGAGAGGAGACCCAAGGGACCGGTAATGCAGCTTTTTGGTGCCTGCGGTTGCAGGGGGAAGATTCCGTCGACCCACGGGAGATTTCTTCGGAGCTTCTGGTGCAGAGAGGAGGCAGGCTACCCACACAGCATGCACAAGCAGGAAAACAGTCGAGAAGGCGGCAGGATAAGCGTTACAGAGTTGCAGTAGTCGTCTTTGCTACTATGTTGCAGGTTTGCAGGCTTCCAGCGCGGTCAGCGGTCGATTCCTTACCAGAAGGTGAAGAGAGAGATGCAGAGGAACTCGGCTGAGCTCATGCATTCGTTATCTAAAGTTTCCCCAGAGACAGAGACCCTAAATAGCCAGAAAAGAGGGTTTGGCTACCTAGGAGAGAGGAAAGGCTACTAACACCTGAAGGAGCCTATCACAAGGAGTCTCTGACGTCACCTGGTGGCACTGGCCACTCAGAGCAGTCCAGTGTGCCAGCAGCACCTCTGTTTCCAAGATGGCAGAGGTCTGGAGCACACTGGAGGAGCTCTGGACACCTCCCAGGGGAGGTGCAGGTCAGGGGAGTGGTCACTCCCCTTTCCTTTGTCCAGTTTCGCGCCAGAGCAGGGGCTAAGGGGTCCCTGAACCGGTGTAGACTGGCTTATGCAGAATTGGGCACATCTGTGCCCAACCAAGCATTTCCAGAGGCTGGGGGAGGCTACTCCTCCCCTGCCTTCACACCATTTTCCAAAGGGAGAGGGTGTCACACCCTCTCTCAGAGGAAGTTCTTTGTTCTGCCATCCTGGGCCAGGCCTGGCTGGACCCCAGGAGGGCAGCTGCCTGTCTGAGGGGTTGGCAGCAGCAGCAGCTGCAGTGAAACCCCAGGAAGGGCAGTTTGGCAGTACTAGGGTCTGTGCTACATCATGGGATCATGGGATTGTGCCAACTATGCCAGGATGGTATAGAGGGGGCAATTCCATGATCATAGACATGTTACATGGCCATATTCGGAGTTACCATTGTGAAGCTACATATAGGTAGTGACCTATATGTAGTGCACGCGTGTAATGGTGTCCCCGCACTCACAAAGTTCAGGGAATTGGCTCTGAACAATGTGGGGGCACCTTGGCTAGTGCCAGGGTGCCCTCACACTAAGTAACTTTGCACCCAACCTTTACCAGGTAAAGGTTAGACATATAGGTGACTTATAAGTTACTTAAGTGCAGTGTAAAATGGCTGTGAAATAACGTGGACGTTATTTCACTCAGGCTGCAGTGGCAGGCCTGTGTAAGAATTGTCAGAGCTCCCTATGGGTGGCAAAAGAAATGCTGCAGCCCATAGGGATCTCCTGGAACCCCAATACCCTGGGTACCTCAGTACCATATACTAGGGAATTATAAGGGTGTTCCAGTAAGCCAATGTAAATTGGTAAAAATGGTCACTAGCCTGTCAGTGACAATTTGGAAAGAAATGAGACAGCATAACCACTGAGGTTCTGATTAGCAGAGCCTCAGTGAGACAGTTAGGCACCACACAGGGAACATATACATGCACACCTATGAGCACTGGGGCCCTGTGTGACAGGGTCCCAGTGACACATACATATAGGCCACAAACCTATGAGCACTGGGGTCCTGACCAGCAGGATCCCAGTGACACATAACAAACATACTGAAAACATAGGCCCTCATTCCAATTCTGGCGGGCGGCAGAGGCCGGCCGCCAGAATTCCCCCCTCCAAAATACCGCGCCGCGGTCAAAAGACCGCGGCGGGTATTCTGAGTTTTCCCCTGGGCTGGCGGGCGGCCGCCAAAAGGCCGCCCGCCAGCCCAGGGGAAAACGACCTTCCCACGAGGATGCCGGCTCGTAATCGAGCCGGCGGAGTGGGAAGGTGCGACGGGTGCAGTTGCACCCGTCGCGTATTTCACTGTCTGCCAAGCAGACAGTGAAATACTTTTAGGGGCCCTCTTACGGGGGCCCCTGCAGTGCCCATGCCATTGGCATGGGCACTGCAGGGGCCCCCAGGGGCCCCGCGACTCCCCCTCCCGCCATCCTGTTCCTGGCGGGCGAGCCGCCAGGAACAGGATGGCGGTAGGGATTGTCAGAATCCCCTCGGCGGCGCAGCGAGCTGCGCCGCCTTGGAGGATTCTAAGGGGCAGTGGAAAACCGGCGGGAGACCGCCGGTTTTCCCTTTCTGACCGCGGCCAAAGCGCAGCGGTCAGAATGCCCCGCGGGGCACCGCCAGGCTGTCGGCGGTGCTCCCGCCTACAGCGGCCCTGGCGGTGTTACACCGCCAGGGTCGTAATGAGGGCCATAGTGTTTTCACTATGAGCACTGAGGCCTGGCTATCAGGATCCCAGTGAGACAGTGAAAACAGTGATAAAACACCCTGACATACACTCACAAACAGGCCAAAAGTGGGGGTAACAAGGCTAGAAAGAGGCTACCTTCTCACATAGTGGTATTGCAAGAGCTTTGCATGCCTCCTTGTTCAGCCTTGGCTGTTCTGCTACAGCTACCTCTAGACATCCTAAGCTGCTAGGCACTGCCTACATTTCACTAAGGTGGATCACTGGACCTGGTATAAGGTGTAAGTACCTCTGGGACCCACTATGAACCAGGCCAGCTTTTCACACCTTCTTGATGCATTTTTCACAGACCTGTATGATTCTGGGGCTTTAAATGATGGGAAGGACACCACAGCCCCAGACACCACTACTAATATATTTTTTTTCATGATATCGTTATGATCCGTATTGCATCAGGCAACAATCCTCTTCACTCCCCTATAAATGCACCCGCACCTGATATTGGCATAGAAGAAGTGCAGCACAGGTTAGCGATTAGAATCGCTGATGTTCACCAATATGGCCTTATGACGATGTATGTCAAGTCAGGAAATACTCCATGGGAATACCTCTTTGCCAAGCACACTGCTATAGGTTAGCAACATTGATAAGGACATATACATAGTAGTGAGGGAGACGAAGAGCAAAGAAGGGACACAAAGAGTGGACAGTGATAAAAAGTATATAGAAATATAGGAAGCGTATGTCCTGAGGGAAACCATGGATGCCCCCCTGGAACATATGATAGAAACCTTCCCGTCAGACAAAATGAAAATACAGAAATATTGTAAGCAATGGCACAGAGATACTAAAGACCATGCCCAGCCATGGCCAAAGGAAGGGACATGTGACGAAGACATAGTTGAACATACACTGACTTACATTAAATCTAAATATCAGAAGAAAAAGAAAAAGAAGAGGGAAGCCATTCTGTCATTATGGCGGGTCTTCTGTGATACGAAGACAAATGTAAAAGTGACAGAGCCTGAAGAGGCAGTGACACAGGTACAAGAGAAACCGCTGGAAAAGGCTGTAAAGGAACCCTCCATATGGACTCCACTCTATTCTGCCAGCTGCAGGTTATCAGGATCCAGTATGGGGTGAACACAAGGAGGACGGGACAGATATGAACGGGGCTGGGGGAATACCCAGTCCCATCCCAACAGCTCCTCTGGCGGGCCATGAACAGAAGAGAAGAGACAGGGCAACACCTAAATTGCAGCACACTAGAGAACAGGCAGAAAGATCCTGGAGCCATGACCTTCTACGAGGGCAATGGAGTACTGGACAGGTC
Source organism: Pleurodeles waltl (assembly GCF_031143425.1). NCBI lineage: Eukaryota > Metazoa > Chordata > Amphibia > Caudata > Salamandridae > Pleurodeles > Pleurodeles waltl. The sequence goes on along the minus strand of NC_090450.1, from coordinate 155,343,443 downwards.
ATTCTAAGGTTGGGAGACACATCTTTGGAAACACTGAGAGAGGCAGCTGGGGATTTGACCCTGGAAGAAAGGGATTGGGAAGACAAAGTAGAGAGATCACGATATGATGAACACCTAGATGAGATGGAAAAGGGAGAAGGGGCAGAAGCGGAAGATGAGGACTGGAACGAAGGGTCTGATGTGGATGAGGATGCACAAGGAAATGACAGAAGCCTGTATAATTTTTGACCTCGACCTATACGAAGGCTACATTTGATAGCAAGAGACCCAGTAGGGACAAATAGAAGGTCAATTTTAAAAACAACAAAATTGAGTCTGACACCCAAAGAAACGATAGATCGAGAAGAGTGTAGTTATTATTGTAAGACCTTCTTAGATGAACTGGCAACTTGGACTGAAAGAGATGGGAGAAAACTGTGGCCCCGACAGGGGTCTTTCCACCCTATAACTTAGCCACGGCAGAAGACTGTATACAGCAGGAACGGGGTGCCCCGGGCTGGAACTATCCATACATGCAGGAGTGCCTTGCAGTCTGGGAGAAGTATGCCAAAGAACCAACTGAAGTAATACATAGTGACAGAGCAGACCTGAGATTAAGCCACAGGCCAGCAGGTTTCCCGTCCATCACCCAGCTGCTCCTCATTTTTAAGGGAGGACAAGTACCAACATACGTGCTCTGGGACAGATGGACAAAGAGAACTTAAAGAGAGCATTGCCCCCACTGTCTGAAGGTGCAGGGAAATGGATAAGGTGTTTTAAAAAGCACACTGCTGGAGTTAACCTCGCTCTGGGCGACGTTAAAAGTTTGCTGAGTTCTCTAGTAGGAGATAAAGTAAATACTATATTTGCGAGAGCAGGACTCGGTCAAGTCACATTGACAAACACGCAGTTTGACGGGACTTCCTTCAACAATGTCCGCCAGCATGTTTGGGATGCAATTCGGTGGACATACCCAGACAGACCAGACATTGGAGCACTTATGTCAGAAAGCATTATGCCAACTGAGGACATTGCATAGTTTATCATGAGAATGAAAGAACGGTGGGTACAGGAAGTAGGATGTAATTGGGAAAATAGGGGAGGAAATGCACTTTTATTTTACAATGTGTTAAGGCGTGGTCTTCCCACCGAAATACAGTCAAATTTAGATGGGGTAGTGGGAATTGAGGCTAAACCATGGCCAGAAATACATGCTCACATAATACGTTATTTTAAATGAAAGCAAGAAAAGGATAAAGAGAAAACAGACCAGGTAGAGAGGGCCACAGCTAAGTTGGTGCAACAGAAACATAAGAAACCGAGCACGGAAAGGGCACTTGTGACAGCACCACCAGCAACAGTCACAACGCCATAGCAAGGGCAGGCACCAGGAGGGCAGATAGCAAGTGATATGCGAGGAGAGAAGGACGTCCATCAGGAGAGCAAGGAACAATGCAGGGGAGAAGACAAGGAGGATACTGAGTGGGGCAGCAGTGTTATTACTGCGGCAAGATGGGTCATTTTCCAAGATAATGTAGGGCTAAGAAAATCGATGAACACATGCAAGGGTGGCCTACCCCGCAAAGACAAGGGGTGAGGCCACCACAGATGCAATGGGGACCACAACAATATGTAAGACAAGAATACCATCAGATCCCCCATGCTCAGTGGGTGGCACCACAGGGGCCTCTGCCACAAAATGGGCCCCAGGGTGGCAGCAATACCATGGGAGGTCAGGCTCAGGTTCCGGTAGGAGGAGTATTGGTGCAAGGAGGTAACCCCTTTCACGCACCACCCCAAGTTTCCAGTATAACTCTCACACCTAACTATGTCCAATGTCAAATCCCACAGGTAACAACCATGTGTCCAATACTATCGGTAACCCACAGGTCAGAAGAGGAACCCACTGTGACGGTAGCCATAGAAGGTCACCATATCAGTTTTTAATCGACACTGGGGCCACCAAATCTTGCATAAATGAAGGAACACTACTACTTTTGTGCATCTCAATGGACACACAAGGGTTTTTGGGGGCTGTTAGATGGGTTCCTTTCCTGTGATCACTAAAAATGACGCACAAATTGACGGGCCATTGTTATATTCCCCAGAGTCACCCGTCAACCTTCTTGGGAGAGATCTAATGAGCAAATTGAATATGACCATCTCAATATTGGAAGATGGATCTATGGTGTTTTATACACCCGGTGTCGCGCTAGGCAGGATATTGTCCCTCATAGCTCATGAGGAATCAGGGCAGCAGGTTAGAGCAGTGTCACTTGATACAGAGGCATTCTTGTGTGGCATATGTGCTCTGATAGCGCACACACCAGCGCTGCAAAGGAAAACAGTGCAGTTACCAAAATAATTATTGTTTAGACCTTATGAACCCGTGGACCCGATGACAGAAAGAGAGGTGATACTTGACATGTCAGTTCTCGAAATAAGATCAACATATGTGGTGCTCATCTCATTCAACAGAAGGCAGGAAATGTGGGCATCAATAGTGTTTACAGATCCCGAGGTCAAATTAGGGGATATCTCAGATAAGGAATTGTTCAGTGAACGCTCCCTGATTGGAACAGTTGTGTTTGAATTGATATCTCCATTAGAATGCAGTTGCAATATAGAACAGTGCAAAAAATGCACAAGACACTACAATTAAAGAGAAAGATCTGGCAAAAGTTCTGGATGTACTGTGGACAAAGGGGCCACATGATGTGGGACTGATCAAAGGAGCTGAGCCTGTGAAAATTACATTGAAACATGGAGCTATATTGCCCAGGATACATCAGTACCCCTTGTCCAAAGAAGCGGAAGAAGGTATCTTACCTACAATTCAGGCATTACTTGGGCAAGGAATGATATATGAAAGATCGCCGATGTAATACGCCAATTTTCCTGATAAAAAATGCCAACGGAGGAACTTGTAGAATGATCAAGATTTGCGCTCTCTAAACAACATGGTAAATACAAACTTGGTCACTCGGGGAAGTAAATGTCTAAACTTTCATGACACTTATAAATATTTAAAAACTGGATGTAATATCCTTGGTGCGGTTCATATCTCTTTTATTTCTTTTAGCTGCAAACAAAAATGTATTATCACTTATCTCCTAAAATACAAAACCTAACTCAAGTATTGCAAAAATAGGTGCTCCTAAAATAATGGTGCAGTGAAAGTGAGTAGTGTGATATTAAAGTGCCAGAGTGTTTATATTCAATATATACAAAATGTGGTTTAAGAATATATAAAAAAAAAGTGAACTTCAGCCAGACCCCTTTATTCCAGGTGTCTTGAAGTCACCTTATCTATTTAATCCCCATATAATATAGTCAACATTTCGACCCTTTGTAAAGGCGTAAAACAATCACGGGTCATCATCAGAAATGAACAATTCTTTATATCGGTAGCACCCATTGTTCAGGGTTTAAAACACAGATTTTCATAAATGATTCTTAGTAGTTTAGGGCAAAACCATCACCATTTCTATAAATTTCGGATTTACCAGCAAATGGCCCTCTAATTGGTCAAACTTCTTAAGCTGGGTGGCACATAGCTAACTGTCAATATTCCATTTAGTATCGCTTTTGTAGGGCGTGCAGAGGGTCGCGTCACTCCTCTGTCTGCCTTTCAGAACAGACGCGGCTCGTATGTCAACATAGTCATTACAGAGTTCCCGGTAGTACCCGATCCATCAGTTATACTGACAAATATCCCCAAAGATGCCATTTTCTTCTCTGTAATCGATTTGAAAAATGCGTTTTTCAGCAATCCATTACATTCAGATATCCAAATTTGACCGGATTCTTATTTAAAGATACGCAATATTGCTACAGGAGGCTCCCACAAGGTTTTTGCGAGTCTCCGAGCATTTTTCTTTTGACAGTTAAAAAAGACTTAGAGAACATTCAATGCAAGAGTACATTTTTATAATATGTAGGCGACATTCTGGTTTGTAGCGCCACTGAAGACAGATGTAGAAACAACACCATTGGCCTCCTCTGCACGCTTGCAGACAAAGGATAAAAAGTTGACAAAAAAAAATTACAATATGTGCAGACAGAGGTGCACTATTTGGGACAACCAATATCTAAAGATGGAAGAAAGGTGACACCTGAAAGAGTAGAAAGCATTAGAAACATGCCCAAGCCCACTACTACCAAACAAATGCAGCAATTCTTAGGACTCTGTAATTACGTGAGGCAATGGGTATTTGATTATGCAACGTTGACAGCACCACTTCTCACTGCATTAAAGGAGTCCCACGCAACAGCAAACAAAATACATTGGACAGATGACAGAGAGACAGCGTTCCTGGAGCTAAAGAAAGCGATCATGAATGCTCCAGTGTTAGATACACCCGACTACAACAAACAATTCTACCTCTTTTGTCATTGTAACAGAATGACAATGACTGCAGTACATGGGACATAAGCCAGTTGCTTACTACAGTGGGCTGCTAGATCCTGTCATGAAAGCCATGTTAGCAAGCCCTGGCTACAGCAGCCTTTGCAGTCCAGAAGAGCACCACTATCGTGATGGAATGACCTTTAACACTGTATGTAGAGCATGCGGTATTTGCTATCTTGCAAAGAGACAAAAGCACTCTCACAACTCAGAGAGTATCTGGGTACGAAGTAATACTTTTATTACCATCTTTGCAAGTGGTCATATGTCACACAGTTAATCCACCAACATTATTTTCCCACCCATTTACTGATGACGAACAAGTACATGACTGTGCAAATTATGTGCCAGAAGAAGAGAGCAAGGTGGGAGAGGACCCCATCCCTGGGAGCATGCTGCTCTTTGTGGATAGCTCTTCTTTCGTAGATGAAGAAACAGGGATTAGACATTCAGGAGCAGCAGTTGTAAGAGCCGTACAGGAGGGATCACTGACACGTTGCAGATAATGAGCCACATCCACTATCCTCTCATTTTTCAGCACAAGCTGCAGAACTAGTGGCCATTATTGAAGCACTGCATCATGCTTAGGGGTTAGAAGTCACCATCCATTCAGATTCAGCATATGTCACCACCACTGTGCATTCTAGCATTCATTAGTGGGAGAGGAGGGGGTTTCTTAAATCTGATGGGTCCCCTGTGATGCACAGAGACTTACTGGCAGAACTGATGCATGTTTTAACTCTACCATCCCAGGTAGCAGTGATAAAAGGTGAGGCACATACAAACAAGCAAGACCTTGACTGGGCAGCCAAGGAGGCAGCCAAAACATCTCCAAATTATATTGAATTAGGAGAGCTCACATTGGAGATGATGTTGAGTAGGCAACAGAATAATACTGAATTATCACCCACGTACACAGAAACAGCACAATTACATTTATGTGAACTGCACGAGCAGGCACAACCACTTTAGAGGGAGCTATGGGAACAGGAAGGGTGCACACAATCACCAACAGGTTTCATCTATAGGAAGGAAAGTACAGGGAAACCAGTATTGCCACAAGTCCTGATGTGTACAGCGCTGGAGCGACAGCATCTCCCCGCACAAACGGCCAAAGAATATCTTCTTGAAACATTACAGGCAGATTGGTTTATCCCACAACTATCTGAAACAATTACTATGTATATTGCTGATTGTGCAGTATGCCAAAAATACAGCCCAAGACCCACACTAAAAGTTAGTACATCAACAATTCCCTGCCCAATAGGTCCATTTAAACATCTGCATTTAGATTTTGTTGACATGATTGATAGATGTAACAACTATAGATATCTAATAGTTGTAGTCTGTCCTTTCTCAAGGTGGATCATGGCAGGACCTCGTGCACATAATGATGCCAAAGCAACAGCTAATTTTTTTATACTAGAAGTAATACCTAGATGGGGAATCGCAGAAGAGATCCGTTCAGATAACGGGACTCATTTCTCTAATGCTGTTTACTAGCACATCTGCACCTCCCTAGGGATAAAACAGAAATTGTCATCTGTCTATCATCCCCAAAGTATAGTGGAGCACCTCAACGGCCTATTGAAAAACAAAATAAGCAAATTGTGTGCTACATACCATAAGAATTGGCTCCACTGCCTTCCGTTAGCCTTGTATGCACTTAGAAATCAGCCAGGAAGTGATTATCACTTAACCCCGCATCAAGTAGTGACAGGGGGTCCTATGCCGAGTCCCTTAACAATAGCAAGGCAGAGGACAGATGCTCATAAAACAGTTGAGGTCTTGGGGGGTGAGATGGGGTGTTATCCGTCTCAATTGTTGAAGTCTGTTAAGTTCTTCTCCAAACAGGTGCAGCGACAGCAGAAGTGCACCACCGCAGCCCAGCAGATCAGTCCAATTCCTGTGGGTCAACAAGTGTACATTTGCAATTTTGTGAGGCGATGGAAAGACAGCAAGTTTGAGGGGCCTTATCTGGTTATTCAGAGCACCCCCACCGCAGTGAAAGTGGAGGGCAGGAAACCATGGATACATCTGTCGGACAGTCGACTGGCCCCCGCTCTGCGTAAAACATCACCAGCATTACAGGTACATTTAGAGGAGAGCAAAGAGAAGGAGGAGTGACACTGTTTTCTTTTAAAGAGAGAGCAGAGTGCCATATGGGCTCTGCCAACAGACATTTAGGGCTCATTGTTTTGTTTTCTAGTTTATGTTTTATCATATTTTCAGCTGTATTACAATGGTATCTTAATTCATGTATAGTATCATGTCCAAATATTGTGTGCTTGCAAAAAGAAGCATATGAATATAAGAACGTATCTCACAATATTAATGGTAGTCTATTAGATAATATGTGGTACCAGCAAATGAAAAAAGTAGGTATGCAAGGCACTAACGAATCTTGCCTAGTATGCTCTTTCATTCCACATCCCAGTGATTCAAATAGATAACATTCATCTAAAGAACTATCTCCTAATGTCACACAGTGTCTTTTAAATCTTTTCCTGTGTAGAATGAGACCACAGACGCAACCTTCACAGGTACAACAGGGAACATTTTTAGTAAACATCACACAGTGTGAGAAAGATGTTGCTGACTTAACTGATGCCTTGACCGACTGTAAACAAATAGAAATGCAGCTGGAGGCAATGGCTGGCGCAGGTGTTCTAAGTTACAAGGGTGATAGGTGGAAGGCTAGACTATTATAGCAGGGATTCCTAGGGGTATCACAACATACTCTTTTTCGTAAGGACTATTCAGCCACACCTAGGCCCAATGATTGTCAGGAAAGGCCATATCTCAAGGTAAATGGCTCAGTATACATCCATGGTCAATGGCACCATGGAGCAACATTTGCATGCAGAGCTCTCTCATTATGGAGATGGAGTAAAAACAATACTAACACACAACAGAACTGTCAGGCTATATGGGATGGGAATATACATAGCCTAACATGGGTAGAAGCACATTCAATTGTTCGAGTGGGCCGAACACCCATTGTGTTTCCTTTATGTTTCAGGGGAAATGGAAAGGTCTTGGTAGGGAAGAACATCAAATGCATCACCACAAGGTATAATGCTGACATGCAATGGGGCACCTCCAGTCTGATAGACTACTATTGGCAGTGTGGAGAATGGCTATACACATGACTTCCTGCAGGATGGAGAGGTCTCTGTTCTTTAGTTATTGTGCACACCCCTTCCTTAGTGATTCCAGGAGTGGATGTTTCGAAGCTACACGACCATCCAATGAGCCGTCCAGCGACCTTGTTACATCATCATCGGAGGCGAAGAGCTGCTGAGTATTTTGGCAATGCAACTTGGGCAGAAATTCCGCAGGACTATCGGTTGTTCAATGATGTCCAGTTGTTTTTTGGAAGCATCCTCCCATTCATCCAGGTGAAAGCCACTGCTTATTGGTTGCAAATAACAAAATGGAAACTGATGAAAGCCATCAATACCACGGAAGATGGTTTCAATGCAGTCAAAGAAGAGTTGCGTGTAGTCCGATTAATGCTTATGCAACATAGGTTTGTGTTAGACTTGATGATGGCTATGGAAGGAGTGGTTTGTGTCAAGGTCGGTACGGCCACTGCACATATGTGCCAGCTAACGATGTGGACAATGGAACAATAACAGAGGCCATACAGACTTTGCATAATCTGCAGAAGAGAATGGTGGAGCATGCGGGTGCCCCCGACGAGTAGTTTCCAGGGTTGTTTTTGTGGATGCAGTCCTGGTTACCAGAATTGCTTAAAGGACTTCTTCCAATACTTGTGGCGCTGCTCTTGATGTATTGTTTGGTTCAGATCATCGTAGGATGTTGTAAATCCAGTAGTCAGAAGTTGGGAGGGATGTTTACTAGTAGATTAATTAGTAAAGTGTGGAAGGAGAAGCAGGATACATACACTAAGGAAGGAAAATGAAGAGAGAGGCCAGGTGCAGGGCACAGCAGTTACAGCCAGTCATCGCATACCACAGATAATTTAGAAGGTCACATACATGAGAGCCTGAGCCACTTTCTGATACCAGTGTTAGGAGGAGGTGTAAATCGTGGCAGATCTGAAGGGGAGACACAAGATGTTTGTGTAAGTTAAGGTTGGTAGAGGGAGGAGGACAAGCCATAAAACTTCAGGGCATTGAAGTAGCATAGGGAGGAAACACAGATAGAATTGCAAGGGTGAGATCAAAAGACACTGTGCTCGTTAGGGTGGTATACGTATATTATCTACACCACAGCTGCATTTTAGTGACAAGTAACCAGATGCTTTTTTAGTGAATTATTGCTTTTGCTAAAATGAATAAAGATAACAGAGAGTTGCACTACTGTGCTAATTGGGAATGTGATAAGTGATGTGGAACTTCAATTGGGACCAAGAGTATAAAAGATGATGTTTGTAAGAGCTGAGTAGAGTGTGGTTTCAGTTACAGAACTGTGCTGTACTCACGGCCGTATTGTATTGGATAAATATACTGCATTGCCATCAGAGTTGTGTCACTTCTCATTTCTTGAAATTCAAAAGCACTAATTAGCACTGTCACAACTTAACACAAGTCAGAAGTAAAGAACCCCCCAACACAACTTTGTTGCATTCATCATATTTCTATAACAAGTGACATGAGAAAATAGTAGTTAATAGATACTCTAATGTAGCCAATTTGATACTGTTAGAAATAGGGACTCTAGTTAGCAGTGGTTTCCAAACTGTCCAACTAGGAACCCTCAATCTAGTCAGGGTAAGGAAGACACAGCTAAGATAAAATGTGCTCACCACTTGATAGCTTGGCACGAGCAGTTAGGGTTATACAGAGGCAATGTGTAAAGTGTTTGTACACACACACACAGTAATCTAGTGAAAACACCACAAAAGTACTCCACACAAGTTTAGAAAAGCAGCCAATATTTATCTGAATAAAAATAACCAAAACAACAAATATCCAACGTACACAAGCAACAATATCACTTTTTAAAAGTTGCAAAGAGTCTTAATCAGCGGAATCTATGGTTGTCTCTTTTTAACATACAGTACCAGGGATATGTCAAAAACAAAGGTGATGAGGGCTGCAGAGTAGGTGAAGAGCCAAGAAACAAAGCAACGCGTCAGTTCCTTACTTCGCAGAGGAGGTGATGCGTTGGTTCCTTACTGACAGTGGAGGTAATGTGTCAATCCTCTCCTTGCAGGAGAGGCGATGTGTCAGTTCCTTTCTAGCAGGGGAGGTGATGCGTCGGTTCCTTACTGGCAGGGGAGGTGATGCATCGGCTCTCTCCTCACAGGAGAGATGATGCATCTGTTTCGAGTCACGCAGCCTCTGTTCCTTGCTGCGGTGCAGGGCCGATGTGAAAATGACACCCAGGGACGATGCGTGGGAAAATCCAGACACAGAGTGATGATAAAGCTGCAGTGGAACAGGTGCTGCGTCGGTCATACAGGCACTGTGTTAGTTCTTCTGCTGTAAGCCAGGCGATGCATTGATTTTCACTTGCAGCAATCCAGTAAGTGGATTTTCTTCCTCAGGACACCAGTTTCCACTTCCAAGGGCCCAGCGGCTGGATTTGGAACCACTTGGCAAGTCAGGATTCTCAGCAGAAGAGTCCAGGCACTGGCAGATGAAGTCTTTGATGTCCGTGAGACTTCTAACAGGTAGGAGGTATGATCAGTTCAATCCCTTGATCAACCTTGGAAAACAGAATATAGAAGGAAAAGTCCAGTCCTTTCACTCCCAAGACAGAAGCAGCAAACAGCAGGCCAGCACAATAAAGCAAAAAGCAGAGTTACAGTTCCTCCTACAGCATCCAGCTCTCATTCCTGGCAGAATGTCCTCGGTCCAGAAGTGTTCTGAAGTTGTGCCATCAGAGGCCCAATACTTATACTCCTTTCTGCCTTTGAAGTAGGCAAACTTTAAAGGAAAGTCTTTGTAGTGCACAAGACCCTGCCTTTCTAGCCCTGTTCAGGTGCATATGTGAGCTCCTCCCACCATTGTAGCCCAGGAAGGCCCATCTGGATATGCAGGACACACCTCAACTCCTTTTGTGTGACTGTCTACAGTGAATTCACAAACAGCCTAACTGTCATCCTGACCCAGATGTGTATTCCACAGCCAGGCAGAGGCACAGAATGGTTAAGCAACTAAATGCCCACTTTCTAAAAGTGGCATTTTCAAACTTACAGTTTAAAACCCAACTTCACCAAAAGATGTATTTTTAAATTGTGAGTTGAGAGACCCCAAACTCCACATCTCTATTTTCTCTCAATGGGAAATTATACTTAAAATATACTTCAAGGCAAACCCCATGTTAATGTTTTGGGAGAGATAGGCTTTGCAATAGTGAAAACTGAATTTAGCTGTATTTCACTATCAGGGCACGTAAAGCACACCAGTACATTGCCCTCCTTTTACATACGCTGCACCCTGACCATGGGGCTACCTAGAGCCAAACTTAGGGGTGACTTACATGTAGTAAAATAGAAGGTTTGGGCCTGGCAAGTGTGTGCACTTGCCAGGTCGAACTGTCAATTTAAAACTGCACACATAGACCCTGCAGTGGCAGGTCTGAGACATGTTAGTCTGTGGGTGGCACATTCAGTGCTACAAGCACACTAGTAGCTTTTGATTTACAGTCCCTGTGCAAACACAGTGCACTTTACCAGCGACTTACTTGTAAATCAAACATGCCGGTCATGGGTAAACTAAGTACCAATACAATTTTAGACAGCGAGCTCTTGCGCTTTAGCATTGATCAGCAGTGGTAAAGTGCCCAAGGTCCTAAAGCAAACAAAAACAAGTCAGAAAAGAATGGAGGAAGAGGGCAAAGGGTTTGTGGATGATCCTCTAAAAACAGCGAGGCCCAACAGATAATAAATAACATTTATTTCTGATAAATACAGAACAGAGCATCATTCTGTCTTTTCCCTAATAAATAAGCTCACCATCCCTGAGAAATGAAAATGTCAAACTAATTTGTGTAATTCTGCTGTAATGTCATGGAATGAGATATATAGGAGAACTATGTCTATCAAGAGGAAATCCCTCTGCCCTCATTTAGCCATTGGTTGAGGGACTGCCTCTGCTATGGCCTGCTCCACTTGGCCACCTTGCTGTTCCACAACTGCTGTCAGCAATTACCCCAGATTGTAATGGAGGGTGTACCATGCAGGAGAATAGCAAGGCAGTGGAAGGTACCAGTATGGCATGGAAGAACAGCCATGCTGATGTCCATTTATTGTTGTGTGGCCCTGAAAGTCCACATGCAAAATATATTGTCTAGATGGGTGTTAGAACTGGCATCCTTGGCATGGTCTCCCCTTGTTTTTTTGCCTTTGCTTTCCATGTTGTGACTGTGTGATGGACTTTGTTTATGTTGGTTTTGGTACTCTGGGCACTTAACCATTGCTGACCAGTACTAAAGTGCAAGTGCTCCCTGTGTAAATTGTATGTGTAATTGGCTTTCTCGTGATTGGCATATTTGATTTACTAGTAAGTCCCTAGTAAAGCGCACTAGAGGTACCCAGGGCCTGTAAATCAAATGCTACTAGTGGGACTGCAGCACTGATTGTGCCACCCACATGAGTAGAACTATAAACATGGCTCAGACCTGCCACTGAAGTGTCTGCGTGTGCAGTTTTTAAACTGCCAATTCAACCTGGCAAGTGTACACACTTGCCAGGCCCGAACCCTCTCTTCTTGTACATATAAGGCACCCTTAAAGTAGGCCCTAGGAAGGCCCATGGACAGGGTTCAGTGTATCCTAAAGGTAGGACGTGTGCTGGTATGTTTTTACATGTCCTAACAGTGAAATACTACCAAATTAATTTTCCACTGTTGCAAGGCCTATCTCTCTCATAGGCTAACATGGGGGCTGCCTTTAAATAACTTTTAAGTGCAGTTTCTCTTTGGGAGCAGATAGAGCTATGGAGTTAGGGGTTTCTGAACTCACAATTTAAAAATACATCTTTTGGTAAAGTTGTTTTTTAAATTGTCAGTTTGAAAATGCCCCTTTTATAAAGTGGGCATTTTCTTGCTTAAACTCTTCTGTGACTCTCCCTGTGTGTGTATTCCCTGTCTGGGTCATGCTGACAGTTGGGCTGTTTGTGAATCTCCACTAGACAGTGACACAAAGGCAGCTGGGGTGTAGCCTACATATCCTGATGGGCCATCTGGGCTAGAGTGGAAGGAGGATTGGTCACTTACACCTGAAAGGGCTGTGCCTGCCCTCATACAATGCAGTCTTCAACCCCCTGGTGTGAGTCAGGAGCCAGGTCTAGGCAAGGCAGGATCTTGTGAACTACAGAGACTTTCCTTTGAAGTTTACCTACTTCAAAGACAGAAAGGGGTATAAGTAGCGGACCCAAAACCTGAGATTTGTTTCTTATTACTTCTGGATTTAAGAGTAACCTCTGCCAAGGAGAAGAGCTGAAGAGCTGGAGGAGGAGTACTGTCCCTTTGCCTGTGACTGTGATTTTCTGGTTTGGCCTGCAGTTGCTGCTTTGACCTGAAAGAGGACAAAGACAGGACTTTGTGATATATTCCTGCTTGTGAAGTGTCTGCAAGGGCTTGAACTGAGCTTGCCTCCTGTTTTGAAGTCACAGGGCCATCAAAGACTTCCTCTGCCTGCACTCTCTGCTGAGACTCCTATCCTGCCAAGTGGTGCCCTATGCAGTTCCTGGTCCCTTGAAAGGTGAAGCCATAGATTGAAATCCATGCACAGGAGACGTGTGGGCAAAATTTTGACACACCACCTGCAAAACGACTGTATAAATGATGCATCACCTGCATCGCGGCTGAGAAATTGACGCACTACCTGTATCATGGCTGGAGAAATGATGCAATAACTGCTTAGGGCTGCTGAAAATGACTCAAACCCCATGCAGCGCGGTTTTCCATCACCATGCAGCTGGATTTCACACACACGTCATCAGTGGGCATCAAAATCAACGTGAACCTGCGTGGATCCGAGATTCCCATCCTGAAATCAACACATCACTCTCTTGCGGGAGAGAAAAATGATGCATCGTCTACTGATCGGAGAAGAAACGATGCACAGCCTGACTTGATAGTAGGGAATCAACGCATCGCTGAGTTTTGTGATGCATGCTCACCCTTGTGGCTTTATTTTTGATGCAGGTTCAGAGAAAACTTTGGAATTCCTAGGGCTTCAGGGTGCAGAAGGCATTTGTGCTACAGTAGATTCTGAGCTGATGATTACACTGTTATAATAGAGTACTGTAGGCTTACACCATTATTTCCCATGACCTATACATCCAAGTAGAAACAATACATACATATTGCAAAATAGTACAAGAATCTTGTGTTTTAGCCAAAAGCTATAGAGGATAAATGTGTGCTTGGAAATGTTTTGAAGAATGAAAACACAATATTCCCATGCACTCAAATGGGGCTTTGTTAACTGCAGACAGCCGAGGAAAAGCACGTGGGATTGAATACATTTCCAAACACAGCACACAATAAAGATTTTATTAGACCATCTCTATACAATGTTAAGTCTTTTCTTTATGTTTAGTTTCTATTGTTTGCCTCTTTATATGCATTGATAGTAGCAACAATTGCTTCCCATGTTTTATTTGCTTCAATAGTCCATAATAAATATGTGTAAATACAGCACTGTTGTATTTATTGATTTCACAAAGCCAAGTTAGGCCTAATCTAAACATACCCTATAGGATCCCCAGCAGATCTGAAAGGTTAATGTTTACAATCCTTCTCAGTGAAACAGTGCATATGTGTGTGGGGTGATGGAAGCTCTGTCTTTTCACTCTTCTCTGCAGGTCCACAAGTTATTGCCAATTATTGGGGGCAATAAACATCTACAACATGGAAAAATTATTTTCTCACATCAGGAGAACTGCTTGTACTCACACTTGTAAATCAGTATCAGGTATTGCATCAAGGAAAGTTGCCCACTCAACAATTTAGAGCTATCAAAACAAGTAGCACTAACATGTCCGAGAGACAGTGTTCACTCTGATTACCACTATTTCCGAATGTATTCAAGAATTATTTCTTATTAACATAACAATCATTACATCTAAAACAATTCTGTGGAAGTTAAGTTTTAATTTTCTATTAATTCTTGTACTTTAATCCTTTGACTTTTTCAACTCTCATATCGATTTAAGGAGTTAACTTGTTGTGTAGCCATTTTAGTTATAGCTCCATGCACGTTATTTTAGCATACTAGGCCTGCCGCTGTGCACTTTAACCTAGATATATTTTATTCAGCTCTGTTTTACTTTAGCGGTCTTTTTTTCTTTCTCTCTATTTAGCTGTTTTTGCCTAGGCCAGCACTACGTTCTCAAACAAGACATTCTTGCTCACTCTGTGCTTCTTCCAAGGCTGCAGTAAGATAAGTTGCCAGTGAACGTGGTACACTTTTTGTCTCTGACATTTATAGAAAAACACATATCATTACGTAGGGATATTTTCTCAGAACATCAGCTGTTTTATTATTAAAAAGACCTCCCTGTCCATTACATGTTAGAGGGAGATTCCAGCCAGAGAACCACGACTGTATGCTGATTGCTAAACGCTTGCTACAGCTGCTTATGGAGACTTCAGGGCTTTGCTCAGGTATGAGGGACGTTTTCCCTGGGGAACCTGGAGGGCAGAATTAGAGCTTAACACGCTGTGCTCTATTATAGCCTAGGTAGGAATTATTCTATTGAGTCTAGTGACAATATG
The DNA here is from genome assembly GCF_031143425.1 of Pleurodeles waltl. NCBI lineage: Eukaryota > Metazoa > Chordata > Amphibia > Caudata > Salamandridae > Pleurodeles > Pleurodeles waltl. Next base: position 155,328,356 of record NC_090450.1, on the reverse strand, counting down.
GTAGCGTTATTTCTATGCTTTACTCTCTTTGTCACAATTATAATCTTGTCATGCTGTATCGTCCTGTTTATTGCAACACATGCTTTGCTATCTAAGATGCAGTCGCTTCATTAAAACCTTATTGAAACATATGCTGCCTCTGTTTGTCATTGTGTATGTGAGACTAATGTAACTGAGATATACGGATGAGACCTGAGTGACCACGGTTTCTCTGAGAAATCAATTATGTCATGCGCTCAGCTGCCCAATCATCCCTGTACTTGAGTGGAGATGAGGCACTGCTAGTTAGCCGGAGCAAAACCCGAATTGGGGCGACAGGTGTCACTTGTAGTGGGTCAGACTCAGTCTCCCACACCAAAGGCGATTCTGCTGCTCAAAACTTAGTAGTCTCATTAGAATAATGAGAGCCTACGCGACATGGCACCCAACGTTTGGTCAGGCTCTAATTTTCAGGTCCTCCTGAGTATCTCTCACTATATACAAAGACACCTCAGTAATTTATACGGAGACATCCGTGGTATTGAGGATTTCCTCCTCAGCTAAGTAGGGAACACCTATCTGACGCTGGAGGTTGTTCAATCTTGAATCCTAAAAGGAAAATCCTCATTTGGTGTGCCTATCTCTGAACAAATTTACCATCTAATATGGCGAATCCACATCAGGTAGCAATTGCAGTCAATATGAGACAACGCCTGACTGCACATTTATTGGCAAATGGCCTAATAGCCTGGGGGTTCCAGTCACATTTGTGGTGGACGCACATGCAGCTTATAGAACAGAACTCTTCTATTCTTGGGTCACATTTCCAGCAGTAGATGGGAACATGAACACATTTCCTCACTATACACCTGGAAACATACCTGGACAATACAGAGCGTACGCATATTTCTTATCAAGAACATAATAATTGGCTTGATGGCACCCTACCCCACACAATTCTACCAGTTAGGTTAGGTTAGGTTCTTTAAGTAATGATGGTCCTACCTGGCCTTTATTGGCTACTTATACACCTCACCCTGCTGCAGCGAATCTAGCGGTAGCTGAAGTCAGTCGCTTATACATTGAATTGACGGCAACATACAGACGACTAGTACAGTTTGTAAGGTAAACATTAAATACAAACCAAGCACGTGCTGCTCCAGCGCAACCACATGCAGTGACGCCAGGCATCAACCCTGCAACTGTACATTTGATCATGGGTAAGGTACCCCCCCCCAACGAGAAGAAATTCCGTTTGGGTTAACCCAAAAAATAAATGCTCTGGAAGCAGTATTTCCCAATATGCGGCGGCCTCAGGATAAACATAGAATACTAACAATGTGCTTGCCATTTGGGATGGTTCCCACAATAGATAACTGTAATACATGGGGCACAGTATTTGCCTCGCTCTATACTACTGCACACCGTACACCAACACTTGCCAACTTACCGGAAGTGTTGAAGCAGATTCAAGATGAATATAGGGCTGCCCCGGCCCTGGATTTGGGGATGCAATTAATGGGCAACTTTGCCAGAGTATCCACAATTATTTTAAGTAACCTTAAAGGGACAGCGGTCGCACTAGCGGTGCGCATGCAGCTCCGGGATGTTCCTCAACAGGATCAAGAACGTGAGCTGCCAAAGATTATTGCAGAGACCTACTCGAGTATTGGTCGATTTAGTCTGGGGGCCAGACCAATAAAACCTCAATTTCAGTGTAAATCTAATAAAGATTTTACCAAGCAAGCTCCTGAGGGTAATAAGAAACGCTGGGATAAAAAAAAAAACTCACAAAAAAGAAAGGGAAGAATCTCCGCGCATGGAGACCCCGCAGAATAGATATAGACCCTCATTACAACATTGGCGGTAAATGCCGCTTACCGCCGTGCAGAAGACCACCAACACACCGCTGCGGCGGCGGAATTCCACTACAGCTATTACGACCCACAGGCCGGAATATGCCAAAATCCAGACACCCACACAAGTGCGCCACACCAAATGTCAGTGATAAACTGGCGATAACAAAACCGACACCGCCACGCCAACAGGAATACGCCCACACTATCACGACCCACGAATCCACACGGCGGTCTTTCAACCGCGGTATTCTATTGGCGGTACACACCGCCACGCTCAAAATACACACACATTTACAAAACACAACCACATTGGACAATTCAAAATACACACACCTGATACACATACACACACCACTCCCACACACCCAATACAATATAAAACACACACCCACATAACTCACAAACCCCTACAACAAAAATTGCGACAGAAGGCCAGAGAGAGACACCACCAGAAACAACACCAGCATCCACAGGCACTCAACACCATCACTCACACAACATCCACGCACCTCAGACAACACACACAAACACATCCCCTCACACATCACAACACACACCACCCTACACATCACCCACACCACATCATGGCACCGCAAAGACACCCCGGGTTCTCTGAGGAGGAGCTCAGGGTCATGGTGGAGGAAATCGTCCGGGTAGAGCTACAGCTTTTCGTATCACAGTTGCAGCACACCTCCATAGCTAGGAAGATGGAGCTATGGCGCAGAATCATAGACACGGTCAACACAGTGGGACAGCACCCAAGAACACGGGATGACATCAGGAAGAGGTGGAACGACCAATGGGGGAAGGTGCGTTCCGTGGTCTCAAGACACCAGATTGCAGTTCAGATGACTGGCGGCGGACCCCCACCTCCTCCCCCACAACTAACAACATGGGAGGAGCAGGTCTTGGCTATACTGCATCCTGAGGGCCTCACAGGAGTAGCAGGAGGAATGGACTCTGGTAAGTTAAATCTTAACTATTACATCCCCCACCTTACCTGCATGCTATCACATACCCCACCCTCACCCTCACCCCATCACTCCAACACCTCACATATGCCCCAATATCACAACCCACACATCCCAATACCAAGCCCTGCATGCACCACCAAATCAGGGACACCAATCACCAAAGCATGCCCACTACAGATACCCACACAGACCCCAAACCAAGTATCACACAAGGTCCTAGACAAGAATGCAAGCACTGGAGTACAGGGTCACCCACCAATTGCACACAATGGCACACACAGATGCAATAATCATACATTTACACCCTTGCAGGACCCCTACCCAATGTCACTGGACAGGAGGTTCCAGACATGTCAGTCTGTGCTTTCACAATTGTGTATTTGCAATAACTAAGGAAAATAGCAATGTTGATTGTATTGTCAACATACCTATGTCACACAGCTCTAGTCCATGAGGTAATATAGCAGAGGTCACACAGTGGGACCCGCATCTGTGAAATGGAAAGGCAAAGTGACAGGTCAGGGTCCATACACTGGGTGAAAGTGACAGACACATGATAGGTCCAACAATTGTATGAGATGTGTGAGCCAGTGATATCTTCTTACCTATTGCTGGATAACGTTGTTTCTGTTGTCAATATCCTCTTCTTCTGCCTCCTCTTCTTCACTGTCCACAGGCTCCACAGCTGCCACAAGACCTCCTTCTGGACCATCCTCCTGCAGAAAAGGCACCTGTCATCGCAAAGCCAGGTTGTGCAGCATACATCAGGCTACGATGATCTGGCACACCTTCTTTGGTGAGTAGTAGAGAGAACCACCTGTCATATGGAGGCACCGGAACCTGGCCTTCAGGAGGCCGATGGTCCTTTCTATCACTCTCCTAGTTTGCCCATGTGCCTCATTGAAGCGTTCCTCTGCCCTTGTCCTGGGATTTCTCACTGGGGTGAGTAGCCATGACAGGTTGGGGTAACCAGAGTCACCTTAAAATATCGAGGGACAACTGTTAGACACACACTAACCCTTAGGGACAACCCCAGATCCAGACAACTATTCACAGTGTATAGGGTCCTTGTCCTCACCTATTAGCCACACACGGTGCCTCTGGAGTTGCCCCATCACATAAGGGATGCTGCTATTCCTCAAAATGTAGGCGTCATCCACTGAGCCTGGAAACTTGGCATTTACATGGGAGATGTACTGGTCGGCCAAACACACCATCTGCAAATTCATTGAATGGCAGCTCTTCCGGTTTCTGTACAACTGTTCACTCCTGCGGGGGTACCAAGGCCACATGTGTCCAATCAATGGCACCTATGATGTTGGGGATATGTCCCAGGGCATAGAAGTCACCTTTTACTGTGGGCACATTCTCCACCTGAGGGAAAACAATGTAGCTGCGCATGTGTTTCAGCAGGGCAGACAATACTCTGGACGACATGTTTGAGAACATAGGCTGGGACATCCCTGATGCAATGGCCACTGTAGTTTGAAAAGACCCACTTACCAGGAAATGGAGTACTGACAGGACCTGCACTAGAGGGGGCATTACTGTGGGATGGCGGATAGCTGACATCAGGTCTGGATCTAACTGGGCACACAGCTCATGGATTGTTGCACGATCAAGTCTGTAGGTGACTATTACGTGTCTCTCTTCCATTGTCGACAGGTCCACCAGCGGTCTGTACACCGGAGGATGCCACCATCTCCTCACCTGCCCCAGCGGACGTGCCCTATGGACGAGAACTGCGAGCAGAGAGTCAGCCAACACTGAGGTATTAAAAAAACGTTTATTGCACACATTTGTCAATCCGCAATGTGCCTCTCACTGTGTGTCTGCAAGGCCTAGATAGGTGTGAAGCATTTAAAATTAATGCCATGTGGCCCCCCGAAAAGGCAGCTGCCTGACCTGTAAGGTGGGACAAGGGGATATGAGGTAACTGCGCTGGCGTTCTACACCGTCGCGGTAGGCGGTCAAAGACCGCAGCGCAATCCTGCATTGGTTAACATTGGACCCTATGGGTCCCAGGAGCCAATGATGATGACGATGTACGCCGGCGGTGACGGTACGGACCGCCGTGGAAGTGACCGCCATTTTCTGTCTGTTCACTCACTTGATACCTGACCTTCGACAGGAGAGGACCTACACTGCAAGTGCTGCTGTGACCTCAGTCTGGAAGCGACGATGGCTCATGTGTCTGGGGAAAGGGCCCCTGCCTTCACTTCGGAGGAGTTGGAGAAGTTAGTGGATGGGGTCCTCCCCCAGTACACGCTACTCTACGGTCCTCCAGACAAACAGGTGAGTACACTATGAGCATTCTGTATCGGCAATGGCTGTTTGGAGTGGTGTGGATGGAAGATACAGGGGGGGACTGAGGCCTGCATGAGCGGACGGTGAGTGTATGTGCATCAGGGCAAGGGTGGGAATGTGGGTCAATGACTGTGATGGTCCGGACAGTTAAAGATTTTCCTTTTTCCCCTGTACTATTCCTGTAGGTCAGCGCCCACCAGAAGAAGGATATTTGGTGTGCCATCGCCAAGGACGTCTGGGCCCTGGGGGTCCACCACAGACGGAGCACCCACTGCCGTAAAAGATTCGCCGCTGGAGCAAGAAGATGGCGGAGGCCCAGCTGGGGATGGCCTTCCAATGTGGGAGGGGTGCACGTCGCACCATGACCCCCCTGATGTACCAGATCCTGGCGGTGGCCTATCCGGAGTTGGATGGTCGCTTGAGGGCATCACAGCAGCCACAAGAGGGTGAGTACAGTCACATCCATCTGACTCTGCGCACATTAAGAGGTGTCTTGTTGGGGGAGGTGGGCTGTGGGTTCCCCTAGGCCAGGGTGAGTTTTGTAGGCAAGGTCCCTTCGTGAGGCAGACTATGTGGCACACCAACCCCACCAGTGGTAAGAGCCAACTACACCTAGTCAGGCTCCTGTGACTTCCATGTGTGCAGCAATCGGGCGTAGTCCTTGTACCCCATGTCCATGTGATCAATTAGGGAACTCTAAGTGCATGGTGTAGTGCAGAGGGCTGCTGTGTCTGTAGTGTCTGCCAACGGTAGTGATATTGCATGCACTGAACATGTCTTTCTTCTGTCTTTATCCCACCCTTTTTGTGGTCTCCCTGTTCTTGTATTCATTAGCATCATCAGGCAGAGGAGCAGTGGCACCGGAGCAGGAGGGAGCTGCATCCCACATGGCCCTGGAGGGAGTCTGAAGCCACCAGTGGGACGGAGGGCGAGGGGAGCTCCATGGCAGGGACCGGAGGTGACATCAGCGACAGCGACTCTTCCTCTGATGGGAGCTCCCTTGCTGAGGCGGGCCCCTCTGTGCCCCCCGCATCAACAGGTACAGCCGCCACCACCCCTAACAGCACCGCCCTCCCAGCAGCCCCTCAGCGTGTGTCCCGTGGCCACTCACCTAACAACCACCAACAGACATGGGTCCGAACCGCCAAATAATGAACCAACTTAAACACAGGCATTCTGAAAACCAATCACCGCCAGCAGGGGAGGGCCGACAATTATGCCAGAGCCCACCCACAAGCCGACAGAAAGGCCCTACCTGCCCATCAAATAATGAAGCACTAGACTGCTATCAGTTCCGGGGCGGGAACCACCGCCATGCAAAGCCAGGCAGAAATGAACCAAATATAAGGAAACACTCACCGGAGGCTCACACAACACGCCAAAGCAGACATGGATAGAGAGTTGCAGCCATGCCAACCCTGCTCCTTGCCATGTACCTCCACAACTGAGATCGCCGACGAAGATGACGATGGTAAGTACCGCAACCTACTAAAAAAGGGAAGAAAGGGCACAGTTACATACCCATGCAATGCTCCCACAACCCTTCACAGCAGTACAAACCATACACCCCACAGCAAGAGGTACTTACCCGACACAAGGCAAATCCAACCTTGTCAAAGTGCACACTTGTGCTCAACACCCCCAAACAATGAAACAATAAACCACGAATCCAGAGTGTGCCATAAACACCACAGGCCACACATTAACATTTATTCTGCGCAATGAGCAATATAAGTGCAACATAAGAGCAATGGTCAGTCCACAGTAAGTAGTCCGATGGGCCACAATGGCCCCAACTTGACTCCCACAAGTGCAGCGGTACTCCACCTCATAGGGGCAACAATGGGGCATCCAGGCACCTCAGGGAACAGGGGCAGGGGTGGTGGGGGTGGGGACTTACGACTGGGAGGGGGTTCTTAGATTTACGTTTGGAAGGAGGAGGGGGCTTGGGTTTTGTGCTTACAGCTGGTGGAGCGGACTTGGCCTGGGGTGCGGCAGATGTTCCTGGGCCAGCACAGGGTCTCTTCTTCACAGGGAGGTAGCACAGGAATGGGAAGGGCGGACAGGGGCGGGCTGTGATGTGGGAGGAGTGGTCAGGGCAAGGAGTTGGGCACTTTCAGGGATTCAACGGGGTGGGCCAGTCAGTTCAAATAGGTCTACACAGGATAGGAAAAGTTTCTTAGGTGCAATTGGAGTGGGCCTGGAGGGAGGCATGGGAGTGGAGGTAGAGGGAGTGGCTGTAAGAGGTGTAGGTGTGCGTGACGTGGGTGCAGGTGACTGGACAGTATGCTGAGGTGTAGTGGATGTGTGATGGGTGGGTGTTTTGATGCTTTTGAGTGTCTCGGAGGAGGGGGGGTGGACACAGTGGGACAAGACAGGCTGCCAGTGTAAATGTATGTTGTCTGGGTGTCTGCAAGTCTGGTGTGTGTGCTGCATGTGTTCTAAAGTCGTTGTAGTGAGTGCACATGTAGTGTCTGGGGTGCATGAATGGATGTTTGATATTGTGGTGACTGCAAGAATAGGGTCAACAGCATTGAATGAGTGTGCAATGCCTGTGGGTGTGCATGTAGAGGGGACAGACAGGGAGGCGAAAGAGGTGGACACACTGGGGGAAGTGGATGTTGGTGTGTGTGCATGTGTATGTTGGCTGTGTGTATGCCTGTGGTGGGAGGTGTGGTGCTTGTGTTTTGAAGTGTGCTTCTTGTGTGTTGAGGATTGTGCCTGCATGTCAGAAAGTGTGCTTTGGACGGGTGAAGGGAGTGGGTTGCTGTAAGGGATAGAGGTGGTTGGAGGGGGGACCAGGGATATTGGCTGCCGTCAAAGAGGAGGCCAAAGCCTGAAAAGATCTCTGTAGCCCAGATACGTCACCATGAATGCCATCCAGAGAGGCATTTGTCTGCTGCACCTCTGATGCTTGCACCTGGATGGCATTGACGATGGTTGTCTGCCCTACAGAAATGGTTCTCAGGAGGTCAATAGTCTCCTCCGTGAGGGCAGCAGGACTGACTGGTGCAGGGGAGGAGGTGCCTGGGGCGAAGGAGATGCCCACCCTTCTGGGTGAGCAGGTACGGGCAACTCGGTGGTGAGCAAATGGGAGGGTGGTGATGGTATGGGGCTGGCAGAAGATGACACAGAAGGGGTGGGCCCACTAGGGTCCGCCACCACCAGGGAGCTCCCATCGGAGGAGGTATCAGGGTCACTACCTCCAGTGGTAGTTGCCTCCCCCTTGGTACTCCCCTCACCCTCTAACCCACTGGTCCCCTTGGCGTCAGATGACTCTGCTTCTGAGGAACTGTGGGCCACTGCATTCACACTCGCCATGGCCTCAGCTCCCTTGCCAGATGATGCTGATGTACACAGACAACACAGGAGAACAGGAATGGGGAGACAAAACAGGAGAGACACCTGTAAATAGCTGAATGGAGGTACATAAGTGGTTGACATATACACCCACCCTGACAATATTCCACCAGGCAGAACCTACCACTATACACATGGCTATGCCCCTGACTAGTGGCCACAACCCTCCTCCACAGCCATTCCCCACATCACTGAAGGACCTGATGTACTGCAGACTTAACCCTTACACCCCTACTCCCCACGGGGGCCATTATGTAGCTGGACATCAGTCAGAGTCCCTGCCACTAGACAGCATAAATTCGACCGCACACACACACATCCATCAAGGAGCCAAAGTATGGTATTTGTACTCATCCCCTTGTGACTGCTGTGCAGCCTTCAAGCGCCCATCCAGGTCCGGGTACACCACCACCAGAATGCGGCGCATAAGGGGGGGGTCAGTGCCCAACAGGCACCCCTTCCTAGTTAGGAAGACTTCCCCATCTGGGAATCACAGATCTTCCTCGCCCAGCGCCGGAGGTCCTCCCACGCTTCCTGCAGTGCGTGCTCCGCCGATTGGAGACCCCCAGGGTCCGCACCTCCCTGGTGATGGCATGCTAAAGTCCCCTCTTTTGGTGGGCACTTACCTATAAGGGACACACAGAAAAAGTAACATTGAGGTCAGACAATGGCCAATAATATAAAGCTGGCTATATGTCCAATATGGGACGGACATTTCAAACAGCCTACCACTATTACACACATCCATGCCCCACAATCCTCCTACTCACCTGTACCTCTGGCTAACCGTAGAGATTGACGTACAGGAGCATGACCCTGCCACGAGCTTCTCCAATTCCTCATTGGTGAAGGCCGGGGCCCTTTCCCCTGCCACACGTGCCATTTCCATGACCAGAGGCAGGAAACAGCAGTACACTCAGTGGAGTACCTGCATGCACGAGATCTGGGAGTCAAGTGAAGTTAGGGTGACGAGTTCGCGTACGCACCACGGCAGTGTGCACCGTCACCGCCGGCAGTGGTGATGCATGCTAAGAATGCCCATTTACAACCATGTTCACCAATGACTATGCACACAGCGGTAAACACCGCCTTATGCTATTACGTCAACCGCTAGCGGTATGAGGTCACTTCCACCACAACACGTCTGGATTACAGGGGGCAGACATTTTGGCCTTAACTATGCAGTTGTAAAACAAAACACTCATCAGCACCATGCAGGCCCTATTGTACCCTGAACACCCATAGGCATGTAACAATATACATTACCTCACCTGAACAGTCCTGATATATCATTGTGGTCATGTTGCTGTAAAGTCACACATACTAAGCATTTGTGTCGTCGACAGTCATGCCAGCAGTGCTGAATAAGAAACAAAGGCCCGTATTTATACTTTTTTAGCGCCGCATTTGCGCCGCTTTTTGACGCAAAAAACGGTGCAAACATACAAAATACAATTGCAGCGCTAAAAAAGTATAAATATGAGCCAATGTGTTCAGATGTATGTGTGTTTCTCACATGTGTTCTCAACTCCTCCTAGGTACAGACCCTTGTGACGAGGGAGGGCCCATTAGTGTACAGACCACTTGTTGATTTGCGGACCTTGGTGGAGTGTCACATCATTATCAATTACAAACTCACTTGTGCTACTATTCATGAACTTTGTGCATTACTGTGTCCAGCACTGAGACCGGCTAATTGGAATCAGCATGCCATCCCTACTGAAGTACAGGTGCTCTCTGCACTCCATTTCCTGGCCATGGGCTCATTTCAAGTGACAGTGGGCATGGGTGCAGGTTTTTCACAGCCAACGTTTAGCATTATACTGTCCAGATTCCTGAATGCATTTGTATGATACCTGCAGTCCTATGTGAGGTTTCCCCAAAGTGCTGACCTCCCTGCCATCAAGTCGGACTTCTATGCCTTTGCCAACATACCCCGTGTGATAGGTGCCATCGATGGCAACCACATAGCTATCATCCCCCCAAGAGTCAATAAACAGGTGTACAGAAACAGGAAGAACTTTCATTCCATGAACATTCAATTGGTGTGTCCTGCGACCATGTTCACATGTGAATGCCATGTTCCCTGGATCAGTCCATGATTCCGTTGTGCTAAGGAACAGTAGTGTGCCACACAAGATGGAAAACTACAAGGGGACAGGGGATGGATCATAGGTAGGTATTTTCTGACACTTATTGCCACATAGCAGACAGACAGGCTGTCTGCCACAGAGGGTTGTCATTGACAGTCCTGCTTTGCCCCCTTTTTTAGGTGATTCTGGCTACCCCAACAAGCATTGGCTCCTGACACCAGTGAGGAATCCTGGAACAGATGCAGAGAGGAATTACAATGAGGCCCATGGATGGACTAGGAGGGTGATAGAGCGCACAATAGGTCTCCTGAAGGCTAGATTTAGTTGCCTACATATCTCTGGCAGTTCCCTGGCCTATGGGCCTGAAAAGGTGTGTAGAATTGTGGTGGCCTGCTGCATGCTGCACAACGTGGCTGTGAGGAATTCTATCCCCCTCTTGGAGGAGGAAGGTCCTGTATATCCAGACCTGCTTCTTCAGAGAGGGGATGTGAGTGATGGCGATGATGAGGAGGGGGGAGATGTACATTCCAGGACCCAACTGATGCAACTCTACTTCCAGTAACTATGTGGGACTAATCAATGAGATTGCTGTCTGTGCAGCATACTGTCAGTGTGCCTTTTCATCTAGGGGGGTGTTGGGTCAAAAGTCATTGTCACTGTGACCAGTTCTGCATAGGACAGGTAACACTATAGTATAATAGTTCGACACATCTGTAGGCACAACAACATGCTATGCTTGTGGTGCAATTCCTGCTACTCAGATAAGAATAAATGATTTAGAATACAGTTGCATCCATAGTTCACTTTGTTTAAACATAATGACAGGGGACATTGTAATAGGTGAACTGGTGTTTTACTTGGTGCAGGGATTACATTGTGCAGTTTACAGTACTGGGAGTGGGCTACTGGTTGTTGTATAATATGGCAACATGATCGCAGCATTTGTTGGCAGTAGTGGTATGTCCATCTATGTTTTCCAGTGTTTGTTGTTGTTTTCACACGGTTCATTGGTTCAGTGGGACACTTGGAGGACAGTTCTAGCCAGAGTCACTTCTTTGAGGGGGCCTTGGTCTTGGCAGGTGTTCATGACCCATATCTGGGCCTGAGGGACCATTTGAGTACCTGGTGTTGGCCTGTACGGGCTGAGATGCATGTCTCCTGTGTGTCCTGAGATAGTGGAACATGTACAGTTGCTGCTGCTGCTGTTGTTGTCCGGTCTGTACCTTGGCCTGTAGTAGGGGCTTCCTGGTCTGTGTGGGCCTCAGACTGTGTTGGGACAAGGTGCAGCAAAGCATCTGCTATGGTGGCCATTGTGGCATTGTGCAGTTTCCACTGCACTGCTCCATGGCCTCTTGGTGGAGTGCTACCTGCATCCTTTGACTCTGCTCCAGCATGGATACTATCTGGGCCAATCTGTCCTAGGTATGGTGATATGCTCCCAGGACCTCAGAGATTACATCCTGGGCTGCCGCATCAATCCTCTGGCCTCCCCCCCGGGCCAGTGATGCCCTCCTAGCGGGCCTTGCCCCCTGTGCCTGTGTCCCCTGCACAGGTCTGGCGGTACCACTTGTACTGGGGCCATCGTCTTCCTGCCTGTTGGTATGGGGTGACTGTGGCCTCTGTCCATGTGTTCCACCAGTCTGTGGCCTGGATACACAGGTGTGGGGACGGTTGCCCTGGGCTGATGTTGTTAGCTGGGTAGTAGGGGTGTCAGTGGTGTCCTGGGTGGGGCTGCTGGATGATGACAGTCCAGGACTGCGTGAGGAGCCAGGTGATTGTCAATGTCGAGGGTTCCATCCACAGTGTCCTGGGAGGTGCCTCTGTCTCAATGTGGGGCACTGCCACTCCTTGTCCTGTCCGTCAGGGTGGCATGGGTGGTGGTGCCTTTTGGGGGTAATGGTAATGTCTGTTACAATTGCATGATCGGATGGGGTGCACAGGACTGGGCTGTTTTGGGCAGGTTTTCACACTTTGGGGCCATGCCGGGTGCCTTTGTGAGGTTTGCATTGCATTTTGCTTTGGATGTGGGGGTGCCTTGTTGGTGGTGTAGTCCCTTTGTGATTCCTTGCAGGGGTAGGTGGCTGTGCACAGTGGGAGGGATGTGGGTCTGTTAGTGGGTTTGTGGGCATGCAGGGTGACTGGATGTAGTGATTGTGGCCAGGGTGGGTTAGTGGTCCTGGTGGCTGTTGGAGGGATGGGGTGGTGCATGCATTACAGGTGTAATGGATATGGGGGTAAATGTAGACAACTTACCCGAGTCTATTCCTCCAGTGAGTCCAATGAATCACTCAGGGTGCAGGTTGGCCTGTACCTTTTCCTCCCAGTCAATGTAGTCGGGGGGTGGGTGGAGGTCCTCCCCCAGTCTTCTGGACTGCAATGTTTTGCCGGGATGCCATGGACCTGACCTTCCCGCGAAGGTCGTTCAATCTCCTGCAGATGTCGACCCTGGTGCGTGGATGGTATCCCACTTCATTGACCTTGTTGACTATTGTCTGCCATAGCTCCATCTTCCTGCCGATGGGTGTGTGTTGGACCTGTACCCCGAATAATTGTGTCTCGACCTTCAGTATCTCGTCCACCATGGTCCTTAGCTCCCTTTCTGTGAAGCGTGGGTGTTTGGGGATTGCCATGGTGTGTGCTGTGAATGGTGTCTTGTGTGGATCTAGGTGAGGGTGCTCTTGTGTGGTTGGGAGTGTGAGTCGTGTGATGTGGTGTTCAGTGTCTGCCTGTAGTGTTGCCTGTCTAGCTTTTCCTATTGGCGATGCAAAGGATTTTGGGGTGTGTCTGTGATATTTCATAGGGTTGTAGATGTGTGTCAGGTGTGTGGGTTTCAAACTTGCCAATGTATGCATTTCTTACTGTTGGGTCCACTTGCCGCCCATGGTGGTCTGTACCCCCAATGGTCGTTTGGCTTCCACTGACTGCCGCAGTGATTTGTGCTTCATTATTTGGAGAGCGGGGGATTTGTGTGCTCGGCGGTGGCGGGGTGGGTGGTCCAGCATTTCTGCCGACAAGATCCTGGCGGTAGGAAGATTTTGTCAGTTTCTGATGTTTGCATCATTAAACGGCGCGTTTCTGTTCAATGCCAATGGCGGTCTTCTGTTCGCCTTCACCACGGCGGTCGACAGTGTTTACCGCCGTGTTCAATATGAGGGCCTTAAACAGTCATACACGCACATATGCCATCCAAAACTCACATAGCACAGCACTTATGAACAACATGGTGCGCAAAAAATATAAAACAACACTGGATATTTCCAATGGTTTCATCTGCCAAAATATAGAGCCTGAGAGTTGAGACTTAACAAGTTTCAGCGCACTAGGCTCCCAGAAAAAATTCTGTTGAGAGGTACCAGAACAGTTCAGGACTGTTTGCATCTTGTGTGACTTCAATATTGCACGACATTGACCCTGAAGCATTGTCTTATGTAGATGATATTTATCTCACAGATAATGAATTGCTGTCATTTAAGACGGGTAGCCTGCATTGTTGCGGGATTTGCTGAATTTGGCTACAAATTCAATTAAACAAAAAAACAAAAATAGCCTTCCTTAGCTTCCTGTTTCTGGGATATGAGCTATCGAGTGAAGGAAAGAGCCTAGTGCCCCAATTCTTAGAAAAATGTGCACAATTACAACCTCCAAATACCATTAAAAAACTCCAACCTCTATTGGGTATCCTACATTTTGGCAGAACTTACATTCCAGACTATGCAACACGCATAAAACCTTTATATGACTTAATACGTCCTGACTTTTCAAGTAAATTTTGGACAGTCGAACATACACGCATTCTCAGAGACCTGCAGACAAATATGCTTGCAGCAGAACGTTTACATGCAAGGGACAACAAAACACACTTGGTCATCAGGGTAATTGCTGGTGCCATTGGTTTAACCTATGTAACCTTTAACGAGGGTGAGACCGTCCTGATTGAATACAAATCACATTTGTACTCAGCACGAGAACAACACTTTGCTCCCACTGAGAAAATTCTCACTGCTGTAGAGATGGCTGTCATTAAAGAAAGACCTCTAGCTCGGCAAACGCATTATTGTTGTGTCTCCAATTCCAGCCCTTGAGGCTGACACCAAAGCCAGCGTTCCAAACGCTAAAGCATTACATCCACGTTGGATACAATGGGCCACATCTTTGACAGCCACTGATGTAGACTACATTTTTGAGCCAAAATTAAAAACTCAAGAATTTTTGCGATATGAACTAGAATACCCAGTTCCAGCAAACACACTGCCTATTGATCAATATCAAATAGTCATGTGCATAGATGGATCAGCGCAACCTGCAATTGGCACAAAACATCAATACTCCGCTACTTGCTCAGTCGTAAGTGGCAACATGGAGGATTATAAATTTTGTCCCCATCATAGGTTCACACAAACCCTAAGGAATTGCACAGCACAGCTAGCAGAGCGAAAGGCTCTGGTAAAGGCACTGGAACATATAGTTCCTGCACAGCTGACGCTGATTGTTTGTGATTCATACTACTGTGTCCAGTCCTTTAATGAATACCTGCATTACTGGCATCAAAATGGGTTCAGAGATTCTAAAGGCAGCACCATTAAACACAGACTTCAGTGGGGGAAAGTAGCGGATCTGAGGGAAACGCTACCAAATTTCTATTTTGTATATACACTTGGACACCAGCACATTGGAATACATGTCGCTGGAAATACACAAGCTGATGAAGCCGCAAAGTCAACAGTAGCTACGGCCACTGTTGCTGCAGTAACCCACTTAGGTGCGAAAACAGATGAAGACATACAGGCTGCCGTAAAAGCTACGGCTGATGGTACGCCCTATCCAAAAGCATTTCCTGCTAAATATTCCTACCAAATTGGAGGCTGCCTAAACGCTGAGGTTAAGATACCAGGCATAGGGGTTCAAGATATTCCTAACAAAGATAGAAGACCAGAGTTCATTAAAGCAGCGTATGAGGGGGTAGCATCTACCAGTGCTGGTGTGGTGGCTACAATATCATTGTTGCAAGCCCATTATTGGTGGCCAGGCCTATACAAAGAGGCCAAGCAGTATGTCCTTTGCTGTGACATCTGCCAACAAATGAAAGTTTCCACCTGCTAAGCGCCCACCGCGGACACTCCTCCTAATTTCTAACAAACCTTTACAATGTATGTACATGTACCATTGTGGTCCCCTAACACCAGATACTGCATACCAATGCATTTTAGTCGCTGTTGACTCCTGCTCTAGATTTCTATGGGTGTGGCCACAATGCTAAAGATTTGCGAGTATTTATCGGTACATATGCAGTTGCGGCTTTCCACTCGGACCAGGACCCTGCTTTTGCCTCAACGGCATTCGGGGACGCCATGGCTTCGTTGAGGGTCCATCTCCAGTACTCGTCTCCATTTCATTCCGAGGGAAATTGTGTTGTGGAGCAACTAAACCATGATTTGAAGCAGTCCTTAACAGCCAGAGTCTTAGGTACAGGTTATATTTGGCTTAATCACCTGTATGGATGCAAGAGAGCATTTAACAATCTGCCTACGAGATCCCTGGGGAGGTCGTACTTCATATGAGTGCCTGTTCAGAACTCAAATATATGTTCCAGATCGTGATGGTCCTGGCGTGGAGGTGGCAGAAACACCCTTTGACATAAAAGAACGTGTCACTGCCTTACAGGAATTGCAACCGTTCTGTGATGACAACGCTTCTGCCAGTGCTGCCTTCACAGGAATTAAGGATGTACCTGTAACGCCTACAGGCTGGATTCATAAAGATGGGGATCTAGTATGTGAAAAGGTTGCTGTGAAAAAGGAATTTGGTCCTTCTTATGGGGCACCATTCCCAGTCCTGGGAATACACGGCACCAGAACTCTCATTCTTCCACCGTTGGCAGGTGCCAAAGAAAACCGCTTTGTATCTATCGACAATGTCAAGTTACACCATGTGGCAAATCCTGCAAGGCCGACCAAAAGGAACAGCCAGTAGTTCCCAAATCCCTCTCACTACTGGTCAAGATGTTCCTTTACAAGTTGTAAGCAGCAACACTGGTACCTCTTCGAGCTTGGGGAGGGTGAAAAATGATCTTGCATTTGTTCCACTAACATCTGTTTCAACAAACAATACAGAAATAATTGATCGATTTGACACAACTTCAACACAGACGGATGGCATCATTTATTCTGAGTTACCGTGGGAAACACCCACCCCACCTACAAATGCGGCTCCAGTTTTCACACAAACTGCTTCTGGATACTTTGCCGACTTGAACGACAACGTTTCAGACTCACTCGCCTCTTGGCACCTGAACTCTCAAAAACACTTAAGCTGATACATTGGCTTCAAACAACTTATTTTATTCTTCCATGGAACTATCTGTGGCTGTCTTTGACTGTACTGGCTTTCCTGCTTTGGATTGGGTTTGTTATAACATTCTTTTTATTAATAGATGGTCATTTTCTTCCTGAAAAATCAACCGTTAAACTGGTGGATGAGGTCCTGAAACCACACTTTTCCTCTCACAAGGTCCGCAGAGACTTCACTTTTGTGAAAATTTCTGCCATACCAGTTCCTGATGGGATTGTTTGGGAGAAAGTAACATTTGATATATATGGCCCCACAGAGGTCAATCAAATGCCATATGTGTTTAAACTTTCAATGAACGATATAATAATACCTGGAGTTGTTTCTGATGATTGGGATATGAAAACAGTTGATTCTATGATGACTGAATTGCAGTATTATACTGTATTTGAAAACAAAGATGTTTATCAATTTAAAGAAAATTATGGTGATATGTTTTTCCACAATTATTATGGGCACCATTTCATCCACAGATCAAGTACCCCAAAGACTGTTTTTAATAAAACAGAATGGGAACATTGTCCAACTCCACCTCAAGGGAGTTCTAAAACATACTCTGAGAAGTTTACATATTTTTCTGAGCACGATGTTAAAATATGCTGAGTCATATTATTTTAAATTGCCACCAACAGAAAATGTACGCATATTATTGACAAATATGAAATGTATTTATTCGGATTCCTTTGTTTCCCGGTTGACCATAGAAGGCTATGAATATTGGCTGAAGTCGATTGACTTAAAAAGTGTGTGGGGAACTAGACACTGGCAAATACAGGGGAAAGAAGCTTTGTTTAGAGCATGCCTGATACATGTTCAAATGATTTTTTTAAATGAAACTGTACAACAAACAAGTTGTTTGGGCTTAGCAAAGATTAAGGAATTAAGGGGCAGATGTAGGAAACGTTTTGAATGGCGCAAACTGCGAAATTCGCAGTTTGCGCCATACAAAACGAGCATCGCAATGCACATTCCCATTTTGCGAGTCGGTAATTTGGTTACCCTTCCTATTTGCGATTCGCGTCGCAATGCAGAATTGCTTTGTGACCGCAAACGCGGTCGCAAAGCAATTCACAGTTAGCACCCATGTGAAGTGGGTGCTAACCCATTCGCAAAAGGGAAGGGGTCCCCATGGGACCCCTTTCCCTTTGTGAATGGCTCTAAAAATATTTTTTCAGAGCAGGCAGTGGTCCATATGACCAAATGGTTTCATTACATCGAGTGTATTGCAACTCGTTTTCCTTTAAGGAAAACGCGCTGCAATACCAAAATAAAAAACTGCTTTATTAACAAAGCAGTCACAGACATGGAGGTCTGCTGTCTCCAGAAGGCCACCATCCCTGTGAGTGCAGGGAATTGCAAGGGGGTCGCAAATTGCGACCCACCTCATTAATATTAATGAGGTGGGTCTTTGCGACCCCCTTGCGATTCGCAGATGGTATCAGGGACACCATCCTGCATATGGGATTGCGACTCGCAATTTGCGAGTCGCAATCCCATTTCGTCCTACATCTGGCCCAAAATACGCCCAGTGTTCCTGCACCTGCAAAATTTCATAAACTGCAAAAATATATACATGCAGCTGAAGATCACCTCGATGAATGGGTCCAGAATGGCACGTTTAATGCTTTACTGTGATGTCCTGGCTGGTGGTTATTGTGGCCAAAAGATACCAATGGGTGTCATAAGTGTTTTATGAACTCCATTGGGGGTTTTTAGAACAAGTAGGCTGGACCCTCGCCATATATCATCCGAACATGCGGGTATAGTAACAACATACAGTGTAGGGAAACTATGCCAGCAATGGTTGAAAAGTTCCTCACTAGATGTGGTTAGACAACACCTAGGTCTCCTTACAGAACTTTCAGTTAGGCCCCCGAAAACAACATAGAAAGCACTTCTTATATGAAGTATGTAATGAAATTTGGAAGCTTTCCCAACAAGAATCCGCTGCCCGGTTTAGGCAAATAGACCAAGAAAATTTACAGAAGGCATTAGCTGATGTAGATAATGGGATTAATACCCTGTCCGACCGGGTATACACTTTAAATAACATTGGTGGTCATTCCAACATTGGCGGTAAAAGGTGCATACCGCTGTCAGAAGACCGCCAACATACCGCCGCGGCCGCGGTAAACCGCCACTGTCATTCTGACACACAACACGGAAACCGCCAAAATACAGATACCCACAAAAGTCCGCCACACCAAAGGCCAGCGAGAAACTGGCGATAACCAAACCGACACTGTCACACCAACAGAAATATGCCCACACTATCACGACCCACGATTCCACGCGGCGGTCTTTGAAACGCGGTATTCCATTTGGCGGTACACACCGCCGCGCTCAAAATACACACACACTTACAAAACACAGCCACATTGGACAATTCCAAATACACACACCTGATACACATACGCACACCACTCCCACACACCCAATTAAATATAAAACACACACCCACATCACCCACAAACCCCCACTCCTAAAAAATCGGGACCACGCACAGAGAGATAGAGAACCGAGCACCCAGACGCGCATATTACCATTACCTAGCACTATTATCACGCACTTCACACAACACACCAATACACATCACCACACTTAGCACCACACAATCCACCCCACACATCACCTACACCACCCCATGGAACCGCAAAGACACCCCAGGTTTTCTGAGGAGGAACTCAGGGTCATGGTGGAGGAAATCATCCGGGTAGAGCCACAGCTATTCGGAACACAGGTGCAGCAGACGTCCATTGCCAGGAAGATGGAGCTATGGAGCAGAATAGTCGACAGGGTCAACGCTGTGGGACAGCACCCAAGAAATCGGGATGACATCAGGAAGCGGTGGAACGACCTACGGGGGAAGGTGCGTTCCGTGGTATCCAGACACCGCATTGCAGTGCAGAGGACTGGCGGCGGACCCCCACCTCCTCCCCCAGAATTTACAACATGGGAGGAGCAGGTCTTGGGGATCCTGCATCCTGAGGGCCTCAGCGGAGTATCTGGAGGAATGGACTCTGTAAGTCTCATCTTCACAACTTCATCCCCCCCACCCCACCAGCATGCCAACTCATACCCCCACCCTCACCCTCACCCCCATCACTCCTACTCCTTGCAAATGTCTCACCATCACAACCCACCCATCCCAACACCAAGCCCTGCATGCGACCACAAAGCATGGACACCCATCACCAAAGCATGCCCACTGCACATACCCATCCCCCCACCAAACCACCATCACAAAAGCCCCAACACAGGAATGCAAGCACTGGGGTACACGGGCACCCACCCATTGCACACCATGGCACACACCGATGCAATAATCATGGTTTTATACCCCTGCAGGACCCCAACGCAACGTCACTGCGCAGGAGGGTCCACAAATGTCCACTCCACCCCCAGAAGAGGCCCACAGTGATGACAGCAGCTCTGTCGACCTGGATCTAGATGACCAGCCCGGCCCATCGGGGACCTCGGGACAGTCGGTTCCCCTCAGACAGCCACAGGCCACAGCAGACCTTCCCCCCTCTGGGAACACCAGCACAGCACCCACCCAGTGGGCCCATACCTCTGTCCCCAGGACACGTCAATCAGCGGTGTGTCCACCACTACAGGGCACCCAGGTTAACCCACCACCCCAACAACAACAAGGACCTGGGGGCAGTGGCAGTGGGCACACGGTCCAGGGGACAGAGGCCCAGGGAAACAGGGGAACTGGGAGGGCTGCTGTGCGACAGGGGGGGACAGGCCCAGGGTACCCACTCTCCATGAGGCCCTCTCCAACATCATGGGAGCGTACCATCATTCCCAGGAGACGATGGTGACGGTACTGGCCAGGTTTCAGGAGACCCAGCGCCTGCAGGAGGACCAGTATTTGGGGTTCAGGGAGGAACTACGAACCATCAGTTCCGCCCTGGGCACCATCGTAGGGGTTCTGAATCTGGTAGTCACCACATTGCGGGACACTGTGGCACCACAAAGGGCCCCTGACACTAGCATGGATCAAGAACTGCCTACCACCTCCGCCGGCACTAGTGGACAGGAGGCCCCGCCACAGGACCAACAGGTCACTAGCACCCCACCCCCTGCAGAAGGAGAACCACCCCGCAAGCGGTCCCTGAGATCCAGGAAGAAGACAGAGTAAGATGCCAAGACCCCCGCCAGGAAAGGATACCACCCTGATTGTCATCCCACTGTCCCACATTGTCACCCTGTCCATCCTTAAACTGCCCCAGCTCCACTTTCCACAGGCATTTGGACAATGCACCTGTGATACTAATAGTCTGGACTCTGCCATGGACATTCCTCCACCATCACCCCTCACCAATTTGCAACCACCCTCCAATATAGAGCACTTTAATAAACACAGTTATTGCACAAAACAATCAGGAGTCTGGCGGTTATTTTGAACAAATGTATTAGACATTACCGTGCCAAAATGCTTATTTACATTGTGATGCCAACATACCAATGTCACACAGCTGTAGTCCATGGGGAAACAAAGCAGATGTCACACAGTGGGGCCCACATCTCTGAAATCGGAAGGGAAAGTCACAACTCAGTTTCCATACACTGGGTGAAAACGACAGACAGTAGAGAGGTAGTAGTGTTTAAGTACATGTAGTATGCCGGTGTGTATTCTTACCTGTGTGTCATTGGAAATATTGCTGTATTACTGTGTTCCTGTTGTCTATATCGTCTTCTTCGGCTTTCTCGTCTTCACTCTCCACAGGCTCCACAGCTGCTACAACACCACCATCTGGACCATCCTCCTGCAGAAAAGGCACCTGTCATCGCAAAGCCAGGTTGTGAAGCATACAGCAGGCCACGGTGATCTGGCACACCTTCTTTGGTGAGTAGAATAGGGATCCACCTGTCATATGGAGGCAGCGGAACCTGGCCTTCAGGAGGCCGAAGGTCCGCTTGATCACCCTCCTAGTTCGCCCATGGGCCTCATTGTAGCGTTCCTCTGCCCTTGTCCTGGGATTCCTCACTGGGGTCAGTAGCCATGACAGGTTGTGGTAACCAGAGTCACCAATTAGCCACACACGGTGCCTCTGGAGTTGCCCCATCACGTAAGGGATGCTGCTATTCCGCATGATGTACGCGTCATGCACTGAGCCAGGGAACTTGGCATTAACATGGGAGATGTACTGGTCTGCCAAACATACCATCTGGACATTCATGGAATGATAACTCTTCCGGTTTCTGCACACCTGTTCACTCCTGTGGGGGGGGGACCAAAGCCACATGGGTCCCATCAATGGCACCTATGATGTTGGGGATATGTCCAAGGGCATAGAAATCACCCTTCACTGTAGGCAAATCCCCCACCTCAGGGAAAACGATGTAGCTCTGCATGTGTTTCAGCAGGGCAGACAACACTCTGGACAACACCTTGGAAAACATAGGCTGGGACATCCCTGATGATATGGCCACTGGAGTTTGAAATGACACACTTGCAAGGAAATGGAGCACTGACAGCACCTGCACTTGAGGGGGGATTCCTGTGGGTTGGCGGATAGCTGACATTAGGTCTGGCTCCAGCTGGGCACACAGTTCCTGAATAGTGGCACGGTCAATCCTGTATGTCAGTATGACATGTCTCTCCTCCATTGTCGACAGGTCCACCAGCGGTCTGTACACCGGAGGATGCCTCCATCTCCTCACATGTCCCAGCGGACGGTGCCTATGAAGGACAACAGCGAGCACAGAGTCAATCAACCCACAGGTATGTAACCACAGCTTGCACAGAACACGATTCTTAATCCATAGAATGGCTTGTATGAGTGTTGATGCAAGGCCTAGGTATGTGTGACGCAGTAAAAAGTAAACCATGTGGGCCCATGAAATGGCAGCTGCCTGACCTGTAAAGTGCGACAATGGGATGTGAGGTAACTGCGCTGGCGTTGTACACCGTGGCGGTAGGCGGTCGAAGACCGCGGCGCAATGCAGCATTGGTTAACATTGAACACTATGGGTCACAGGAGCCAATGACGATGTGCGCCGGCGGTCGCGGTACGCACCGCCGCGGACGTGACCGCCATTTTCTATCTGCTTAATCACTCGATACCTGATCTTCGACAGGAGAGGACCTACACTGCAAGTGCTGCTGTGACCTCGGTCTGGAAGAGACAAAGGCTCATGCGACTGGGGAAAGGGCCCCTGCCTTCACTGCGGAGGAGTTGGATAAACTTGTGGATGGGGTCCTCCCCCAGTACGTGCTACTCTACGGTCCTCCAGACAAACAGGTAAATACACTGGGTGCATGCTGTATGGGCTATGCCTGTGTTGAGTGGGGTGGATGAAAGATGGGGGGGGAGGGGAGCGATTGAAGCATGCATCAAACGACGTGAGAGCATGTGCCACATGGCAAGGGTAGGGATGGGGGGCCACTCACATTGAGGGTGCAGAAGGTAATGACTATTCTTCTCCCCTGTACATTTCATATAGGTCAGCGCCCGCCAGAAGATCGATATTTGGCGTGCCATCGCCAAGGACGTCCGGACCCTGGGGGTCCACCACAGACGGGGCACCCACTGCCGGAAGAGATGGGAGGACATCCGCCGCTGGAGCAGGAAGACAGCAGAGGCTCAGCTGGGGATGGCCTCCCAACGTGGGAGGGGCGCCAGTCGGACTTTTACCCCCCTGATATCCCGGATCCTGGCGGTGGCCTACCCCGATTTGGATGGGCGCGTGAGGGCATCACAGCAGACACAAGTGGGTGAGTACACTCTCATTCTGCTGACTGCGCGCAGTGGAGGTGTCTGGGTGGGGGAGGAGGGCTGTGGGTATCCCTAGGGCAGGGCAATTTCTGTAGGGTAGGCCCCTCCGTAAGGCATGGCCCTGTGCCCCCGCCCCCCACCTCTGTAGGGTGCCAAGTACAGCTATTCATTGCCCAGTGTCATCTATGTGGCAGATGTCATCCATAGGCTTGTAGGCCACGTCCCAGGGATTGAGTAGTCGACCCCAAGTGCGCGGCGTAGTGCAGGGGGCTTCTGTGTCTGTCCTGTCCGCCAACGGTGTCGCCAATGCATGCACTCAACATGTCTATATTCTGTTTCCCCCCCTCCTTTTTTGTGGTCTTCCTGTTCATGTGTGCATTAGCACCATCAGGCGGAGGAGAAGTGGCATCGGAGCACGAGGGAGCTGCATCTAACATGGCCATGGAGGGCCACACAACGGACTCCGAATTCACCAGTGGGACGGAGGGCGAGAGGAGCTCCACAGCGAGGACTCGGGCAGACATCAGTGACACCGACTCGTCCTCTGAAGGGAGCCTCCCAAAATCTGTGCCCCCCGCAACAACAGGTACAGCTGCCACCCACCGCACCAGCACCGCCCTCTCAGCAGCCCCTCAGCGTTTGGCCCGTGCCCGCTCACCCAGGAAGGTGGGCATCTCCTTCGCCCCAGGCAGCTCAGGCCCTGCCCCAGTCACCCCTGCTGCCCTCAGTGAGGAGGTCATTGACCTCCTGAGGACGCTCACTGTTGGGCAGTCTACCATTTTGAATGCCATCCAGGGTGTAGAAAGGGAGGTGCACCAGAGTATTGCATACCTGGAGGGCATTCATTCTGGCCAGGCGGCCCTTCAGCGATTGTTCCAGACTCTGGCCTCGGCACTGATGGCAGCCATTGGTCCTGTCTCTAGCCTCCCCCCTCCAACTTCCTCCACCCATACCCTATCACCTGTACCTCTGCCTATCCCAGACACACCATCAGACCACCCTGCACACACCTCAACACCCAAGGGAAGCTCAGCCAGACATAAGCACCACACATCCCACAGGCAGTCACACAAGCAACATCCACATACAGACATACCAACACCCACTGCCTCCACTGTGTCCCCCTCCTCCACGTCTCCCTCCTCCCTCCCTGTCACCTCTCCGTTCACACCTGCATGAACAACATCTTCAGCCACTACGTCCCTCAGCAGCACACACACCAGAACACCCCGCACACGTGCAGTCACCACCCCCACTGCCATTTACACGTCCCCTGTGTCCTCTCCCAGTGTGTCTGTGCCCCCCCTTCCAAGATACACGAACGCAGGCATCCACCCACCCAACAGCCATCCACCTGCCGACAGCCTCCAGCCCAAGCACCTGCACCCAAAGCCACCAGACTTACAACTCCTACAACCATAACCTCTTCCTCCACTCCCATACCCACTACACCTACCCGTCCCACTGCTCCCAAAAAGTTTTTACTGTCAAAACTCAACCTTTTTCCACCAACTCCCCCACCCCGTCCATGTCATAGGACTACAGTCAGCACCTCAGCCACGACAAAATCGGCCCCTGTCATCACAGTCTGCCATGGACAGAGGAGTGCCCCACCCACCAGGGCAGCCAGTTTGGTGCGAAGCCAAGGCACGGGCAGCCCACCCCTGGAGAAACATCCCAAGATAGGCAGTGGCAGGCAGGAGAGGGTGAAAACACCAGGGACTAAAACCCCTACCAGGGCTCCGGCAGGGAGTGTGGAGACAGCTGGCACACCGCCCAAGGTGGGGAAGGGCCACAGGCGATCAGGGAAGGCTGGGAAGGGCAGCACGCCCGACAACACCGCCATCAGCCCAGCTGGCCAGGAGGGCCCCGCCAGCCCCATCCCAGGTGGGCAGGAAGCCACCAACAGCCCCGGCACATCTGCCCAGGAGGGCCCCGCCAGCCACAGGACAGATGGGCAGGAGGGCCCGCCAGCCACAGGACAGGTGGCAAATGAGCACCCCGCCATGGCCGGGACCGCTGAACTGGGCACCGCCGTCTCAAGCACCGCTGCACTGGCCCCTTCATCTCAAGCACCGCTGAACTGGGCACTCCATCTCAAGCACCGCTGCACTGGGCCCTCCATCTCAAGCACAGCTGAACTGGGCACCGCCGTCTCAAGCACCGCTGCACTGGGCCCTTCATCTCAAGCACCGCTGGACTTTGCACTCTATCTCAAGCACTGCTGAACTGGGCCCTTCATCTCAAGCACCGCTGAACTGGGCACTCCATCTCAAGCACCGCTGCACTGGGCCCTTCATCTCAAGCACCGCTGAACTGGGCACCGCCGTCTCAAGCACCGCTGCACTGGGCCCTTCATCTCAAGCACCGCTGAACTGGGCACCGCCGTCTCAAGCACCGCTACACTGGGCCCTTCATCTCAAGCACCGCTGAACTGGACACTCCATCTAAAGCACCGCTGAACTGGGCCCTTCATCTCAAGCACCGCTGAACTGGGCACTCCATCTCAAGCACAGCTGCACTGGGCCCTTCATCTCAAGCACCGCTGAACTGGGCACTGCCGTCTCAAGCACCGCTGCACTGGGCCCTTCATCTCAAGCACCGCTGAACTGGGCACCGCCATCTCAAGCACCGCTGCACTGGGCCCTTCATCTCAAGCACCGCTGAACTGGGCACCGCCGTCTCAAGCACCGCTGCACTGGGCCCTTCATCTCAAGCACCGCTGAACTGGGCACTCCATCTCAAGCACCGCTGAACTGGGCACTCCATCTCAAGCACCGCTGAACTGGGCCCTTCATCTCAAGCACCGCTGAACTGGGCACTCCATCTCAAGCACCGCTGCACTGGGCCCTTCATCTCAAGCACCACTGAACTGGGCACCACCGTCTCAAGCACCGCTGCACTGGGCCCTTCATCTCAAGCACCGCTGAACTGGGCACCGCCGTCTCAAGCACCGCTGCACCACACCCTTCATCTCAAGCACCGCTGAACTGGGCACCGCCGTCTCAAGCACCGCTGCACTTGGCCCTTCATCTCAAGCACCGCTGAACTGGGCACCGCCGTCTCAAGCACCGCTGCACTGGGCCCTTCATCTCAAGCACCGCTGAACTGGGCACTCCTTCTCAATTCTCAAGCACCGCTGAACTGGGCCCTTCATCTCAAGCACCGCTGAACTGGGCACTCCATCTCAAGCACTGCTGCACTGGGCCCTTCATCTCAAGCACCGCTGAACTGGGCACCGCCGTCTCAAGCACCGCTGCACTGGGCCCTTCATCTCAAGCACCGCTGAACTGGGCACCGCCGTCTCAAGCACCGCTGCACTTGGCCCTTCATCTCAAGCACCGCTGAACTGGGCACCGCCGTCTCAAGCACCGCTGCACTGGGCCCTTCATCTCAAGCACCGCTGAACTGGGCACTCCATCTCAATTCTCAAGCACTGCTGAACTGGGCCCTTCATCTCAAGCACCGCTGAACTGGGCACTCCATCTCAAGCACTGCTGCACTGGGACCTTCATCTCAAGCACCGCTGAACTGGGCACCGCCGTCTCAAGCACCGCTGCACTGGGCCCTTCAACTCAAGCACCGCTGAACTGGGCACCGCTGTCTCAAACACCGCTGCACTGGGCCCTTCAGCTCAAGCACAGCTGAACTGGGCACTCCATCTCAAGCACCACTGAACTGGGCCCTTCATCTCAAGCACCGCTGAACTGGGCACTCCATCTCAAGCACCGCTGAACTGGGCACCGCCGTCTCAAGCACCGCTGCACTGGCCCCTTCATCTCAAGCACTGCTGAACTGGGCACTCCATCTCAAGCACCGCTGCACTGGGCCCTTCATCTCAAGCACCGCTGAACTGGGCACTCCATCCCGCTGAACTGGGCCCTTCATCTCAAGCACCGCTGAACTGGGCACCGCCGTCTCAAGCACAGCTGAACTGGCCACTCCATCGCAGGCACAGCTGGCCCATGAGCGGCAGGGGCTGGGCCGCATCTGTTTCGGGCAGGGCTGCACGAGGCACTCTGGGCACCAGGCCCCCTCCAGAACCAATGGGGACATGCATCCACTACCTCTGTCCTGCACAGGTAGAAGCACTCTGGGCACCAGGCCCCCTCCAGAACCAGTGGAGACTGTTATCCACTTGTGAGACTGTAGCTTTGCACTCCCCAGGATTGACAGTGGGCAGCCCAGCCACTGTATAGACTTGTGAGACTGTGGCTTTGCACTCCCCAGGATTGAACAGTGGGCAGCCCACCCACTGTCTAGACTTGTGAGGCTATGGCTTTGCACTCCCCAGGATTGAACAGTGGGCAGCCCACCCACTGTCTGGACTTGTGAGACTGTGGCTTTGCACTGCCCAGGATTGAACAGTGGGCATGGAGGCCCCTCGTGGATCTGGCGTTGTGCACTCATCTGGCTGAGGTGCCCCCCCTTCCCTTCCCCCTGAGGTGCCTGTAGTTTTGCTATCTGATGCCCCTGCAGTGTTCTCTCCGTTAGAGTCAGGTATCCTGTGTGGGCTTTGCCCATGTGATTTGGGCCCAGTGGTCCACGGACAATGCCTGCTACAATGCTCGGACTTGTACATTTCTGTATATAAGAGGTTTTGATGTGTATATATATTTTTTGGCAGTATTGCAATATATTTCAATGTTTAAAATCATTTCCTTTTGTCTTTGCATTCTTCCGGGGGGTTTGGGTGGTGTAACTGTGATGTATTGCTATGCATTGATGTGTGTGTTGTAGTGGGTGAGGGTGGGGGTGGGTGTGTTGCGTATGTGTATCCCCGTAATTTTTTGCCTCCCCCCTCCCCTGTGTCATAGGTGCAGTACTCACTGTTGTCTTCTGCGCCGGCGTTCGTGCTCCTGGTAGAGGAGCAGGAAGACTATCGCTGGGAGTATGTGGAGTTCGGGTTCCATGCTGTCCTGATTCCTCGTGGGGTGTATGGAGGTGAGCGTTTTCCCTTCGAAATGGCTGTTTCCGCCGTTTTTATCGGCGGGGCTACCGCCCCGGAAAAGGTGGCGGATTGGTAGGTTGTGATACTGTGGGCGGTACATTGACTCCCGCCTGTCTGTTGGCGGTGACCGCCGCGCTGTTTGTTTGTACTGCAGTGGCGGTCGGTGTGTTAAAGTGGCGGTCTCTGTTGGCGGTTACCACCTCGGTCGGAATTCCATTTTTTTTACTGCCAGCCTGTGGCGGTTTTGCCGCCGCTTTAACACCGACCGCCAGGGTTGGAATGACCGCCATTGTCTCTTCTGCTATAGACATCATACAAACAGATATGTCTTCCTTACACCATGGACAGAGTCAACTAAGCTCCATAATGCAGTTGGGGTGGACACTTCAAACACTGACGGCAAGTCGCGTTCCCTGGCAACATGTCAGTGCAAGGGAAATATTTTCTACCTTTAATTTAATGCTAAAACTAATGGCTGAGAAAGAAGCAACTTATGTCATGCTAAACATCTAAAAATTAGAAAAGTTGCCTTTTACTGTGGCTGAAATACCATCTGCTCAGTGGTTACTACATGGGATCATTAATCTGCTTATTTCCACACTTCAATTCACCTCCTGTTTAAAACACATTCCGGTAGGCAGATATGAATGGCTGGTAGATAGGTACATCCAGGAGGTGTGGGAGCTACCCTTCTCATACAAATGTCTCCATGGCATGAAGGAAGTCTTTCTTAGCGGTAGTGAATGCAAGACTTCTGTCTGCCATTCGATGGTTTGTAAACAGCTGTCCCTGCATGGGACCTGTAACGCGTCTGCAGCGAACTTGGCTTTTTATCTGAAGGGAGTTCCAGCACCCTTGATTAGACCTACATTCCAGGTGCTTTCAAATGGCAGCTATGTTCTCCTGAATGGTGAAGACTCTTGTGGGATGTGAGCCGGAATAGTTTATGTTGTTTCGTCTCTAAGATTGTTACATGCTGCGGGTACATACTTTTTTATCCCACTAGATTGAAAGAGGTAGCTGACATGTGGCCCCATATTGCTATAGCAGGCTCAAGGCTTTACTGTTTCAAAAACATTTGGCTCTCACATCTGCACGCGAGACCTACACACTTCAGGTGGCAAGGTCAACTGCAGAGATACAGTCCCTTTTAAGTACCAACTTTCCGAGACACATTGGTGAACTCATGGGAATAATTAATGCATCTAGTACTATTGGGATTGTAAATTTCTTTAGGGCTGTTGGTTCTGGTTTCATTCACACTTTCTCCTCCATATTCGGTTTGATACCATCAGACATCCACTCAATATTCTCCAGTATATTCGGGGGATTTCCAATAACTTTGGCTATAATAGTTTGCATTTTGCTATTGCTATTTTTCAAGTGCAATGGCTGTCTCATCGCAACAAGGAGGAATGAAAGTGCTCCCACCAGAACAGCTGTGTCGAGAACGCATGATGCAGTACTTTGGAACAAGACTCCTGGAGGAATTGGAGTGTGACTGGTCTCTGTCATTTAGACCGGTTTTGCATTACGTGCAGCCCGTATCTCGGTACCTTTGGTGCTCTTTTGAACATGCACTGGAAGTTTGTCTTTCTACACAGCACTTGCTTTCATTGGACGCTGATATGTTGATGTTCTCGCTAAGGGTCCATTACCGGACATGCGCATTGAGGGTGCGTTTGCTATGAGACGCTGCTTATGAGTTGCCCTTTCTGGAGGATGCGGCTCTAAACTCATCACAGGGCACACCACAGAATGCTGCTGCCTTGGCTGAGGCTCTGGCTATGGAACACGACTGCTCCATGGTCCTTCTCGGCAATGCCTTCCCAACTTTAACACCTGCTGAAGTGGAAGATTTCTTGTCCTCCATCGTCCCAGATTCAATTGTCAATTTTAAAAATGACTCTGACTCTTGAAATTCATCTCTTTTTGCGCCAAATGTTAACATTTTAAATTGTCCGTTTGTATGCTCATGTGTCCTTTTAACATGTCATTATTGACATTTTTTTTACATATGTCTTAAGTTGAGTCTTAGTAGCTTTTATGTACGTTTAGGCGTTTTGAACCACCTTCAAACGACAAGGGGAGGGTGTTGTATAGCCATTTTAGTTATAGCTCCATGCACGTTATTTTAGCATACTAGGCCTGCCGCTGCTCAATTTAACCCGGAAATATTTTATTCAGCTTTGCTTTATTATTCTTACAATAGCCACTTTTGCGGTCTTGTTTTATTTGTCTCCATCTAGCTGTTTTTGCCTAGGCCAGCACTACGTTCTCAAACAAGACATTCTTGCTCACTCTGTGCTTCTTTCAAGGCTGCAATAAAATAGGTTGCCGGTGAACGTAGTAAATGTTTTATCTCTGACATTCGTAGAAAAACACACATCCTTACATAGGGACATTTTCTCAGAACATCAGCTGTTTTATTATAAAAACACCTCCCTGTCCCTTACACGTTAGAGGGAAATTCCAGCCAGAGAACCACAACTGTATGCTGATTGCTGAACGCTTCGCTACAGCTGCTTATGCAGACTTCAGGCCTTTGCTCAGGTATAGGGGATGATGTCTTCCCAGGGGAACCTGAAGGGCAGAATTAGAGCTTAACTGACTGTGTTCTATTATAGCCTAGGTAGGAATTAGTCTATTGACTCTAGTGACAATATGGTAGAGTTATTTCTATCCTTTACTCTCCTTGTCACCATTTTAATCTTGTCATGCTGTATCATCCTGGTTATTGCAACACATGCTTTGCTATCTAAGATGCAGTCACTTCGTTGAAACCTTATTGAAACATATACTGCCTTTGTTTGTCATTGTGTATGTGAGACTAATGTAACTGAGAGAAACGGATGAGACCTGAGTGACCACGATTTCCCTGAGAAATCAATTATGTCATGCGCTCAGCTGCCCAATCATCCCTGCTCTTGGGTGGAGATGAGGCACTGTTAGTTAGCCGGAGCAAAACCCAGATTGGAGCGGCAGGTGTCACCTGTAGTGGGTCAGACTCAGTCTCCCACACCGCAGACGATTCTGACGCTCAAAATCCAGTAGTCTCATTAGAATAATGAGAGCCTACACGACAAACTAATTATAAAAACTCCCAATACATTTCAAACGTAATTGTTTACTGTCCTTCATCAGAAGAGTTTAGTCAATTTACTAATATAAATTCATAAAACAAATCTATGTATTCAGAGTGTGCATCCTGAATATCAACGACACAAAATCAATGGGCCACAATATCGAGGACACAATATCCGAAAAACATATCGACAGGTAAGTACATCTCAATTTTCTATACCTAGTGGTCCATATATCTTTAAGGTATGTAGATGTGGAGTTAGGAAAAGTAAATCTATACTTCCCTATTTCACTTACCTTTCAATATTTTGTCCCTCAATATTCTTTTTTTAAAATATTCAGTAGTAGAATCTTAAAATTTGTGTTGTTAATGCATGCATCTTAACAAAAACTTTTGGACAAAAATAAATTATTTTCAACTGTAACAGTTGTAGCATCCTCCCAGTCTGGGAGCATACAAAGGCCAAGCTACACATGCAGGTCTTGAGTAGATGTCTTTATTCCTCAGCATCCAGTCACTTAATAAATCACTGATTACATCATATCCCCCAAAAATCATATTATGACATCTCCCATCAGCTTTCACAATTTCTCTTCTAAGTCCACCCAGAACTGCAAGGGTCCTAGCGCACCTAGTCTCAGGACACTACATCTCCCCCCTTGTTAAATAAAAAGTACAAACAATAGTTATATCAGACCTCTTTGATGAGTAGTTGAGGCACTTGCATTAGTCGGCCAGATTAAGTGCTATGAGGTGGTGGAGATACACTCTGATGGAGCACCAGGGGTGTAATTTCTGATGCTTGCTCTAGACTGTCAGGCGACATCGCTTCATCGAAGATTGCAGGAGCGATGAATGTTTAGGTAGGTACTTGCAAGTGTGACAAGTCCCATATGATGCTTTTTCTGGGAGGCTGTCCATGACGACGTGTCCTTTTCAAGTCGCCATCCTCAGAGGTTTGACATCAAATGGAGCATCTGTTTTCCGCTTTTGTTAGACCAGGACCCAGTCATTTTCATCAAAGACTGCTTCCTGAGCTCACTGACGCAGATCGGCGTATGTCTTCATTTTGCATTTTCGAGAAGTGTCCAGGTTCAAACCTTATCGGTATCCAAGGATCGATCCACTGTGGTAGTTTAATTTGAACAGCTCTCCAAACATTAAGGTGCAGGACCCTCACCAGTTGTGGAATGAGGAGCATAGTGGTAAGCACTAAGGGCTTGTCACAGGGTGTGGTTCAGTTAAATCCATCCATTACTGCTTGCTCAGTTACTTGCTTGAGGGTGCCCATGAATCATTCAACAACACCATTAGCTTGAGGCCACAGAGGTGTGCTCTTTTGACGCTTGACATTCAGTTTAACTAGAAACCCCTTGAGCTCTGGATTGTTGAATGATGGCCCATTGTCAGATTTGAGAATGGCAGGCATACCCCATGCCATGAAGATGTCATCAAGCCGCTCGATGATCTTGTCATGGATGATCAATTACATTTCCTCCACTAGTGAAAAACATGACTACTCATCAATAATGCCCTTTTCCTAATCGTGCAAAGGAATCAACATAATCCTGGCCTACAAATACAATCTGAGGGTAAAGTAGTTACTAAATAACTACAACACTTAGTGGCGGGCGTGCTACTCCTAAAAACACTAAACCTAAGACCATTTGAATCCATTCTGCAGGTTTAGGATGAACTGTTTTCTTCAATTGTGCTATTTCATCTTTAATGTCCTCTCTATCTGTTGGATGCATAAAACGTCTGCTGAAGAGTCACACTTTGTGGCATTAACTAAAAACCGTACTACTCTAACATGCGTTGGCTACATTCTGGCCTTAAGCCTACACAAGAAGAGATGTAAAAGAAATAGACTGTGCTTGTGGGTACTTCATTAGCTGAATGTAGCCTATCTGGACCTGTGGCATTAGGAATTAAAGAGCAAAAAAAACATGATTCATTAATACTTTCTGAACCTTTCTCTGGCGTGCTGATGACACCTGTTATCTAATAATCTTGTATGGATACTGTGGGACACATTATCATGAGCAGAAAGTTCTCCTCCTAGGTGTATGATGTAACTAGTAGAGCTAGATAATATACATTACTATAAAAGAGCAATAGTAGAAGTGATAGTAATGAGAGACAAAAAAAGGAAAGAGAAAGCAAAAATACATAACTTTCATTTTGCTCACTCAAAAAATTGTCCAAAAGCAGAAAACTGTCCAAAGGCAGAGGGGGCTATTTTTACGGTCACAATCTTCTTCCCCCCTCTTGTTCCATTTATATCACATTTGTTTTTGGGCGGGATGCACAGTTCAATCAAATGTCCTGCCATCTACCTTGATTGCAGTGGAGGTAGCCATTGTCACAGTGAAAGATGTGTCAAACCTTGGCCCGCTCCATTTCTGGATAACATTTCTGTCAAAAACGAAACCGCCTATGTGCACAAATAGAAGGTCAACCTCAGCGGTGGCGTGCTACTCCTTTGCCTTGGTTACTTGCTTGGAAATTAACTTTGCATCTTTGGTTGATTCAGAAAGATAAACATGCATTTCATCATTCAAGATTTCGGCTGTACTTTCTCCCTGTACCTTACTTCTGGTAGCAGGTATTTGCATATTAATAGGTCTCCCTGTCACTATCTGATGGGGTGTCAGGTGATGATCAGAACTAGGTGTCTTCCTAAGGGAGAAGAGTGCCAGTGGTAAGCAATACAATAACTTCTTATTCAACATGGCAAATAGATTGCTGATCTTATTCTTCAACAGGCCATAAAGGTACTCTATGATGCCACTGCTCTGGGGATAATAAACAAAAGATAAATCATGTTTCAATCGTAGCATTGTTGTGAGATGTGTGAAGATTGCATTAACAAAGCATTTGCCATTGTCAGATCTTATCCTTTCTGGAATTCTCTAGCGGGGAATCACCTCATGAATTAGAAAGTTAGCAGCTGACTTAGCATCACAATAGACACACTGTCATTCTTCAATCCATCGAGAAAATTGACAAACTACAACTATGAGATAATGACGGTTGTTGCACCTTTCTAAAAATGTCCACAAAGTCAAGATGGATTGCTTTAAAAGGACTTTGTGGTCGTGGAAGGCATACCTAAGGCTGAAGGCACATGTAAGGCAAGCCTGACTGCGCCTGTCCACACCAGACTGGGCCCAGGATTCCTGCCCTCTTCTCCTCAGGTAGGATTACCTACTCTGGTGCCCAATCGTCTGCTCTTCGCTCTATCCCCCCAACCCCTTGTCTGCACTTTATTGATATTAATTCTCCCACCTTACTCTGCAATCATTGTGGTTGGTCCATATCACTTGCTCAGCCTTTGCACTATGCTGCGACTTTCCCCCTCAGAAAGCATGGCACTTTTATCCTGTTAATTGTCGCTCTTTAGCAACCCATAAGTTAGACCTGTTCACTATTTTATCAGATTCCAGCCCAATGTCTTATTTCTCACCAAGACTTGGCTGTCAGATGACTTAGAACCTGACATTGAGGCAGCCCTCCCTCCCAGCTATCAGATTTCCAGGCTTGAGAGACAGGGGAAAACTTGGGGTTAACTTGCTATCATATATAGGGAGTTGTTTAAATGCTCCACATCGCTGTCATCTATCTCTAATTGTAAGGGTCTAGCCTTTTTTCTCACACTGTGCTCGACTTTCTCTCTTTACAGAGTCCTTTTGTATAGAACTCCATGACCATACACTTCCTTCATTCTCTTCCAGAGAATATTTCTGGTCTAGCTATAGAAAGACGGAACTTTACCTGACTCAGTGATTTCAACCTCCATCTAGATGACCATATCAGTAAGGCCTCCATAACCTTACTACAGGATCTGTCTTCCCTATAGCTATCCCAGTTAGTGACATGCGCTACTCATGTGAAAGGTCACACTATTCACTTAATGTTTAGTAACATCAATACCTTACAGGTCCAAACTACCCTTCCTTTGATCTGGTGTGACTATTTCCTTATCCCTTTTAGTTTGACCCTGCCCCTCCCTTCTCCATTTACACCATCAGTCAAATGTCTAAAATGGTCCTGGTCTGAACTCAACACTAACATTCTGATCCCTGCGGGCGGCGGTTGCAGCCCGCCTGGCGGGAACCGCCATTTGGCCGCACCGCGGTCAAAAGACTGCTGGTGCCATTTCAACCTTCCCGCAGGCCCAGCGGGAAGGGGGCCTGCAACACTGAAGCCGGCTCCGAATGGAGCCGGCGGTGTCGCAGGTGTGCGACGGGTGCAGTTACACCCGTCGCACTTTTCACTGTCTGCTAGGCAGACAGTGAAAAGCAGGCAGGGGCCCCCAGGGGCCCCTAGACACCCGTTACCGCCAGCCTCTTCCTGGCGGTGTAAACCACCAGAAACAGGCTGGTGGTGAGGGGGTCAGAATCCCCATGGCAGTGCTGCTTGCAGCGCCGCCATGGCGGATTCGCCCAGCCGGGGGAAATCCGGCGGGAAACCGCCGGACCCGGTTTTCTGACCGCGGCTTTACCGCCTCGGTCAGAATGGGCAGGGAATCACCGCCATCATGTTGGCGGTGCTTCCGTCATTTTAGCCCTGGCGGTCTCGGACCACCAAGGTTAGAATGACCCCCTAAAGAGCTTGTCAGTAGCTTTGAAAACCATGAAACTGGTTCCTATCAGACACTGCGGACTCAGCAGCCTGCCTCTTTGATGACTGGCTGACTATGTGTCTGGATGCTGTTCTTCCAGTGAGGCTACAGCCAGCTGCATCGCAATCTCATAAATTTCTGAGGTTTTCCTCCGACCTCCTCTCCAAAGAAGCAATGTAAGCGCTTAGAAATGAGATAGAGGAAGGCCTATGATGCTACCAGAAAAGCTGAATGTAGAAAAATTATCCGCCACTATCATGCAGAAATTAGAGCCTTTAAAGCTGCCTATCTCTATGAAAATTGCCGTCACCTCCCCAAGATCTTGAAAAATATTATTGAGCACCCAAGAGCTTGTCATTCCTCAACGGCATCCATCAAGCACTGTAATAAGTTGGCCTCAATTTTTCAGGAAAACATTATGAACACTTAGGCCCTCATTACAACCCTGGCGGTCGGTGTTAAAGCGGCGGTAATACCGCCAACAGGCCGGCGGATAAAAAAATGGAATCATGACCATGGTGAAAACCACCAAAACAGACAGCCACTTTAACACTCCGACCGCCACGGCGGTAGAAACAAACAACGTGGAGGCAACCGCCAATAGACAGGCGGAAGACAATGTACCGCCCACTGTATTACAACAGGCCTATCCACCACCTTTTCCGGGGTGGTACCAACGGCATCAAAAGCATGGCGGAAACAGTACTTGGAACGGAAACCACTCACCTCTCGACACCCAACGAGGAACAAGGACGCCATGGAGCCCGAGTTATAGGTCCTGCCCATGTTGGTTTACCTCCTCTTCTACCAGGAGCACAAAGACGCTGGCGATCACCACAGTGAGTACTGCACCTAGCACACAGGGGAGGGGGGAGGAAAGAGAGAGTGACATACACACACAAGCAACATGAAAAACACCCCCTACCCCACCCACAGCAACATACACACAAATACATGCATCAACATTACATTTACACCCCGTCACCCCCTGGAAGAATGCAATGACCAAATGAAATGATTGTAACAAGTGTAATCATCAAAAATTCAGATAGGCCAAGATAACTTGAAATCATCAGTATATACAAATATGTGCAGCAACTACACAAGTCCGGATAGTGTTCCAATCATTGTCCGTGGACCAGTGGTCCCAAAATGCATGGGCGAAGCCCACACATGATACCTGACTCGAAACGGAGAGAACACTGCTGGGGCACCGGGTCGAAAAAAAACAGGCACCTCAGGGGGAAGGGGAGGGGGGGCACCTCAGCCGGATGAAGGGACGATGCCACTGCTCCACGAGGGAGCTCCATGCCCACTGATTGGTCCTGGGGAGTGCAAAGCCACAGTCTCTCAAGTGTCTCAAGTGGGTGGTTTGCCCCCTGATTGGTCCTGGGGAGTGCATAGCCACAGCCACTCAAGTCTCTCAAGTGGGTGGTTTGCCCACTGATTGGTCCTGGGGAGTGCAAAGCCACAGTCTCTCAAGTGTCTCAAGTGGGTGGTTTGCCCACTGATTGGTCCTGGGGAGTGCACAGCCACAGTCTCTCAAGTAGGTGACATGTTCCACTGGTTCTGGAGGGGGTTTTGTGCCCAGAGTGCTTAATCCTGCCAAGGACTGGGATAGTGGATGCCTTTCTCCACTGGTTCTGGAGGGGGCTTTGTGTCCAGAGTGCTTCATCCTGACAAGGACTGGGGTAGTGAATGCCTTTCTCCACTGGTTCCGGAGGGGGCTTTCTGCCCAGAGTGCTTCATCCTGCCAAGGACTGGGGTAGTGGATGCCTTTCTCCACTGGTCTGGAGGGTGCTCTGTGCCCAGAGTGCTTCATCCTGCCAAGGACTGGGGTAGTGGATGCAGTTCTCCACTGGTTCTGGAGTGGGCTTTGTGCCCAGAGTGCTGCAGATGCAGTGTGGCAGGTCCCATTCCCTCACCTGGGTGTGTGTACCACGAGATTACCTGGGAACAGGTAGCATGATACTCCATGGAGTCCGAGATACCTTCCACCCTGCTGCGACTTTGCCTGCCACCTGTTGGTACTAACAGTGCTGGGTGTGGTGCCTCATGTACGCCATGCAGGGTCCAGGACGTCTCCTGCAGCCTCGGACGGCTGTCCACTGGGAATGTTTGCCACGTCGGCTCTGGTGGCACTGTCTGAGAACATTGCGGGGCTGGTGGCAGTGGTTGCGGTGGTGTCTGTGGCGGAGATGCTGCCGGTGGTGCATGTGTCAGCACCTATTGAGGGAGACAGCAGGATGTCTCCTGCAGCCTCGGACGGCTGCCCACTGGGGATGATGCTGCGGGCTGTTGCTGAGACAGCAGACGTGCAGGTGGCGGTGCAGGTGTCGGTGTCCACCGCCGTACAGGTTGCTGTTCTGTTTGCCAGAAGGGGTGACTCTAGTCCCTCAGCCGGAGGCTCTGTGCCCTGTGCTGACTCCCCCTTAGCCTTGTGTCCCTTCCCCACCTTGGATGTCGCTGCTGATCCCTTGGCACTGTCCCCTTTAGGCTTGGAGGAGGCCTTGCTGGGTGGTTGGTGTGGCTTTTCCTTACTGCATGTGGGCACCTTCTTCACCTTGGCAGGTGGCGGAATGGGCTGACCCTTGGCCTCGCTAGGTGGCACACTGGCAGCCCTGATGGGTGCCGCCCGCGATGTGACAGGACTTGCTGAGGCCACAGTGCTGGAGGATTTGGTGGCTGAGGTGCTGTGCTGGGACCAGGACATCCTGGCCCTAGGGGAAGGATGGAGGGGGGAGGCGTAGGGAAGAGGTCAATGTTAGCCAGGAAAAGTTTTTTAGACACACTGGGACAGGAAGATGGAGGGGGTTTGGGAGTGGAGGAAGAGGCAGTGGTTGTAGGAGGTGTACGTCTGCTGGATTTGGGTGAAGGTGCGTGGCCGAAGGCTGTTGTGAGGTGGATGGCTGTTGGGTGGGTTGGTGCCTGCTTTTGTGTAGTTTGGGAGGAGGGCTCACAGACACACTGGGAGAGGACACAGGGGACATGTGCATGGTAGAGGGGGTGGTGAGTGCACGTGAGCGATGTGTGGTGATGGGCGTGCTGGTGATGGTGGTAGTGGCTGAGGATGTACTGCATGCAGGTGTGAGTGGAGACAAGAGAGGGAGGGAGGAGGAGGACGTGGAGGAAGGGGACACAGTGGAGGCAGTGGATGTTGTGTCTGCATGGGGATGGTGCTTGTGTGAGTGCATGTGGGATGTGTGGTGCTTATGTTTGCCATGTCCACTCTTGTGTGTTGATGAGTGTGCATGCTGGTCTGATGGTGTGCTTGGGATAGGGTGAGGTACAGGGGATTGGGTCTGGGTAGTGGAAGTTGGAGGGGGGAGGCTGGACACAGGGACAATGGCTGCCATCAGTACTGAGGCCAGAGCCTGAAATGCTCTCTTTTGGGCCGCCACACCAGGATGAATGCCCTCCAGGTATCCATTTGTTAGCTGCAAATGCCTCTCGACACCCTGGATGGCATTCAAAATGGTTGATTACCCAACAGTGAGGGATCTCAGGAGGTCAATAGCCTCCTCACTGAGGGCAGCGGGACTGACTGGGGCAGGACCTGAGGTGCCTGGGGCGAAGGAGATGCCCACCCTCCTGGGTGAGCGGGCATGACAAACTCGATGAGGGGCTGCTGAGAGGGCGGTGCTGGTAGGGGGGTGGCGGCTGTACCTGTTGTAGCGGTAGGCACAGAGGTGCCCACCACCGCAAGGGAGCTCCCATCAGAGAAGTCGCTGTCGCTGGTATCTGCTCCTGTCCCCATCGTGGAGCTCCCCTCGCTCTCCGTCCCACTGGTGCCTTCAGACTCCGTAAATTCATCCTCCTGGCCCATGTGGGTTGCAGCTCCCTCCTGCTCTGGTGCCAATGCTCCTCCACCAGATGATGCTAATGCACACAAGGACAGGGTGACAAAACAAAAAGGGGGGGAAAGACATAAGAGACACATGGTCAATGCCTGCAACACCACTACAGTTGGCGGACACAACACACAGGGAGCAGCCCTATGCACTAGCGCATGTACTAACAGTGCCGGGGAAAGGCACATGCCCATGGGGGACCCTGCCTAGACCCATTTCATGCACAGCTGGAACCCACAGGAGCCTGAATAGGTGTAGAGGGCAACTACCACCTTTGAGGTTGGAGTGGCACTGAGGTGGTCTTTACAACCCTGGCGGTCGGTGTTAAAGCTGCGGTAAGACCGCCAACAGGCCGACGGTAAAAAAATTGGAATTCCGACTGTGGCGGAAACCGCCAACATAGACAGCCACTTCAACAGTCCGACCGCCACGGCGGTACAAACAAACAGCGCAGTGGTCACCGCCAACAGACAGGCGGAGAACAATGTACCGCCCACAATATCACAACCTACCAATCCGCCACCTTTTCCGGGGCCGATTCACCGTGAACAAAAACACGGTGGAAACAGGACCTCGAAGGGAAAACGCTCACCTCTACACACCCCACGAGGAAGCCGGACACCATGGAACCCGAGCTCCAGATCCTGCCAGCCCTTATCTTCTTGCTCCTCTACCAGGAGCACGAACTCCGGCGGCGAAGACCATGGTGAGTACTGCACCTTCGACACAGGGGAGGGGGGAGGGAAAAAACAGGGACACACACACGCAAAACCCCCACCCCCTCCCTCACCCACCACAACACCCACTCTAATACAGCATGATACATTACAGTTACACCCCCCAAACCCCCTGGAAGAATGCAAAGACAAAAGGAAATGAGTGTAACCGTTGTAATATATTAAAATCCAGTACGCAAAAAAATATATACACTATAAACAAATATATAGACCAAGAATAGTAGTCCAGGTAGCGCTCCATTGAAGTCTGTGGAACACTGGGCCCACACGGCATGGGCGAGGCCCACACTCAGTCCCCGAGCATGACGGAGAGAACACTGCAGGGGCACCAGATAGCAATAAAACAGGCACCTCAGGGGGAAGGGAAAGGGGGGGCACCTTAGCCTGTGCACGACACCAAATCCACGAGGGGGCCACATGCCCACTGTTCAATCCTGGGGAGTGCAAAGCCACAGTCTCTCAAGTCTCTACAGTGGGTGGGTTGCCCACAGTTCAATCCTGGGGAGTGAAAAGCCACAGTCTCTCAAGTGGATAACAGTCTCCATTGTTTCTGGAGGGGGCCTTGTGCCCAGAGTGCTTCACCCTGCCAAGGACTGAGGTATTGGGGCCCATATTTATACTTTTTGACGCAAAACTGCGCTAATGCAGTTTTGCGTCAAAAAAATTAGTGCCGGCTAACGCCATTCTGAAGCGCCATGCGGGTGCCGTATTTATTGAATGACGTTATCCGGCGTTAGCCGCCGGCGCCGTCTGGTGTGCGTTAAAAAAAACGACGTACACCAGGCAGCGCCGGCGTAGGGGGAAATGGGGCTTGGGTGTCAAGAAATGGGGCAAGTCAGGTTGTGGCAATTTTTTCGCCTCACCCCGATTTGCGCCATTTTTTTTTCACTCCCAACCCCCATAGAAATGACTCCTGTCTTAGCAAAGACAGGAGTCATGCCCCCTTGCCCAATGGCCATGCCCAGGGGACTTCTGTCCCCTGGGCATGGTCATTGGGCATAGTGGCATGTAGGGGGGCACAAATCAGGCCCCCCTATGCCACAATTTTTTTTTTTTAAACACTTACCTGAACTTACCTTAATGTCCCTGGGATGGGTCCCTCCAGCCTTGGGTGTCCTCCTGGGGTGGGCAAGGGTGACAGGGGGGGTCCCTGGGGGCATGGGAGGGCACCTCTGGGCTCCTTCAGAGCCCACAGGTCCCTTAACGCCTGCCTTTTGCAGGCGCTAAAAAACGGCGCAAAAGCGGCCGTACTTCATTTTTTTTGACCCGCCCACTCCCGGGCGTGATTTTTGCCCGGGAGTATAAATCCGACGCACATGCCTCGGAGTCGATTTTTTAGACGGGAACACCTACCTTGCATATAATTAACGCAAAGTAGGTGTCCACGCTAAAAAATGACGCTAACTCCATGGACTTTGGCGCTAGACGCGTCTAACGCCAAAGTATAAATATGGAGTTAGTTTTGCGTCGAAATTGCGTCCAAAGAAACGACGCAATTCCGGCGCAAACGGAGTATAAATATGCCCCTGGATGTCTTTCTCCACTGGTACTGAAGGGGGCTTTGTGCCCAGAGTGCTTCATCCTGCCAAGGACAGAGGTATTGGATGTCTTTCGCCACTGGTACTGGAGGGGGCTTTGTGCCCAGAGTGCTTCCTCCTGCCAAGGACAGAGGTAGCAGATGTCTTTCTCCACTGGTTCTGGAGGGGGCTTTGTGCCCAGAGTGCTTCATCCTGCCAAGGACAGAGGTAGTGGATGTATCTCTCCACTGGTTCTGGAGGGGGCTTTGTGCAGAGAGTGCTTCATCCTGCCAAGGACAGAGGTAGTGGATGTCTTTCCCCACTGGTTCTGGAGGGGGCTTTGTGCCCAGAGTGCTTCATACTGCTCGTGACGGACTCAGTAGCGTCAGTGCCCTTGGCCCTCATGGGCCAGTGGTGCCTGTTGCGGCATTGTCCTTGGCAGCGGTGCTTGTTGCAGCGGTGTCCTTGGCAGCGGTGCTTGTGGCGGCAGTGTCCTGTTCAGCTGTGCTTGTGGCGGCAGTGTCCTGTTCAGCGGTGCTTGTGGCGGCGGGGTCCTGTCCAGCAGTGCTTGTGGCGGCAGGGTCCTTGACAGAGACTCTGCTGCTGGCAGTCCTGTCTGGCCCAGCGGGGCTGATGCTGGTGGTCCTTTATGGTCCAGCAGGGCTGGTGCTGGCGGTCCTCTATGGCCCAGTTGTGCTGGTGCTGGCGGTCCTTTATGGCCCAGTGGGGCTGGTGCTGGCGGTCCTTTATGTCCCAGCAGGGCTGGTGCTGGCGGTCCTGTCCTGAGCAGCAGAGCTGGTGCTGGCGGTGGTCTCCTGGGCAGCAGGGCTGGTGCTGGCGGTGGCCTCCTGGGCAGCTGGGCTGGTGCTGGCGGTCCTGTCCTGGGCAGCAGGGCTGGTGCTGGCGGTGGCCTCCTGGGCAGCAGGGCTGGTGCTGGTGGTGGCCTCCTGGGCAGCTGGGCTGGTGCTGGCGGTCCTGTCCTGGGCAGCTGGGCTGGTACTGGCGGTGGCCTCCTGGGCAGCGGGGATGATGGGGGTGGCCTCCTGGGCAGCGGGCCTGATGGCGGTCTTCTCCGCCGTGCTGCTCTTCCCAGTCTTGCTGAGTTTCTTGTGGCCCTTCCCCACCTTGGAAGGTGTCGCAGCTGACTCCACACTCCCACCTGTACCCCTGGGAGTGGCTTTGGTGGCTGGAGTCTTCCCCCTCTCCCGCCGGGCACTGGGCAACTTTTGATGCTTGACAGGTGGGGAACTGTCCGTGCTGTGGCTCCGTGCCACACTGGCTGCCCTGCTGCCCGGAGCACTCCAGATTTCAGTGACTACAGGCACCACTG
Source organism: Pleurodeles waltl (assembly GCF_031143425.1). Lineage (NCBI taxonomy): Eukaryota > Metazoa > Chordata > Amphibia > Caudata > Salamandridae > Pleurodeles > Pleurodeles waltl. The sequence goes on along the minus strand of NC_090450.1, from coordinate 155,284,613 downwards.
GTCCCGGAGATGTTGTGGCTGAGGTGCTAGGTGGGGACCTGGAGAGTCGGGACCTAGGAGACTGACGGGGTGGGGGAGCATTGAAGGAAAGAGGTCAAGGTTGGACAGGAAAAGTTTCTTGGGAACACTGGGATGGGTAGCTGGAGGGGGTTTGGGAATGGAGGAAGAGGTTGTGGTTTTGCGAGGTGTTCGTTTGGTGACTTTGGGTGAAGGTGCATGCACTGGAGGCTGTTGTGAGGTGGATGGCTGTTGGGTGGGTGGGTGCCTGCGTTTGTGTATCTTGGGAGGTGGCGTCACAGACACACTGGGAGAGGACACAGGGGACGTGTGAATGGTAGTGGGGGTGGTGACTGTACGTGAGCGAGGTGTGGTGGTGTGTGTGCTGGTGATGGAAGTAGTGGCTGTAGATGTAGTGCATGCAGGTGTGAGTGGAGACGAGACTGGAAGGGAGGAGGGAGACGAGGAGGAGGGGGGGCACAGTGGAGGCAGTGGATGTGGGTGTGTCTGCATGTGTGTGATGCTTGCGTGAGTGCCTGTGGGATGTGTGGTGCTTATGTTTGCCTGAGCTTCCCTTGTGTGTTAACATGTGTGTATGCTGGTCTGAAGGTGTGCTTGGGATAGGCTGTGGTACAGGGGATTGGGTCTGGGTAGAGGAAGTTGGAGGGGGGAGGCTAGAGACAGGGACAATAGATGCCATCAGTGCTGAGGCCAGAGTCTTAAAAGCTCCCTGAAGGGCTGCCTGACCAGAATGAATGCCCTCCAGGAATGCATTGGTTTGTTGCAACTGCCTTTCTACACCCTGGATAGCATTCAAAATGGTAGACTGCCCAACAGTGAGGGACCTGAGGAGGTCAATGGCCTCCTCACTACGGGCAGCAGGGGTGACTGGGGCAGGGCCTGAGGTGCCTGGGGCGAAGGTGATGCCCACCCTCCTGGGTGAGCGGGCACGGGGCAAAGGCTGAGGGTCTGCTGGGAGCTCCCATCAGAGGCGAGTCCGTATCACTGGTGTCAGCTCCTGTCCCCGCTGTGGAGCTCTCCTACCCCTCCGTCCCACTGGTGAATTCCGAGTCCGTACTCTCGCCCTCCAGGGCCATGTGAGATGCAGCTCCCTCCTGCTCCGGTGCCACTGCTCCTCCGCCTGATGATGCTAATGCACACAAGAACAGGGAGACCACAAAAAGGGGGGGACGACGGAAGAAAGACATGTTGAGTGTATGAATTACCGCTACCGTTTGCGGACACGACAGACACAGAAGCCCCCTGCACTACACTGTGCACTTGGGGTCCACTGTTCAATCCCTGGGTCATGGCCTACAAGGTTATGGCCGACATCTGCACACATGGATGTCACAGGAGCCTGACTAGGTGTACTTGGCACTGTACACAGGTGGGGTGGGGTGCCACAGGGTCTGCCAGAACAAGGGGACCTAACTAGCACACTCACCCTGGCCTAGGGAAACCCACAGCCCACCTCCCCCACCCAGACACCTCCACTGCGCACAAAATCAGTAGAATGAGAGTGTACTCACCACCTTGTGGCTGCTGTGATGCCCTCAAGCGCCCATCCAACTCAGGGTACGCCACCGCCAGGATCCGGAACATCAGGGGGGTCATGGTGCGACGAGCACCCCTCCCACCTTCGGAGGCCACCCCCTGCTGGGCCTCCGCTGTCTTCTTGCTCCAGCTGCGAATGTCCTCCCATCTCTTACGGCAGTGGGTGCTCCGTCTGTGGTAGACCCCCAGGGTCCGGACGTCCTTGGCGATGGCACGCCAAATATCCTTCTTCTGGTGGGCGCTGACCTACATGAATTGTACAGGGGAAAAATAAAAGTTATTACCAACTGCACCGTCACAGTCATTGGCCCCCATCCCTTCCCTTGCCATGTGGCACATGCACTCACCGTCGTTTCATTCACGCCTCAATCTCCTCCCCCATCTTTCATCCACCCCACTCCACACAGGCATAGCCCATACAGCATGCTCCCAGTGTACTTCCCTGTTTGTCTGGAGGACCGTAGAGTAGCGTGTACTGGGGGAGGACCCCATCCACGAGTTTCTCCCAACTCCTCCGATGTGAAGGCAGGGGCCCTTTCCCCAGACGCACGAGCCATTGTCTCTTCCAGACCGAGGTCACAGCAGCACTTGCAGTGTAGGTCCTCTCCTGTCGAAGATCAGGTATCAAGTGATTGAACAGATAGAAAATGGCAGTCACGTCCACGGCGGTGCGTACCGTCACCGCCGGTGTACATTGTCATTGGCTCCTGGGACCCATAGGGTCCAATGTTAACCAATGCAGAATTGCGCCGGGGTCTTCGACCGCCTACCGCTACGGTGAACAACTCCAGTGCAGTTACCTCACATCCCATTGTCCCACTTTACAGGTCATGCAGCCGCCATTTCAGGGGCCCACATGGCTGAATTTTTAACTGCGTCACACATACCTAGGCCTTGCCTCAACACTCATACAGGCCAAATTTCAGATTAGGATTCGTGTTCTGTGTAAGCTGTGGGTACGTACCCCTGAGTTGGTTGACTCTGTGCTCGCTGTTGTCCTTCATAGGCACCGTCCGCTGGGACATGTGAGGAGATGACGGCATCCTCCGGTGTACAGACCGCTGGTGGACCTGTCGACAATGGAGGAAAGACATGTGATCATCACCTTCAGTCTTGATCGTGCCACAATCCTGGAACTGTGTGCCCAGCTGGAGCCAGACCTGATGTCAGCTATCCGCCATCCCACAGGAATCTCCCCTCTAGTGCAGGTTCTGTCAGTACTCCATTTCCTTGCAAGTGGGTCATTTCAAACAACAGTGGCCATAGCATCAGGGATGTCCCAACCTATGTTGTCCAACATGTTGTCCAGAGTGTTGTCTGCCCTGCTGAAACACATACGGAGCTACATGGTTTTCCCTCAGGTGGAGGATTTGCCTACAGTGAAAGGTGACTTCTATGCCCTAGGACATATCCCCAACATCATAGGTGCCATTGATGGGACACATGTGGCTTTGGTACCTCCCCCCCCCCGCAGGAGTGAACAGGTGTACAGAAACCGGAAGAGTTATCATTCCATGAATTTGCAGATGGTGTGTTTGGCAGACCAGTACATCTCCCATGTTAATGCAAAATTCCCTGGCTCAGTGCATGACGCTTACATCCTGCGGAATAGCAGCATCCCTTATGTGATGGGTCAACTCCAGAGGCACCGTGTGTGGCTATTAGGTGAGCACCTGCAAGGAAATCAGTGGGAATGGTTGTCTGGGTCTGGGGATATCCCTACAGGTTAGTGTGTGTCTAACAGTTGCCCTCGCCAAAGAAGGTGTGCCAGATCATCGTGGCCTGCTGTGTGCTTCACAACTTAGCTTTGTGACGACAGGTGCCTTTTCTGCAGGAGGATGGCCCAGATAGCGGTGTTGTGGCTGCTGTGGAGTCTGTGGACAGTGAAGACGAGGAATCAGAAGAAGAGGACACCGACAACAGGAACTCGGTTATCCTGCAATACTTCTAGTGACACACAGGTAAGAATACAAACATGCCTACTACATGTACTTTAACACTACTACCTCTCTACTGTCTGTCGTACTCACCCAGTGTATGGTCACTGAGTTGTCACTTTCCCTTACGATTTCACAGATGTGGGTCCCACTGTGTGACATCTGCTTTGTTTCCGCATGGACTAGAGCTGTGTGACATAGGTATGTTGACATTACAATTGTAAGAGTATTTTGTCACTGTAATAGCTAATACACTATTTGGAAATCACAGACAGACTCCAGATTGTTTTGTGCATTAAGGGTGGTTGTGAAATGGTGAGGGGTGATGGTGGAGGAATGTCCATTGCAGAGTCCAGTATATTAGTCTCACAGGTGCATTGCCCAAATGGGCATAGGAAGTGGATTTGGGGCAGTTTGAGGAAGGACAGGGTGACAAGGTGGGACAAAAGGATGACATTCAGGGCGGTCTCATTTCTTGGCGGGGGTCTTGGCATCGTTCTCTGTCTTTGTCCTGGATTTCAGGGACCGTTTGCGGGGTGGTTCTCCCTCTGCAGGGGGTGGGGTGCTGATGTGGTGGTCCTGTGGCAGTGCCTCCTGTCCACTAGCGCCGGCAGAGGTGGTGGGCAGTTTCCATGTTGTGCCACAGTTTCCCTCCTGGTGTTGAGGACTTCCTTCAGCACCCCTACGATTGTGCCCAGGGTGGAATTGATGGATCTGAGTTCCTCCCTGAAGCCCAAATACTGTTCCTCCTGCAGGCGCTGGGTCTCCTGAAACTTTGCCAGTACCGTTGCCATCGTCTCCTGGGAATGGTGGTAGGCTCCCATGATGTTGGAGAGGGCCTTGTGGAGAGTGGGTTCCCTTGGCCTGTCCTCCCCCTGTCGCACAGCAGCCCTCCCAGTTCCCCTGTGCTCCTGGGCCTCCGTCCCCTGGACCGTGCGCCCACTGCCACTGCCCCCAGGTCCCTGTTGTTGTTGGGGTGGTGGGTTAGCCTGGGTTCCCTGCAGTGGTGGACACACTGCTGATTGACGTGTCCTGGGGACAGAGGTATGGGCCCGCTGGGTGGGTGCTGTGCTGGTGTTTCCAGAGGGGGGAAGCTCTGTGGTGGCCTGTGACTGTGTCAGGGGAACCGACTGTCCAGAGGTCCCAGATGGATCTGGCTGGTCATCTAGAACCAGTTGGACAGAGCTGCTGTCATCACTGTGGGCCTCTTCTGTTGGTGGTGTGGACATGTGTGGACCCTCCTGTCCAGTGACGTTGGGTAGGGGTCCTTCAGGGGTATAAAAGGATGTTTATTACATCTGTGTGTGCCATGCTGTGCAATGGGTGGGTGACCCTGTACCCCAGTGCTTGCATTCATGTGTGGGTCCTTGTGTGATGGTGGTTTAGGGGGGTGTAGGGGTATGTGCAGTGGCCATGCTTTGGTGATGTGTGTCCATGCTTTGTTGTTGAATGCAGGGCTTGGTGTTAGGATGTGTGGTTTGTGATGTTGGGGCATTTGTGAGGAGTTGGAGTGATGGGGGTGAGGGTGGGGGTATGTGATAGCATGCAAGTAAGGTGGGGGATGTAATAGTTGAGATTTGACTCACCAGAGTCCATTCCTCCATCTACTCCTGCGAGGCCCTCAGGATGCAGAATCGCCAAGACCTGCTCCTCCCATGTTGTTAGTTGTGGGAGAGGAGGTGGGGGTCCGGCGCCAGTCCTCTGTACCGTGATGTGGTGCCTTGAGACTACGGAACGCACCTTCCCCCGTAGGTCGTTCCACCTCTTCCTGATGTCATCCCTATTTCTTGGGTGCTGTTCTACTGCATTGACCCTGTCCACTATTCTGTTCCATAGCTCCATCTTCCTAGCTATGGAGGTGTGCTGCACCTGTGATCCGAATAGCTGTGGCTCTACCCAGACGATTTCCTCCACCATGACCCTGAGCTCCTCCTCAGAGAACCTGGGGTGTCTTTGCCGTGTCATGGGGTGTTGTGGGTGATATGTGGGGTGATGTGTGTAGTGATAAGTGGGGTGATATTTAGTGGTGTGTTGTGTGAGGTGCGTGGAAGTTATGTGGGTGATGGTATTGTGTGCCTGTGGATGCTTGGTAGTTGTTTGTAGTGTCTCTCTCTGGCCTTCTCTCAGTAATATTGTCATAGGGGTTTGTGAGTGATGTGGGTGTGTGTTTTATATTGTATTGGGTGTGTGGGAGTGGTGTGTGTATGTGTATCAGGTTTGTGTATTTCGAATTGTCCAATGTGGTGGTGGTTTGTAAATGTGTGTGTATTTTGAGCCTGCGGCGTGTACCGCCAATGGAATACCACGGTTGATTGACCGCCGCATGGATTTGTGTGTCGTGATAGTGTGGGCGTTTTTCTGTTGGTGTGACTGTGGAGGTTTTGTTTTTGCCAGTTTATCACTGACCTTTGGTGTGGCAGACTTGTGTGGGTGTCTGAATTTTGCGGTTTCCGAGCAGTGGGTCATAATGACCGTGGTGGAATTCCGCTGCCGCAGCGGTGTTTTGGCGGTCTTCTGCAAGGCGGTAAATGGCTTTTGCCGCCAATGTTGTAATGAGGGCCTGAGTCTGCAAAACAATGGATCTACCTTGGCGCGTCTGCCCTGGCCTAGAGGGAACCCACAGCCCACTTCCCCCACCCAGACACCTCGTAAAGCGCGCAGAGTCAGCTGAATGAGACTGTACTCACCCCCTTGTGGCTGCTGTGATGCCCTCAAGCACCCATCCAACTCAGGATATGCCACCGCCAGGATCCGGTACATCGGGGGGGGTCATGGTGCGACGGGCACCATGACCCCACATTGGGAGGCCATCTCCAGCTGGGCCTCCGCCGTCTTCTTGCTCCAGCGGCGCAGGTCCTCCCATCTTTTTCGGCAGTGGGTACTCCGTCTATGGTAGACCCCCAGGGTCCGCACTTCCTTGGTGATAGCACGCCAAATACCCTTTTTCTGGTGGGCGCTGACTTAGAGGAATAGTGAAGTAAGAATGGATATTATTCCCCCGTCCGGTTCTTCTCACTCATTGCCCACAAACCTCCCACCCTGGCCCAGAAAAATATACACTCACCATTCTCACATGTTGGCCTGTGCCCCCCATCTCTTCCATCCACGATACTCCACACATACATTCATGTACCATCCACCATGCACACTGTTTACTCACCTGTTTGTCTGGAGGACCGTAGAGTAGCGTGTACTGGGGGAGGACCCCATCCACTTTCCCCCAGACACTGTAGCCATTGTCGCTTCCAGACTCAGGTCACAGCAGCACTTGCAGTGCAGGTCCTCTCTTGTTGAAGGCCAGGTATCAAGTAAGTGAACAGATAGAAAATGGTGGTACCGTCACTGCCAGCGTACATCGTCATTGGCTCCTGGAACCCACAGGGCCCAATGATAACCAATGCTGAATTGTGCCACAGTGTTCGACCGCCTACCGCGACTCTACACAACACCAGCGCAGCTACCTCATTTCCTCTTGTCCCTCCTTACAGGTCAGGCAGCCGCCATTTCAGGGGCCACATGGCAGGCCAACTAACTGTGTCACAGCACTTTTGGGCAGGAATACGGACAGACAAAGTCAGACACCGATTATATCACGATTGTGCTAAACAGCCTTGTGAAACCTATGTGGTATATGACCCTCTGCTTACCTTTCTCCTCCATAGGGCACGTCCGCTGGGGCAGGTGATGAGATGGCGGCATCCTCCGGTGTACAGAACCTTGGTGGACCTGTCGACAATGGAAGACAGACACAGCATTATCACATACAGACTTGACTGTGCAACAATCCAGGAACTGTGTGCCCAGTTGGAGCCAGACCTGATGTCAGTTATCCGCCATCCCACAGGAATACCCCGCCTAGTGCAGGTCCTGTCAGTACTCCATTACTGGCCAATGGGTCCTTTCAAACAACAGTGGTCATTGCATCAGGGATGTCACAGCCAATGTTCTCTAACGTGTTGTCCAGAGTGTTATCTGCCCTGCTGAAACACATGCGCAGTTACATCGTGTTCCCTCAGGTGGAGGATTTGCCCACAGTGAAAGGTGACTTCTATGTCCTGGGACATATCCCCAACATAATTGGTGCCATTGATGGTACACATGTGGCATTTGTCCCCCCTGCAGGAATGAACAGGTGTACAGAAACCGCAAAAGCTACCATTCAATGAATGTGGAGATGGTCAATCAATCAATCAATCAATCAGTCAGTCAGTCAGTCAAATAACTTTATTCGGCAATTGCCATAAAAGTACAAACCAAGACACATTTACCGATCTATAAATAGTAAAAAATAAAACTTAAAACCATTGCTGAAAACACCACATGAGCATCCATTCTGAAACCCCTTGACATACATAGATAAATATACAAGACATGATTAAAAATCACAAAGTCAGAAAGTACAAATATTAGCTTTAAAATGATATACTGTACGTACATAAAATTTTAAAAAAGAGTAGGCCTATTCTTAATACTTAAAGAAGCTGTGACGAAGTCTAATACATGATGACAAATTTGAATATCAGGCAATCTCTGAAGATATAGTAGGGCTTCCTTAAAATGAATGGGTCTAAGAAGGCATAACGTGGGTAAAATAAAGGCCCCTCTAGGAGCAGCGTATAAAGGGCAAAAAAGAAAAAAGTGCAAAGTGCTCTGAGTTGATTTGGAGTCACAGGGACAAAGTGGTAAGTCCTTTTTCCAGAAACATGGTTCGGGGAAAGCTACCTTAAAATGAATTAGATTAAGTCTAAAAAGTGTTAAAAAAGAAAAAAATTTAAAACTTGAAAACCAAGTCAAATAGGGTCTAAGGCATGGAACAGTCACAATCCGAGAGTAGGAATCGAAAGATTTCAATTTCAGGGAACTATAAAATCTCTGCTCTGATATGTGCTTGGAGTAAGTAGACTTCAAGACAGACCTAGAGTTTGTGGTTAACAAATGAGGATCATCAAACATGTATCTAAGCCCTAGGTTCTCAAAAGAGTTTTGCAGAAACATAAGCCAGGGAATCCTATTTGAATTTTCCAATTGTAGACAATCAGAGATACAGTCTTGGTCCAAACTTGCCATAGGGTTTGACCAACATCTAATCCAGAGCAGTAGGGGGGCCATAAAAACCCTGTCCTCCAAAAAGCACTGACCAAGTTCTTCATGGCAGATTATATTTGCGGTGCATTTTGGAACCAGCAATAATCTGCGCAGGAATTTATTCTCAACACTCTGAAGAGACGGTATTTTATTATAGCCCCAGACGCCTGCCCAATAAAGGACTGATGCAGTGCATTTGGAATTGTAAAGAGTTTTCAACTGTGCAGGGGGTCTGTGACCTAATTTATTTGAAAAGCAAAAAATTGCTTCGTTGTTCCTTATCAACTGTTGGAGCTTAAAATTAATGTGTGTCTTCCAGGACAAGGAAGAACTCATGTACATGCCTAGATAACAAAATTCTTTGACCTTAATAAGGGTGTGCCCTCCCATAGTAAATTGTTTAGACTTTGTATTACGTGGGCCACAAGTCATAACGAAAGTCTTGGGGTAATTTACTTTCAGATCAAGGTTCAACATAAAATCATAAAATACATCCAGTAGTCCCTGTAAACCGTTTGCAGTACGAGCAATTAAAACTGCATCGTCAGCATATAATAAAACTGGAAGTTGTCTCTGGCCCATCTTCGGTATATCCTTTGCATGTTTTAACAGTGAATCATAGAGCCCATTAATGTAAATCAGAAAAAGAAAAGGGGCTAAGATACATCCCTGCCTTACACCCCTAGTTGACGGGATGGGGGAGGTTCTCTGCCCATGTGAGCCGGCCTGAACAGAAATCGTTAGGTCTGTGTGTAGGCGTTTGATAAGCTCCAATAGAGGCGGATCGCAGCCTAAGGCTTCCAAAATTTGCCATAACTTTGACCTATTAACCATATCGAAGGCACTGGTTAGATCAATGAAAGCCATGTGAATCGACTCTTTTTTGACTGTCACATATTTGCTGAGTATCAGCTGCAAGTTTAAGACTTGCTCAACTGTGCCTACACCGGGTCTGAAACCAAATTGAATAGGAGATAAAATCTGGGCCTCGGACACCCAAACTTCTAAACGGGACAGGATCACGCTACCTAAAATCTTTGCCGTCGAATCGATAAGAGAAATTGGTCTGTAACAGGAAGGATCTTGTCTATTTCCTTTTTTGAAGATAGGAACAATAATAGCCGATTTCCATGAGAGGGGCACGTTACTATTTACCACACTATTCAACACATTAGTAACTAACGGACCCCAAAGATCAATTTCTGATTTAAAAAGATCAGCGGGAACCCCATCGGGCCAGGAGCTTTTCCCTGCCTTGATCTATCAATGGCATTTTTGACCTCATAGAGGTCAAAAATAATGTTTGGGGCCTTAGTTTTGGAGTCTAAAATAAAAGGTGCAGAAGGATTTACATACAAATTCTCATAAGTTTCTGAACAGAAAACTTTCCTAAAATGAGTTAACCAGACGTCCTCAGCAATAAAACATTCATTGGCCAAAGAGTGGTTACCAGAAAAGTAAGAGTGATTTATCACTTTCCAGAATTTAGAAGTATCCTTCTGCTCAGATGCAGCCAAAAGTTCGCCCCAGGCCCTAGACCTAATTTCTGATTTCCGTTTGTCGATGGCAGCCTTATAATCGGCTCTTGCTATTTTAACTAGTTGACGGGAGAGATGAACTGCTTTAAGTGCATCTTTGAGTTTTTTATGGGCGGATGAACACGCAGAATCGAACCATCTGTGGGCCACCGGCCCCTTCGCGGGCCTGTCCGCCGCCAGGGCGCGTGAGATGTCAATGCTTAAAGATTCAAATTCACGCACTATGTGGTCGGAATCTAACTGCTGGGACAGACACATATGAATCGAATCAGACCTACTTCTTACAGTTTCCTGGTTAAAAATGTTTGGATCTATTTTGTCCCATTTTAGACGTATGCCACAATTTGGATTATAAACAGTAGCAGCGCTCAAGCTTTTATATTTGGGTGCCTGGAATTTTTTTAGGTCCAATATAATGCTAAGGGGGTTATGATCGCTCGCACAATTAGGCGTAATCTTAAATTCTTGAATTACATAAAAATCAGAGGAGCTGATAAGTATGAAGTCGATAGTGCTCCCCCTCAAATTCCCTGTAAATCAATCAATCAAACAATTTATAAAGCACGCTACTCACCCGTTAGGGTCTCAAGGCGCTGGGGGGGGAGTTAATGGTCGAAGAGCCATATCTTGAGGCATTTTCTGAAGGCCAGGAGGTCTTGGGTCTGGCGTAGTTGGAGCGGTACGGAGTTCCAGGTCTTGGCAGCGAGGTGAAAGAAGGATTTCCCTCCTGTAGTGGAGCGGTGAATACGGGGGACGGAGGTGAGGGTGAGGCTGGTGGAGCGGAGCTGGCGGGCGGGGGTGTGGAAGGTGAGTCTTTCGTTGAGATAGGCCGGACCTGTGTTGTGGAGGGCTTTGTGTGCGTGGGTGAGTAGTTTGAAGGTGATCCTCTTCGATACTGGTAGCCAGTGTAGTTCTCTGAGATGGGCTGAGATGTGGTTGCGGCATGGGACGTTAAGTATGAGTCGGGCGGAGGCGTTTTGGATGCGTTGTATTTTCTTTTGTAGTTTGGCCGTAGTTCCTGTATAGAGCACGTTGCCGAAGTCCAGTTGGCTGCTGACTACGGCGTGGGTGACTGTTTTTCTGGTTTCGACAGGAATACACTTGAAAATCTTGCAGAGCATGCGGAGGGTGTTGTAGCAGGAAGAGGAGAGTGCGTTGACCTGCTTAGTCATGATGAGTGCTGAGTCAACGATGATGCCCAGGTTCCGTACTTGGGTGGTGGAGGTGGGGGCGGCTCCAAGGGAAGTAGGCCACCAGGATTCCTTCCAGGCGGAGAGGTTGCTGCCGAGGATGAGCACCTACGTTTTGTCAGTGTTTAGCTTGAGGCGGCTTGATTCCATCCAGTTGGCGATAGCGTGAAGTCCCTTGTGTAGGTTGTTTCTTGCTGTTGTGGGGTCTTTCGTGAGGGAGATGATCAGCTGGGTGTCGTCTGCGTAGGATACTATATTGAGGTTGTGGGATCGTGCGATGTTGGCGAGGGGACCCATGTAAATGTTGAAAAGGGTTGGGCTGAGGGCAGATCCTTGAGGGACGCCACAGATGGTTTCGGAGGATTCGGACAGGTATGGCGGAAGGCGGACTCTCTGGGTTCTGCCGGAGAGGAAAGAGGAGATCCAGTCGAGGGCCTTGCCATGGATCCCGGTGTTGTGGAGGCGTGTTCGAAGGGTGTGGTGACAGACGGTGTTGAAAGCTGCAGAAAGGTCCAAGAGGATGAGAGCTGCGGTTTTGCCTTTGTCGATCATGGTCCTGATGTCATCTGTGGCAGCAATGAGTGCGGTCTCCATGCTGTGGTTTTTGCGAAATCCGGATTGGGAGGCATCGAGCACTTTGCTGTCTTCCAGGTAGCGGGAAAGTTGGCTGTTCACGATTTTTTTGATGACCTTCGCTGGGAAGGGGAGGAGGGAGATTGGTCAGTAGTTAATGGGGTTATCTGGATCTTCTTTGGGTTTCTTCAACAGGGCGTTGACGTCGGCATGTTTCCATCTCTCCGGGAAGGTGGCTGTCTCGAAGGAGCTGTTGATGATTGCGCAGAGGTGGGGTGTGATGATGTTGCTGGATTTGTTGAAGATCTGGTGAGGGCAGGGGTCCGAGGGGGAGCCGGAGTGGATGGAGGCCATGGTGTTGATGGTGTCTTCATTGTTGACGTGAGTCCAGGAGCATAGAGGGTTGGTGTTGTTTGATCCGTCAGGTTTTTGGTTGACTGGGGTTGGCTGATGGGTCTGGGGTTCGAAGCTGTTGTGGACGTCTTTGATCTTTCGACGGAAGTGAGTGGCGAGGGAGTTGCAGAGTTCCTGTGATGGCGATGGATCATGGGAGCTGTTCCTGGGGGTGGAGAGTTCTTTGATGATGCTGAAGAACTCTTTGTTGTTGTGGGCGTTGGTGTCTATTCGGCTTTTGTAGTTGGTGCTTTTGGTCGTGTGGATCAGCTGGTGATGTTGGCGGATGGCAGTTTTGAGGGTGGTGTGGTTGGATTCGGTGGTTGCAAGGCACCAGGCCTTCTCCATTCTTCGACATTCCCATTTGGAGGCCTGCAGTTCAGGGGTGAACTATCTGGCCTTGGGTCTGTGGTGGGAGTCCGAGGGTTGTTTGAGTGGTGCGAGGGTGTTGGCACAGTCTTCTAACCATTTGTGCAGGTAGGTGGCGGCTGTGCTGGGGTCCCGGGTCCTGGGGGGGTGCCTGGTTGAGGGTGGAGATCAGCTTTTCTGTTGAGATTCTATTCCAGTAGCGGTGGGGGGTTTAGTGATGAGGTGGTGAGTGACCGGCTTCTGAAAGGAGAAATGGATGCAGTGATGGTCGGTCCATAGGAGTTCGGTGGTGTGGCTGAAGGAGACGTGGTTGCTGGCTGAGAATATGGGGTCAAGGAGGTTGTAGTCCGTTGAGGCGAGGGCTTGGGAGCTGATGATGTCAGCGATGTCTTCGCAGAATTGCGGTCTGGGGCCTGGGGATCTATAGACCAGTGTTCCTCTGAGGGTGGTGTTGGCGTTGATGTGGATTTTGAAATGGAGGTGCTCGGCGGATTTGATGGTGTTGTGGCAGCTGGTGGAGACTCTTATGGTCTTTTTGTGGACTATGGCGATTCCTCCTCCTGGTTTGTTGCTGCGGTCTCTCCTGGTGATCTTGTAGTTTTCTGGTATGGCTGTGGCTATGTCTGGTTTCAAGGCCGAATTCATCCAGGTTTTGTTGATGAATGCGACGTTGGGCGAGGATGTGGTCAGTAGGTCCCAGAGTTCGATTGCATGCTTGTGGACAGAGCGGGTGTTGAGCAGGATGCATCTTAGGCGGCAGATGGTGTCTTTGGCAGACCAGTACATCTCCCATGTGAATGCCAAGTATCCTGGCTCAGTGAATGACGCTTACATTTTGAGGAATAGCAGTATCCCTTATGTGATGGGGCAACTCCAGAGGCACTGGGTGTGGCTAATATGTGAGCCCAAGGTCCCAATACAGTTGACATAGGTGTCTGGGTATGGGGGAGTCCCTAAGGGTTGGAATATGTCTAACAGTTGTCCCTCAATATTTGCAGGTGACTCTGGTTACCCCAACCTGTCATGGCTACTGACCTCAGTGAGGAATCCCAGGACAAGGGCAGAGGAACGCTACAATGAGGCCCATGGGCGAACTAGGAGGATTATAGAGCGGGCCTTCGGCCTCCTGAAGGCCAGATTCCGGTGCCTCCATCTGACAGGTGGCTCCCTGTACTACTCACCGAAGAAGGTGTGCCAGATAATCCTGGCATGCTATATGTTGCACAACCTAGCTTTGGGACGCCAGGTGCCTTTTCTGCAGGAGGATGGCCCTGATGCTGGTCTCGTAGCAGCTGTGGAGCCTGTGGACAGTGAGGAAGAGGAGGCACAAGAAGAAGCTATAGATAACCGAAACAACATCATCATGCAATACTTCCAGTGAGACACAGGTAAGAGGATGGCACTGCTTCTCACATCTCATACTACTGTAGGACATTGCATTAATCTGACGTTTTACCTCTGTGTATGGACCCTGAAATGTCACTTTGCCTTTCCATTTCACAGATCTGGGTCCCACGTTGTGCCCTCTGCTATGTTTAATGCTTCCCAACAACTGTGTAACATTGGTATGTGAACAAGAACATTGACATTGCTATATTTCTGAGAGGTTGCAATTACACATTTGTGAAAGTACAGACTGACTCCAGATTGATTTGTGATTCAAGGGTGTTTATTTCTGTGCTAATAAGTGGAGGGGGGTGTGCAATGGGCTGGGGTGATGGTGGAGGAATGTCCATGGTAGAGTTCAGTCTCTTGGTCTCACAGGTGCATTGTCCAAGGGAGCATAGGAAGTGGAGTAATGGCAGTTCAAAGTTGTAAGGGTGACAAAGTGGGACAAACGGGTGGCAATCAGGAGAGTGTTATTTCCTGGCGGGGGGTCTTGGCAATGCTCTCTGTCTTGTTCCTGGATCTCAGGGACATTTTGCAGGGTGGTTCCCCTTCTGCAGGAGGTGGGGTGCTGGTGGACTGTTGGTCCTGTGGCGGGACCTCCTGTCCACTAGCGCCGGCGGAGGTGGAGGGCTATTCATCATTCAGGCTAGTGTCAGGGGCCCGTTTGTGTACCACTGTGTCCCTCATGGTGTTGGCCAGGTCTGCCAGCACCCCTGCAATGGTGACCAGGGTGGTGTTGAAGACAGACCAGCACCAGGAAACCTCAATGGTTCACAGACACCCTCAAGGAATCCAAAAAAACCTGCCGTACCCTCGAGAAAGCCTCTCAATAAAGACCACACCGCAGAAAACATGTCTGCCCTCAAAAACGCCACCCGCGAACACCATCAGCTGATCCGCACCACCAAAAGAACTTCCTTCACAGCCAGACTGGACAAGAACACCCACAACAGCAAAGAACTCTTCAACATCGCCAAAGAGCTCTCCAATCCTAACGCCAACACCAACTCCATCACGCACTCACATGACCTCTGCAATTCCCTCGCTACCTTCTTCCATCGTAAGATCACCGACCTACATGACAGCTTCGGACACCAGACCCAGCCAACCACCACAGAACCTGCAACCCCAGCCATCACCCTCAACGCCTGGACTCACATCAGCGCGGATGAGACCAAAGCTACAATGAACACCATCCACTTCGGTGCCCCCTCGGACCCCTGCCCCCACTTCATCTTCAACAAAGCCGACAACATCATCACCCCTCGCCGACATCGTACGCAAACACAATATCAACATCACCTCCTACGCCGATGACACTCAGCTGATACTTTCCCTCACCAAGGACCCCACCAGCACCAAGACCAACCTGCAAGATGGAATGAAAGACGTCGCAGAATGGATGAAACTCAGCCGCCTGAAACTGAACTCAGACAAAACTGAAGTCCTCATCCTCGGAAACACCCCGTCCGCCTGGGACATCTCTTGGTGGCCCACGACCCTTGGCACCGCTCCAACCCCCGCAGACCACGCACGCAACCTCGGATTCATCCTGTACCCACTTCTCACCATGACCAAACAAGTCAACGCCGTATCATCTTCCTGCTTCCTCACTCTCCGCATGCTCCAAAAGATCTTCCGCTGGATTCCCACCAACACCAGAAAAACTGTGACCCACGCCCTCGTCACAAGCCGCCTGGACTACGGAAACGCCCTATACGCAGGAACCACAGCTAAACTCCAGAAACGTCTTCAGCGAATACAAAACGCCTCCGCCCGCCTCATCCTCGACATACCCCGCAACAGCCACATCTCCCCCCACCTGAGACACCTGCACTGGCTTCCCGTCAACAAAAGGATCACCCACGCACACAAAGCCCTCCACAACCGTCGCCTCAGTTTCTACACACCCACTCGTCAACTTCGCTCCGCCGACCTCGCACTCACAGCCGTCCCTCGCATCCGCCGCACTACAGCAGGTGGGAAATACTTCTCCTACCTGGCGGCCAAGACATGGAACTCCCTCCCTGACAACCTCAGGACCACCCAGGACCACCCCGCATTCCGTAAGCAGCTCAAAACCCGGCTCTTCGAGCAGCAGTAACCCCCCTCCCCTAGCGCCTTGAGACCCTCACGGGTGAGTAGCGCGCTTTATAAATGTTTTTGATTTGATTTGATTTGATTTGATGGACTTCAAGTCCTCCTTATCCCCAGGTAGTGTTCCTCCTGTAGCCACTGGGTCTCCTGAAACTTGGCCAGTACCATGCCCATGGTCTCCTGGGAATAATGGTATGCTCCCATGATGTTGGAGAGTGCCTTGTGGAAAGTGGGTTCCCTGGGCCTGTCCTCCCCCTGTCACACAGCAATCCCCCTAGTTTCCCTGTTATCCTGTGCCTCTGTCCCCTGAACGGTGTGCCCACTGCCACTGACCCCAGGTCCCTGATTGTCTTGGGTTGGTGGGTTTGCCTGGGGTCCCTATAGTGGTGGACACACTGCTGATTGACGTGTCCTGGGGACAGAGGGATGAAACAGCTGGGTGGGTGCTGTGGTGGTGTTTCCTGAGGGGGGAGGCTCTGTGGTGGTTTGTGACTGTGGCAGGGGAACCGACTGTCCAGAGGTCCCTGATAGGCCGGGCTGGTCATCCAGATCCAGGAGTGCAGAGCTGCAGTCGTCACTGTGGGCTTCTTCTGTGGGGGGACTGGATATGTCTGGCACCTTCTGTCCAGTGATGTTGGGTATGGGTCCTTTTGGGGTGTAAATGCATAGTTATTGTATCTGTGTGTGCCATCTTGTGCATTGAGTGAGTTACCCTCTACTCCTGTGCTTGCATTGTTGTGTTGGCCATTGTGTGGTTAGTGTTTTGGGGTCTGTGTGGGTATCTGTACTGGACATGCTTTGGTAATGGGTGTCCATGCTTTGGTGTTGCATGCAGGACTTGGTATTGGGATGGGTGGGTTGTGATAGTGGGGCATATGTGAGGTGTTGGAGTGATGGGGGTGAGGGTGGGGGAATGGGTTGGCATGCAGGTGGGGTGGGGGATATGGTAGTTAAGATATGACTTACCAGAGTCCAGTCCTCCTGCTACTCCTGCAAGGCCCTCAGGATGCAGTATTGCCAAGACTTGCTCATCCCATGTTGTTAGTTGTGGGGGAGGAGGTGGGGGCCCACCGCCGGTCCTCTGTACAGAAATCTGGTGTCTTGAAACCACAGAACGCACCTTCCCCCATAGGTCGTTCCACCTCTTCCTGATGTCATCCCATGTTCTTGGATGCTGTCCCACTGCGTTGACCCTGTCGACGATTCTCCGCCATAGCTCCATCTTCCTATCAACGGAGGTGTGCTGCACCTGTGATCCAAATAGCTGTGGCTCTAGCAGGATGGTTTCCTCCACCATGACCCTGAGCTCCTCCTCAGAAAACCTGGGGTGGTCTTTGAGGTACCATGATGTGGTGTGGGAATGTGTGAGGTGATGTTTGTTGTGCTGTGTGATGTGTTGTATTGGTGTGTGTTCTACGAGGTGCGTGGATGTTGTATGAGTGATGGTGTTGTGTGCTTGTGGATGCTGGTGTAGTGTTTGCTATTCTCTCTCTGTGCTTCTTCACAAAAATGTTGTTGTAAGGGGTTGTGGGTAATGTGGGTGTGTATTTTACAGTGTTGTGATTGTGTGGGTGTGGTGTGTGTATGTGTATCAGGTATGTGTTTTTCAAATTGTCCAATGTGGTTGTGTTTTGTAAGTGTGTGTGTATTTTGAGCGCGGCGGTGTGTACCGCCAATAGATTATCGCGGTTCAAAGACCGCTGCGTTGATTCGTGGGTCGTGATAGTGTGGGCGTATTCTTGTTGGCGAGATGGTGTGGGTTTTGGTATCGCCAGTTAATCACTGACCTTTGGTGTGGCAGACTTGTGTGGGTGTCTGTATTGGGGCGGATTACGAGATGTGGGTCGTAATACCTGTAGTGGATTTCCACCGCGGCCATGGTATGTTGGCGGCCTTCAGCACGGTAGTAAGCGGGATTTACTGCCAGGGTTGTAATAAGGGCCTTATTCTGCTTTTCCTAATGATCCTAATATGACAATGGCCGGCCCTTGCGATCCTCCTGCCACCTCCTTAGAATGCACGCTCTCAGCCTGCCCTTCTCTCTCCACATGTTTGGTCAACGATTTGTTAAAATCTGTAAAATCTGGCTCACCACTGGACCCTTCACCTTTGCACATCCTTCGTCATGGGTCCGATATCATTGCTCAAGTACTGACAGAAGTTCTCAATCTCTTGCTAACTTGTAGGCTTGTTCTGCAGCAATGGAAACATGATATAGTTAAGCTGCTTTTTAAGAAAGTCACCCTGGAACCCTCAATTTAGGTAATTTCAGGCCAATCTCTCTCTTACCTGGAGTCTCCAAATTATTGGAGAAATATGTTAATAAGCATCTCTTGGGCTTTCTCGAATCACAGAAGCTGTTACACCCTACACATATGGGCTTCCGTCCCTTAGAAGGTACTGAAACAGCATTATTTGCAGCAGTCGAGAAGCTCAGAAGTATCCTGGATCAAGGGGAGTCAGCAGCTATTATTCTGCTAGACCTTAGGACAGCCTTCAACACCGTAGATCAATCTATTCTCTTGCAGAGGATTTCTAATGTTGGTGTTACGGACAGAGCCTTTGACTGGCTTGCCTCCTTTTTGCAGGACTGCTGTTTCCAAGTCCAGAACCAGTCATTTCCCTCTGCCAGTTATTCGTCAAGCTGTGGGGTTCCACAATGCTCCTCCTTCAGCCCTACCTTATTTAATATCTACTTACATGCTCTGGCTGAGATCGTCCAGGCTCATGGGTTTTCTCTGGTGTCCTCTGCTGACAACACTCAGCTGGTCATTTCAATCTCCCCTGATGCTTATCCGGGTTATTCTCCCCTTACCTCATGCCTTTTGGAGGCAAGCCAGCTGGATTTTGAATTGCAAATTGAAACTCAAAGAGGATAAAACAAGATTATGTTATTGGGTAACAATTTTAGCTATCCGATCTCAAGCCCTTTTTTGGATTATCTCCATGATCTGCCTAGCCAAGAGTCAATAAAGAGCCTTGGGATATGGCTCGATACAGGGTTGATTATGAGTTATTAAAGTGCTGCAGAAGTTCCTTCATATCCTTCCTTCTACAGCTAGACGGGTAGCTGTGCAGGCATTAGTGCTAGCCTGCCTTGATTACAGGAATGCCTTGTTCCTAGGTTCCCCATTCTATGTCACCAGGAAGCCCCAGACCATACAAAACGCTGCTGTACACTTGCTGATGAATTTTTCAAAACACATGCCAGTCTCCAGTGCTTTGAGAGACTTACACTGGCTACTGGTTTAAGGTTGATTACAGTTCAAGAACCTTTGCATTATGCACAGGGCTGTTAATAGGCCCCACCCTTGTATGTTCTCTTGCTTGTCCATATCTTCCAGAGAGATCTCCTCGTTCATCATCCGCCCACCTACTGAAGGTCCCCAGAATTTATAGGGTGTACTGTGGTGGTTGTTCCACCTCTTATTTGGCTCCCAGACTCTGGAATTCCTTGCCAACGGACCTGCATCTCTTAGAGCATGAATTTCATTTTTGCAAAGCCTTAAAGACCTGGCTTTTTGACATCTAACTCCGCACCCTCCGCTGATCCTTTGTTATCTTGGGCAGCGCTGGAAGGCCTTTGGATATCCATGCGCTATATAAGACTGCAAGAATAGAATAGAATGGTAGAATTGATCACCTTCGATGAGGGATTTGACGAGAATTGTTGACAAACAGTACAATTATGACGGTACATGGTAAGCATATCATGTAAGCAGTCTGGGTTACAAAAACAGGGACATGTGAATTTGATGGTACAGGCAGGGGTTTGTACTTAGCTGCAATTTTAGCTGCCAAATCTGCTAGTGTATTTCCTCATGACAGAAAATTCTGTTCATTTGTATGTGCTGCACACTTGTCAGCTGCCACTGCCTGTAGTAATGCTAGTGTCTATACTAAAGCTCTTAAAAGGTTCCTATGCACCTCTGGACTTCTGTCTGATTTGAGGAAACCTCTCCTGCTCCATCTCAAAATGCTAGAATCAACAGTGGTAGTTACATAAGCTGAATCTGAATATATTGATTAAGAGCTACTATCAAGGCTTTCAGCGTTGCTGTTTATGCAGAATAATGTGTTAATAGTGTTAACTGCTCTACGATGTGCAGTGGGTCTGTAGAATCAGGCTATTGTGCTCTGACTACTGCTGCACCTGTGTGTGTCACTCCTGTCTCCTGGTCACAAGTAAAGGAACCATAAACAAAATAGACAATACTACCTGGCATAAGATCATCTGTTGCTTGACTAGACTCGTTAGGGATATAGGTTGCACTTTCAAGCGCATCATCCTCAGAGTCTAATATAGGATGGGCAAAGAATGTTGCAGAGTTCATTGTATGACACTACGCAACCTTCAAAGATGGCAGTGACAGTATCACTTCATATCCTGACACTCTCTGTGTGGTTAGAGTAGTCTTAGCATTCGGAATGCTGGCAAACACTGCATGTACTGCATAGAGCATCAAATGGGTTCCCATATCAATGGGGGTGCTCATCTGCACTGCAAAGGCTGCAGTGGCAATAGCTTGCTCCCAAGGATAATGTCCTCTCATCACTGCATCCAACTGTCCACTAAAAATAGCAATGAGTTTGTGTCCTAAGGGATATTCCTGCGTAAGGACAGCTGTCATCACTCGACCATTGCAATTACTAAAGAGATAAAACTCCTTGGTATAATCAGGAATCACCAAAACTAGGACATTTGTTATCACAGTCTTCACCATCTGGAAAGTCTCCCTTATTTCTGGTGGCCATATTATCTTATTGTTTCTGTCTTTTGGCTGTTTAATAGAAAATATCAAAGGCACTATATAAGTGCTGTAACAAAAACCCATTGCCTCACATAGTTACTGAGGCCAAGGAACTTCTGCATTCCATTAACCGTTTCTGGGTCAGTCATTTGACATATAGATGATGCTCTTTCAAGAGTTACTTGCCAACCGGATACCGACAGTAATTGTCCTAAATAATGGACCTCATCCTGACATTATTGAAGTTTATCTTTTTCTACCTTGTATCCTCTCTGTGTGAGAGTAACCAAACGAAATATGGTATCTATTTTACACTGTGGTTCTGTAGGGCAGCAAACTCATATGTTATCGACATATTACAACAAGGTACTGTTGGAGGCTGCACTGGCTTGTAGTGAGTACCAAGGGTACTTACACCTTGCACCAGGCCCAGTTATCCCTTATTAGTGTATAGGGTGTCTAGCAGCTTAGGCTGATAGATAATGGTAGCTTAGCAGAGCAGCTTAGGCTGAACTAGGAGACGAGTGAAACTCCTACAGTACCACTAGTGTCATATGCACAATATCATAAGAAAACACAATACACAGATATACTAAAAATAAAGGTACTTTATTTTTATGACAATATGCCAAAAGTATCTCAGTGAGTACTCTCAGTATGAGGATAGCAAATATACACAAGATATATGTACACAATACCAAAATATGCAGTAATAGTCTTAGAAAACAGTGCAAACAATGAATAGTTACAATAGGATGCAATGGGGATACATAGGGTTAGGGGCAACACAAACCATATACTCCAAAAGTGGAACGCGAACCACGAATGGACCCCAAACCTATGTGACCTTGTAGAGGGTCGCTGGGACTGTAAGAAAACAGTTAGGGTTAGAAAAATAGCCCACCCCAAGACCCTGAAAAGTGAGTGCAAAGTGCACTAAAGTTCCCCAAAGGACATAGAAGTCGTGATGGGGGAATTCTGCAGGAAAGACACAAATCAGCAATGCAACAACGATGGATTTCCAAACGAGGGTACCTGTGGAACAAGGAGACCAAGTCCAAAAGTCACAAGCAAATCGGAGATGGGCAGATGCCCAGGAAATGCCAGCTGTGGGTGCAAAGAAGCTGCTACTGGACAGTAGAAGCTGAAGATTCTGCAGGAACGACAAGGGCTAGGAACTTCCCCTTTAGAGGACTGATTCCACACGCCGTGGAGAGTCGTGCAGAAGTGTTTTCCTAAAGAAAGACCGCCAACAAGCCTTGCTAGCTGCAAATCGTGCGGTTAGGGTTTTTGGATGCTGCTGTGGCCCAGGAGGGACCAGGATGTCGCCAATTGCGTCTGGGGACAGAGGGGGCATCGAGCAAGACAAGGAGCCCTCTCAGAAGCAGGCAGCACCCACAAAAGTGCCAGAACAGGCACTACAAAGTGGAGTGAAACGGTGCTCACCCGAAGTCGCACAAAGGAGTCCCACGTCGCCGGAGGACAACTTAGAAGGTCGTGCAATGCAGGTTAGAGTGCCGTGGACCCAGGCTGGACTGTGCACAAAGGATTTCTGCCGGAAGTGCACGGAGGCCGGAGTAGCTGCAAAAGTCGCGGTTCCCAGCAATGCAGTCTGGCGTGGGGAGGCAAGGACTTACCTCCACCAAACTTGGACTGAAGAGTCACTGGACTGTGGGAGTCACTTGGACAGAGTTGCTGGATTCAAGGGACCTCGCTCGTCGTGCTGAGAGGAGACCCAGGGTACCAGTGATGCAGTTCTTTGGTGCCTGCGGTTGCAGGGGGACGATTCCGTCGACCCACAGGAGATTTCTTCGGAGCTTCTAGTTCAGAAAGGAGGCAGACTACCCCCACAGCATGCACCACCAGGAAAGCAGTCGAGAAGGCGACAGGATCAGCGTTACAGAGTTGCAGTAGTCGTCTTTGCTACTTTGTTGCAGTTTTGCAGGCTTCCAGCGCGGTCATCAGTCGATTCCTTGGCAGAAGGTGAAGAGAGAGATGCAGAGGAACTCGGATGAACTCTTGCATTTGTTATCTAACGAATCCCCAAAGACAGAGACCCTAAATAGCCAGAAAAGAGGGTTTGGCTACTTAGGAGAGAGGATAGGCTAGCAACACCTGAAGGAGCCTATCAGAAGGAGTCTCTGATGTCACCTGCTGGCACTGGCCACTCAGAGCAGTTCAGTGTGCCAGCAGCACCTCTGTTTCCAAGATGGCAGAGGTCTGGAGCACACTGGAGGAGCTCTGGGCACCTCCCAGGGGAGGTGCAGGTCAGGGGAGTGGTCACTCCCCTTTCCTTTGTCCAGTTTCGCACCAGAGCAGGGCTGAGGGGTCCCTGAACTGGTGTAGACTGGCTTATGCAGAAATGGGCACCATCTGTGCCCATGAAAGCATTTCCAGAGGCTGGGGGAGGCTACTCCTCCCCAGCCTTCACACCATTTTCCAAAGGGAGAGGGTGTAACACCCTCTCTCAGAGGAAGTCCTTTGTTCTGCCATCCTGGGCCAAGCCTGGCTGGACCCCAGGAGGGCAGAAACTTGTCTGAGGGGTTGGCAGCAGCAGCAGCTGCAGTGAAACCCCGGGAAAGGCAGTTTGGCAGTACCCAGGTCTGAGCTACAGACCTGTGGGATCATGGGATTGTGCCAACTATGCCAGGATGGCATAGAGGGGGCATTTCCATGATCATAGACATGTTACATGGCCATATTCGGAGTTACCATTGTGAAGCTACATATAGGTAGTGACCTATATGTAGTGCACGCGTGTAATGGTGTCCCCGCACTCACAAAGTCCGGGGAATTGGCCCTGAACAATGTGGGGGCACCTTGGCTAGTGCCAGGGTGCCCACACACTAAGTAACTTAGCACCCAACCTTTACCAGGTAAAGGTTAGACATATAGGTGACTTATAAGTTACTTAAGTGCAGTGTAAAATGGCTGTGAAATAACGTGGACGTTATTTCACTCAGGCTGCAGTGGCAGGCCTGTGTAAGAATTGTCAGAGCTCCCTATGGGTGGCAAAAGAAATGCTGCAGCCCATAGGGATCTCCTGGAACCCCAATACCCTGGGTACCTCAGTATCATATACTAGGGAATTATAAGGGTGTTCCAGTAAGCCAATGTAAATTGGTAAAATTGGTCACTAGCCTGTTAGTGACAATTTGAAAGAAATGAGAGAGCATAACCACTGAGGTTCTGATTAGCAGAGCCTCAGTGAGACAGTTAGTCATAACACAGGTAACACATTCAGGCACACTTATGAGCACTGGGGCCCTGGCTGGCAGGGTCTCAGTGACACATACAACTAAAACAACATATATACAGTGAAAAATGGGGGTAACATGCCAGGCAAGATGGTACTTTCCTACACAAACCCCCCCCCAAACGAAGGACAATAAGACTAGCCATGATCTGATGAGTCTTCATTGTCTAAGTGG
Organism: Pleurodeles waltl; assembly: GCF_031143425.1. Lineage (NCBI taxonomy): Eukaryota > Metazoa > Chordata > Amphibia > Caudata > Salamandridae > Pleurodeles > Pleurodeles waltl. The sequence goes on along the minus strand of NC_090450.1, from coordinate 155,260,306 downwards.
AAATATCTGGAGAGTCCATCTGCATTGGAGTGGCTACTCCCAGGTCTATGTTCCACTGTATAGTCCATTCCCTGTAGGGATATGGACCACTTCAATAATTTAGGATTTTCACCTTTCATTTGTTTTAGCCAAAGTAGAGGTTTGTGGTCTGTCTGAACAATGAAGTGAGTGCCAAAAAGGTATGGCCTCAACTTCTTCAGTGCCCAGACCACAGCAAAGGCCTCCCTCTGTATGGCAGACCAACGCTTTTCTCTAGGGGACAACCTCCTACTAATAAAAGCAACAGGTTGATCCTGGCCCTCAGAATTAAGTTGTGATAGGACTGCCCCTACTCCTAATTCAGATTCATCAGTTTGGACATAGAATTTTTTAGAGTAACAAGGGCTTTTCAGGACAGGTGCAGAGCACATGGCCTGCTTCAGCTCCTCAAAAGCTTTCTGACAGTTTGCTGTCCATAATACCTTTTTAGGCATTTTCTTGGATGTGAGGTCATTAAGAGGGGCTGCAATGGAGCCATAGTTCTTAATGAACCTCCTGTAATACCCAGTGAGGCCTAGGAAGGCTCTCACCTGAGTCTGAGTAGTACGGGGAACCCAATCTATAATAGTTTGGATTTTCCCCTGAAGTGTGCAATCTGTTCCCCACCAACAAGGTGTCCCAGATAAACCACCTTCCCCTGCCCTATCTGGCACTTTGAAGCCTTGATAGTGAGGCCTGCCTTTTGCAGGGCCTCTAAAACTTTCCATAGGTGGACCAGGTGATCATCCCAGCTGGAGCTAAAGACAGCTATATCGTCCAGATATGCTGCACTAAAAGCTTCCAGCCCTTGCAGGACTGTGTTCACCAACCTCTGAAAAGTGGCAGGTGCATTTTTCAATCCAAAAGGCATTACTGTGAATTGGTAATGGCCTCCAATGGTTGAAAATGCAGTTTTTGCTTTTGCATCTTCTGATAATTTGATCTGCCAATACCCTGCAGTCAAATCAAAAGTGCTTAGATACTTGACAGATGCCAGTGTATCTATGAGCTCATCTGCCCTGGGTATAGGATGAGCATCAGTTTTGGTTACCTGGTTGAGACCTCTGTAGTCAACACAAAACCGCATTTCCTTCTTTCCATCTTTGGAATGAGGTTTTGGTACAAGTACCACAGGAGAAGCCCATGGACTTTCAGAGTGCTCAACCACTCTCAGTTCTAACATTTTCTGCACCTCTTGCTTTATGCAGTCTCTGACATGGTCAGGCTGCCTATAGATTTTACTTTTGACAGGCAAGCTGTCTCCAGTATCTATAGTGTGCTCACACCAAGAAGTGGTACCTGGCACAGTAGAGAAGAGTTCAGAAAACTGACCCAGGAGATTTATGCAATGGTCTTTCTGCTCAGCAGTAAGACAATAAGCCAAAACTACACCTTCCACTACAGCATCTTGTTCTGTGGAAGAGAAGAGATCAGGGAGAGGGTCACTCTCTTCTTCCTGTCCCTCATCAGTTGCCATGAGCAGGGTGAGATCAGCCCTGTCATAGTAGGGCTTCAGGCGATTGACATGGAGCACCCTAAGGGGACTCCTGGCAGTGCCTAAGTCAACTAAGTAGGTGACTTCACCCTTTTTTTCAACAATTGTGTGGGGTCCACTCCATTTATCTTGGAGTGCTCTTGGGGCCACAGGCTCCAAGACCCACACTTTCTGCCCTGGTTGGTACTGAACCAAAACAGCCTTCTGGTCATGCCATTGCTTTTGGAGCTCTTGGCTGGCCTGAAGGTTTTTACTGGCCTTTTTCATGTACTCAGCCATCCTTGATCTGAGGCCAAGTACATAGTCCACTATGTCTTGCTTTGGAGCTTTTAAAGGTTGTTCCCAACCCTCCTTAACAAGTGTTAGAGGACCTCTTACTGGGTGTCCAAAGAGGAGTTCAAAGGGGCTGAAGCCCACTCCTTTCTGGGGTACCTCCCTGTAAGCAAAAAGGAGGCATGGTAAAAGGATATCCCATCTCCTGCGGAGTTTTTCAGGGAGTACCATAATCATGCCTTTGAGAGTTTTGTTAAATCTCTCCACCAGTCCATTTGTTTGTGGATGATAGGGTGTAGTGAACTTGTAAGTCACACCACACTCCTTCCACATGGCCTTTAAGTAAGCAGACATGAAATTGATTCCCCTGTCTGATACCACCTCTTTTGGGAAGCCCACCCTGGAAAATATTCCCAGGAGGGCCTTTGCCACTGCAGGTGCTGTAGTGGTCCTTAGAGGAATAGCTTCAGGATATCTTGTGGCATGGTCCACTACCACCAAGATAAACCTATTGCCTGAAGCAGTCGGAGGGTCAAGGGGGCCAACTATGTCAACCCCTACCCTTTCAAAGGGAACCCCAACCACAGGCAGTGGAATAAGGGGTGCCTTTGGGGTGCCACCTGTCTTGCCACTGGCTTGACAGGTTTCACAGGACTTGCAAAATTCTTTTGTGTCCTTTGACATTCTAGGCCAATGAAACAAGGGAACAAGTCTATCCCAAGTTTTCATTTGTCCCAAATGTCCAGCTAGGGGAATGTCGTGGGCTAGAGTTAGGAAGAACTTTCTGTACTCCTGAGGAATCACTAACCTCCTGGCAGTTCCAGGTTTAGGATCCCTTGCTTCAGTGTACAAGAGGTTGTCCTCCCAGTAAACTCTGTGAGAGTCACTGACATCCCCATTAGCTTGTTTGACAGCTTGCTGTCTTAGACCCTCTAGTGTGGGACAGGTTTGCTGTGCCACACTCAGCTCCTCCCTGGCAGGCCCCCCTTCACCCAAAAGCTCAGCAGTGTCTGCTTCCAGCTCCTCTGGTGTAGGTTCTGCACAGGGTGGAAATTCTTCTTCCTCAGAAGAAGAATCCACTGTAGTGGGAGGGATAGTAGGTAGTGCTTTACTTCTACTAGCCCTAGCTTTAGGGAGCACGTGGTCCTTTGTTCCAGGATCCAAGTTACCCTGTCCTTTTTGCTTTTTGGCCTGAGCCCTGGTTAAAGCAAAAATATGCCCTGGGATGCCCAGCATTGCTGCATGGGCCTCCAACTCCACATCTGACCAAGCTGATGTCTCCAAATCATTTCCTAGTAGACAGTCTACAGGTAAATCTGAGGCTACCACAACTTTCTTTGGACCAGTAACCCCCCCCAGTTGAGATTTACAACAGCCATGGGGTGGCTAAGTGTGTTGTTGTGAGCATCGGTTACTTGGTACTGGTGACCAAGTAGGTGTTGTTCAGGGTGGACCAGTTTCTCTATTACCATAGTAACACTGGCACCAGTGTCCCTGTAGGCCTGAACCTCAACACCATTTATTAGGGGTAGCTGCTTGTACTTATCCGTGTTAAGGGGACAAGCAACTAAGGTGGCTAAATCAATAGCCCCCTCAGAGACTAACACAGCCTCTGTGGTCTCCCTAACAAGACCAACCCCAACTAAGTTACCAAAAGTGAGCCCAGCTACTCCCTTGGATTGGCTATTAGTAGGTTTGCTCCCACCACCACTGCTATTAGCAGGGACACTAGGTGTAGCAGTAGGGGTTGTAGTGGTAGGAGGCTTGGTGCTTTTCTTTGGACAACTGGGATCTGTTGTCCAATGGCCTTTTATTTTACATAAATAGCACCATGGTTTCTTTTCTTTGTTTTGATTAGAAGAGGATTTGGGCCCACCACCCCCACCAGAGTGTTTTTGTGGGCCTGATGAAGACTCATTTTTAGATTTGTCCCCACCCTTGTCAGAAGACTTACCATCCTTCTTCTTGTTGCCATCTTTGTCACCCCCTGTATGAACTTTTCTGTTCACCCTTGTTCTCACCCATTTGTCTGCTTTCTTTCCCAATTCTTGGGGAGAGGTCAGATCAGAGTCCACCAGGTACTGGTGCAACAAATCAGACACACAGTTATTAAGTATATGCTCTCTCAGGATCAAGTTATACAGGCTTTCATAATCAGTAACTTTACTGCCATGTAACCACCCCTCCAAGGCCTTCACTGAATGGTCAACAAAATCAACCCAGTCTTGTGAAGACTCCTTTTGGGTCTCTCTGAACTTCATCCTGTACTGTTCAGTGGTTAAGCCATAACCATCCAGGAGTGCATTCTTAAGAACTGCAAAATTATTGGCATCACTTTCTTTTACAGTAAGGAGCCTATCCCTACCCTTTCCACTAAATGATAGCCATAGGATAGCAGCCCACTGCCTTTGAGGGACATCCTGTACAACACAGGCCCTCTCAAGTGCAGCAAACCACTTGCTAATGTCATCCCCCTCCTTATAAGGGGGAACTATCTTGTGCAGATTCCTGGAATCATGCTCTTTTGCAGGATGACTATGGGGAATACTGCTGCTGCCACCATGGGTTTCTAAACCCAACTTCTGTCTTTCTTTCTCTAGTTCTAAGGACTGTCTATCCAAATCCAGCTGTTGCTTCTTGAGCTTCAGTCTGGTTTGTTCCACTCTCAATTTATTGAGCTCCCTTTCTAACAATCTGTCATCAGGTTGGGTGGGAGGGACATGTCTAGAAACAGAAGTATGATGTGAAAGGACAGAAGGAGACCTGTCCCTAACAGAAGGCACCCTAACAGCTTGGCTCCCAGAAACAGCACTTCTACTATGATGAGAAGGAATACTCTTACTGGGATGTGAGACCACACTATCTGTATGATGTGACTCAACATCAGTTCCAACTATGCTAGGTTGTCTGCTAGGGGGCAGGCTTGGAAGTTTCCCTCCCACTTCTTTAGCTAGGGGAGCCCCAGAGTCAGAGTGGGAACCATCAGCTAACTTTTCAACAGGAGTGCCATCTGTGGCCTTATCCTGTTCAACAAGCATATTCACTAACAGTTCTCTAGAAGGATTCTTCCTTACACTTAAACCTCTATCTATGCAGAGACTCCTTGCTTCTTTCCAGCTAAGGTTATCATAAGCAAGTTTGGACAGATCAACAGTTTGGCCTGTGCCAGACATTTTAGACAGTGTTTAAGTGACAGAAAAAGTGAAGAAAAAGTTTTTCAGAACTTTTAGAAAGACAGAAAAAAACTTTTTAAACTTTTTAAGAACTTTTTAGAAAGTTAGAGGTACTTTTCAGCACTTTAGAAAAGAAGTGAGAAAAGAAATGCAAAACTTTTTGGTTAGATGTACATACACTGAACTTGTTTTGTATATTTTTCTCTTATGAAAAGTACAATGACAAAAGTGGTAAGTAGTTACAGAGCACTTATCCCACCACTGCACAACCAATGTAGGAGGCTGGACTGGCTTGTAGTGAGTACCAAGGGGTACTTACACCTTGCACCAGGCCCAGTTATCCCTTATTAGTGTATAGGGTGTCTAGCAGCTTAGGCTGATAGATAATGGTAGCTTAGCAGAGCAGCTTAGGCTGAACTAGGAGACGAGTGAAGCTCCTACAGTACCACTAGTGTCATATGCACAATATCATAAGAAAACACAATACACAGATATACTAAAAATAAAGGTACTTTATTTTTATGACAATATGCCAAAAGTATCTCAGTGAGTACCCTCAGTAAGAGGATAGCAAATATACACAAGATATATGTACACAATACCAAAATATGCAGTAATAGTCTTAGAAAACAGTGCAAACAATGTATAGTTACAATAGGATGCAATGGGGACACATAGGGTTAGGGGCAACAGAAACCATATACTCCAAAAGTGGAATGCGAACCACGAATGGACCCCAAACCTATGTGACCTTGTAGAGGGTCGCTGGGACTGTAAGAAAACAGTTAGGGTTAGAAAAATAGCCCACCCCAAGACCCTGAAAAGTGAGTGCAAAGTACACTAAAGTTCCCCAAAGGACATAGAAGTCGTGATAGGGGAATTCTGCAGGAAAGACACAAATCAGCAATGCAACAACGATGGATTTCCAAATGAGGGTACCTGTGGAACAAGGGGACCAAGTCCAACAGTCACAAGCAAATCGGAGATGGGCAGATGCCCAGGAAATGCCAGCTGTGGGTGCAAAGAAGCTGCTACTGGACAGTAGAAGCTTAATATTCTGCAGGAACGACAAGGGCTAGGAACTTCCCCTTTGGAGGACGGATCCCTCACGCCATGGAGAGTCGTGCAGAAGTGTTTTTCTGAAGAAAAAACGCCAACAAGCCTTGCTAGTTGCAAATCATGCGGTTAGGATTTTTGGATGCTGCTGTTGCCCAGGAGGGACCAGGATGTCGCCAATTGCGTCTGGGGACAGAGGGGGCGTCAAGCAAGACAAGGAGCCCTCTCAGAAGCAGGCAGCTCCCGCAGAAGTGCCGGAACAGGCACTACAAAGTGGAGTGAAACGGTGCTCACCCAAAGTCGCACAAAGGAGTCCCATGTCGCCGGAGGACAACTTAGAAGGTCGTGCAATGCAGGTTAGAGTGCTGTGGACCCAGGCTGGACTGTGCACAAAGGATTTCCGCAGGAAGTGCACGGAGGCCGGAGTAGCTGCAAAAGTTGCGGTTCCCAGCAATGCAGTCTGGCGTAGGGAGGCAAGGACTTACCTCCACCAAACTTGGACTGAAGAGTCACTGGACTGTGGGAGTCACTTGGACAGAGTTGCTGGATTCAAGCAACCTCACTCGTCGTGCTGAGAGGAGACCCAGGGTACCGGTGATGCAGTTCTTTGGTGCCTGCGGTTGCAGGGGGACGATTCCGTCGACCCACGGGAGATTTCTTCGGAGCTTCTAGTGCAGAGAGGAGGCAGACTACCCCCACAGCATGCACCACCAGGAAAGCAGTCGAGAAGGCGGCAGTATCAGCGTTACAGAGTTGCAGTAGTCGTCTTTGCTACAGTTTTGCAGGCTTCCAGCGCGGTCAGCAGTCGATTCCTTGGCAGAAGGTGAAGAGAGAGATGCAGAGGAACTCGGATGAGCTCTTGCATTCGTTATCTAAGGAATCGCCAAAGACAGAGACCCTAAATAGCCAGAAAAGAGGGTTTGGCTACTTAGGAGAGAGGATAGGCTAGCAACACCTGAAGGAGCCTATCAGAAGGAGTCTCTGACGTCACCTGCTGGCACTGGCCACTCAGAGCAGTCCAGTGTGCCAGCAGCACCTCTGTTTCCAAGATGGCAGAGGTCTGGAGCACACTGGAGGAGCTCTGGGCACCTCCCAGGGGAGGTGTAGGTCAGGGGAGTGGTCACTCCCCTTTCCTTTGTCCAGTTTCGCGCCAGAGCAGGGCTGAGGGGTCCCTGAACCGGTGTAGACTGGCTTATGAAGAAATGGGCACCATCTGTGCCCGTGAAAGCATTTCCAGAGGGTGGGGGAGGCTACTCCTCCCCAGCCTTCACACCATTTTCCAAAGGGAGAGGGTGTAACACCCTCTCTCAGAGGAAGTCCTTTGTTCTGCCATCCTGGGCCAAGCCTGGCTGGACCCCAGGAGGGCAGAAACCTGTCTGAGGGGTTGGCAGCAGCTGCAGTGAAACCCTGGGAAAGGCAGTTTGGCAGTATCCAGGTCTGAGCTACAGACCTGTGGGATCATGGGATTGTGCCAACTATGCCAGGATGGCATAGAGGGGGCAATTCCATGATCATAGACATCTTACATGGGCATATTCGGAGTTACCATTGTGAAGCTACATATAGGTAGTGACCTATATGTAGTGCACGTGTGTAATGGTGTCCCCGCACTCACAAAGTCCGTGGAATAGGCCCTGAACAATGTGGGGGCACCTTGGCTAGTGCCAGGGTGCCCACACACTAAGTAACTTAGCTCCCAACCTTTACCAGGTAAAGGTTAGACATATAGGTGACTTATAAGTTACTTAAGTGCAGTGTAAAATGGCTGTGAAATAACGTGGACGTTATTTCACTCAGGCTGCAGTGGCAGGCCTGTGTAAGAATTGTCAGAGCTCCCTATGGGTGGCAAAAGAAATGCTGCAGCCCATAGGGATCTCCTGGAACCCCAATACCCTGGGTACCTCAGTACCATATACTAGGGAATTATAAGGGTGTTCCAGTAAACCAATGTAAATTGGTAAAATTGGTCACTAGCCTGTTAGTGACAATTTGAAAGAAATGAGAGAGCATAACCACTGAGGTTCTGATTAGCAGAGCCTCAGTGAGACAGTTAGTCATAACACAGGTAACACATTCAGGCACACTTATGAGCACTGGGGCCCTGGCTGGCAGGGTACCAGTGACACATACAACTAAAACAACATATATACAGTGAAAAATGGGGGTAACATGCCAGGCAAGATGGTACTTTCCTACAGGTACTGCCACAATGGAAGGTTGACAGATCATTTTTCACAACTCTGTAGAAAATGCTAGAGGACTCAAGATACCCTTGAGGTAAATTAAAATACAAAGACTGAGTCCCGCAATAGGAAAACATGGTCAAATAACGGCTGTCTGGATGAAGAGGGATGCTAAAAAAAACATTATTAAGATCAATCAAAGAGAATTATTTAGCATCCTGAGGAATATTCACGAAATGATGGAAAGGTCGGGAACATTTGGGAATTCTGGTACTACGACATCTTTCAAGAGGCGCAGGTCTTGAACCACCCTCCAAGTATTACTCAAAAATTTCTTAACCAGACAAATAGGACTATTACAAGGAAACACTGCATGGTAAATTACTCCTTGCTGTAATAACACCTGTATAGTAGGGGGTGATGCCCTCATCTGCTTCTTTAGAAAGAGGATACTGTCTCACTAAAGGAGGAATAGCACCTTCCTTCAGTGTAATTCTAAATGGAATAGCAGTACCAATAAAACCGACCTCATGGGGACCCTTAGTCCACAAGGTATCTGGTACGTAGAAAAAATATACATACCTGACAGAATCAAAAGCTCTACCTGGTGTGGGCATCCTTACTTTCAATGCTGTTCTCAACGGTATGTCATCCTGAAAGATACAACTGATTTCTTAGAATCATCATCAAACAGTTGATCATCCAATATTGCCCTAACCATTTTACTCAACTCAATGAATATATCACATGCCCACAAATCATGGTTATAATCACTGGCTATCAGAGCGCCACAGGTTGGTGTTATCTTTACGACCTCTAATTGTAATATCAACTCATGGCCAGGTATCCAAGAATCTTACCCTTGTCACCAGAAAAGAAACTCTTTTGGTAACTGGACCTCTCTTTCCAGTACCTCTGGTGTTTCTGCTATTATTAGACAAACTGCTGTGATGAATGCTTCTGTATTAGTGGGTCGAGCTCTGATTTGATCTCCACTACAAGAATCTACTGTTGTAGCCATGATCCTGGAGGATGGAACTCCAGGGGTAGAACAAATCATAGTTCCATCAGGCTCAAAATGAATAGGCACATTTAGGGGGTCATTACAACCCCTGGCAGTCGGTGATAATGTGGCGGTAGTACTGCCAACAGGCTGGCAATACATACCGCCACATTATGACATTTGCGGGTTGGCTGCATACCGACCGCCATGGCGATAGCAGCTGCCGGGCCGGAGATAGGAATCTACAGCCTGGCGGCCGCTATTGTGCCACCAAGGGCATCATGGCCCTGCCTGTTCGCAACGCCACGAAAACCATGGTGGTAGGCCCTACCAATGACAGGGAATTCCTTCCCTGTCACTGGTAGGAGGCTCACCCACCCCCGACACACTCCCCAGATGCCCCCCACCCCCTCTTCCATCCCCACCCCTCTTCTGATCCCCCACCTCCCCTTCACGCACACTCGCAGACATGCTCCACGCATACACACACTGTGAGAAGGTAGCCTCTTTCTAGCCTTGTTACCCCCACTTTTGGCCTGTTTGTGAGTGTATGTCAGGGTGTTTGTCACTGTTTTCACTGTCTCACTGGGATCCTGATAGCCAGGCCTCAGTGCTCATAGTGAAAACACTATGTTTTCAGTATGGTTGTTATGTGTCACTGGGATCCTGCTGGTCAGGACCCCAGTGCTCATAGGTTTGTGGCCTATATGTATGTGTCACTGGGACCCTGTCACACAGGGCCCCAGTGCTCATAGGTGTGCATGTATATGTTCCCTGTGTGGTGCCTAACTGTCTCACTGAGGCTCTGCTAACCAGAACCTCAGTGGTTATGCTCTCTCATTACTTTCAAATTGTCACTGACAGGCTAGTGACCATTTTTACCAATTCACATTGGCTTACTGGAACACCCTTATAATCCCCTAGTATATGGTACTGAGGTACCCAGGGTATTGGGGTTCCAGGAGATCCCTATGGGCTGCAGCATTTCTTTTGCCACCCATAGGGAGCTCTGACAATTCTTACACAGGCCTGCCACTGCAGCCTGAGTGAAATAACGTCCACGTTATTTCACAGCCATTTTACACTGCACTTAAGTAACTTATAAGTCACCTATATGTCTAACCTTTACCTGGTAAAGGTTAGGTGCAAAGTTACTTAGTGTGAGGGCACCCTGGCACTAGCCAAGGTGCCCCCACATTGTTCAGAGCCAATTCACTGAACTTTGTGAGTGCGGGGACACCATTACACGCGTGCACTACATATAGGTCACTACCTATATGTAGCTTCACCATGGTAACTCCGAATATGGCCATGTAACATGTCTATGATCATGGAATTGCCCCCTCTATGCCATCCTGGCATTGTTGGTACAATTCCATGATCCCAGTGGTCTGTAGCACAGACCCTGGTACTGCCAAACTGCCCTTCCTGGGGTTTCTCTGCAGCTGCTGCTGCTGCCAACCCCTCAGACAGGCATCTGCCCTCCTGGGGTCCAGCCAGGCCTGGCCCAGGATGGCAGAACAAAGAACTTCCTCTGAGAGAGGGTGTAACACCCTCTCCCTTTGGAAAATGGTGTGAAGGCAGGGGAGGAGTAGCCTCCCCCAGCCTCTGGAAATGCTTTGTTGGGCACAGAGGTGCCCAATTCTGCATAAGCCAGTCTACACCGGTTCAGGGACCCCTTAGCCCCTGCTCTGGCGCGAAACTGGACAAAGGAAAGGGGAGTGACCACTCCCCTGACCTGCACCTCCCCTGGGAGGTGTCCAGAGCTCCTCCAGTGTGCTCCAGACCTCTGCCATCTTGGAAACAGAGGTGCTGCTGGCACACTGGACTGCTCTGAGTGGCCAGTGCCACCAGGTGACGTCAGAGACTCCTTGTGATAGGCTCCTTCAGGTGTTAGTAGCCTTTCCTCTCTCCTAGGTAGCCAAACCCTCTTTTCTGGCTATTTAGGGTCTCTGTCTCTGGGGAAACTTTAGATAACGAATGCATGAGCTCAGCCGAGTTCCTCTGCATCTCCCTCTTCACCTTCTGATAAGGAATCGACCGCTGACCGCGCTGGAAGCCTGCAAACCTGCAACATAGTAGCAAAGACGACTACTGCAACTCTGTAACGCTGATCCTGCCGCCTTCTCGACTGTTTTCCTGCTTGTGCATGCTGTGGGGGTAGTCTGCCTCCTCTCTGCACCAGAAGCTCCGAAGAAATCTCCCGTGGGTCGACGGAATCTTCCCCCTGCAACCGCAGGCACCAAAAAGCTGCATCTCCGGTCCCTTGGGTCTCCTCTCAGCACGACGAGCGAGGTCCCTCGAATCCAGCGACACCGTCCAAGTGACTCCCACAGTCCAGTGACTCTTCAGCCCAAGTTTGGTGGAGGTAAGTCCTTGCCTCACCTCGCTGGGCTGCATTGCTGGGAACCGCGACTTTGCAAGCTTCTCCGGCCCCTGTGCACTTCCGGCGGAAATCCTGTGTGCACAGCCAAGCCTGGGTCCACGGCACTCTAACCTGCATTGCACGACTTTCTAAGTTGGTCTCCGGCGACGTGGGACTCCTTTGTGCAACTTCGGCGAGCACCGTTTCACGCATCCTCGTAGTGCCTGTTTCTGGCACTTCTCCGGGTGCTACCTGCTTCAGTGAGGGCTCTTTGTCTTGCTCGACGTCCCCTCTCTCTGCAGGTCCAATTTGCGACCTCCTGGTCCCTCCTGGGCCCCAGCAGCGTCCAAAAACGCCAAACGCACGATTTGCGTGTAGCAAGGCTTGTTGGCGTCCATCCGGCGGGAAAACACTTCTGCACGACTCTCCAAGGCGTGGGGGATCCATCCTCCAAAGGGGAAGTCTCTAGCCCTTGTCGTTCCTGCAGTATTCACAGTTCTTCAGCCTAGTAAGAGCTTCTTTGCACCAACCGCTGGCATTTCTTGGGCATCTGCCCATCTCCGAGCTGCTTGTGACTTTTGGACTTGGTCCCCTTGTTCCACAGGTACCTTCAGACAGGAATCCATCGTTGTTGCATTGCTGATTTGTGTTTTCCTTGCATTTTCCCTCTAACACGACTATTTTGTCCTTAGGGGAACTTTGGTGCACTTTGCACTCACTTTTCAGGGTCTTGGGGAGGGTTATTTTTCTAACTCTCACTATTTTCTAATAGTCCCAGCGACCCTCTACAAGGTCACATAGGTTTGGGGTCCATTCGTGGTTCACATTCCACTTTTGGAGTATATGGTTTGTGTTGCCCCTATCCCTATGTTTCCCCATTGCATCCTATTGTAATTATACATTGTTTGCACTGTTTTCTAAGACTATACTGCATATTTTTGCTATTGTGTATATATATCTTGTGTATATTTCCTATCCTCTCACTGAGGGTACACTCTAAGATACTTTGGCATATTGTCATAAAAATAAAGTACCTTTATTTTTAGTATAACTGTGTATTGTGTTTTCTTATGATATTGTGCATATGACACTAAGTGGTACTGTAGTAGCTTCACACGTCTCCTAGTTCAGCCTGAGCTGCTTTGCTAAGCTACCATTATCTATCAGCCTAAGCTGCTAGACACCCTATACACTAATAAGGGATAACTGGGCCTGGTGCAAGGTGCAAGTACCCCTTGGTACTCACTACAAGCCAGTCCAGCCTCCTACATTGGTTGTGCAGTGGTGGGATAAGTGCTTTGAGACTACTTACCACTCTTGTCATTGTACTTTTCATAAGAGAAAAATATACAAAACAAGGTCAGTGTATATACACATAGCCAAAAAGTTTTGCATTTCCTCTTTTCACTCTTTTCTAAGTGCTGAAAAGTACTTCTAAACTTTCAAAAAGTTCTTAAAAGTTTAAAAAGTTTTTTTCTGTCTTTCCAAAAAGTTCTGAAAACTTTTTTCTCTTTTGCTATCACTTTAACTCTCTCTAAAAAATGTCTGGCACAGGAAAAAAAGTTGAACTGTCCAAACTTGCATATGATCACCTTAGCTGGAAAGGAGCAAGGAGTCTCTGCATAGAGAGAGGTTTGAGTGTAGGGAAGAATCCTTCCTTAGAACTGTTAATTAATATGCTTAGAGTACAGGATAAGGCCATAAGTGCCCAATCTGTAGAAAAAGTAGCTAATGGTTCTCAATCTGATCCAGGGACTCCCCCAGGAAAAGGTTCAGGAAAGAAACTTCTCAGCCTGCCCATTACTAGACAGTCTAGCATAGTTGGTACAGAGGTTGAATCACATCATACTGATGATGTGCTCTCACATTATGCTGGTAGCCAAGCTGTTAGGGTGCCCCTTGTAAGGGACAGGTCTCCTTCTGTTCATTCCCATCATACCTCTGTATCTAGAAATGTCCCTCCCACCCACCCTGATGACAGATTGTTAGAAAGGGAGCTCAATAGATTGAGAGTGGAACAAACCAGACTGAAGCTCAAGAAGCAACAGCTGGATTTGGATAGACAGTCTTTAGAATTAGAGAAGGAAAGACAGAAGTTGGGTTTAGATACCCATGGTGGCAGCAGCAGTATTCCCCATAGTCATCCTGCAAAAGAGCATGATTCCAGGAATCTGCATAAGATAGTTCCCCCTTACAAGGAGGGGGATGACATTAACAAGTGGTTTGCTGCACTTGAGAGGGCCTGTGCTGTACAGGATGTCCCTCAAAAGCAGTGGGCTGCTATCCTATGGCTATCATTTAGTGGAAAAGGTAGGGATAGGCTCCTTACTGTGAAAGAAAATGATGCCAATAATTTTACAGTTCTTAAGAATGCACTTCTGGATGGTTATGGCTTAACCACTGAACAGTACAGGATAAAGTTCAGAGAGACCAAAAAGGAGTCTTCACAAGACTGGGTTGATTTCATTGACCATTCAGTGAAGGCCTTGGAGGGGTGGTTACATGGCAGTAAAGTTACTGATTATGAAAGCCTGTATAACACAATCCTGAGAGAGCATATACTTAATAATTGTGTGTCTGATTTGTTGCACCAGTACCTGGTAGACTCTGATCTGACCTCTCCCCAAGAATTGGGAAAGAAGGCAGACAAATGGGTCAGAACAAGGGTGAACAGAAAAGTTCATACAGGGGGTGACAAAGATGGCAATAAGAAGAAAGATGGTGAAAAATCTCAAGATAAGCATGGGGATAAGGGTAAAACCAAAGATCCCACTTCAAATCTTAAACACTCTTCAGAGGGTGGGGATAAAACAAATTCTTCCTCTTCTTCCCAACCTGCACACATTAAAAAGCCTTGGTGCTTTGTGTGTAAAAACAGAGGCCATAGGCCAGGGGATAAGTCCTGTCCAGGTAAACCCCCTGAGCCTACCACCACTAATACATCAAGCTCTAGTGCCCCTAGCAGTAGTGGTACTAGTGGTGGGACTGCTGGCAACAGTCAAGCAAAGGGTGTAGTTGGGTTCACTTATGGGTCCATAGTGGAAACTGATGTAATCAGTCCCAAGACAGTTTTTGTCACACCTAGTGGCATTGGCCTTGCCACACTGGCTGCTTGTCCCCTTACAATGGATAAGTACAGGCAGACAGTTTCAATAAATGGTGTTGAGGCCTTGGCCTACAGGGACACAGGTGCCAGTTTCACTTTGGTGACTGAAAACCTAGTGCCTCCTGAACAACACATCATTGGACAACAGTATAAGATTATTGATGTCCATAACTCCACTAAGTTTCTTCCCTTAGCTATAATTCAGTTTAGTTGGGGTGGAGTTACTGGCCCTAAGCAGGTGGTGGTATCACCTAGCTTACCTGTAGAGTGTCTCTTAGGTAATGACCTAGAGGCCTCAGGTTGGGCTGATGTAGAGTTTTATGCCCATGCAGCCATGCTGGGCATCCCTGAGGAATTGTTCCCTCTCATTTCAAGTGAAATGAAAAAGCAAAGGAGAGAAGGCCTGAAAACTCAGGATCCCTCTCCATCAACAGGTAAAAAGGGTATCACAGTATCCCCTAACCACCCTACCATTCAGGATACTATTCCTGTGGTGGGAGAAACCTCTCCTAGGGTGGCACCTGTTCCAAGGGAATCATCAGCTGGCAAAGCTGGACTCCCTGAGGTAGAAGTACCTCTCTGTGGGATAACTAACATTGGTGAGAAAAAGAGCCCCATTTTAGTTAACATGGAGCATCCCTCCAACCCTCCCAGAGAAACTTTAGTGCAGAAACTCTGCACTGCCTCACAACACTTAGGACAGCATCCCTGCCCTAGTGTGGAGCTGATAGGACAGCATCCCTGCCCTGCTCCAACTCAAGAGAAACAGCATCCCTGTTCTCTCTTCCAGCCAGATGGACAAAGTTTTTGCCCAGCTATGGCTTTTCTGAGACAGCATCCCTGTCTGGCATTTCCATCACTACAAATAGGTTCAGTGGACAATTCCCACTGCTCTAAACTAAAACTTACTGATAGAAACTCTGAAAATACATCTTCACATTGTTGCTTAGCTAAAAAACTTCAAACAGGGTGGTTTACATCCCCACAGGGAAGTAACCATATAGTGGATGATAAAGGGAGTAACCAGTCTATTGCAGAGCTACTCTCTACTTATCACCACTTAGACAATAAAGTCTCAACTGGCCAAGGTTAGCCTTATTGTCCTTCGTTTGGGGGGGGGTTGTGTGAGAAGGTAGCCTCTTTCTAGCCTTGTTACCCCCACTTTTGGCCTGTTTGTGAGTGTATGTCAGGGTGTTTGTCACTGTTTTCACTGTCTCACTGGGATCCTGATAGCCAGGCCTCAGTGCTCATAGTGAAAACACTATGTTTTCAGTATGGTTGTTATGTGTCACTGGGATCCTGCTGGTCAGGACCCCAGTGCTCATAGGTTTGTGGCCTATATGTATGTGTCACTGGGACCCTGTCACACAGGGCCCCAGTGCTCATAGGTGTGCATGTATATGTTCCCTGTGTGGTGCCTAACTGTCTCACTGAGGCTCTGCTAACCAGAACCTCAGTGGTTATGCTCTCTCATTACTTTCAAATTGTCACTGACAGGCTAGTGACCATTTTTACCAATTCACATTGGCTTACTGGAACACCCTTATAATCCCCTAGTATATGGTACTGAGGTACCCAGGGTATTGGGGTTCCAGGAGATCCCTATGGGCTGCAGCATTTCTTTTGCCACCCATAGGGAGCTCTGACAATTCTTACACAGGCCTGCCACTGCAGCCTGAGTGAAATAACGTCCACGTTATTTCACAGCCATTTTACACTGCACTTAAGTAACTTATAAGTCACCTATATGTCTAACCTTTACCTGGTAAAGGTTAGGTGCAAAGTTACTTAGTGTGAGGGCACCCTGGCACTAGCCAAGGTGCCCCCACATTGTTCAGAGCCAATTCACTGAACTTTGTGAGTGCGGGGACACCATTACACGCGTGCACTACATATAGGTCACTACCTATATGTAGCTTCACCATGGTAACTCCGAATATGGCCATGTAACATGTCTATGATCATGGAATTGCCCCCTCTATGCCATCCTGGCATTGTTGGTACAATTCCATGATCCCAGTGGTCTGTAGCACAGACCCTGGTACTGCCAAACTGCCCTTCCTGGGGTTTCTCTGCAGCTGCTGCTGCTGCCAACCCCTCAGACAGGCATCTGCCCTCCTGGGGTCCAGCCAGGCCTGGCCCAGGATGGCAGAACAAAGAACTTCCTCTGAGAGAGGGTGTAACACCCTCTCCCTTTGGAAAATGGTGTGAAGGCAGGGGAGGAGTAGCCTCCCCCAGCCTCTGGAAATGCTTTGTTGGGCACAGAGGTGCCCAATTCTGCATAAGCCAGTCTACACCGGTTCAGGGACCCCTTAGCCCCTGCTCTGGCGCGAAACTGGACAAAGGAAAGGGGAGTGACCACTCCCCTGACCTGCACCTCCCCTGGGAGGTGTCCAGAGCTCCTCCAGTGTGCTCCAGACCTCTGCCATCTTGGAAACAGAGGTGCTGCTGGCACACTGGACTGCTCTGAGTGGCCAGTGCCACCAGGTGACGTCAGAGACTCCTTGTGATAGGCTCCTTCAGGTGTTAGTAGCCTTTCCTCTCTCCTAGGTAGCCAAACCCTCTTTTCTGGCTATTTAGGGTCTCTGTCTCTGGGGAAACTTTAGATAACGAATGCATGAGCTCAGCCGAGTTCCTCTGCATCTCCCTCTTCACCTTCTGATAAGGAATCGACCGCTGACCGCGCTGGAAGCCTGCAAACCTGCAACATAGTAGCAAAGACGACTACTGCAACTCTGTAACGCTGATCCTGCCGCCTTCTCGACTGTTTTCCTGCTTGTGCATGCTGTGGGGGTAGTCTGCCTCCTCTCTGCACCAGAAGCTCCGAAGAAATCTCCCGTGGGTCGACGGAATCTTCCCCCTGCAACCGCAGGCACCAAAAAGCTGCATCTCCGGTCCCTTGGGTCTCCTCTCAGCACGACGAGCGAGGTCCCTCGAATCCAGCGACACCGTCCAAGTGACTCCCACAGTCCAGTGACTCTTCAGCCCAAGTTTGGTGGAGGTAAGTCCTTGCCTCACCTCGCTGGGCTGCATTGCTGGGAACCGCGACTTTGCAAGCTTCTCCGGCCCCTGTGCACTTCCGGCGGAAATCCTGTGTGCACAGCCAAGCCTGGGTCCACGGCACTCTAACCTGCATTGCACGACTTTCTAAGTTGGTCTCCGGCGACGTGGGACTCCTTTGTGCAACTTCGGCGAGCACCGTTTCACGCATCCTCGTAGTGCCTGTTTCTGGCACTTCTCCGGGTGCTACCTGCTTCAGTGAGGGCTCTTTGTCTTGCTCGACGTCCCCTCTCTCTGCAGGTCCAATTTGCGACCTCCTGGTCCCTCCTGGGCCCCAGCAGCGTCCAAAAACGCCAAACGCACGATTTGCGTGTAGCAAGGCTTGTTGGCGTCCATCCGGCGGGAAAACACTTCTGCACGACTCTCCAAGGCGTGGGGGATCCATCCTCCAAAGGGGAAGTCTCTAGCCCTTGTCGTTCCTGCAGTATTCACAGTTCTTCAGCCTAGTAAGAGCTTCTTTGCACCAACCGCTGGCATTTCTTGGGCATCTGCCCATCTCCGAGCTGCTTGTGACTTTTGGACTTGGTCCCCTTGTTCCACAGGTACCTTCAGACAGGAATCCATCGTTGTTGCATTGCTGATTTGTGTTTTCCTTGCATTTTCCCTCTAACACGACTATTTTGTCCTTAGGGGAACTTTGGTGCACTTTGCACTCACTTTTCAGGGTCTTGGGGAGGGTTATTTTTCTAACTCTCACTATTTTCTAATAGTCCCAGCGACCCTCTACAAGGTCACATAGGTTTGGGGTCCATTCGTGGTTCACATTCCACTTTTGGAGTATATGGTTTGTGTTGCCCCTATCCCTATGTTTCCCCATTGCATCCTATTGTAATTATACATTGTTTGCACTGTTTTCTAAGACTATACTGCATATTTTTGCTATTGTGTATATATATCTTGTGTATATTTCCTATCCTCTCACTGAGGGTACACTCTAAGATACTTTGGCATATTGTCATAAAAATAAAGTACCTTTATTTTTAGTATAACTGTGTATTGTGTTTTCTTATGATATTGTGCATATGACACTAAGTGGTACTGTAGTAGCTTCACACGTCTCCTAGTTCAGCCTGAGCTGCTTTGCTAAGCTACCATTATCTATCAGCCTAAGCTGCTAGACACCCTATACACTAATAAGGGATAACTGGGCCTGGTGCAAGGTGCAAGTACCCCTTGGTACTCACTACAAGCCAGTCCAGCCTCCTACACACACTCACTCACATAGGCATACACGCATTCATTCACGCTTGCATCCATACATTCTCGCACACATCCATACTGACACGCAGACATGCATTCACATTTCCATTCATACACGCATTCTCTCACATGCATACACCCATGCAAACAACACTACACACACATTTGCATTCACGCACACACTCACACATTCATGCACACACACACCACCACACACACACAACATCCCCCTCCTCGGTCGGAAACCCAGCTTACCTGCCTCCAGGGGGTCTTCCGGCAGGGGACGGGACGGATCCTGCTACCACCACCAGCACCTGCCATCAGAACACCGCCAGGCCGTATTATTTTTCATAATACGGCTGGTGGCGGTCTACTTGCGTGGCGCTGCTGGTGGTAGCAGAGCCACCTTAACATCATCCACCAGTATGGCCACAGCCGGATTTCCTCCCTCCTTGTGGCGGAAATCCAGCTGTGGTCATAATTTGGCAGATGGATGTTAGCCGCTGTGGCGGTCTTTTGGTGGCTGTCGCCGAGGCTGTAGGCAGCATTTACCACCAATGTCTTAACGAGGGCCTCAATTTGGTCATATGATCCCTCCCCAATAAATTAGTTGGGGCAGCTGGAGAGAACAATAAACAGCCATCAATGTACCTCCCTCCTATTTCCATTTCCACTGGTTTAGTAATTGGAACCCTCGTTACTGCCCCACAGAATCCTTGTGTGTTCATTGATTTATTAAAAATTGGAAGGAATCCCTCTCTAATACAAGGTTGGGTTGCTCCTGTATCTATGAGGAATACATACCCCCTTTTATTGATAGCAACCGTCACAGTGGATTCCTCATCTGGCCTGTGCATCATTGACACTACTGGACACATGGAACTACTCTGTGGGCACCTTTATTTTGTTTATCCTCCCACATCCTTTGTCTGGAAAGGATTTTCTCCTCTCACACACCTCCCGGTCTACATTGAGGCCATTGGGGGTGTTTGGTAACTTTCCTGTGGTGGCATTTGTTGCACCTAAGACATTGCTGGTTGCTGTGCATGTTGTGGTGGTGTCTGAGGTACATATTTTATTTGAGGACTTAACTGTGGCTGCACTACTGTATTTCCTGTCTGAATGTAA
Organism: Pleurodeles waltl; assembly: GCF_031143425.1. Lineage (NCBI taxonomy): Eukaryota > Metazoa > Chordata > Amphibia > Caudata > Salamandridae > Pleurodeles > Pleurodeles waltl. The sequence continues at coordinate 155,240,246 of NC_090450.1, read as the reverse complement.
ACACCTGACCTTCCATTTTGTTTGCCCCATCTCTTAGTCTTGCAATCACTAATAAAATGTCCATATCTGTGACAGTAATGAAACGTTTGGTCCGTCCTTTGGGGACCTATCCTGCCTCTTTCTATTCCTATTCATGCCCCTTGCTACTCCCTTGTGCCTTTCTATTATCCTGCTGTTGTGGGTACTGTTGTTATATGGTCACTAGGACCAATTCCACAGACATTTCAGTCATCTGAGTGGTGGCTGCTACTGCAGTTCTTTCCGCTGCTCCTTTCTATGACAACTTTTGCTGCACTAACTTGGCTGCTGCTTTCTCTGTCACCTCCTGCTTGGTTCTATTTTTCTCCTGCTTCTTTTTTGATAACAAATGATTACATGTATCTGTGTCTCTGTCTAGAGTTTGGCTTGCAAAGCCACTATATTATCAAGGTTGTCTTAGACATCGGAGGGTAACCCCTATTTCAGTACATTGTAAAATAGAGTATCATTTCCCCCTGTTACTTCCCAACCCTGACCTACTTATTCAGTCTACTTTTCTTTCATCCTGCTGAGACACTGAGCCGGATACACAATTGGCTGCATTGATTGAGACATGAGGGACCCCCTGTCTGTCCTGTAAGGATACATTTTCCTCAACTGACCCCGCAATACTGTCCAAACTAAATTGAATGGAGAACCATTACACCTAGTTTCATTGAGGGTAACATTTCTCACTCCAGCTTTCTAAAAAACAGTATCTGTCTCATATCCTATTTGAAAGCTAAGTAAACTTTTTATGACACCTACTGCCAGGGTGATACCTGAAGTTTGCTTTTCAAAGGATCTAATCCATTTCCTTGCTCCCTCTGTTAGTGGCGGTCACAACGTTGTATGATTCTCTTTGACCATTTGTGGCCAAGGAACATAATGAGGTGCCCCAAGCCCCTTACATATCTGGAGCATCTGATATATGTGGGAATGACAGAATAGTGGGGGTTATGCTGTCTGGCATACTTTTGCCACACGCACAAACATTTCTTTAAGTAAGGATAATCCCAGTCTGGATCTCCCTCACCATAAAGTATACAGTCTTCGGCATTTGCCATGTCATGTGGATTAAAGGACCCTTCTGGTGGCCATGGACTCATCATTGGGGCTAAACCTTCAGTCCAGCTTTGACATCTGTAGGGCAACATTGGATGATCCCTTTAGGGACTGTGAAGGCGTCTCAACTTTGCTGTGGCTTCCTGTAGCTGTGTCAGTGGATAAATACCACGTGCCTTAGGGGAATTACTAATTGAGTCATAGGGAGGTGGGGGAGCGGACGGAGTACAAGGGGTATGAACATTTGAGGAGTCCTTAGACTTCTCACAAAAAAACTTACCACACGGCTAAGGCGGCTTCTCGCGTCTGCAATTTAGCTCCTGAAAATTTACTGTTAAGGTGTGCAACAATGTGCTCTAACAATTTTTCATCAAATGTCCTCTCCTCTGGCCTGGGATACATATGCTTCTGAGTAGCTTTAAACCACTCCTGACAATTTTTCTATAATTTTACTGGTCACCTGGGAAGGTCTTTTGCATAAGTCTCCTTAGTCCCCCCTTGTATTTTTAACAACTTTTGCACTTTTAACTTTTATCTGTCTACTCAATATTTATCTGTTTAAATTTTTACACTGGTCCTTACAAACAAGAAATCAGACAATTATCCTTTTCAGTCACATGTTAAACATTGTACATCATAATGACACAAAGCAATGTTATACAACATCATCCCTCTCTGGCCACATTTCTATTTACACATACATACACGCTCATCAACATTTAAAAAATATGAACACTTCAACTGGTTCTAAATGTTAATCACAATTGTTTTGACCCTAAAAAGTAAATACTGTCGGCAGCTACTGTCCACTTCCCTCCGATCTTAAGAGAGGATAACCCTCAAACCATGCCTCTCATAGTCCAAGGAATTATTTCTGGACATTAGGTCCAAAACTGTAATTTGAGTGTCCATACTATATTTGGAGGTAAGGCTTAATGACATTTACCTTTCAGCCGTCCTCTATGCCAAAATATGGAACACATATTGGAAACACATATACAAATCACCAACTTCAAATCATTATATTGGGATAAGCACTCTACTGACTAAGCAGTGCCTTAACTTAATATTGTGCAACACATGTACATAATCTTGCACACAATAACCTTATATCCTTATATTTAAATTACATCTTTGTTGGCCATTGCTAGAGAGACAAGTCGAACAATATACACAAAACATGGAACAAAATATACATTATCATCACCTTAAAGACGTCAATCACTGGGTCCTTCAAACCACCCGTGAATAGGGAGAACTTTTGAGTACATGGTGTCTGCTTACCTCATCAAAGCTGAGCAATGATCGATGGAGCTGGGGTAGGCATGATTCTGGTGGCAGCAGTCGGTTGAGGACAAAAGGGACTCCTATGCTGGCTTGACAAATGTTGTGGGGAAACTTGAGATAAAGAAAAAGACAAGACTCCTCTCCGCGAGGCAAATACAGCTTTTTACTGTTGTGGCAGGAAGAGTAGATATTTCCATTCAGGTGAACAGCTAGTCTTAATTTGCTGGTTCACAGGCAGCCACTCATATGGTAATATGAGCAATGCTTATTACAAAAGGTCAAATAGAAAGTTACTCAATAGTTGCATGTTTGTTGTGAAATATCAAATCACCAGTGTCACTAAACCTTTAAACTATTTCTTACACATTTTTTATTGAGGTTCTAACAATGCTTAACAAACTAACTATTCACCACTTTTGAATTTAGTATATTTGTGTGCAATTTTTATCACTGTGCTCCCAAGAACTCTTATCAGATGCTGTGTACCAATGTCTATTTCAGTCTCCTGCTCCTATTCTTCAATCATGCTTTTACTTTACTGGGACAACAGAATACATGCCTGTGTGCTATGACTATAAATTCCTTCAAGCTTACAAACACATGGTTTCCTTTTATTAGAACCTTGCTGTTCATGAATTCTATTTGCAAGTGAGTTCTTCACCTCTCTGGTATCAGAACAGACTTTAGGCCTACACTTCTCTTTCACCACATATAATTTTATATTGTTTTCTATCAATGTCTAATGTAGCGTAATTTCTTCACATTTCTTTTCCTCTCCAACAACTGTGACTTTACTAGCACACCTAGTCTCACAACGCTACAACAGTCCTCATGGTCTAATAGTATAATCAGACCAGAACAAACCTTGTGGTACAATAAGCAGATACGTCATACCCTTCCTTATATCATGTGTAGCCTGAACAACCATCCAATCTACTGTGCTTTCTCTTAACCACAAAACTGCTTAATATTTCTGTCATTGCCATTCCCCAATCAAAAAGGTCATCCTTCAGTTACTGTTTTAGTTCTTTAAACAAATAAATTAGAGATGACTAACTTAAAAACTAAAATTTCATTTCTACAGATTTTTTAAATAGATTCAGATTTTATGCTAAAGAACAAAAACACACAATAAAGTTTAGAAATTTCTTTAAGGAGAATACACATCTTGGTGGAGACATGGATGTGCAGCATATATTGACAGGGCAGGCAATCTGTTTGTGAACACTAATACCTGATTCTTATATGCCAATAGTTTGCTAGGCTGCTTGTGGGAGCAGATGCATAGATGCCATCTTCTTGATAGTCATGCTTCTTATACTACATTGAGATTGGTGGGGGATGGTATCCTCCCTGAGGAATAAACAGGAGCCTGAGTGCATATATTTTGCTACAGGGAACACAAACATTGGCAAAGTCAATAGGTTTGAGTTTAATGTGCTAACACATTGGGCATAAGACATTTAAGGGCAGAAAAATAAATTAAAGTATGGTAGGCTCCCTTGCCGACACAACAGTCCTGTGTTTATTTCTATGTCAAATTCAGGTTTAATGGCAAGGGAGCCTTCATCATAGTCCTTTTTTAGTTTCCATAACAAATAAAGAAATGATGGACTTTAAAGTAGGCCCGATTAGTATCTGAACTTTTAATATAGAAACAAAAAGCAGAGAATATTGGAGGCAAGGAAGCCTTAGTTTAGCCTGCATTTCATTTCTGTAAAGCAAAAATATCTTGAGTTCTGCTGGTGCTTATGAGAAGCCACCTCTGCGGCAGCAAGAGCAGGTGGAGGGCAGGGGAATGAGTACTGTACTTGGGGAGTGGGAGGGCTGGGGGGGATACAAGAGGATGGTGCGGTGATAAAAAAGAACCGCACACTGGAAGGGGTCAGGGATGTGAAGCAGAAATAAATGGTTGGTGTTGTGTCTTTAACTAGATTCACACAGAGAAGGATAGGGTGGAAATGCAAGAGTATGACTGGCAAGAGAGAGAGGAGTGCACAGGAGGAGATAGGGATGGGAAGGAAGATGAGGGGCAGGACTAGTAAAAGAGCAGGACACATGGGAGGAAGCCAGAAAGAATGGTCAGATAGCTCCCGATGATGTTCACAGAGGGCTGTAGTTGTAAAGTATTCCCTCATGGAGTTCAATGCAAGCACCGCATTGTGGTGGAGAAACACTCCCAAAAAGCCAGTAATATCAAGTGATAAACAAAGAGGCTAATTGGTTGACCCAAGATGTGACTGATGAAACCAATGACTCAAAGAAGAAGGTCAAAAAAGCTAACGGTTGATAGGGGCAAACCCAAAGCCCACTAAAAATATATGTCGAATTAAATGCAGTTGACAGCTGTACTGCCCTAGACCTAAAGACAGCAATGTTCAATTCAATTCATTCAAACATGAAGAGTTCATGGCTGCAGAAAAGGGCCTTCCAGGCCTGAGGCTAAAGTCAGTACCTACTAATATGATTACACAAACAGCCAGATTTTTAGCTGTTTCCTGAAGCTACGCTCATCTTCCACCCTCAATGCGATGGGCAAAGCATTCCATTTTTTTGTTGAAAAATAAGAGAAAGACCAACTCCCATTTCTCATCCTACACACCCTCAGAATCTGAAACATTTGTAAGGAGGAGGATCTCATATAACTTGTAGGCCTATAAGGCCTCATCAAATGTTGCAACAGCCATGGGCCCCATTTATAATATGCTCAATGTGTCATAGAGAGAGACTTAAATTTAATTCTCTGGTTCTCTGGAAGCCAATGCAAGAGGCCAAATAAATTGTAACAGATTTATGCTTTGGTATTTTTAGGAGCAGACGAGCAGCAATTTGAGAACAAAATGCTACAAAGGCTAAAGTAAATGTCTAAACTGTGATGCTAGTACTGTGAAAAGGGGGACAGTTCCTCAACAGAGACTTTTTTATTATGTGAGCATGGCACAGCCGCGATATTCAAGTTTTGAAGAGTGTTAATACAAAGAAATATCAATTTTTCTGATTTGACATTTCCTCCATTCTATTTCACTTAAAAGCTTTGTGGTGAGAAGCAGAAGTATGATCCCCTCGAAAGAGTAAATATGTAGTCCTTGGTGGCTCCTTCGCAATTGTGGAGGAGCGCCGCCCACCTGGCCAAGGGCCAGGAGATGGAAAATGAAAGATAGTTCCACTATTGTTTCATTTTTCATCTGCTGGCTCAGCCTGGAGTACAAGGAGGGGTGGGCTGGGACACGGCAGGTGGGAGGGGGGAGGAGTACACAGTGATCCTAAGTGTGCATGTGTGTTTAGCTGCCTGTCTCAGGCCGGCCAAACAAACATGCACACTTAGGTTTCTCCAGCCCGGCTGTATTTCAGAGCTGGGCTGGAGAAACTGCACAGACCCCAAGGTTGTGCTTAGAACAATCCTGACACTGCTTTCATGATAGCTTTAGCATGAAAGCAGTGCCAGGATTGCTAGGGAGCCTGTGCTGGTGTGCCAGTGAACGCTGGGACACCACAAGAAGAGGAGCGAGCAGGAGGAGTCTGCGGTGGAGAAAGGTAAGTGTTTATTTATTTATTTATTTTCTTGTACCCCTCCTCCGTCCCCTTGCCCTTCCCTCACCATTAGGATTTGCAGCTGCCGCCGCTGCATGTCACTCAACATAACAAAACACAATTGCACAAGATTTGCAGCTGCCGCCGCTGTATGTCGCTCAACATAACAAAACACAATTGCTCAACGTATCACATAAAAATACAGCAAAATAAACCACTTTGGACTAAACAATAAGACAGCACCTACTGGTATTTAGAATTTCTAATCTTTAAGACCTATTACATGTTGGTCTTTAGAATCTGTAACCTTTACGACCCATCTGCAGTATTTCATAGTTTTTATCAGCAGATAAAATGTATACTTTGAAACAGTTTCGGTTTAACGAGACCTGGTAGTTCAGTTAACGTCTTTCATTGACAACCCTGTAGAATTTAGAAGAAACATACTTTCCAGTGCCTAAGCTTTTAACATTGCCAATGTTTGGTAAAGTTGCCTCTATGAAGTGCAACATGAAGTAATACAACTTAAATTGTGCATAACTTGCGATAGAGCCTAGCAGAGATGAACGCACAATTAAGTAAATGATTTAATGATTTTTTTTAAAGCCTTGATGCAGCAGTTCCCACATGACGTTATTTTCTACCTGAAGCAACATGCAGAGAATGTACCGAGTCAGTTTGTTGAATCCTGGTTATTGCTCTGAAATTAGCTGACACATTCGAAATTCTACAACCTTTCATGTCTAGAGAGAATCAACCCACGTAACAAATCATTGTGGAGGTGACTCATCCTGTCAGCGGATGTGTTTGGCGTTATTAATTATACTGGCCAAATGGCCCTGAAGTTTTCCGATCGGATGATTTAATGTGAAGAAAACGTATTATGTGACAGAGCTGGTCAGTCGACGCCCACGTATATTTATCTAATGTAGATCGCGGGGCTGGTTGTTATAGGAGGCAACATACAGAGTCATGTGAGAATACTGAAACATGACAATTACCTCATTTTGTGACACTGGAGATATCTTTAGGTTTATTAGTTGACTGCCAAGTATCAATCCAATGTGATAAAAGTGCACTGCTAGAAGTTTAAACAGTAGAGCTTGTAAATGTTTTGTAATTATGCGTTGCTCTGTTTTATTCAATATGTATATATATGTATATATATATATATATATATATGATGGAAGAGAGAGTGACAGGACCGCAGGGGTAGCAACAAGGCCTGCGCTCCTAGCCAGCTTCCCTCATCCTGCTGGAGTCAGAATTGCTCCCACAAGCAGGGAGCTCCTTTAAATAGCAGCTCCCTGCTTCCGGGAGCAATGTTTTCATCTGTTTGACAGTTCCACTTCCAGAATGCGGAGTGTTTGCTCTGAAGCTCCCGCCAAATCAGAGCAAACAACTACGTCCCTGGGGTGGGCATCCCAGGACATAGCAGGAGCCATCCAAGGGCCATCTATGGCTTCTATTGGCCCCAAACAGATTGTGGTCCTCGGGGGTCCACAATGTACCCCCTTCCTTTTCTTATTGTAGCCCCGGGGAGGTGGTGGTTACCGGGGCTGTGTGGGGGATGGGGGGTGGGGAGCTGCATGATGCCCTGCACACAATTGTATTTTTGCCCCAGGGAGGTGGAGATTCCAGGGGCTGCGGGGGGGTGGCAACGCGGCTCCCATGCATACATAGTGTATTTAGCCCCAGGGAGGTGGCAGTCCCCGTGGCTGTGGGGTGCTGCATGGCCCCCCTCATAAAATTGTATCTTTGCCCAGGGAAGGTGGCGGTGTCTGGGGCTGCGGATAGATGCAGTGCACCTCTCCCTTGCATTTTTCTCTGTAATCATCCCAGGAGGTGGCAGTCCCCAGGGATAATAGAAGCCCTAGGAGGAGGCCCTGTGCATCCCCTCATTTTTAAGGCCCCAATGCCCCTGGGCCACCTGGGGTCAAATTTAAAAAAAAGGTCGGGAAACCACCCTTTATTTTTAAAAAAATGACAGGAAAATCTCCATATCCACGGATATCACCGACATTTGAAAAAAAATGCTTTTTAGCCTTGGTGGGGTCACTGAGGGACCACTAGACCAAGGTTAGGGGCTCAGAGTGTTCCTACCCTGGCCCCTTCTCTTTTCTTTTTTCACTTTTTTTGTGGGACTCGGCTGAAGTCTAGTGCCAAGATGGCTGCCAACACTTCCTTGTTGAAATGCTGGCAGCCAATCAGATATCAGCACGTGGACAGTAGGATCCATGGAGAATCCACATCCCTAGATATCTATATTATTTTAACTCTAATATCTCCAAAACTACTGAAGGGATTAGAGCCAGGATTGGTTAAGGGAGTTGACTGGAGCCCCGAGGAGAGCAGAAGGGGGCCAGAGCCGGAGGACATGTCATCTTGCAGGCTGCAACAAGCAAGGTAAGTTATTTTTTATTTTATTTCCTAGACTCTTTGTATTCAGTGCTCGTGAATGCTTCCACACCCCACCCATTTGTTTGCTCCACCTCTCTCAGAGTTGCCAGCCACCACTGGCTAAAAATATAGTTTTTTTCTTAAAATCTGCAGATTGTACACTAGGTAATGGATTATGGGGAAAATGTCACCAATCCATAAATATGCATGAAACAATGAAACCACAGAATCACATAATTCCATTGGCTCCATTTACAACTAACCACATACTCTAATACAAGGGTTCTGCATATTGTTTTTAGTGCCCTTAGTTGTGCAAGGAGTGTATTTTTCAGTTTTTTGCTGTGCACATAAAAAAGTGCTTAATTTGCTTGGACTAACCACCACTGGGGAATTTTGTGCAGTTAATCATTTCCAAAAGTGACTTTTTCATGCCAAAATGAAACATTTTTTTGTTATTCTCTGTTGGACATGGTCCTCTCTTCAGGGTCACCCACAAAACTTTTGCCTTTCCCTCCACTTTTTGCTGAATTCGTTTTTGTTGATTTTAAGACTTTTAAGTCTTGGTGCACGTTATCACTGCTAACCAGTGCTAAAATGCTTGATTCTCTCTCTAAAACATGGCTTATGTGGCTTATACCCAATTGGCATATTAACTTCACTGGTAAGTCCCCTGTAGAGTGGTATACCAGATACCCAGGGCCTGTGAAGTAAGTGCTACTAGTGAGCCTGCAGCACTTATTGCCACTTAATTAGCCCCTTTAAATGTGTTCCATTGCAGCCTGAATGTAGCGTTCCACTGCCATGGTGGCTTGGCATGAAACCCCCTTGCCAACCATTAACCCCCCTTTTATTATATATATATCACCCCTAAGGTAGGCCCTAGGTAACTGAAAGGGCAGGGTGCTGTGCAATTAAAAGGTTGGACATGTACTATTATGTTTTACATGTGTTGGTAGTGAATACTCACAAATTTGTTCTTCACTACTGTGATGCCTACCCTTCCCATAAGATAATATTGGCGCTTCCTTATTACATTTAATATGCTGTCATTTCTAAAAGAGAGGAGGTAGATATATCATGTTTGGAACCTATGAAATTATATAATTATATTGATAAACTCTCTTTAACCCCTTAGCTGCTGGGCCGTTCCCCCCACCGTGCTGAGCCCTTTTTTGGCTATTTGGGGTAGTTCGCGCTTAGGCCTTCATAACTTTTTGTCCACAGAAGCTATCCACGCCATATTTGTGTCCTTTTTTTCCAACATCCTAGGGATTCTAATGGTACCCAGAGTTTGTGGTTTCCCCTGGAGGAGACCAAGCAATTAGCCAAAATACAGTGAAAATTTTGTTTATTCCCAAAAAAATGGAAAAAAGGGCTGCCGAAAAAGGCTTGTGGTTTTTTCCTTGAAAATAGCATCAACAAAGGGTTTCTGGTGCTAAAATCACCATCTTCCCACCTTTCAGGAACGGGCAGACTTGAATCAGAAAACCACATTTTTCAACACAAATTTGGCATTTTACTGGGACATACCCCATTTTTACTATTTTTGGTGCTTTCAGCCTCCTTCCAGTTAGTGACAGGAATGGGTGTGAAACCAATGCTGGATCCCGGAACGATAAACATTTCTGGAAAGTAGACAAAATTCTGAATTCAGCAAGGGGTCATTTGTGTAGATCCTACAAGGTTTTCCTACAGAAAATAACAGCTGAAATAAAAAAATATTGAAATTGAGCTGAAAACAACAGTAATTTTTCATTATCTTTTACTCTGTAACTTTTTCCTGCGATGTCAGATGTTTGAAAGCAATATACCGTTATGTCTGCTGGACTCTTCTGGTTGTGGGGATATATAGGGCTTGTAGGTTCATCAAGAACCCTAGGTACCCAGAGCCAATAAATGAGCTGCACCCTGCAGTTGGTTTTCATTCTATACTGGGTATGCAGCAATTCATTTGCTGAAATATGAAGAGTGCAAAATAGGTATCAAGAAAACCTTTGCATTTCCAAAATGGGCTTAAGATAAGGTTTTGAGGAGCAGTGGTTATTTGCACATCTCTCAATTCCGGGCTGCCCATACTAGCATGTGAATTGCAGGGCATTTCTCAAATAGACGTCTTTTTTACACACTCTCTCATATTTGGAAGGAAAAAATGTAGAGAAAGATAAGGGGCAATAACACTTGTTTTGCTATTCTATGTTCCCCCAAGTCTCCCGATAAAAATGATACGTCACTTGTGTGGGTAGGCCTAGTGCCCGCGACAGGAAATGCCCCAAAACACAACGTGGACACATCCCATTTTTTGACAGAAAACAGAGCTGTACTTACCTGTAGATTTTGGCCTCTAGCTCAGCCGGCACCTAGGGAAACCTACCAAACCTGTGCATTTTTGAAAACTAGAGACCTAGGGAAATCCAAGATCGGGTGACTTGTGGGGCTTTGACCAGGTTCTGTTACCCAGAATCCTTTGCAAACCTCAAAATGTGGCTAAAAAAACATGTTTTCATCACATTTCGGTGATAGAAAGTTCTGGAATCTGAGAGGAGCCACAAATTTCGTTCCACCCAGCGTTCCCCCAAGTCTCCCGATAAAAATGATACCTCACTTGTGTGGGTAGGCCTAGCGCCCGCGACAGGAAATGCCCCAAAACACAACGTGGACACATCCCATTTTTTGACAGAAAACAGAGCTGTTTTTTGCAAAGTTCCTAACTGTAGATTTTGGCCTCTAGCTCAGCCGGCACCTAGGGAAACCTACCAAACCTGTGCGTTTTTTAAAACTAGAGTCCTAGGGGAATCCAAGATGGGGTGACTTGTGGGGCTCTGACCAGGTTCTGTTACCCAGAATCCTTTGTAAACGTCAAAATGTGGCTAAAAAAACACGTTTTCCTCACATTTCGGTGACAGAAAGTTCTGGAATCTGAGAAGAGCCACAAATTTCCTTCCACCCAGCGTTCCACCAAGTCTCCTGATAAAAATGATACCTCACTTGTGTGGGTAGGCCTAGCGCCAGTGACAGGAAATGCCCCAAAACACAACGTGGACACATCCAATTTTTTGACAGAAAACAGAGCTGTTTTTTGCAAAGTGCCTACCTGTAGATTTTGGTCTCTAGCTCGGCCGGCACCTAGGGAAACCTACCAAGCCTGTGCATTTTTTTAAACTAGAGACCTAGGGGAATCCAAGATGGGGTGACTTGTGGGGCTCTGACCAGGTTCTGTTACCCAGAATCCTTTGCAAACCTCAAAATGTGGCTAAAAAAACACGTTTTCCTCACATTTCAGTGACAGAAAGTTCTGGAATCTGAGAGGAGCCACAAATTTCCTTCAACCCAGCGTTCCCCCAAGTCTCCCGATACAAATGATACCTCACTTGTGTGGGTAGGCCTAGCGCCCGCAACAGGGAATGCCCCAAAACACAACGTGGACACATCCCATTTTTTGACAGAAAACAGAGCTGTTTTTTGCAAAGTGCCTACCTGTAGATTTTGGCCTCTAGCTCAGCCGGCACCGAGGGAAACCTACCAAACCTGTGCATTTTTGAAAACTAGAGACCTAGGGAAATCCAAGATGGGGTGACTTGTGGGGCTTTGACCAGGTTCTGTTACCCAGAATCCTTTGCAAACCTCAAAATGTGGCTAAAAAACATGTTTTCCTCACATTTCGGTGATAGAAAGTTCTGGAATCTGAGAGGAGCCACAAATTTCCTTCCACCCAGCGTTCCCCCAAATCTCCCAATAAAAATGGTACCTCACTTGTGTGGGTAGGCCTGATGCCCGCGACAGGAATAGATCACACAACAGTCAATGTTGGTCCTTACATGAGGCAGCTGTTGACCCTGGGGTGGTCCATTCCTGACGCAGGCACTAGGTGTAGGCCCTCAGGGGGGGAGTGTTTTTATCAGGGCAGGTGAGGAATCACTGGGTGGTAGGAATTTTGTGGATCCCAGCATATGCCTGTAGTTTGTGTGACAGAATTGCGAGAAAAATAGAGTTTTTATTCATCATTTCAGCTTTGCAGGGTATTCTGGGTAAGAAAACTTTGGGGAATCCACACAAGTCACACCTCTGTGGACTACCCCGAATGTCTAGTTTCCAGAAATGTTTGGGTTTAGTGTGTTTCTCCATATGGCCACCGAACCCAGGACCAAAAACACAGGTGCCTGCCTTACAAAACCAGTTTGTTTTGCGATAGATAATTTTGATGTCTCCACAATACGATTTGGGCGGTGGAATTTGGGGCTGAACTAAATTGGGGAGCTCCCAAGAGAGCACTCTCTCTCTCTCTGCTTGCCGCCGCATTCACCTGCACTCTGGGTTGGGCTAACCCACTATTACCCTGTTGCACAGACTGCTTGCGAAGGGACAGCAGGACTGTCCTCATCACCTCCCTCATAATGTACTGGAAGAGGAGTTATCGAATGGGACTCCTCCGACTGAAAAATCACTCCCAGAGTCTGCGCCATTGTCCTATCCCTCAGATGCTGTCTCAGTATCTGATGTCTCAGTCTCTGATCCTATGTCAGAGCTGTCCTCTATAACCCGAGTGACGGCAGCAGTCATCCATCAAGATGCCATCTCTGCTATTGGCTAACCTGTTTCTCTAAAACACTAGCCTACGTAGACAGTCACAAAATCAATGGTGTGTGTGAGATACATGCAACAGTAGAGGCCACCTTACCTGCGCTTCTTCCCTCAATCAGCACGTACTTTCAAGACACTCCAAAAACACCTTGTCACATACCATTCGTCACAGTCTTTAGCACCTCCTGCGCCCAGTCCAACAATCATTATTGGTGCTCCCACTCCTTCCTCCTTGGATTCCCTCATTACCACCCAGCAAAAGTGCCCTTCATCTCTCCATAGCTGCCCTCCACCCCGCACATACATTTAATTTGTATTGTAGAGTAGGTAATGGCTGACTTTACTAATGTACTCAGCTATTTACATAAAATACAGATTTTCTCTTTGCAGTAGGCATATAAACCTTCTGCGCTTCTTTATGGCACTAAAACTGCCACTAGACAAGTCTGACCCTTTTGTAGCAGAAACATAATCACAATACTTGACTTTTTTATTGCTGCCTAAAAGCTACAGTTGAAAAGCGTCAGTTGAAGTATGTACATTGCTTTGAAGACGCAAGCTGCAACTGCAAGACAACTGGTGGCAAATCTATATATATATATATATATATATATATCACTTTTATATGTGGGTCTGGTTTTCCTGGGGGCCGATCGCAGCCCCCAGGGAAACCACACACATGTTGACAAAAGTGATATATATATATATATAGATCTCTCTCTATATATATATTTATCTACATAGATATATCTATATATATCTATAGATCTATCTATAGATATATCCATGTACATAGATATATCTACATAGATATATATATATATATATATATATTTTTTTTTTGTTGTTGTATGGTTTCCTTGGGGTACAAAATGCCCCCCAGGGAAACCCTACAACAACTAAAAAAAAATATTACCCCCACAGGGGGTCGCCCTGTCTTTTCTTTTTTTTTTTTTGAAGAAAAAAAAAAAAAATTGCCCCTGGGGGGGTCTCATTTTCCGAGGGGGCCGACCCCCCCAAATGAAATCCCTGGTGTCTAGTGGTGTTTCCTGGCCCCCGATCGCACTTTCAGAAGGCCTCGTAAGAAAGGGGAGACTCTCCCCTTTCTTGTGAGGCCTTCCTGAAACTGTTTCCTGGCCCCCGATCGCAGCACAGCTGCGATCGGGGGCCAGGAAACCTGAAAAGTGTTTCCTAGCCCCCGATCGCAGCACAGCTGCGATCGTGGGCCAGGAAACACTTTCAGGAAGGCCTCGTAAGAAATGGGAGACTCTCCCCTTTCTTACGAGGCCTTCCTGAACGTGGGGAAGGCCGTTTGTGGCAGTTTTCCCCATCGGAGCAGGAAGCGGGCGCAAGGCCGCTTCCTGCTCCGATGGGGAAATCCACATAGGAACGTCAGCGCGCCTTGCGGCGCGCTGATGTCACAAAGGGGTGGGTGGGGGGCGGGGGAAGACACGGAAGAGCTTCCATGTATCCCAGGGATAAAAAATAAATAAATAAATCCTCGGGTATGACGCACCGAGGATTTATTAACCCCCTCCCTGGTGTCGGCCACTGGTCGTGACCCGCACCAGGGAGGTAGTGTGCCGACGCCCGCATTTAAGAGGTTAATGGTAAAGTCACATTTTTCATTACAATTTTGAAAATGCCACTTTAAAAACCTGACTGAAAAGCCCTGAATAGGGCAAAACAGATGCTAGGCAGTTTGTGTTCCGATTCAGGGAAAAAAAATATGCCCCCGGGGGGGGGTCCCGTTTTCCAAGGGGGCCGACCCCCCCAAGTGAAATCCCTGGTGTCTAGTGGTGTTTCCTGGCCCCCGATCGCACTTTCAGAAGGCCTCGTAAGATAGGGGAGAGTCTCCCCTTTCTTACGAGGCCTTCCTGAAACTGTTTCCTGGCCCCAGATTGCAGCACAGCTGCGATCAGGGGCCAGGAAACACTTTCAGAAGGCCTCGTAAGAAAGGGGAGACTCTCCCCTTTCTTACGAGGCCTTCCTGAAACTGTTTCCTGGCCCCTGATCGCAGCACAGCTGCGATCGGAGGTCAGGAAACCTGAAAAGTGTTTCCTAGCCCCCAATCGCAGCACAGCTGCGATCGTGGGCCAGGAAACACTTTCAGGAAGGCCTCGTAAGAAAGGGGAGACTCTCCCCTTTCTTACGAGGCCTTCCTGAATGTGGGGAAGGCCGTTTGTGGCCGTTTTCCCCATCGGAGCAGGAAGCGGGCGCAAGGCCGCTTCCTGCTCCGATGGGGAAATCCACATAGGAACGTCAGCGCGCCACGCGGCGCGCTGATGTCACAAAGGGGTGGGGGATGGGGGGAGACACGGAAGAGCTTCTGTGTCTCCCAGGGATAAAAAAATAAATAAATAAATCCTCGGGTGCGACGCACCGAGGATTTATTAACCCCCTCCCTGGTGTCGGCCACTGGTCGTGACCCGCACCAGGGAGGTAGTGTGGGCGTCGGCCAGTGGCCGACGCCCGCATTTAAGAGGTTAATGGTAAAGTCACATTTTTCATTACAGTTTTGAAAATGCCACTTTAAAAACCTGACTGAAAAGCCCTAAATAGGGCAAAACAGATGCTAGGCAGTTTGTGTTCCGATTCAGGGAGGACCTGGCCTGTCAGGTCAGGCTGGACTGTTCCCATGAGGAGGAGGGTCAAAACTGATTTGCATACGGCTGAGTCCAAAATGAGGTGGCAAAAAAATGATGGCTTGGAATACAGCCCAAGAAATTGCCAGTGATATTAATTCCAGCATTGCATCCATAACCTTGTTTTTTTTTTTGCATTTGCCGCCCTAAGTGCACTTGGTATGCCCAGAAAGGGTCATGTGCTCACTGTGCTACTGGATCCAAGCTATACCTGGCTGAAGAACCAAAAGTAGAGTAAACCCAGTCCTAGGTCGCTTGTGTTCTGGTTCAGGGAGCACTTGGTAAAGCATTCCATCCATTACCTTGTTGTGTTTGCATTTGCTTCCTTAAGTGTGCAGGGTATGCCCAGAAGGGGTCCTGAGCTTACTGTTCTACTGAAACCAAACTATACCTGGCTGAAGAACCCTAAATGGAGTGAAACTGGTCCTAGGTTGCTTCTGTTCTGGTTCAGGGAGGACTTGGCCTGGCTGTTCTGGCTGGACTGTTCCCATGAGGAACAGGATCAAGTCTGATTTCCATATGATTGGGTCCAAACTGAGGTGACATGGAAAGAAAAATGATGTCCTGGATCTGGCCCTGAGCAATTGCCAGTGGCTGAGATTAATTCAAGTATTCCATCCATCACATTGTTTTTGTGTTTGCTGCCCTAAGTACACCAGCTATGCTCAGACCTAGGTCCAGAGCTCACTGTGCCACTGGAACCAAGCTGCATCTGCTGAAGAGCCCTAACTAGGCTGAAACCAGTCTTAGGTTGTTTCTGTTCCAGTTCAGGGGGGACCTGGCCCGGCAGTTTGGGCTGGACTGCTCCCATGAGAAGCATGGTCAAGACTGATTTGCATATGGCTGGTTAAAAACTGAGGTGGCATGTTGGGCAAAAAATGATGGGATGGGATGAGTCCTCGAATTACTGATGGTTGCTGAGATTAATTCAAGCAATCCGTCCATCACCTTGTTGTTTTTATTTTTAAAAAGTTAACATTATCCTGCCTTCAGCCCATTGTGCCTGCAGCTTGTTGTGCGGTCAAATGTCTGGCTGTTGCTAACAGATAGACCTTGTGAATCCTTCCTAGACAGTCACACAATAGAGGAATTGGTTGTGCCTTAATAGGCCATCTGCTGGCAGGATGGGGCGGAGCTGAGAACAGCCCCACTTACACCTGAGTAGCCTGTGCTCTGCCTTCACACAAAGGGCCTAACATCCCTGTATTGTCATTGCAGCCCACTTGGAGCCAAGGCAGGGGAGTCAGGCAATTCCATGGACTTCTAAGGCATGTTCTAGAAGATTCTCCCACCTTCCAGAGGAAGGGTACCAGGGTATAAAAATAGGACCTTCTGACCGGCTCTTCAGTTCACTACTGGACCTGAGGAAGAACTCTCAAAAGAATGCCTGCTGCTGTGACCTGCTGTGCACTCTGCCAGACTGGTACTGTACCTGGAAGGACTGTGTTGCTGTCTGGAGCCTGTCTTGAACCCTCAGAGGCCAGCCCTGCTGTTGAGTCCTGCATCTACATCTGCATCCAGGACTGCCAGAAGTGACTCTAATTGCCAGTTTGCTGCTCTCCTGTTCAGAATCACAGGGACAATACAAACTCCTCCATCTTAAACCAGCACCTAGCCCCAGCCTGAGTTAGTCCCAATCCCCCAAGAGGTCTTCCTTCACTCCTGGGCCCTTGGTTGTGGTGCTAATGGTCATCAGATGGCCAATTTCCAAAACAGACTGAGGCAAAATTAGGAAAAAAGCGTTCTGAGAACCAGGAGAAGACTGGGGCCAATCAGCTCGCCTATCCACCCGTGGTGTATCACCAGTCAGATTGACTTGCAGCTTCTCCCACTACATTTTTCTGCATAGCAGAAAATCTGTTTATGCGCTTCTTTACAATAAGGTTATAGGCCCTCATGGTATTGTCTTTTGCTACAACCTTCTGCTTCATACCGCTGGAGTTTTTTTTACTTCCTTTTTGGTGACTAAATCCAAATGTAGAAATAGTCACTTTGTCTGACTCAAAGCTATCTGACGATGATGCTGTCTCCTTGGATACTTCCCTTAACCTTGCCCCATTGAACTTTACCTTATCAGACATTTTTTCGGAACTCCGAAGGTAAGTGCTGACTGGGCCGAATCCACTTCTTGTATTCAAACCATGCTCCATTGCGGTCAGCCTTAACTTTCAACTTTGACCTGTCTCGTGAGACCAGATGTTCAGATTTGGTGCTTTGATTTTTTAGGCACTAGAATTCGCTTAAAACATTAAATATTCATAACTCTGGTTCTACTGATTGGATGTTTGTCATATTGTTGTAAAATAACATATTACAGCTTACTGTATGTTTTCTTAGTTGGTTTGGTATTTTTCTTGTGTTGTCTTTTCACTTTATTACTGTTTGTGTTCTGCATATTGCTAACCCTGCCTGCTTTTTCTGCAAAGCGACCCATACATAAGTGCAGGTTAATGCAGTGACTTTTTGTAGTTCACTCTGCAAGGGACTGTGGCTGTTGCTTGACAAGGACTTCAAGCATTAACCCAATTTCTCACACTCTGTTATTTACAACAAGCCTTGGCAAACCCAAGAGATCTTGCCTTTAATTACTACCTACAGAGCTATTGGCTTTGCCAGTTTTTGGATAGACATGGGAAGCCATTTAAGAAGGCATTCTTTATTTTTATGGTTAATAAAGCACGTGAAAGACATTCAAAGATGACCACCAAAAATGTGCATGCTTTGACGGGCCTCTTTGCATGTTTTTGACTATGTTATCATTTATTTATCATCATTTATTTATTGCCTAAGTGGCTGACACACTCAAAGCAATGTGATGGCCATCTTGGAATAGTAAACAATTGAAAAGTCGTTCATAATCATTGAAAGATGACCAAACATGCTTGAACATGCATAGACATCCATCTTAGGATGCTTTAACCATACATTTTAGTAATAATGAATGGAAACCCCCATTCTAACATTTCTGCCCACAGCAGTGTCAAGGCAGGATAAAGTACACTGCAAGTAGCCATTAGCAGGATATGGAAGATGCTGATCGATTACAAAAAACTTTTATTAAGCTAAACAGATTTTTTTAATTTAAATGAAAGGATACATTAGATAGAGTTTTGGCATATAATGCAACTATTTTGTAGCGTTATGGCGATCTATGTGTCTAAAGTGACCAGTGTGCACACCATTTTGCCCTTTTCACACAATTATAGGTTATCACTTATTTTTAGTATATCATATTTACATTGACTGCTACGTGAAAAGAGAGTGTGCAACTCTGAAGTTCTCTAATATAGAAACAGATCCTAATCAATAATAAATACATAAATATATAATAAATATATAATATATATATACATATAATATATGTATAATAAATAAAATAGCCTCCAAATTAATTTATGTTAGTATTTAATATATAAAACAAATTAATAGGGATAACATATTCATACAAAAATCACAAACTTTCAATATATGTTTTATAATTCTTTTGCATTGTTTGTAGACTCTTTCAGTGAACCAGTGAGCATATATATTGTCAAATGGGACCATCTACTTATGACTTCTTAAGGGCTAACAGGAATATTTACAAAGTAATTTAAAACTCACCATACACTGCTAATTACCCCAGATATTTCATCACTCACGACATCTTCTATGACATAACTGATAATATCACTGTAACATTTCCACTAAAATTATTGATGAGAAAACTGTCCATTGTGAGAACGAGTTATAGTTACCTTAGGGCATGGGTTATACTTACTTGAAATAAGTCTAACTATAACATTTGAATTTATATGGTTTTGTGGGTGTAAAATTGGAACCTAACTATAACACCCCTGTAGTGTAGTTTTTTAGTGATTTTATACATATATGTATATATATATCTGTTGGATGGGTTAGTCCATCATAAAAGTGATGGATATCCGGTTTATTAGGAATTCCATAGCTTGTAACACATTTGTAATATGGCAGTCAGGATATTGTCATGTTTGTGTAAGAGTAGCCTGCTCACCAAACTCTACATAAGGTCCTAAGGTAGAAAGGCTATTAGATAATTATCATACATAACACTTATTTGAACCTTGCGATAAATAGTATCTTCCATAACCAAGTATATACGACAAAAAGGGGAAAATAGCCCAAGGTCTCACTCTTTGCTTAGTGATTCAAACTTTTACCATAGGACTCACCCTGGACCCTGCTGGTGGCTTCTGTTGGACTGAGTCCTCACCCTCAAGTGCTGTACATGAGGTAATGGAGTCATTGGCTGGTGTCAGAGTATAGTTCTCCTCCCTACACCTAGAAATCTGGAATTTAGACACTGTCAGCTAAATTTTGGCCTGAAGAACGATTGAGGGGAGAGGACCAATCCACCGATGATGCATCGTAGGTGGGCCTGACTTCACCACAGCTCCTGTTACGTTCTTCTCTGCAGAAGAAAATCCATTTCAGCAGGTTGATGACAACCAGCATCCATTGACATCAACCCTCTTCGGTTACAGCCTGCAGCCTTGCCCCCCTAAGGAAATCCAACTTTCAGAGAAAAGTATAAGTCCTAAGGTTGAAGTCTTCATCGACCCAAAGCCGAGCAGTATCCGATCGACACCAACAAGTTCCTGGGCACAACTTTCAGACTTTTCCCACTCAGAGCTTTTCCCACCTTCATCGATGGCTTCACCAAGACCTTGTACTTCATTCAACCTGTTGTTGATGAGCCTGTCTTTGGATCCATCCTGCAGCCTTGATCCCTTAGTACTCTATATTCTAGAAAAACAAATTGAGTGTGAATGTCACTTTGTGGCCGGGGCTAGTCTAAGCTGTCTATCTGACCCGCGATCCATTGCAATCTGCCTTAAACCTTACCCATGTCCCATTCTACAGCAACCAGTTGCCTTTAGTTGGCACTTTGTGCCTTTTGGTGCTATTTTTATTAAAACTTGAAAAATTTACACCTCCAATTCCCCTTATTTGATTGTTGGTGTTTTGGTGTTATGTTCTTCTTCAGTAAAATACTCTCTATTTGTATAAATTGAAGTGGAATTTTCATTGGGCTGTGTTTTTGACTTTTTAACTGTTCTGATACTTTTAAATGCTATACTCATTTTCGTAAATTAAGCAGGTCTGCTCTGTGTCATAGATACCATGGATTGAGCTCAAATTTAAATAATCAAACCCTTACCGGGCCTAACAAGAAAAGGGACAATATTACTTAAAGTAGACTAACAACCACCACAATTAATAAACCACTTTCACAGATTGGCGGCAGCGGTGGGATATAGAACTTGTGTTGTGCAGTACTACCAGCTATTAAGTTGTAAATTATACCCCCCTAAATTGAACTGAAAGCAAAACTTGCTTTTTGATTTTTAATTGACATCAGGCATTTCAACAGGTCATTTCTGGGGTTTTTTCAATTATTTTTTATTCCAGTTTAGGCACCTTATAAAAGTACAAGGGAACATGGAGTTGGATCTGGTTACCTTGACAAATTTCACACTGATGAAGATGAAGCCCCTATGCAGAAAAAGTAAACGGAAGTTGGGCCAGAGTGCCAAGAAGGCAGATCTCCCCAAACAACAGATCTCCTAAAAGAAGGAATCTGTGGATGCTGCCCCAGGGTACGAAGGAGCAGGGGACCACCTGTCCTGAGATGGATTTTCAGGTGTACCATCCAGGTCCGGGAGTGAAGTGAGCTCACCCAGCACAAGCTCTTCTTAACTGTCTATCGGATAGCTGGAGCTCAATGAGGGGGAATCGGCAAGGGAGCTGCAGGCCAACCTGACAGCCAAAGCAGTGCAAGAGAAGCAACATGCACTGGAAGAAAGAAGACTGGACTTGAAGGTGAAGAAGGCCAACTTAGGACTCCTGAGGTCTGAAGAAGATGTTTGAATTAATAGTAAGGTGTCTACTGGGGTCACACACCCCTCGCATGCCTAAAGGTATAATGCCTAGCTTTGAGTTGGGGAACAACATTGACAAATGGTTTGTCTCCCACAAAAGAACATTGAGAATACACAATGTGGGTCAACAGCACTGGGCAGCCTTACTTTGGGAGTTAGCACCAACACTGGGGCGGGATTTACTCCTGATTCTAGAAGAAGGGGAGCTTATTCTGAAACATATGAAGTAGATCCTTCCTATAGAAGCTTTGTCAAGGCGTAAGGAACCTTTGTAGCCCTGTTTCAGAGCTGAACTCAAAGACGCAGCCAAAGAAGGTTAAAAGGAGTGAGGGGTATATGAAGGCAGTTGACAACCAGAAAGAGGTGTTGTGTACAGAACCAAGGAATTTGTGGTCAAAAGAGATGCTTCAGAATACATGATTGGGGCAGTGTTATCACAGCTAAATGATGAAGGTCATGATCAATCCAGTTGATTTTACTAACAGATGGTCCCCAGAGAGCAGCCTTGAAGTGTGATAGGGAGGGAAGTCTTTACTGTGGTATGGTTATTGAAGAAGCTGAGTCTCTGCCTGTTTGGGACTCCTTTAAGGGTTCAGACTCACCACTGTCCTCATAGATGTCTCAAGCAGATGAGAGGGGAAAACTACAAATTGATGAGGTGGTCTGTCTCCCCTCAGTGTATGGATTGTGCAGTGAAGTACAGACCTGAGATTGACCATTACAATGGAAATAGCCTTTCCAGGTTTTTCTACTTACCGGATGACAACTGCCAAGGGAATAACTGTTCTGTTCCTCACCTTTAATCTGAAGTGATGAGGTGAATTCCTCCTTTTGCATGATCACCCCATTTTTATGGACTAATGCAGCTGGTTCTTGATTCTCTGCACTGGGGCTCTGCTAACCAGGCCCCAGTGCATGTGCTCTGCCCCTTAAACTTGCTGAATTGGCTATAAATCGTCATAGTTTACTTACCTATAAGTCACTAGTATGTGGTATAAAGTTTACCCAAGGCCTGTATGTTAAATGTAACCAGTAAACTGCAGCACACATTGTGCCACCACTAGAGTGACAGTGCAAAACAGGCCTGTCACCGATAGGCTGGCTGTTCAGGTTTAAACTGATAACTCGACCTGTCAAAATACCCCTTTTACCAAGCCCACACCCTCCCTTTTAAATATTAATAAGTCACTCCTATGTAAGCCTTAATGTCCAATAATGCAGGGTGCATGGTATTTAAAAATAGGGCATGTAAACATTTCATGTAAAACACATCCTGAAGAACCAGAACCTTATGGGCCTGGCGGCGCAGGGTACGCCTGAAATCTCCTTGGATTCACCTGCCTCAACTAACAGAGACACGGGACACTCTGTCAGGCGTAAAAGATCAGATTTTATTAGCTGCAGCTAGTACAGTTGTCCAAGAAGTACACAAGGTATGTTCTCAGGAGACTGCCACTTTACTTTGTGGCGCACAATCTTATATACCGTATAAAAACATTTATTAACTACATACACTCCCAGAACACATAGAAAGGAGCCAGTAAGAATAATGTAAAGATAGAACAGAGCCAATAGAAATGTCGGAAAACAAGACAGAACAAAGTATCAAGTGACTTAAGGTTGCCTCCCCTCCAGCTGTGTTTGTCACCCCTCCCTTGAACTAATTCATTAACCGATCCACAACGAAGTTGCATGTGGTGCGATAAGTTTGTGTGCGTTTGGAGGACAGTTGTGAAATGAGAGAATACTAGCAAAGGACAGCGAAGGCCAGACGATAAGATAAGATCGGCGGAGAATAGTGTGAGCCTACAGATAGTTGAAACAAGGATTAGAAAACCAGACAGGGATTAGTGTACTCGGTCAGACCTTAATACCAGCCTTGTAAAGATAGAGGCAGAAGGCTGTTTTGAACACCATGTTGCAGAATAAGCAGAAAAGGCAGAATGGACTTCGTTCGCTGTGCTGCCTGAGTGAAGGCAACATAAAATGGCGGCGGGCCACAAAATGGCGGGTCGATACGATCGTATTAAAAATCGAATTTCCTCAGACCCTCCTTTTGCCAGAACTCAGGCAAGATACACAAACTCATGTTAATCTGAGTCGATGTCTATGGCCATGAGGTCATCAAGCTGTTGCTGTACCATCATTTTGATATTCTCTGCTCTTTGTGACTTGGGTTTGGGAATACATGCAGTAGCACATAGGTTACAGATGGCAGGACCGCAGTGCATACAAAGACAACAAGAGAATATAAAAGCTAAAATTACTCCAAAGAATGTCAATACCTTCCAACCCCATTTGGACAGTAATCCCCAAAACCACTCTGAAAAGGACCAATCTCCTTCGTCCTGATGAATCGACTCGGAGATTATGTGTAACTTAGAGATAGCTTGGTATACTGTCGGAGCGACATTAGGTATGAAAATACAGCAACTTGATCCGATCAATTTGCATACTCCACCACGGTCCGCAAGAACAAAGTCTAAGGCAACACGGTTCTGCAAGGTCATAAGACGATCAGCCTGTAGTTCAGCTGTAATGTTACTTTAAGCTCCTACAGTGATGTCTATGGTGGTTTCTACGACACGAACCAATTGCCTTATATTTCTGCTGTTGGCCATTGGACCCCAGAAGGGAAGAAATCCTTTGAGGAAATCTCCTCCCTCTTGTCCTGCTGTGTCTTTCGAATCCACAATCCCTCTGCCATATCTATTTTTATGATGGTTCGCAGGAGCGGTGTATGTAGGGGGAAGAAGAAAGGCTATATAACAAGTACCAGAGAAATCAGCTGGCAACCATGTATAAGCCCTATCGTGGCAAACGAAGTATGTACCTTGAGATGGTACTAACGGCGGTGAATTCAGGGCTGAATAAACATATGTATGGGAACATAAACTTTCTCTTTGTCCGGTGTTTGGAGTTCTACCATTTATTTGCAGACAGAAATTTCCTTGTTGGGGTATGACCCGTATCGGAGGAGATTTTCCTTGCTCAATCTTATCATTGAGGCTGGAAATGTAATTAGTTATGTTCCAATTAGTATATGCTTTTCTTTCATCTATGGAAGCTTCACTTTTTTCCATGATTTTAGCCATAGCTACCATTCCCTTTATCAATAAACTATGACTGAAATCTGAACCAACACTATGTGAACTGACAGGTTGTTTAATTTTACTTTGATATGCATTATTGAAAATGACAAAATAAGCCCAAGCGGAACCTTCATAGGAGAATGGAAGAACTAAATATGGCATTCCTTTTTCTACCGTATGTGGTATGAGTCCACACACCCAACAGTCAGTTGTATTGATCACTAACTGATGTTGATGTAATAACTGGACGAAGGAATTGTTAAAGTATTCAGTTCTTCTGATGAGTTCATGCTGGGGAAGAGTGTGAAATAGGTGCGGAGAGATAGTAGAAGAAGATGTAGAGGTAGGAGAAGAGACAACTTTTTGCTGCAGAGTAATAATGATCCAGTTTACAGATGCCAAAAGAATACACGACAATATAATGACGCATAGAGCAATACTACAACGACTACATATTTCTTTACAATTATTCTTTACATTTTTACTTTCTCTTTTATCTAATGTAGCCTCCATCTTTCTAAGTGGATGCTCACGGCAATCTTCCTCAATCACTGTAGTCACGATTATCTACCGTCCTATGACACTGTGAGGTCCTGCAGGCCTATTGCCACTTACTCAGGTCGTAACTAAGACTCCTACCGTGACCCTGCAACCGGGATAGAGTACTACATAGAAGAGAAATTTACAAGTTCTTTGGTCTTGGTCTCAAATTATAGCGTTCCTGTCCAGAGGCAGTCTGGTTTTGAAACAATGTTCCTGGATTTGTCGTGTTCAAGCGACGATGCGATGGTATTGCTTCTTGAAGGATGTCGTCGTCCTCTTTCTCAGAAAGTGTTCCAATTAGACGCGCATCACTGAATGGTACAAATTGCGGAACTTTCTCACTTTCAGAGTCACTGATGCCTCTACGGACCCACTGATCGAAAGGCAAGGGCAAAGGCACTTTCTTGCAGTGCACGGCATGCACCCAGTTTTTCTTTCCTTCGACTTTAACTGCTGTTCTTGTGGTCAAAAGAACCAGGCGTGGCTCTCTCCATCTGGGCTCCAAATTTCTCTGTCGTTGGAAATTTTTCGTGCAGACCCAGTCACCTGGTCGGATGGAATGACCTGGGTCTGTGGAAGCCTCTGGTAGAGCACTCTGAACCTGTTGATGAAGAACACGCAATTTAGTTGTAAGGTCATGCAAGTAGTCAATCAACATCGGGTATGGCAAGTCTGAGTATTTCTTAGGGCGAGGAACTCCCCATACATTAGCTGGGCGACCAAATATCACTTCGTAAGGGCTAAGCCCCAAACGAGAGTGTACTGCTGTTCTGGTGGACAGAAGAGCCAATGGTAAAGCATCAGGCCAATTAAGTCCTGTGCTAGCTTGCACCTTAGCAATTTTAAGCTTCAAGGTTCCATTGTAGCATTCTACTAAACCAGCCGACTGTGGGTGATTCGCCGCGTGGAACTTCTGTTTTATGCCAAGACCTGCACAAACTTTTTGCATGACTTGACCCACAAATTCGCTCCCATTGTCACTCCAGACAATGCGCGGCAAACCAAACCTAGGGAAGAATTCTTTCAAAAGTATTTTGGCAGTTGATAAAGCAGTATTGTCCTTCAGAGGGTAGGCTTCTACCCATCTAGAAAAAGCACATACTACCACCAGAACATATTTGAGGTTGTTGCATCGTTCCATGTGAATATAATCGATCTGCAACACCTCAAATGGATATGTTGGAGGAGCAAAATGACCTGCTGGAGTTGGGGTTCCCTTTCCCGGATTGTACATCAAGCAAACAATACAATGTTTTACTACATTATTTGCACACTTTGGGATCCCCTCATTTTGCCACACTGGAGCCAGAAGTTTACATATTCCTTTTGCACTTAGGTGAGCTGGACCATGTGCCATAGTAACTACAGGTAGTACATAAGCATCTGGTAACAGCCAACGTTGATGTTCTGATAATTCAACCCAACATCCCATCTCATCTAACATTCCTGTACTTTCCTTCCACTTTCTCAACTCATTCTCCGTAGCCTCTCCTTGAATTGATTTCACACTCTCTACTGTATCTTCACACATTCCCTTTTCTCTTACGCAGTTTGCGGGACCTGCAACATACATTCGACTTGTGTTGTCTCTGGCTGTCTTTTTCGCTACCTCATCTGCAAATGCATTTCCTCGACCAACATCGTCCACAATCTTTTTGTGTGCACTACACTTCACAATCGCTATCTGAGTAGGCATTGTAAGTGACTCAAGAAGTTCAGTCACTAATTGACCATGTTGTATCTTAGTACCATGGGAAGTAAAGAATCCTCTTTCCTTCCATAAACGCCCAAAGTTAAACGCTACACCAAAAGCGTATTGGCTATCAGTGTACACGTTTACTCTTTTTCCTTTGGATAACACACACGCTCTAGTTAAGGCTATCAATTCAGCTGCCTGAGCTGAATTATGTCTAATGCGTGCTGTCTCCACAATCGTATGCAAAGTAGTAATAGCGTAGGCTGAAACTGTATCTCCATTCGGGAGCTTGAAACAAGAACCATCTACCCATAGTGTTCCATCTGGATTCACTAATGGCGTGTCTTTTAGGTCAATTCTACCCTTAGTCTCTTCTTCAGTACGGAGAAAACAATCATGCTGTTCAGAAACATCTCTCTCTTCTGGAAGAGGCAACAAAGTAGCTGGATTCAGGGTATTACATCGTTTGATGTGTATGTGACTAGCCAAAAGCGTCAGCTCATATCCGGACAACCGAGCACTCGTAAGATGCTGCGTTTTTGTCCTATTTAGTAAAGTATCCACTGCATGTGGCACCATAACAATGAGAGTATTATCTAGCACTACTCCAGCAGACTGTCGAATAGAAATTGCTGCTGCCGCTGTCGCCTTAAGACAACTAGGCAATGCTTTAGCTACTGGATCTAACGTAGCTGAGAAATATGCGCATGGTCGCTGTTGATCTCCAAAACGCTGCGTTAAGACTGACAATGCACAACCCTCTCTTTCGTGGACATAGAGCGTAAAGGGCTTACTGTAATCAGGAGTACCCAATACAGGAGCAGAACACAAAGCAATACGCAAATCAGTAAAACTCTTCTGACATTCGTCAGTCCACGGAAGAGGCTGAGGCGTATCTTTTAAAGTTAGCGCCAACAGCGGTTTAGCCAATAAAGAGAAACTCGGAATCCACTGTCTACAATAAGAAGTAATGCCCAAAAAGGCACGTACCTCTCTTTGTGTGGATGGCACTGACATTTGTGCAATTGCCTGAATTCGTTCGGGGGTCAATCGTCGTCCCTCCTTTGACAAGAGATGACCCAAATAAGTCACCTCGCGACAGACATATTGTAATTTAGAAGGAGAAACCTTGTGATTCAGATCAAACAAATGACGCAACAGTGCAACGGTCACGTTTTTGCAAATCTCCTCTGAATCAGCGGCAACTAATAAGTCATCCATGTACTGAATGAGAGCGGCACCGGACGGTAAGGAAAAGGCATCAAGATGACATTTTAGAGCTTGACTGTAAACAGAGGGACTTTCACAATAACCTTGAGGTGCGCGTTTAAACCGGAAGCTTCGGCCTCCGAGGGAAAAACCAAAAATATCTCTACTCTCTTCGGCGATGGGAATACTAAAGAAAGCATTCTTTAAATCAATAACTGAAAACCAAGTCGCTGTAGAAGGTATCATCGTCAACAGAGCAGTGATATCTGGGACTACAGGAAACTGCGGTACGACAATCTTGTTTACCTCCCGAAGATCAATTACAAAACGATAAACAGGAGGCTGAGAAGGATCAGTGCGTTTAAGAACCGGAAGAACAGGACTGTTACATGTATTTCCTCTCGTTTCCTCAACCACACCCTTCTGAATCAAATCATGGACAATTTCCAGAAGTGCTTTCTCACCTTCAGTAGAGATTCTGTATTGCGGAATACGTGGCATTTCAGCATTGGGCTTAAGAGTAACAACATAAGGTGGGATCTCAAGACAACCAACGTCATTCGGACCCGTAGCCCAAAGCGTTTCGGGAAGAGAAAGCAATTCAGGTGGAAATTGATCTTTTGATAAGTACATTGGACTAGTCATTTTCTGTCCTAGAGTGAGGTATACACCAGAAGGTGAACAATATATCGTAGCATGCATTCTTTTTAATAGATCTAAACCCAACAGATTTTCACCACAACCATTCGTCAGAAGAAGCGGAGCTTCTAAATCATAAGGGCCTATTGAAACAGGCAAAGGGCAAGAAACTGGATTGCGAACAGGGGCGCCAGAAAATCCTACAGATACATTCGTTAAGCCAGACAAAGGTGCGCCAGGGAGTTTAGAATGAATGATAGAGCTTCTCATGGCACCAGTATCTAAAAGAAATGGCTCTGAAACACCCATTGTAGTGACATTAACATAAGGTCCATTCTGATCCACTGGAATTGACGTAACCCCCTTACTTTGTCCATGGCTGTCCTATTCAAAATGAAGACTTTCATTCCCTCCTTCAATATACTGATCCTCACTATAATACTGTGTAGACCTAACATTTTGCTGGTCAAAGTAATTTCCGGAATTTGGAGGAACAAAAGAACACTGCCCTTGGGTTAACACACCTCGACCTCTACCTCTATTTGCTGACTGAGGACCACCACGACCTCGTGGAGCAGATGTTGCTCCATTACGCTGCAACAATGCCGGACAATTGTTCTTAAAATGACCTTCCTCCCTACAATAAGCACATTGATTGGGACCTAGCAAAGGTCTTGGAATGAATGGTTCAGGCTTTTGATACAACCTCTGAAACTGCGGAGGCTGTTGAAACTGAGGCTGAACATAACGAGGAGGATAAGCCTGTTGCAAGAGAACTTTAGTTTTTAATTCTTTCGTCTTTTTCTCTTGTTTTTCCCTTTCTTCTTTGTCTCTATTTTCATAATATTGTGCAGTAGCCAATATCTGGGCGGAAGAAGAAACTGCCCATGAACTCTCGGAGTCTTTTAGCTTGTGTGATAGTTCAGGAAGCAAGTTATATACGAACTTATCCACAAATAATCGCTGTCCCCCTTCTGTAGCCATATCTTGACCACTGTGATCAATGAATGTCTCCTCGAATCCGGTAAAGAAATCGGAAACACTTTCATCTTTCTTTTGTTTACATACTGCTAGCTTATCCCAATTAACTCTCAAAGCAGGCATCATTGTTTTCATT
The DNA here is from genome assembly GCF_031143425.1 of Pleurodeles waltl. Classification (NCBI taxonomy): domain Eukaryota; kingdom Metazoa; phylum Chordata; class Amphibia; order Caudata; family Salamandridae; genus Pleurodeles; species Pleurodeles waltl. The sequence goes on along the minus strand of NC_090450.1, from coordinate 155,210,523 downwards.
AATGTAATAATCCTACCAGGGAGTTCTGAGATCAAAGCGTCGGGCTTTGCACCACCTACTTGACCTCTATCTGCGGCAATAATAGCGTTCCAATCGCCGCCTAATTCTTGAGCGTGATCCTCTCTACGAATTTTAGCCCATATTGTCTGTGGAACTACATTTCCCATCAACATGTCAATATCTGCTAGATTCATAGTACATGCATCAACTGTTTGCGACAACTCTTTATAGTAACCAGCAGGATTTTTGCGTGGATCTGGTAGTGACTGTTTAAGTGCTAAAACTTCAGACCTTTTCCAGGGGACATGTATCCATATGCGCTGAAAATGCGCAGGAATAGCTGGATTAGCACCTGCTGCTGCAACTTCTTCCTTCCATATTGGAGAAACCTCTCTCATGGGATAGTTTTTCAGTGCTGTCCTAACTGAAGGATCAGAATCAGGAAAAGTCTGTGAGAACAATAGGGATCTGAAAGAAATAAGTGTTCTGACAGCGTTTTCAACCTTAGGACCCACAATAAGTCCTTTGTCAAAGTCAGCCTGAACATCTAACAGATCCTGTGGGACCGAACCCAAATTCATATCCTCCCATTCTTTAGCGAGAGTATCGCACATAACTTTAAAAACATATCTCTGCGTAGGTGCATTCCATTGCAGAAAGGTGGACATAATATCAGACGTACTATATTGGGGACCCTTCTTGATCCATCTACAAGCAAGTGAGTCCAATTTTTCTCGCTCTTCGGAGTCTGGGCATTGACTACGAGACTGTCTTCGAGAAAAAGCTGGAGACACGTTTAAAGCTTCAAAGAAAGGTGATAAGAGACCAGAGACAGTATCGGCAAATCGCTTACGCATAGATGGAGAATTTGACATAAGGATAGGGGACAAGGTATTAGGTGAATTAACTAAAGGAGCATTAGGAATTGCCAAAGGAGCAGAAGGCAAAGGAGTTAAAGGCAAAGCTGGCATAGGCAATACTTGAGGAGGCAAATGTGGAAAAGCTGGAGCAGGCGGAAGCACAACTGGCGGCTGAACAGGCTGTAACATCGGGGGTGCATTAGCACCTTGTACATAGGGCGGAGGCAATTTCAATAAGTGGGACATTAAGGAATCTTCCTCAAAATCTTTTCTCTTATCAAGGGAAGAGATAGGCAACGTCGGATAGCATTTATCTATTGCCATTCGATGCTGTCTGTCTGAAATTTCCATTGCATTATCTATTTCATCATCTTTGAATTGCTGAGCAGCCTGTATAATCGTCATTACCTGTGTTTTCCTATCTCGTTTCGCTTGTTTAATTTCTCTCTGTTTGGCTTCCTTACGCCAAAGGCGAAAAGAGTCAAACATTGCCGGCCGGGCTTTTCTTTTAAATAACGTTGCTTCTAAATTATCTAGCACATCAGTTTCGAAACTACCATTTTCTGGCCATTTTAAAACACCATCTTTCTTTGTATATCGGGTCCATGTCTTATTAAAGGCAATAGGACCAACACCATGTTTAGAATAGAGCTCATATGTGGGAGTTCCAACCGAAGGAATCGGACAGGAGTCCTCAAGCTGGGAGTCCCTATTACAACCAAAGCAACAAAGTTTTCCAAACTTAGTCAGACCAGACATCTCACGATTTTTACTGGCTGTTCACAAACATCAAGGGGGTAAAACTTTCAGTTTACACAGCACAAATGCACTTACCCCTCGGCTTTGGCCACTGCAATGGCCAAATTTAAGGACCTAAGGACAAAACAAAGACCAAAATTTGTGGGCGCGACCCACCAAATACTTAACTAAGGATGTCTTCTTACACCAACAGAGGCCCGTCTATCGTCTCGCTTTACCATACATCATCAAAGAAAGGGCCAAGGCAGGGCGGCAGTCAGGGCAGCAGTCGTCAGTAGCCGTCAGGAAGGAGTAACCGCGCTGAAAAAGACCTTCGGACCACTTCGACATACAGGGGTCGCTTGACGTGGCTCGCGATTCCTCCAGAATTTTCTTGCGGGGTTCCTCACGACCTTCAGGCAGAACCGGTACCGCTGAAGCCGCCCCACGTTGGGCGCCAGTTGAAGAACCAGAACCTTATGGGCCTGGCGGCGCAGGGTACGCCTGAAATCTCCTTGGATTCACCTGCCTCAACTAACAGAGACACGGGACACTCTGTCAGGCGTAAAAGATCAGATTTTATTAGCTGCAGCTAGTACAGTTGTCCAAGAAGTACACAAGGTATGTTCTCAGGAGACTGCCACTTTACTTTGTGGCGCACAATCTTATATACCGTATAAAAACATTTATTAACTACATACACTCCCAGAACACATAGAAAGGAGCCAGTAAGAATAATGTAAAGATAGAACAGAGCCAATAGAAATGTCGGAAAACAAGACAGAACAAAGTATCAAGTGACTTAAGGTTGCCTCCCCTCCAGCTGTGTTTGTCACCCCTCCCTTGAACTAATTCATTAACCGATCCACAACGAAGTTGCATGTGGTGCGATAAGTTTGTGTGCGTTTGGAGGACAGTTGTGAAATGAGAGAATACTAGCAAAGGACAGCGAAGGCCAGACGATAAGATAAGATCGGCGGAGAATAGTGTGAGCCTACAGATAGTTGAAACAAGGATTAGAAAACCAGACAGGGATTAGTGTACTCGGTCAGACCTTAATACCAGCCTTGTAAAGATAGAGGCAGAAGGCTGTTTTGAACACCATGTTGCAGAATAAGCAGAAAAGGCAGAATGGACTTCGTTCGCTGTGCTGCCTGAGTGAAGGCAACATAAAATGGCGGCGGGCCACAAAATGGCGGGTCGATACGATCGTATTAAAAATCGAATTTCCTCAATCCCTACAGTGACTGGGCCCCAAATTATATTTTCAAAGTAGAACAGTCAGCTGTTCCATAGAAAAGTACTGGAAGTTAATATTAAAAATAAATGATGTCATCTACACCTAGGACCCATCTAAAAGTTTAATTTGTGGGCTTTTTCAATAGTTTATCATAAATGCAATTTATTGGTAAAGTCAGATTGGAACTAAATATTTTATAATAAAAGGCACTTTTAAAAAGTCAACTTTTGCCAACCTAAAATGTCTAGCATGAACTTTTAACTCTCACACAGGAGCTGAATAGCTTATTTTGAATATGCTCAATGAGCTGAAACAAAGGCCTTTAGTGTGGGGAAGTGTTCTGATCTTCTGATAGGATGGCCATCTGGGCCGTGCCAAGAACTTAATTATCTGTCATAGGCAGATGAAGTTAACACCTAGACTTACCCTTTCTTTTGTTCTTCTAGCAAGTCAGGCACAAATCCCAGTGGGAGAGAAGCTACCCCCAGAACCAGTTTTGAGTAACCACAGTGGAAGTGTTGCTCATTTCCGTGGTCAGACCTCTATTGTGAGAACAGGAGCTCAGCACAAAGGATGAAAGTTTCTACCATCTTGATTTTAGGTAGAGAAGGGCAATAGAAGGCTGTTTGCAGTAGGGCACACAGGAACTGCTACAGATGTAGGTAGGGTTATTCCTGGGAAGTTTTTCCTGTTTGGGTAGGGAGGGGGCAGGCATCACGCCGACCATGGGGCAGTGCTATGCATAAAGAAGCACCCCTGGGCACACTCTTGAGAACAGTTCTGGGCCTGTGGAAGACAGGAAAACAATTGCACCTGCTGTTGAGACCTGTGAAGAGAACTCAGAGTGCTGGAACTGCTCCTACTTGTACGCAGACAAAGAAGTGGACTCAAAGTCTTAGTTGGCTGACCTCGTGTTAAGCTACAAGAACACGAAGGCTGTAAGAAGATCACTTTCGTGAAAAATACCAGCTGATCAGGTTCATCTGGACCTGCCCTGGTCCCTGCTGGTGCCTTCCATTTGAGTGAGTCCTGACCACCAACTGCTAAGTTGGGAGTCCTGGAAGCCTTGGGTGGTGTCAGAATATACTCTTCTACCTAAATTTAGAAATCTGGGACTTCAAATCTTTTTCCCTACTTTTTAACTGAAGAACCATTGAGGGGACAGGACCAACTGGCCAGCCAATCTTCTGAGGGTGCATCAATGGTGACCCTGGCTTTGCCACAGCTACATGCTTCTCTATTGCAGAAAATCCATTTCAGATGGCCCGATGCCACCCGGCATACAATTACTTCAAACCTTCTTCAGCTACAGCCTGCAACTTTGACCCACTGGGGAAATCTAACTTCAAGAAAATGCTGAAAGTAGAAATCTTCACATGGCCCGACGTGGAGCAGCATCCTATAAACATAGACAACTTCCTCGGTGCAAGCTCCAGACATTTCCACTCTGAGCTATTTTTTCCTTCATCTATGACTTCATCACTCATCAACCGGTCATGAAAGTGCCCATCTTTGGATCCAGTCTGCACCCTTGTCCCACTGAGGATTCTACCTTCTTGAAAATGTTCTAAGTGTGAAGGTAATTTTTCAACTCTGATAAATCTGACCTGTGTATCTGACCCGTGCACCATTCTGCCTTAAACCTTAACCTTGTCTTTTGTTATGGTCAACCATTTCCCTGCAGTTGGCCCTTTGCGCTTTTTGGCACTATTTTTATTGTAAAATTTAAAAACTCATATCTCTGGTTCCCCTGATTGGATTTTTGTCATTTTGGTGTAATTTGTTCATTGAAATATTCAATATTTTTATAAACTAGAGTGGAATTTTTACAGTATGAGTTTTTATACTTTTAAACTGTTTTGGCTCTTCTAAATGCTTTACACAGTTTAAATTAAGCATGTCTAGTCTATGTCATAGCTACAACGGTTTGAGCTCAGGTTTGAATTACTGAAACTTTTGTTTGACTTATGAAGAACAGTGACATTGTGATATACTATCATTTACCCCAACTAATAATCCACTTTCTCATATTACTGAGCACAGCACTTCTCTTTAAAAGATTTTAAAATCTGAGGCCATCATAGAAATTCAGTATTCATACAATCCAACCTCATTATAATCAATAATATCCCGCATGTATGTTGGTACATTCACGCAACTGTGTAGAGTATAGTATATGAACCATGTCACTTGAGATAACAATAATTGTATGACCTCATATCACTTTCATATTTCAATAAATATAGATTACAAATAAGAACCCTGTAACCATTACTTCCCATAAAATCTCAAATAAATCATAGCCCAAATCGGCTAATTCATGAGAAGCGAATGCTCATTACCAACAGTGCTACCCTGCTTTCGACCAGAGCAATAACGCAATGTGATAAGGCCATGTCCGGATATTAGCCAAAATGAAAAACCACGCTCATATCATAATTGATTAAAGTCTAAGCACCATAAAGATCGCCGTTTCCTAAATCCAAATATAGTAAATATGATGAATAAACATTTATGTGAGTTTTATTATGTTAAAGTTACACTTGCGACACGTGTGTATAAGCAAAATGCTAGCTCTTACAGTGAGGAAAGCCAATGGCTGAAGTACGCTGACCACTTGCCCTATGCTATATGTTGTAGTAGACTCAGCAAAATGTAAATTTTGTAAACCAATGGATGAAGACATCTGACTAAAACGTTTATCTATGTATGAATATACATGCATATTTTTTAAACTAAAAAGTAATAAAAAATCAAGAGACAGCTAAATGTGTCTCAAGGACAGATCTTAAAAGTTTCATATTGCCAGACAAAGAATAAATGCGTGTTTTTTTTTTTTTTTTTACTAAGAAAAGAAGCAGAGACAAGTATTATACTTCCAATTAATTGTGCCATTTGTTACATTGTAGTCAGTTCTGGCAGCATAAAAACGACCACTGCCATGAAGCAATGGGAAAGGTCTAACTAAGACAAACTACAAACCAGTCAGGAAATGGCTCCCTTAATATAATGGCTGACTGCAGCCTGAAAGAGCTCCATTCTTGGAGAGAGTAAATTCAGAAATGTCCATGGTAACAGCAATATCAACATGTTCACTACAGAGTCAATGAAGAATTAAGAGAGCAATCCATTCAGAATATACGTGGATTTTTCATATTGAACCACTGACTGTTGGTACTGGAGCTATTGGCCAAATAGTATCATGCATAAGTCTTATCATAAGGGTAGGAATAATTATTTTCATGACTTGAAAAAGATATGGGTGTGATAATAAAGTCAGGGCCTACCTCCTCTAACAGTTACTAAAATCTTCATTTTCTGAGTGACTCAATGCTTGTTTGTGAATACTGACAATCACCAAGGAAACATGGGCCTTCCGTTTGCAACTACTCATTTTAAACACATTTATTCTGGATTAATCCGTAGATTTGAAACTGTCCTCTAAATACCCCATCGGGAAAGCTTAAGAAAATATTACTACATTAGTAGAATGTTAGTCAAACATATTTGCACCCATCCCAACTGAATTCATAGCCTATTTGATTTAAATAGCTAAAGCAGGAATGGATTGTCTGGTCTAACTTCATATTTTTTTAAACATTGTAAACATTGGACACGACCATGAATGCTATGGGAAAGAAGGATATTCAAATGTATTACATTTATATTGTTTTGCCAAGAGCTTCTAAAACGTAAAACTGTAGAGATAAAACGTCTGGCAAAAAAAAAAAATTATAGCAACTCTTCTAAAAGAAACATTGGCTCAACGGAGTTGTATGTTTAGCAGACAAAAAAGATTAAGGACAGAATTGAAGCACATTTAATATTTTATTTGGGAAAGGGAAGTTTGCAAATTATGTAGACTAAAATGTGCTCTCCAAAAGGTTTACCCTTAACCAATTGGTGTTCCTTTTAAACAGCTGACATATAAAGTTTATTCTAGAAGCCATACCTTGGGGAGATGGAAGTTAAGAAATTAACAATGTTTGAAACAGTTGTTGAAGATGGATAAACATTCCTTAACCTTTCCAAGCACCAACTGCTCAGTCAGGTTCATATTTTCTGAAGGCATCTTAACCCCAAACTTTCAATGAGTGTAATAAGCAGTCAAAAGGTGTTTATTGGGTGAGACTGACCCAAAATTCTTCAGGCCACTACCAAGGTTCCTGACAGGAGCACATTCTGTGGATTGCATCCAATTCCTTGAAGAAGATTGTGGAAGGATGGAAGTAGAAATTTACAATATACTGTAAGTTCTAGAAGAGCCGAATCCAGACATGAGAGTTCAAAATAGGGTGGATTTGGTTAACAAACGTTACTTGACACCATGTCAGAAATATTTTTCCCATAGTCAGAGAACACAGAGGAAAAGCATAGAGGAGATCTTGATTCCAGTTATGCAGCTTTGCATTTGTGGTAGCTCCAGCTAGACCAAGTCTCTACCAGAAAAATCATGGAACATGAGTTTCCGTTTGCAATTGTCTCAATATGGGGTGGAGTCATTAATATGATTTTGCATGAAGGCGCCAATCACTGTATTCTGAAAAATGTCTTGACTCCTAATCTGCTTTTTGATTGTAAACACATGGAAGACAAGGTGCTTGAACTGTAATTCTGTGAATAAGGAGAAACCTGGTGAATTCCACCATAGGGTTAGGTCTTAGCCCCCCTCCTCCATAGTTGATGATATATTTTGGATACCCGGTAAGTTAGTCATCATGAAAAGTACTAAACATCGAGACATTTAATATATAATGGCATACATTGCAAATAAACCTTCAAGTTGTTATAAATTATAAATATGTTCCCTAGACTCCACTTATCCTTATATACCCAATTGAACATTGATCATGCCATGTGCCACAACTGCTTCTGCTTTCGTAATCACGCTAATATTAGATTTGGCCAGGAAGTGAAAATGGTTTTCCTGTGCCAGCCCTCAGGATGATCTAGGCAGCAATGTAGCACTTTCTTATTTAATTGTAATAATTTGTGTATGGAAACACATTTAAAGAGGATTTTTAGTTTTATCAGTTCCCTATAATGTAAAATCCCTTGAAATGTTGTTTGTATCGGGGATATTAACAGATTCACAATTTTTAACAGTGTTCCTAGTGACATTTGGTGTGGCAAGATCTAAATTTCCATCAGGACCCCTCTCTATCTGGGTTCCACACCAACCACAGCACCAAAACTGCCCTGATCGCTGCCACTGATAACTTTAGAACCCTCCTCGACTGGGGAGAAATGGCAGCCCTGATCCTCCTCCACCTCTGAGCAGCATTCAGCACAGTATCTCATCACACCCTTATCAAGAAGCTTCATCACATCGGAATCCAAGGAGACTCCTTCCTTTGGACTGCATCTATGTTTGTATGGGGGGGTATTAACAGATTCACCATTTTTAACAGTGTACCCAGTGACATTTGGTGCAGCAAAATCAGAATTTCCATCAGGTAATTCAAAGTTATTATACTCCAAATTAAAAATAAAGCTCTATAATATATGATACAAAAGACTAAAACTCTCATGATTTAATATGACTCTCTGGTTCTGAAGTAAGGAAGATATCACACAACGCCAATAATGGAGTTTGGAAGGATCCTGAGACATGAACAGCATCCCTTCCAGAAAGATTATTATTTCATCTCATTAAAACCTTGAGTCCTAGGTCCCACTGTAAAAGGTTTCAATAATTGTGTAATACATAAGAACACATATAAAAGGCAAAAAGGAAGATACTTGTGTTGATAGATCCACCACTGCCATTGAAATTGAACACACAAAATGCAACTACAAATGACTAGAAAGGAAATGGCACACCAGCAAGGAGCCCACAGATGAGCCACCTTCAAGTCATCCTCAACCAACACCACCAACTACTGGAAGAGATGAAGAGGAGTGCCCTGGCTGACTGCATCAAAGCCAGCTCTAACAACAGCAAAGAGCTCTTCAACATCAACAGAGAGTTCTCCATCCCTCAGCCACTGAAAACATCTGCAGGCCTTGTCAGGAAATCTGAGACACAGTCAAGGACTTCTTCCATGACACGATCCCCACCATCTACAAAAACTTTGAACCTTAGCCTACCGTTTCTGATACCCTCAGACTCCTCGCTCCCACGGAAGTATGGAAACATGCAGAAGTCAAGCTCCTTTCTCAAGAAACCTTCCACCAACCCCAGCAAACTCAAGAACTCGCAGTCCGATCTCTCTGCCCTTCTTTCCAACCAAAGTCCTCAAAAGGACTATCAACCACCAGCTCAAAGAACACCTGGAGATCAACAATCTATTGGGCCCCTCTCAGTCTTTGTTCCACACCAACCATAACACTGAAACTGCCCTGATTGCTGTCACTGATGACATCAGAACCCTCCTCAACTGGGGAGAAACGGCAGCCCTGATCCTCCTCGACCTCTCAGCAGCATTCAACACCATACCTCATCGCACCCTTATCAAGAATCAAGAGACTCCACCTACAACATTTCACCTCAGAACCTATGAAAATAATCTGTGGCATCCCTCAAGGCTCATCTCTCAGCCTTACACTGTCCAATAGCTACATGACCTCCTTAGCCAACATTGTCAGAACTCACGGAATGAACATCATATCCTAAGCAATGACACCCAGCCTATGCTCTCGGTATCAGAAGACCCCTCCACCACGACAATGAACTTCTGCAGGTGCATGACAGCCATCGCCGACTGGATGAATAACAGCTGCCTAAAACTCAGCATAGACAAAATGGAAGTGCTGATCTTCGGGAACAACAATGCCCCGTCAAACAACTCCTGATGGCCTACCAAATTAGGACCAGCACACAGTCCAACTGACCACGCTCACAACCTTAGCATCAACCTATACAAGAAGCTCACAATGAAAAAATAGATTAACACAGTCTCCTCCGCCTGCTTTCTCACTCTTCACATGCTCTGTAAGATCTTAAAATGGCTCCCCGTCAGCACCAGACAAACCGTCACTCAAGCCCTAGTCACCATTCGGCTGGACTATGGCAACACATTCTACGTAGGTATCACCATGCACATCCTAAAGAGACTGCAGACCAAACAGAATTCAGTAGCCAGGCTCATCCTCAATCGCTCCAAATGAACCCACACCAACCTACACCTCAAGAAGCTCCACTGGCTCCATTCAGAAGAGATGTCAATTAAAGATGCTGATTAACACCTACAAGGTCCTTCACAATCAAGGAACAGCATACATCAACCACCACCTGAACTTTTTCTAGACAACTGCACTCCACTTCCCTCTCCCTTGCACACACACCCCACATCAGACAAAGCAACAGTGGAGAATGCTACTTCTCCTACCTCGCAAGAAAATCTTGGAGGACCTCTACTTCACCTACAGATCTCGTCCTCTCTTCTTGCTTACAGGAAAGGACTCACAACCTGGCTTTTCAACTGAACCCTTTAGCAGCAACAATGTTCTCAGTGCCTAGATACCCTTGCAGGTGATTTGCCATGCTCTATAAATCTTGCTTGATTGACTGAAAACACTAATACAAGTTTATCCCAAAAGACAATCAGTCAGATTAGGCTCTAGTCCAGTGAATGGAGGGTTTCTTATAGACAAACTAGTATTTACATTTTGAAATATCTTTAGAATGCAAACTGAATCAAGTCATGAAGACTTATTTGTGATCTTAATTCAGTTATTCTTCCTTGATAGGAAGAGACTGCTTACAAAGTCCTTGGGTAGAAGGAGAACTTCAGTACAGTAGATCCTAAACCTCTTGTAGGATCGTCAGATATTCCAATGAAGAAAATTAATGTGATTAAGGAAGCAGTTCTTGCACTGGAGTACATAGGAATTCTACTTCACAATCTTGTTTCATTTATGAGACCCATGATTCAGCTGAAACACTAAATCATTGATTAAAAAAACTAATTCTCTTCCTTTAGAGTAATTTAACAATGTAGACATACTTTGAAAAGTATGTTCTGCTGGATGGGCTTCTCTTGTGACCATTTGAAATGTATAATTTCTTCACTGGTGTTGGAAGAAGAATGGGCACTGATTCTATAAGTGTCCAACCTGATATTTGTTGAAATATTGGAACCTAAAATCTGTGGATTGCCAACCGGCACAGTTCCTCCTCTACATACTGGCGCAGGAAAAAACACAAGGATCAAAGACTCCCTTTAAAAAGGACTGAACCTTAGAGAGAAAAGCAAAGGCTGTGATGAATTTGCTTATTTCTGAAACAAGCAGTTAAATCAGGTTCCAACAAGTGTGAAATGTCTGCATGTGCTTTACTGCATCTTTAGGGTTTTATGAGGGCTTAATGCCAGTTATTATTCAAAGGTATATCTCCCCACAAAATAGCTCAGTAAGAAGGAATCACCTGTAAAAATCAGTGTATAAACACAACTTTCCACAGGCATTCCTTTTTTCATCAGAAATGTCTCCAAAACTATTATATGTCAGAATGTGAGAATTACTAATCAGAATTAGAACTTATGTGCTGACAAATGGACAGACCTCTTAACTGACTGCTGAATGGTAACAAAAAAGGCCCTGTTAGTTCCACTCAGTCATTATATAAAAGGATAAACAATTTACTGTTAGAACACAAGTGTGTTAAAAAAGGAAAATCCCTTTTTTCTATGCTTCAAGGGAAAGATGAGTATTTGAACTGTTTATTGTTATAAAGAGTGGCAAAATTAGTAGCATAAAAAGAGTCACTGGGTCCTGCATCCATTGTGGTGCTTCTGAAATGACTGTGTTGAGAAGTCAGGCCTGTCAGAGGGTAGTGCTAAGCATTTGTTGTGCACACACAGTCAAGAAATGAGGCACACACTCAATGGCTAACTCCAATCCAATGTTTATGTATCAAATATACTTTGTTACTTTATGTCTAGAACCAAAAGAATCTTTGTTGCAGGTAAGTACAGTTTCAAGAATGCATCACTTTCAAGTATTAAATGCACTTTGTTTGTAATTCACATATAAAACAGTTTTCAGGTAAGTAATACTTTTCAGTATCAAAAGACAACACAGTGCAATTCTCATTGAAAGCAATGCAGTCCTAGGGGTGAAATTACATACACGGTTTAGAGGTAAGTACTAGACTTATGGTCCCAGTCTTCAGGGGTTAAGGTGTCCACAGGGCAAGGTTTAGGAAGACACCAAGAGTGTAAAAGCAGCAACAAGGAGCCAGCCGGGTGCAGAGGTCAAAGTTGATTTTGGGTGCCCAATGGAATCCGATAGAAGCTGGGGGCACTCAAAAGAGAATGATTTGAATGTAAGTACCTGTGGTCTAAGGGCTCGGGCCCTGGGAGTTTGGATAAGCACCAGGAGGGCCACAGGTAAGCACTACACCCACACCCTCAGCTGGACAGGGATGGCCGGGTTCAGGGTGCAAAGACACGTTGGGCCCCCCAGTGCTTTCCTGTGAGGAACTCCGGGTTCACAAAGGCTGCACGCTGGGTCAACGAAGTCAGCTGAAGAAGACCAATGGCTGGACAGGTAAGTTGAGGCTTCTCTGGACATTGATGGACCATTGGCTGGTTTCCCCAAGGCCAGGGGGCTGCGAGTGCAGGGATACCTTTAGACATCGGGTGTCTCCACCGGATCTGGTCGCGGTCAGGGGGGTCCTTTGGATTCAGGCTGCATGCATCATGTTGGTGGTCAGGAGGGGTCAACTCGGGGTTGACTCAAGGTCAGAATCGCCTGGGTACTCTCTCTTGTCAGGTGGGCCACCTGGACTCGAAGCATGGGCGTCGGGTGCAGAGTGGGGAGGACTTGTGGGTCCAGAGGCCTGTGGAGTCCTTGTTGGAGGTTTCTTTGTGGACGGGGAGATCTGGTCTTTAGGGAAGGCAGGCCATCCTCTGAAGGTTTTTAGAGGTCACTGGTCTTGCAGGACAAATGGTCTTCTTGAAGCAGGAGTCTTGAAGCTCCAGACAGGCTGATAGGGCTGGGACCAAGTCAGTTGTCATCTGGTTTCTTTACTGCTGGTCTGACTCTTCAGTCGTTCTTCTTCTCCAGGTCACCAGGAATTAGAAGAGCAAGGTTCAGAGGTGCCACTAAATACTAAATTTAGGGGCATTATAGGTGTCAGCGGGCAGTAGACAATGGCTACTGACCCTGAGGGTGGCTATACCCTTCCTATGCCCACTCCCTTTGGGGAGGAGGACACATACTTAACCCTATTGGCTGTCTCTCTCTAAAACAAGATGGAAGATTCTGCCAGGAGAGGTTCACCTCAGCTCTAAGCACCATAGGGGTGATACCACCAAAAGTGGGGCTTGGTCCGGGAGGCAGGCATCTCCACTAGCTGGAGTGCTCTGAGGCAGCAGAACAAAAGGCAGGAGCCTTGAGGCTCACCGCCAAGCACCTCCACCCAGAGCAGGCTTTGTCCCCGACCCCTGAGAGCACAAAGGCCCTCACCCCATGGGGTCAGAAACTTGTCTGGTGGTGGCAGGCTGGCATAGACTAGTCAGCCACACACTAGAGAGTTGGGTGAATTTCAGGGGGCATCTCTAAGATGCCCTCTGTGTGTATTTTACAATACATCCAACACTGGCATCAGTTTGAATGTATTGAGCTGAGAATTTGATACCAAATCTTTCAGCATTCATTGAAGCCAACATGGAGGTGTGGAGTTCGTAATGACAAACTCCCAGCCCATGTACTCAATATGACCACACTGCACAATGTCTAAGAATGGACTTAGACACTGTAGGGGCATATTCCTCATGCAGCTATGCCCTCGCCTGTGGTGTAGTGCACCCTGCCTTTGGGCTTTAAGGCCTGCTAGAGGGGTGACTTACCATGCCACAGGTGGTGTTTGGTAGGCATGGCACCCAGGAAGGGATGTCATGTCGACTTTGCCTTTTAGTCTCCATGAGCATACACAATCTGTGTTGTAGTGTGCATTTGTTTGATGAGAGGCTCCCTTGGGTGGCATAATATATGCTGTAGCCCTTAAGGACTCTCTGTGGACGCAGGGCCCTTGGTACCACTGGTACCTTTTACAGGGCACTTATTAGAGGTTTGCCAATTGTGGAAACAATGATACAAGGTTAGGGAAAGAACACAGGTGTGGGGCCTGGTTAGCAGGATCCCAGCACACACTCAGTCAAGTTAGCACCAACTATCAGGTAAAAAGTGTGTGGGGGTACTGTATCAAGGGGCCAGTTTCCTACAAGTACCAGGTCCCATCAGGTACACCAAATATGCACATGCTAATTAGCATTAATAAATTGCCATACTGTGACAAAATACAAGCCCTGTGAGAAAGAAATAAAGATGTCCCGGATACCTGTGAATGTTTCTTTGTATTACGGTATTTTGTTGCAGAAAATATTTTTACAAAATATTGAACATAGTAATAATATTTTGTTTTACATAGCATTAAAAGCCCCATTTTCTCTATTGATAGCAGTTGTAAATATGGAAATAACATGTTATACTATCTCATAATTTTACTGTTCTCAGTTTATAAACTTCAGAAGGATAAAAAACAGTTGTTCCTATCAAAACTCGACAACTGATGTCAGATGCAAGCTCTCAGCTTTCTAAGCCAGTGGTTCTTAACCTTTGGTTTGGGGACTTGTGGTGAGCAGAGGGCTCTTCAGGCTGTCCATGACTATTTTACAAAATGAAATAATATTAAAATTAATACAATAAAATTAATAGCATACATACAAATATAGAAGTAATGTTGAATATTTGAACCATTTTCCAACTCTGATTGTGAATGAAACTGAATATTCCAATATTTGGGCATGTGTTTGGTGTGTGCATGTTTTTTTCTGTATTTTTGTGTATTGTTTTGTGGTTCATATAATAGAAATTGCTTAGGCCGAGGGTCTCCAATTCCAATAATGTCTCAGTCTGGGTCCCTGGATTACAATAATGATTCAGTGGGGTCCACAGCAGTCTAAACGTTAAGAACGAATGCTCTAAGCCACTCAGCAGGCACTCATAGATTACCATTCACTAAATAAAAGGGTGAAATAGAGGAGAATTCATGAACTAGGATATCATAGTGGGTGTTAGGAAAACACAACTGAGACAATAGGCAAAATGGAATTGCAGGAAGAAATATGTATTTATATGGATCATACACACTGATATCCAATGTTGCCTCTATGACAGGGAGTATGTTGACAACTAGTTATAAGATTGTGTTTGAAGCACTAATAATTATAAGAAGATCCAGAGCCTGGCAACACCATAAGCACACAAAGTCAAGGGTATTTAATCACAAATTGTATATATCTGCAGGTTAAGCAAGTTGGGCTGCCAACGTGACCCGAAAAAAGCAGTGAAGCGGTGTCAGAGAACAAAATGTTCAGTTTGGATACTATGACCACTGAGGGATGTCTGTGTTCACATGATTTTCCCTTGGGCTACTGTCACCTACATACAACATTCAAGATTTACTGGTATAAGCATCCACTCGCCTCATATTGCATACTCCTGGATTTGTGTTAATCATTTGGTTCATTGGCATTGCGGCCACTCTCAATGTCATTGGGCATTGATCCATTTTTACTTTACTTCCACGTGTATGATCTTCAACAAAATGCATGGGCATGTCGCTGGTGTCCTTAAATGAGGACCAGATCCATATGGCCACCCCATACAGTGGCTACTTCTGTATTTTTGGGTTATGTAAAGTAACCAACAAGCGGTAGTCAGAGGGTGCTTTGGGAAAAGTACATGATGACAAAAGCACTCAATTGCAGAATAGACATCAACTAGCCAGCCAATGAAGACAAATGTCTCCTTGTTTGAGTCCTCATTCAGGGCTTGAAAATTATGCAAAGGATTTAGATGATTCAGCAATGTCATTTGTGGCTTTGAATTTTTATAAGCCAATGGCCTGCCTTTTGAATCAAAAATTAAGCCAAATCTGTCAGGTGGAAGATGAAAGAACAATCTTAGAAAGAGAATATCCATGTGATAGATTGAATTGGTTCTTTTTAAGAACTTTCTGATTTTAAGAAGGTCATTTTCAAGTCTTTGGTGTGGTGTAAGAGGTCACACAGGGAAGAATCCTGCATGTGAAAAGATATACTGAAGAATTTCTTGTAGTGTGTCAGCTGAGCAGACAGTAGATTTTGAGTGGTTGGCTGTGGGACACTGGTAAGAAAGTAAAAGGTGAATAGCTTGGAGATGTGTTCCAGAGCACAGCCATCAAGAGAGTTATGGACGATGCAGAGAGTTTTGAAACTGGATATTTCTTTAACAAGTAATAACTGTAGGGATTTTAACAAAGGTGTATTGTGTTCCTAGAATTTAACCAGAAAGGGGTAGAGGGCGCCTGCCTATAGACTTCTTTGAGATTTTAGAGATTTCTTTCTAAGACCAGCATATAGGGTGTAACAATGGGCACTATGGTACACACGCACAGCTAGTATTACATTTAATATATATATAAGATAAATTAAAAGAATGGTAGGACTCCTTGTGGCCACTGATGACAGGAGGCTATCTTTGTAATGATCTTTATTTGGTGTTTGAATGAGAGATTTCTGTTGAACAACACGACCAAGTTATGTTTTTTTCAACTGAGCATAGAGGGCCAAGTGGAGTAGACTAAATTGGATGGGATTATAGGGGCCGTGAGGAAAATTTCAGAATATTCTCCATTTGAGCAGAACTAGTTGTTTTTTCTTCATCCACTGAAGCATTCAGAATAGAGAATGATAGACTTCTGGTTAGTCATATGTGTAGTAGGGGGTTAGCAACACACAGCTCCACTAGAAGCACAATTATATGGCAGTAATGGTGTCAGCATGGTATTCTCCCTTATTTTCAGATGCTCTTTATGGTGATGTTGGAATAACCACAACTTCGGAGCTCCTGATTTCAGTAGAAAACAAATCAGAACCATAAGTAAGAAGGTAGGGTATTATTAAGTTACATATATAATATTGATGTACCTATTAATATAACAAGTCTTTGTGCTTTTATTGCACAAAATGCAGAGGTATAAAGACCCATATTTCATTGGCTCAAATGAAAAGTCAGAACCTCACCATGCAAATAAAAGGCGGTTCATATTGCTTTCCCTTATGGCTCACTGGTCGCCAACACATTCTTTTCCCAACCAACTAGTCATCCTCAAGACAAGCATATAAACAACATGGTGTGTCGTTACTTCCCAATATACATTTCGCATAATTGATCTCAGTAATGGAATTAGTTCAATAGAAAAACATATGTACAATAGACAGAAACAAATGTACACATGGGAAACACTGTCATTCCACTAATCAAATTAATAATAGAATATTGTGTATATGGTTTTACATCTAATTACATGCATTATTACGTTTCTGATGTTACAAATGGCTTATTATTTGTCAGTAACCGAAATTGAACTGTTGTTTCTATCTAAAATGGATAAAAGTATTAGTGAGAAAAATGCGTCCCATAATTTGTATTTTTTGCAACGTAATTTAGATAACCTTGCCCATAATTTGGCTACCCATGCTGCATAATCCTGGGAGCCCTGACAATGTGAAATATCTGAAGAATGATTTAGGGGCTATTATTCTTATAATGACCTCCATATTTCACAGGAAAACATTAAATATTTTCCATATTTCATGGTCCCTTGTGATCTCTGGGTTTATATAACTGCATTTTGTAACGTAAAAGCACCAATATATGTTTATTGACTTATAATGGTTGCACCCTTGTGTCTGGACAAAGCTATAATTTGATGATAAGCTCTAATAGCAAAAACATGTGTCAGAGGTTTTTTTTATTTATTCCTGGTTGCCTTGGAGTGTACTTTACAATTCAAAAATGTAATGTTGTTCCTGGAGTGGTAAAAGGCTTTTGTCGTTTTTCAGCTCGGCATTGATGGCACTTTGCTAATCCTATGCTTAATGACTTTGCTGTAAAAATGGAAAAAGGCTTTGCCAATCTCCAGCTCTGAGTTGATGGCACTGTGCTAATCCCGTACTTACAATATGCAACCTTGCAACCCTAAGTCAAAAGTACTTAAGAGCCATATTGGATGGTCCGTTTTTTGTCCAATAGTAAGGTTAAGCCCTTGAACACCAATGGTAATCTGCTCTGTAGCAGACAGCTGATTTCAGAAACCCCTGATTGTTTCTCGACTATGGAAAACATTCCAACAATTGATCGCAAGCGGTGGAGATCACTAGATTTCACTTTGAATAGATGGAATAGCATTTAATAAGTCCAGCTTTTTGTACATGACCTGTACAAAGGAACAGCAGGTGGCAAATGGCATGAAGCAAGCCTGTGAAATCTGTCTGTAGATGAATTGAACGAGATGAGTTGGGATAAGAGTAGGTCAGTTATTAGATAAATGGAAAGGGGCATCATTATAGATTTCATTATTGACCTGTGGGTGAAACAGACTCTCACAGACCAGCAGAAGGTTGGAGGAAGCTCCATGGAGAATTATGTAGAAGACACATCTGAAGAGAGTTTCTGGACAAAGGCTCTCAGAGTCCCCGAGTTCAGGAAAGAGTGGTTTAGTGCAGACCGCAGCAGTTCCTAAAATAGGAATGAATTTTATTACCTCACACATGGTCATGATGTGGGAGCAAGCTGGTATAATCTACCTCTTCTACATTGTGCACCACCAGCACACCAATGGGCTGGCGGAACAATTTAACAAGACCTTAACGAGCATGGCAGGAATTCTACCTAAGAAACTCAGACAGAAATGGGATTCCCTCCATTGTCTCCTGTTCAGTGTTTCATGTGAACCAACGGTAGCAGGTGGGGCCCGGTGGCACTGATTTTTTGGGACAGGGATATATTTTTCATGATTAGACGTTGGGTTAGAATACGTGATGCAAAGCAGTAAAGGGAGAAATGAAGGTGGAAAATAACGTTTTTTTTTAAATGACAAAGGGAGAAAACATGCATGAAAATGAAGTTGCAAGAGTGAGATAAAGGGCCAAGGGGTGAATTATGGTGGATGATCAACACTTGATAGCCTTAGTATTCTGTAACAAAACGATTGCGCCACTCAACTTATTATTTTACAAATTAGGCACTACTCGTGTTTGTCTATAGGATAATCACACATAAGAGGATAGGATTAGCCCATTGGAGCCTTTATTTGCACATCATGTCTATTTTCTACTGACTTTGGTCAGGGAGAGTTGGAAAGGCAGCCCTGAGTTTCCAGTCCATGATGGGCTATATTTTCAGCCTCAGGAAACGTGTGGCTCAGGTGATGAGTGAAGTGAATAAGAACATTCAGGCTAGTCAAGAGCTGATGATGGAGTGGTATGACCAGAAGGCTCTACTGAGAGGTTACTGAGACTGGCAAGAAGTATTCGACTCAAATCAAATTGCACTCATATTTTGAAGGGCTAGTGAAGTGGCCCTTACAAGGTCGTTAGGAAAATTTCTGATGATAGTTGACAGAGGCTTTACTTGAGAATCACAGAAGCGGAAGCCCTATCAAAAAGAGAAAGTACACAGTTAGCATCCTGTCACTAGCGGAATAGACTGAGGAAGAAAATGCCCCCCTTCAACATTTGCTGAACAGTGATGAGAAGGATATCTCAGCAGAAGGGGTAAATCTTGCCTCTTTGCTAACCCATAAACACAAGATGGAGTGCATGGGGGGGGTGATTTCAACAGTTTACGAATTCTTCCCACTCACCCCAGGGTGAGATCCAGTCTGTACCTATGAAATGGACACTTGAGACAGTTTTCCTAATAAGAGAAAATTCTAAAGGATGTCATTAAAAGCAAACTATATAAGATACTAGACCAGGTCCAGAAGTGCATAAAGAAAGATATTGTTTTGATGTTGGACATGGGAATGCCTCAACACTGCTGCAAACTATGGACTAATCCAGCAGTGCTACTTCCTAAGCAAGCATCAAAAGTTCTACACTTCTGTGTGGAGTACTTTGTCCAGAATACATTCACAAAGATAGCTACCGATCCTAACCATCATGTTGACATGCTGGTGGATATATTAGTTTCAGCCAATTACCTTGGCAATTTCTTTTTAAACACATTAAACATTTTTAGGTGATACCAGAATACACCAGTGATTACATTTTTCCAGTTGGCATGGACACTTAAAATGTAAAACATTTAGAGCATATATACAATCCATCAGAGAACAATCACATCTCCTGTCTTTTGAAAAACAAATCACCAGTTCACACGGCTAAGGTTGATTTTTAGCCTCCACCTGTACTATTCTCTCTTCCTAGCCAATATCAGTTAGACAGGGGAGAGCAATTCCTCATCTGCCATGTTTACCAGTGGGTGTGCAGAGGACTAGTTGTGCTCAAAATGTATTTCTTTTGATATTTGAGAAATGGGGTCCACACTCTTTCAAAGTGAGCCACCACACACTGTAAAATCACCATCAGGTTTTCCAAGGCTTATAAGTTCCATGTTTTATGCCACCACAAGTCTAGTGTTGGGGTGAGGGGTCTGATGCATCAATGTTTTCAGTCTGACTAATGGCTAAAGAAAGATTACACTGACACAAGATGCCAAGATGAAGACTGCATTCTCCACTGCATAAGACCTCTATTGTATTAAGTTATGTCCTTTGGTTTTAAGAATTATCCTGCCACTTTCCAGCACCTGCCCTGTAAGAGTACAATGTGGCTTACTTGGAACACATTTATTTCTTGCATAATTCATAGAAGAAACCCCAGTACTGCCTAGAGCAGGTGTAGGTGAGGATGCATGGGGCCAAACTGACTGTGAAGGTAGGTCAGTCCTCTGTGGTCTGCCTTAGACATCTTGTGGGGGAAAAGGGTGATTCATGCATTGGAGATGAAATTACAAGCTGTAGTGAATTTGGAGTTTCCAATAATTCAGATCCAGGTGAAGGATTCCTTAGCCCTCACCAACTATTACAAGAAATATGTTGCCAAATATGGAAATACAGTGGCCCCTTTGACAGCCATGACCTCCAAGCAGCAGCCTAGGAAAGTGATCTGGACTCAGGAGTGTCAGAAAGTTTTTGATGACTTAAAGGATGACAAAGGAATTACAGAGGTTCATTTCCAGCTCAACAAAAATGGCAGAAAGCATCCTGCTGCCTTCATCAACCGCAGACTAGAGAGCAGAACTGGGTTCTCATTAAAAATGGGTACCTTGCCACAGTGTAGGCCCTCCATGGGTTCCGTTCTTACTTGTTTGGTACCAAATTTGTAATCCAGAAATATCACAAAAGGTTTACGTTGTTAATGGCTACAAAGACAAAAAGAACAAATTTCTATGGAGGCCAATCTCTTTAGAAGAATATTGCTTCATGCAGAGCGCAAAGCTGTCTTACTGCATAGGAATACAGATGGGTTTTCCTGCCAGTTTTCTCAAACTGGTGACTGGGCTTCTCTAGTGATAAAGAAGTCCAGGAGAATTCAGATCTAGAGGTTGGGAGCATCTCTAAGGACACAGAAAGCTCCCCTACATGGCTTTAGATCAGGTGTCTCCAACCAGTTGATTGTGAGCTACCAGTAACTCCAAGACACCTTCAGAGTAGGTATAGCGTTGAATTCATCTTTAAATAGGCACAGGGTCAAATTTTCCTTTCAAAGGTAAGGAAAGACTATGCTTATATTAAGTTATTATCATCAGGTTGCAGATAGCAGGGCCTGATGATTAGTAGTGCTTAGTCAGATTTATGACCCATGCTGGAGATGGGGCACAGAGGTAAAGAACTGAATCACTGAGGTAATAAAAGTCCTTTTCAACTCAATATTGGAGAGTGAGAACAAAATGATGTTTCTGAATGTTTTTAAATGGGATCAAAATAAAATGCAAAGTAACCTGAATGATTAACGTAACTCTTCATTTTAATTTTCTCCAATTTCAAAGTTTTAAATTTACAAACAGCAGGCATCTTACTCCCAATGGCAGTAGGCACTGTGCCATACGTAGAACTGAAAAAAATATTTTTTTTTTAATGGGAGAAATTTAAAGTGCAGAAAAATGCCCCATAGTTTAAAGATTTTCAGAACTTTTCTCTGCAATCTAAATATTTCCCATTAAACAAATTGGTTGTATGTTTGTTTTATACATGCAACAGTACAATGCAATGTATGAATGGTAAGTTTTGTGTCACAAGTACATAAGACACAGACTGTCATTCAAGCATACACATATAGCCCGCTCATATGCAGAAGTTAATACTTCCACAATAACCATGTTCCCTGTGACACACATGGCAGCCCTGTGATAGTGCCCTTAGTCAAAGTATTTTTTCAAACCATAGTGTCTGGATCTATCAGCCTCAATGTCAATGAAACTGGGGCTCTGTGATAACAATGCATAAGTTGTTTAGCCTTCAGGAGCTCATGATGATTGTCACTGATCAGAAGAAGCTCTCAGTACAGAAACGGTTGGAGACCCCTGCTATAGTAAGTCTCCGTTCTGGCTTGGATCTGCCTTAACCAGCTATAAGTTCCTGCCTTAGCACATGTGAGGAACATGCTTGGGCACTGGAGGTATTTTTGTGACACAGGCTGGGACTCAGAGTAGGGCTCTGTGGTCAGAGAGGCACACCATGTACCATCTCTTCTGCGGGAGTGTGATTATTGTCCACTCACTGGACTCTAACAGACAACAGTGGTAGCAGTGACACTGATTGTAGTATTTTTATCTGTCACCTTCAAGGAAAGGTGATTTACTGGCCTTCCCTGTAGTTCAAATTTTATCTGCCAATTCCCTACAGCTGGGTCCTATGCCCATCCAATAGGGATGGGGATGCTGCATGTGTGTACATTACTTGTGTGTGTAGAGGATCAAAGTGGTGTATGTGTGACACATTTGACTGTAGCAACACAGTTTTCCATTTTGTGCAGCAACACCTGAGCGAGATTTAAGATGTAAGGTTAAAGAGAATCCAAACAGCAGAAATGAATTAAAGGACTCTGCGAGGACATTCCAGAGATCATTTGTAGTGGGTCAGACAGAGGAGTGTTAGGAAAAGGAGACGGAAGGTTCCTATGAGACTAAGCTGATTCTCCCTGTCATTTCCTGACATGTTTTTCTCCGGAAGGCATAGCTAGCACAGGTGAACAGTTAGTTAAGTGGGGCACCTTCGGATTGCTCAAGACTCGAGAATCTGTCTACCTTCGTTCTTACATGAGTTACAAAGACTATGTATAACTGGACCTCTATGCCATTAGCAAAAGAGTAGAACTGCCAAGAACAGGTCAAAGAACTGATCTGCTGGAATACACAAAGAGCGTTTGCATTTTGGGTATAAAGATGGGACGGAAACTTCCAGTCAGAGTGCCAAGAATGCCTGAACAGAAGCTTGGAGCCCACAACAGTTGTGACCAGGAGATTAATGGGAACTCCTGGGTTGGGGTAAATACTGTGAATTTCCTTTACCAGGACTAGCAACCGGGTAAAAACTTACCTTGTCTGCCAGGGAGGGCTGCCTGGATCCAGCTTTGAGGGAAAGAGCTGATTGACTGCTCAGCAGGGGCAGTACAGGTGTACTTGTATGAGGAAGATGCTTCTCTGAAATACAGGGTGCTATGAAGGAAGCTAGGCATGATGGATTGATGCTGCTGTTATGACTTAATGTGAGAGTTGCACTGTTGTACTATGGGTGATGAGTGAGCATCTAGGGACTTGAGATGCCCCAACAGCATATTCAATTGTACTGATACCTGAGGCTGAACTTGTCATGGAACTAAACTGGGAGTGTGTGCTACTTCATCACCTAGCATCAAGAAGCATCTGAAGTGCTAGAGAACTTTTGATTGCTGCTCACAGTTTGGTTATAATGAATTGAGTGTCAGAAAACTGCACAGTTGGGTTATAATTAATTGAGTGTCAGAAAACTGACACTGTCAGAAGGGGCGGCATCTGCATGAAGTGTTAACTGGTGTTATGAAGGGTGAGCGCCTAGCTTGTTTGGGTAGAAGGAGTTTTCTAATTAGGCCCAAGGAAGGTCCTCAGCAGCTATAATCCCAGAACCGCAAGCAGCATGACCCTGAAGCAATGTCCTCTGGAATGGAGTTGGCACTTTTACAACTTATCTGAGGTTGCGGGTACCCATGCTGGTTTGGATGGAGTAGATAAACGTATGTCCATGTTTGTGGTAGCAATTGTGCGCATAGGAAGTGACACATCAATAAATGTACATACAGTCCCCTGTCCCATTTACAGGGAACATCATGTATGAATCATCACGATAAACCTGATACGTGCATGTTATTCACCAGAACTTGTACTCCCTGTTATTTCCCTTCCTGGAAATACCAGGACCTGCAGGAACGGAAAAGTACATGGACTATTCCATCCCACTCCTGATAAGGACCGTATAATCCCTCAACCACTATGCCAATATGATTTCAGAGACAGGGTGAAGTAGGTCCTTCCTTTGAGGGAGAGGATTATAGAGTGGGGGCAGTGGATGTTGAAGTATTCAGCGCTGTGGTCTTCTTGGATCTTTGTCACTAGTGATAAGATAGTTGCAGTCAGGCAGGCTGAAACAGAGACTGAATAGCTTATACCTAACAGCTTTACTATACAAAGGTTGGCAAAGGTTTTGCTCAGTGTCTAAGAAAGTTTCCCTCCTAAATGCCTGCACAATACTTTCCCAGGCTGTTTTCTTTGGAATACCTCCAACTAATCCTTTTTATAAAGGAGGTCATATCCAGTGTACACATCATTCATGATCCTAAACTCATGTGCTCGACCTAACAAATTCCACGTCTTCGTGGCTTCAAAAGTTCTGCTTGCCTTTGTCTGACATAGCAGATTCGTGTGTAAGCTTCTGGATGCAACACGTTGAGGAATGTCAAGTAAGCACAGGATAATGTATGGATCACAACACTGATCCAGGCGGTGTGGGAGGGGGTTCAGTGGGAGGCTCGGCAGATTCATCACAGATTTTCAGAATATTCACGTAAAATGTTTATACATACAAAAACATATTTTTTTAAAAGTCATTACATGGTGTTTTTCTGAGGTTCTGTTTTGTCTCCCCCGCCCCCCCCCCCACACCTCCCTCGTTTGGACATACACATTTACACCTAATAATCCCTTTGATAAAAGAGGTGTTTCTGCACTGTTATGAATTTAGTAAGACATTCTTTATGATACATCAATTGGTTTGAGAATTCGGTCACTCACTCTCCTAAACACACATGAAATTTAAGTCACCCCAATGACATCACATAAAGAAATGTGTGACCGAAATGCTTCTTCCCTATATTGTTTGAGATTGAATCTCTTCAGTAAGTCACCCCTAGCCATCGCCAATAGGTCACCCCCGCTCCAACGCCAGCAAGAATGGTGACACCAAGTTAACCAAGCATTGCAGGCTGGTACAGTCGTCATATTTATTGCGAGCATATGCCTCCAAACTAAAAGTAAAAAAGGAAAACGTCACCTATAGTCAATACTTTTATGCTTGCAATAAAAATGTTATATTTATAAACATTCACTGATATGGCTGTTTTACTAGGGTTTATTTTTATTAATAAACCGTTCAGTTATGATACATGTTTTATTATTATTGGTGAACGAGAGAATTCTAAATTATCACCTAACCAAGTGCTCAGGTCTCATGCCACAACACTGTTACAATGTCACTTATTGCAGGAAGCTACAATGTTGCAATGTCACTTAAACACTATATAACACCAATGTGTTAAATGAGATTAAAAATTTAGGCAGAATAAACAGTCAATATTTACACTTAATATAAAAAATTCAAGTGAACACTCTAAACCAGCTGTGTCACTGTAGAGAAATGACCTATTTAGGCAGATGTGCATAATGTACACAGCCTTGTGAAGCCACTCAAGGTAAAGGGAGTCAACTGGTAAAGTGGGCTGACCACTGCCCTATATTGTATGATGTGGTGGGAGGAAGCAAAATGTGGATGGTGCAATAACTATCAAATAGATGAAGCCTGATGACCAAAAGCCCCCTTTGAATGTATATTAGGTCTGAATTATTTTTGAAACATGATAGTCTGGCAAAGCAACTAAAGCTGTGAAGGCCAGATTTAACAAGTTAACAATTACACTGACTGGATTAGGTTACCTATCAGCGTACTGAAGAAGGGGACTAAAAGCCTCTGCTGATCGAATTAGTAAATGACGTTCGGTACTTTGTAAACAATTGAAGCAGTGTCATCACTACCGAGCGTGAGTTCCTATACAGTCGTGTAGTCATTTAGGCCAGGATGTGAACGCTGCACATCTGTGAAACGTCATCGCAGACAGTCAGTTCACTTAACTAGACTCGGTAGCTCAGCAGGTTAACATTCCTGCTGCAAAGACGTTTGATCTGTCATCAATCTGAATGTAGTTGACAGTTGATGCTGATACCTGGCCATATGGTGCTTACTTGACTCAGGTAATTACCGATGCTTGTGCAGCATGTTTATGTGCATACTTGGGAGTGATAGCACATACAGGAAGGCACATGGCAATAAATGTGCGTATAGCCTCTTTCCATCGCTTCCCCCCGCCACCTCCCCCCCCCCAATTCTCTCAATGTCTACACTTCACACGCTGCCTCCTTACAGTCCGGGTTAGCTCTCTCCAAGGGAAGAACACAATTGATCCAAATGTGTGTTTTTTTCCGAAGCAAGAGTGTGGGCTGCAGATACAAACATGCGAGCTGCAGAATCGTTCCCGCTGAGTCACTTTGTAGCGAATGCAGCAGCTACAGAAAAACTGTGATGCTTTAATTGCCTGTTGAAAAGCTTTTCATGCCACCGAATACAGCAGCTCGTTCGGAAATTATAGGTGTTCTCAATGTGGTCGCTATAAATAGGCTGGAACTCGACACACTAGCAAGAGCTGGGAGTAGCCGTATTTGCAATTTAAACAAAAATATATATGTATATACACATCTGAAAACCGCACACAGTAAAAATACAGTATTACAGGGGCTGGAAAAAAAAACGCCAGTTCCAAGACATTATCATGTTTGATACAACGCTGGTTGTTTTCCGGTACAATAGAAAAAGGGATAAGGAGGGGGCGGTCCCTGATGTTATCAGTGGCGAGCACTTTTCTATGAGGAAGCTACAATTAAATTAATAAAAGAAAAACTAAGTGTCACCCAATCAGTAGCTGCATATAAATAACCAATCATAAATAGGTAAAGGCTCGCCAGTAAAACCAGTCTCCGAGACAGAAAAGCTCAGCCAATGGGTGAGCGCCTACCGGCAAGCCGGCCACATGCAGGGGACGCGCCCAGCCAATCACCTCGAGCTTCCTGCAGAGTGCTAGTGTAATTTGAGATAAGTAGAGTGTGGGCAGCAACTAACAGGAAGGTATGGAAGGCTGCGCGAGTCACAGAGTACACTTCTGGTGCCGGGGCGCGCCTGCAGCCTCGAAGAGCCAGCGCTGACCTGCAAGAAGAGCCATTCCCCTCCCCGCTGGACTGTGGCGGATGACCTGAGCCTGCCCGGGCTGTCAGATAAGAGAGGTCTCCGGCTACCGGGGAGAAGAAGCGGAGAAAGGGAGTGCGCCGCCCGGAGCCATGCGAGAATACAAAGTGGTCGTGCTGGGCTCAGGCGGAGTTGGGAAGTCGGCGCTGACTGTCCAGTTCGTGACAGGCTCCTTCATCGAGAAGTATGACCCGACGATAGAAGACTTCTACCGGAAAGAGATCGAGGTGGACTCGTCGCCATCCGTCCTGGAGATCCTAGACACTGCAGGGACTGAGCAGTTTGCCTCGATGAGAGACTTGTACATCAAGAACGGACAAGGCTTCATCTTAGTCTACAGCTTAGTGAACCAGCAGAGCTTCCAGGACATCAAGCCCATGAGGGACCAAATAATACGGGTCAAGCGCTGCGAGAAGGTGCCCATGATCCTAGTGGGCAACAAAGTGGATTTGGAGGGCGAAAGAGAAGTCTCATACGGGGAAGGCAAAGCCCTGGCCGATGAATGGAACTGCCCTTTCCTGGAAACGTCGGCCAAACATAAGACCTCAGTGGACGAACTGTTTGCAGAGATTGTCCGGCAAATGAACTATGCCTCTCAGCCAAACGGTGGCGACCAGTGCTGCTCCTCGTGTGTCATTCTCTGAGAGTACACGGGCGTACAATGCACTACTTATATGGAGTATGATTGAAAACAACTTTGCATACGCGGACACCAGCTGCAACCAGCCGATGTCATCGGTGCCAAGCGTGCATGGCCACAAGTGTTCTGGGATGTTGTTTTCAGTGTGTGCACCTGACCAGATCCCTTATTGCATTTCCTGACTGCACTGGATCACCACAAAATGTTTAGGCGCTGCAGAGAAGATTATCATGCCATGCGACAAAAACTGTATGGTAAATCGAAGTGCAGTGAGAGGTAGAGACTATACTTGGGTCAGGCGGAAGGGAGATGTCTTTCCATCGGCACGAAAGGAGGCCGCATGGAAGCATCGATCAAGTAACTGAATCCAGATCTGAGTATGCAAAGTTGGAAGTTTGATACATCGTATCCAATCTCAAATATTTGCACATCTGAACCAGGGTCACTAACACTGAATGCCAAAAGCGAAGGAGAGCCGCGACGGGCCCTGTTGACATTTGTGGAAATCTTTTCTATTTTTGTTTACCTGCTGTAACGAATGAGAGTTTGGAAATATAGGTTGTATTTTTGTATCAGCTGTGAAAAGAAATGTTCCACATCTGCACAAATGTTTTGTTGGTAATACGTGGTTTTGACGACTAGCCTTTTAAAGAGCAGTTTTAATTCTTTCCAAGAGTGACCCAGGGCCTACAGCACCCCTGTCTCCACAGAGTGCCTTGAAGACTCAGCTGTTCCAGCCGGTGCCAACCTGTGAAAACTCCACGGAATCCAATTATCTGTAACTCCACAACTGCTTAACAGTTTCCTCTCAGTAATTATTATGGACATGTCAGGACAAATGGGCCTATTGTCCTCGGAAGTTATTTCGTTCTTACATTTGAGCCTTTTAAGTCTAATTTCCGTGTCTTGCAAGTTTGCAGCTTCGTTTATTTCAAGTTAACAGGCGTGTAGCTCCTTTTGGTTCCCTGTTGTGAGGTCCCTCCGGTCATGAAAGACAAAGATTTTAATGTTGTGATGTACAATGGAATTACTAACACGTTGTAATTTTAATCTGCAAACATGGTTTTAAAAGTCGTCTATGTTTAAAAAGAATTTTAATACAAATGGACTTTTTTTTACAAAACTCACCAGGTTTGTCTTTTTATTTACAAGTATGAGGTGCGAGGTAATTTGAAAAGGACTGCCTTAGTATACAATTAAATTAAGTTCAACTCCATTCGTGTTATGGACTATGAAGGGCACACTTTACATTAGAAGTTGAGATGCTGTGAGCAGCAAAGCAGGTAGAAATAATTTTGTGAGCTACATTGTTACCATTCTAGCATATTTTTTAAAAACTGTGGGGCACAACACCGCAGTATGCGCCTAGAGATATATTTTTACCTCTACCGAGACTTTAGAAATCACGATTTGCTAATCGTCATATTCTTATGTTTACTGCAAGGAGATGAGCAGCTGCTAAACGATAAAATATATATATCAGGGTTATCGGTCTCTCACAATCCTGCACTTTACAAACAGGACCAACACATTACTCTGCACCTTCTGATGGTTTCTGATCCCCTTTTACGTGTATGTGAGAGCGGCATCCCAGTGTAATGAAACGCGTGGCAGTTCACAGTATTAAAATGCACGCTTGGTTTAGCAGGAAGAACTGTGCTTTTGCAGCGGAGGGCGCCTCATTCTCTTGTGAGATTGCACAAGCGCCTCTTCCTGTTTTGTTCATTCGAAAGGAAGCTGCTCATTTACCTTCAGTCTTATCTAGTTCACTAAACAAAGGAACTCCTCCTTGTAATACCGCCTAGCTAATACGAAGTAATTTCATATTTTGTGTGCAGCGAGGCGCCATGGTAGTAGGTGAGGCCGACTGCCTTATTTAGGGTGCGGTTTGTGTACCCCTAGGCGCTAGTTGGCATAAGGCTGTGCATCCCAGTTTCCGCCTTCAGTGGGACGCAGTGCGTCATGACGTCAGTAGGGTGAGGTGTGGTCTAGGGTGGATAGCGCCTCTCACAGCCCTCAGCCCTGCCGAGGAGCCCCAGTGCCACTCAGAAAGAGAAGGGTATACGCCTGGCTATCTCGCGCCCCTTACGTCCTAGTATGGGAGGCTGTGGGTATGTGCCAATTCCTTTAAAGGCAGGGAGTTGCCTCCCGAGGCGAGGCAGGAGCCAATCTTGCCGCTTTTGACACAGTGTGGCTACAAATGCTACCCTTCTGTACACGCGTGGCATTGTGCCTTGGTTCTTGTACTGCGTACGGAAATTCTACACCCAAACGTTGAATTTAAATCAAAGGAGACCACGCAGAACATCTTGGGATGAAATATTGATTTACTGCCAGTGGATGTGAATTGGAAGAAATAGATATTGGTAGGGTGGTGGGGCCTAAACACTTGTACACTTATTAGTTTTAGCTGAAAACTGGAAGGTTTCTTTTTAGAAACGATGGAGGGGGCACTAGGCATGCCTGGACATGTGCATCGTTGTCTCGACAGAATGCTGCAGTAATTTCCAACCTAGGTAGATCGAGTCTTGTCCCAGTGCATTGTTGCAGTAGTAGTCAAATTATTTCGTGCCCTTGACAGGGTTGTACGGGATTGACAGGTCCGAGTGTCAGACTCGGACAATGCAAGATTATATTGCACAGATTTCTTTCCCAGTTAAGAGCAAGGTCGTATGTGACCCGGCATGAAAAAGGTTGTTGATCTGAAGCGGCTGAGAAAGGGCCACTCGGGTCACGTGGCTACTCCTGTATCTGTGCAACACATCTCAAGAGAGGAACATCTCAAAGTTACTCATGGATTTTCGTCGTCCCGAAGCTTCTTGAAGGAGACTATTTTCACATAATTATGCATACTATCTTTTTGCTTCTGGTCCCCCATTGCAACATGCAAACCTGATAACGTTTGTGTTTGGAAACCACATATTCAAACGTTATACTGCTTCTAATGAGTTCCATCGTTTATGGTGTTGGTCATTCTTACCTGTAGTAGGTCATTATCCCACAGCTTGACAAATCTAGATTTGCTAAGTATTATTATTATGAGTATTATTATTAGTATGTCTTTGTAAGAATTCCTTATAGTATACAAGAGGGGCATTTGTGACACTGTTGTCCAAGGTGTGAGACTTGCCCAGTTTAGGTATCTGGCTCTACAAGGCTAACACAAAGTCTGGTTGCAGAATAATATTTTGCAAGTTGTTCTCAAATCCCTCACAGAGCAAAGGGACTTTGCTCAAATAAGTCGTAAACCACCCACCTCATTAATAGCAAGGGCTCTGGAATTTGCTTGCCACTCATTAAAAAATGTAAAATGTTGGATCCGGAGGCTGACATGGGGCAGTAGACCGCCTTCACATCATTCAAGTTTTTAATGGACCTATATTGTGACCCTGTCCCAGGCACGTTATGACCAGGGCCACTGGAAGTATGCATCAGAAGAGTGCCAAATTATGCAGCAGAGTTGAGTAGATTAAGCGACAAGAAAAGGCAAATTATGAGGCATAATGTTGCACATTTTGTAATATAATTACTTCATTATTTCATCATTTGTGAACTTGGCAACACTGTCTGGACATTGGCTGCACCTTATTAGTACAAGTTTAACGTCTAAGTCTAGCAACAGCAACAGAAAGGTGTGCAGTTCAGCTTTGCAGAGGGCCATCCACCATGCAGCAACATGTCATTGCATTTTTAGTAACTTTTGTACCGTTTGAACTAGAATTTATTTTGTTGTTAAAATCTGCAGATTATGTGGCAAATACGGCAAACCTATAATTCTGAGAAAATCGCTGCAGCCTCATAATCACAAATTTCCAGTGGCCCTGACTATAAGTTTGATATTGTGGAGTGCATTCAGTGGATCTTGCGATTACTGCCTGCTTCTCCAGACGGCCCACCATGTATAGTGTAAGCTGTCCAGTTCTGACTGCTCCCACTTTGGAAATGTGAAACACAAACCCTCAGTAGTCAGTAACTATTTTAGGATTAAAGTTTATGTTTGTAAAACCCTGGAGCAGAAACCATGTCTGGTGATCAAATCACCTGGCTTTTCCTGCAACTTTATCTGGATGTTGTAATGCGTCCAGGATGATGGTATTATTCATCATTTAAGAAGGAATTACACATTCCTCGATTTCTCATAAGTTTGCCACTTCTTAGGGAGTTGAAAGTGATGAGAGATGGTCTCGAGGAGATGAAAGAGGGTCTATGCGGTGTTACTGTAAGTACAGTTCAATCAGTAGCACATCCTTGTTCTTTGAGCAAAACATGTTGGTGAGAACAACTGTATGGGAAGTGATTTCTAAAAGGTGACCAGTCCGGTGAGGCATTTTCAAGTCATCGTATAAGATGACCTCAAGCACAATACCAATGCAGTAACTCTATAGGGGAGGTGCATGTTAATTAGGAGATACCTTGTGAGAGGTCTAACCTCAACATAGTTCTGTTCCTCATATACTTATCAGTGGCAGGGCTACTGAAACTATCAATGGGGGAGCAAATTATGCAGAGAAGTGACTAAACTGTCAAAAAAGCAAACTACAATGCATAATTTAGGGAAATCTTTCACAATAGTGTTTTTTTTTTTTTTGCAATGTCATTTTTTATCAGATTAACAATATATGGACAAGAATACCACTTAATTAGTACCAGTGTAACATCTGAATACAGTAACTAACAACTGGATGGTGACTAGTTAACCTTTGCAAAGGGGTCTGCCAGTGCATGACAATACATGTAGTACTTTTATTTAGTGACTTTGATCCACTTGACCTAGAAGCTATTGAAATAAGAAGTGTGTAAAGTTGATGGTGAATGTGAAAAATGCAGTAAATATTTATGCTAAAAAATATTGCATCTGCTGGATCACATGATACCAGAGACCCTGATTGTAAGGCATTATCTGGTGTACTGTATCCAGTACTAGACAGCGGTGGCTCCTCTGCTATGGTGGAAGAGTGTCTCTCCCCCGTGAGTAGGAGGCCCTGCAATCCTTTATTAACAACAAAACAATTCTAAACTGTTTATTATTGTTTCTTTGGTAAAGGGGCAGGTCCATGGGAGATGACTGGGACGAGGGGGAGTGCACTGTGCACTCGCCTCAGTGCGCATGTGTGTTTGGCCGGCCGTCTTGGGCCGGCCAAACACACATGCGCACTGTGCTTTCACACAACCCAGCACTGTGTTGCTGGGCTGGAGAGAGCAGTCATTGGCTCCCAGACTACTTGGGAATGGCCTGGCTGGGCGCTCCGGCCAGTCCTAAAGCCGCTTTCATGCAATGTTAGGATTGGCCACAGGGCAAGCTGAGAGCCTGTGCGTGCATTGACCAGGAAAAAGGAGCGCACAGCGGTAGAACAGATAATTTTGTTTTGTATATAACATACAGTGTTTTTGTTTCACCCTCCCAGATGCACGCCACCATGTCCCTTTACCGTGCAGCGATCCGCGAGTGATACTAGCGGCAATCCTTTTGAGGGAGTAAAGACAGACTATAGTCCCTTTTGAGACTGGTTCACAAATATTGAAGAGTTTAAATCACAGATTTTATGATGACAGGCTAAGAAAGTAAATTCCAAGACTGATGGATTGGCGTACATGTTAGAGAAGCTAAAATTCGCAACAGGAGTAATTTTCATACATATGACAAGTACATTCCAGTGTGGGTTTTCAGGCTAAACAGCTGGTCGCCTCTTTGAACTGGAAGTATAGGTGATGGCACACTAGTGGCATACAATTATTTTGTTGTGAAAATCATACTGAATCTATTGAATGTGTTGACCATTCTTCAAGGAGTGGCAGTGATGTTCAATCTAGAACATTAATTCAATGTGTGTTATGAAATTATATTTCTATACAATACTTACTGATAAAAATATTGGTGTTTCTGAGCTCTGAAAATAACATATATTAATATAACCTAACATAGTGTTGCTCACTTTATTCAGAAGAATGGTACAGTTAATATTCCTGGGATTTGAACATGTAGTCTGCAGTTCATCCCAAGTGTGAGCACCGAGCTTCTAACTTGTTCTATTATCTTGTCTGATTGGACAAATGTCAATGAGGGTTCAAATCGGTATGTGTGGTTTTTTGAGGATAGATAATCTAAGATTTGCAGGATAATGAGTTGTGTTGCAGTATCAGCCTTGGTAACAGTGACAAACGGGGTAACAGCTGGTAGTAAATGATGATAACACATTATAGATGTTAACCTATTGCCCCCAGAATCATCAGTGAGGTAACAATAACCCCTGACCTGCAGGGGGGACACAGGCAACGACCCCTGGCCTGAGAGCTCCTTACTGGACCCAGAGCATAGGAGGCCTCCTCAACATCTTTTTCAGGGGGGCCCTCAAGTTTTGTTATGCCACTAAAAATCATCTGCTCCTGCTTATAACGTCTCGGCTGAGTAAAAGGAGTAATAGGAAGCCTCTACTTCCTGTCCCAATTGTGTAAACAATACCTTACCTTAACCAACCCTCACCGACTTTCCTGCCTTCCTTCCCCTGCAGCTGTGTTTTCTGCTTTAAGTCAAAGCAGACAAGTACCACTGCACTGGCAGGCTTCCAAAGAGAGCCATGCATAACATATAGAATAATAGATGAGTTACAATAAAATTCAGGAGAGGTTTTTCATCAAGGACCTCTGAGTGACATGAAATAGACAACAAGAGCAAAGGTTGTGATGCCTTTGAAGTCACTTGGAATTCTGAGGCAAAATCACACTAGTAGTTCACTTGTTAACCATCTATAATTTTTTGTTACGTATTCCCTCTCCCAAAATCATCTACGCCTGCTTTCAGCTGCTATGCAGTGGCAGATGAATAATGATAGTGAACCATACAAAACATAGTCCCTCCTCCCTGTCCCAAATTAAAACAAAAATACATGGCCTTCTGCCACCAACCCCAGCACTCACTGTGCCTTCCCTTCCCGCTATTACATAAGCTGTGTGCCCTTATTTCCAGCGCTGCTCTGCCAAGCTCTTAAAGAGCCCAGCCAGAGCATCCTATGATTCCTTTGTGACGTTGCTTTGTCATAGCAGTGAATTAGTAGATTTGAATCCAGTTACTCATGGTAATGGCTGTCTACCAGAGTCATACGTAACATATAGAAATATAGATGGGAAGCAGAGAATTTACTGGGTTGTTTTTCTCCAAGGGCTTCTGAGTGACATCAAATAAACAATGTGTGTCTATGATGTCATTTCATGTTATGTATTTCCCCCAAAAGCTTCTACTCCTGCTTTCAAACTGCTGTGCGGGAGCAGCAGAGGAGTAATGGAGGAGCCATACATAGCAGTGCCTCCTCCCTGTAAAGGGAAGCCATGCATAACATTGCCTCTCATCCCTAACCCAAATGTGAAAAATCGTACCTGCCACTCCTAACCAACCCCCTCCACCTTCCCTGCCTTCCTTCCCCCTCCTGCAGATGTGCTTTCTGCTTTCAGTCAAAGCAGACAAGCAGCAGCTCGTTGGAAGGCTACCAGGGAGGCCTGACAGCCTGGCCTGGAGGCCTTTATGCTGCAGCAACAGTGGGTTAGCGAGTCTTGTTATCAGCAGTTGCTATGTCATAACAGTGACTTACTAGATTTAGGATCAGGTTTAAATGATTGAGGCTTACTATGGAAGCCATGTATAACAAATGTATTACGGCTGGCGGTGAATTACAAAATGTGTTTGCCATTATGCTTTATCTAATGGCCTATTTAATGCACTGTGCTAAAAACGGATGCAAGAAGCATTTTTTTGCCATTTTTACTACCACACTCCGCTTTTAATGTGGCTTAACTATAATAAATAAAGACTGCCTCCTTTTACAAATTTGTTTCATGAAAAAAGTATAAATTAGGTAGAGTGCAGCTTTCATACTTAATACTAGTAGACAAGTTGCATTTTGAAAGTCTTACTCCAGTTCAGTTTTCAAGGTGCAGTCGTTCTCTCAGTCAAGTCATAACTAAGCTTTCCACTTTCTTGTGCTAGTCAATGCGTAACCTTTCATCTGTAAATAGCTGTATCCAACAAGCATCAGGCATTGACATTGGTTGCATGATTAGCTTGGTATCATGTCTGGGGAGCAATATGTTTTAGTTTTAGAGGGTAGTATGTGCCTAATATAGTCTGGCCCTCAAGACGTAGTTTAGCAACCCCGCAACAACAAGATTATATGGCATACATTTTTGGTGAGCAGGAGTAAACATTCTCATCAGAATAAAAACACAAGTGTTAAAAGAATAGTACATTTTAGTAGGGACATATTTACATAATTGTAATGAAAACAAACTTTAAGTTTGTAGTAAAAATCTGAAAACACCTGCAAAAGTCTTGTAGAGATTATAAATTACAAAATATGCAGGTAATGCAAAAAAAACCTTTATATAAATGTTTCTACCAGGAATGCTAGCAAAAGTAATTTTTGGTCTGTTTCAATAAATATACCTGCTGATATTATACGTCTTCGTATTGTCTGACAACATTGGTTGCATAAGTTTTGTTTCCCTGCTCCATGAAAAAGGTTACTCAGGCTGGTGACTTGACACTTCTCAGAAACATTGGCCCTGACCATAATTAATCACTGTGGAACTTTCTTAATAACACAGCAATTTTCTGAAATTTATCATAGCAAAATGCTTAACCAATGAGTAGAGTTACAGGGGGGCTCAGTGAATTCTCAACAGTACACAAATCATGTAGACTTGCTGGCAAATAGACTCCTAGTTTCCTACCAGAATACTGACGCTGCAACTAAACAGTAGTTGGCAGGCAAGATTATCAGATGTATCGTGGTTAGGTTTCACATCACCCTACTGTGGCTGAGGCATGTGGCTGAGCTAGGGAAGTGTTTTTGTTCTGATTCATCATTATGTAGAGTTGAACATATTTCCCACTGGCCTTTGTGTTTGTGGGGCTCCACTAAGATATCTTTTACTTTGAACTATAGAGCTGGTATTGTTTCCAAAGATACAATGTTAGAGTTACGTTTGATGAGGGAAAACAATTCCATCAATTTATGTCCTTTACTGAAAAGTCAATAGGGCCAACAGACTGCTGAGAGACCTGCATTTCTCACTTGCAGCCAAATATGTCTGTGCCGCTCTTTTTCCCCCTGTGCATTAAAAGGTGCACATTCAGCGTGTTCCATTTGTGCTTGGTAAAAATATTCCTGGTGTATGTTATAGAAATTCAAAAATCTTTCATTTTTATGCAGTATGTGTTTCTTGTGCACAGTACTCTACACTTGCTGCACTGGCCATTTCGCCTCCTAGTCGTTGCCCATAGGCCTGGATTTATTGGAGGCTGGTTTTTGAAAGATCAGGGCTGACACTGCTCTCCACGGTTTATTGCAAAAAGGCACAGCAGAGACTTCAGGAGAGGCAGAGAGACAAAGAGAGAGAGATGCTGGATTTATGGAAAGAGAGAGACAGAAGGTAGGAAGGGGTGAACATTTTTGTCTGGGCTGCCTTTTTATTCCCAGTCTGCACCATGGCATTGTGCAGGTTTACGTCTGTTGCCTTTTTGATTGCATGTTAGAAACATTGCACTAGATATAAGGGACCAAAAGTGTTGTGAGTTGGTGGTGCTCTCTTTTAATGACAGACAGACATTTACCTTTTTTGCTTAAGGCGCTACTGTAGCTATAATAGAGGTTTTAACAAGCTTGGTCTGGTTGATTGGTTTCCTTTGCAGCAGTGGCAGGTACTGCCTTCTGTGTGTGTTGGGTTTGAGGCTTTAGACTCTGAATTTGTCGTTAGTTTCCCATGGTAGTCCACTTTTTTTGTCGTAAGGTAGTGGAGAGCAAGTAGGTTTTTGGAATTGCATGTGGTACTTGCTCATGTGCCTTGGCCAGTGTGAATGGTTCTGAATTATAATCAAGCCAAGTTTGATGTTGATTTCGAAATTAAATTTGAATTGTGGTCACATGGTAAGAATAGTGTAACTGGTCTTGTAGTGATGACTCATAGCCCAGAGTGATAGCTTTGACATCTGTGTGCCTCCGATGTTGGGAGATTGGCATACTAGGACAAAATATTACAGTGTTTCTCACATGCTACACCCTGAACCATGTTTTAAACCCCCATCCAAAGGCCGGCATTTCAGCTGTCTGACTCATTTCGTTTTAGAGAGAGGAAGTGACAAAAATGTTGAGAATTTGAAGATTATAGCCCACAAGTCCTAAGGCTGAATTCTTCTTTCAAACCTGTCTCGCTTTGTAAGAACTTGTTTTTACTACTACTTTGGGATACCTGCCATGGTTACTTAAGTGTACGTTGAAAAAGAAAACTTATTTTGCAAACAAGCACATCCTCAAGTGAAACGGATGCTCTTGTCTGCTATCGAGATGCCAAGGGTTCTGCAGTGACGTTCTATTGTCAGAGGTTTGATGAGAACTCATCATTTCCGCACATTTTGCAGTTGTAGATTTTTTTTTTTTTTTGTGGTGATCTTCGATAACCGTTATAGATGGAGGTCTTGAAATAATAATTGGATACATACAGGTGGTTTCTAGCTATATATTGAAATATGACTTTACATAATTGTATTTTCCTTTTCCTGTTGCTCTTCATGCAGACTGAAAACTATGGGTATTATTTACCAGTATTTTGCTGTGGCTTACTCTTGTAGCACCCCTGTCTTACTCCTACATTTCAAGGATAATCCACACAATAAACCATATGTTCTCCTGGCTTACTCTTTAACTTCAGGAGTATGCCAGGAGCAATACATACATAAGTCACACCTCATCATAGCAAAATGTTTGTGAATTGAGACATACATGCATCTATGTGTGTCTGCATCTGAATTCCCCAGACATAATTACATAGGTTATTTTTTAAAGAAACAAGCACTGGCAAAGCCAACAGGGCTTGCCTTTGAAAGGGATTAAACAACCTTTTGGATTTTCCAGATGCTGAATAGCATCGGCAAAAAAGAAAATAAGTGCACGTTGCTTATGCTGAACTGCATTGGCAAAAGAAACTGATAAAAGCCAAAATCCAGCCCCCAGTTTGATGACGTATGTATGCGTGTGATGATGCAGTGGCTATTTGGTGCGTGGTCTCAGCATGATGACCTTATGCGCAAGTGCATTACCACATTCCAACTTCCTGTCCTCTTGAAAGTAAAACATAAATGGAGCAAGGTAGCAGCGCAAAGCAGACAGGAGCTGGGGTAAACAGAAGCTAAAGTGGCGGGTGTAATTAAAAAGTGAGTGGAACGAGGTGGAGGAAGGAACAGACGATCTGGCAAGTGAAAGAGCAACATAGAGGGTGTAGGGGGTGGATGTTAAAGGTGAAGCAGAACACAGAGTGAAAGGGAGCAAACAAACACATGCTTTCCCATTGAGTGCAGAAAGCAAAAAAAGTAGTTCCCTGAAAGTAAGCAGTGTAAGAATACACATCATTCAATCATATGGATGGTAAATTGCTGTTCCACGGGAGAGACAAATGCAAGAAAATAAGGAAAGCCATCGGATTAGAAGATGTGAAATGAAACTGACAAGAAAGCCAACATAAACATCCGGGTGTCCCAATATACAGTAAGTATTGGTATTGTACAATATAGGTCTGCTGACAACAGACAGCTAGGCAAGATCTAAGCTGTCTGTTGGTGAACAGGGAATTCTTTAATAGATTCTGCAGCACATGTGCATAAAACTAATTTGTTTAATCGGTTGATGTGGCTATTTGTAAAATGACTCATTCATTTTATCAATGCATGGTGAGGTGTATTGTGAAATTACAAGAGTGGGGGAAAAGGGAAGGCAGGCAGTGGCCCTTCTCCTTTGCCAAGGCAAAAGGAGGGTCAAATGAATTGCATTATGGTGCTGTACAATTTTGGGAAAAGCCTACATAGTGATTCTTTTTCCCACTTGAATGGACCAGCTTGGTGGAGTGGAAAAAGTACCCCAGTGGACTTTATAGTACAGCCCATTTATGAAGATATAAAGGATATTCAGTGGTTCACACTTCACCAACCATTCACTCGCTGGCCTTTCTCCTGTGATACTGAATTGGCACAGTATGGAGAAGTACCTATCCCTAAAGAACTTGCTTCATCTTATGTATGCCATGTACTTTCTAAAGAAGTAGAGCACACATTTATCTTTACGTCGAGATTTGTCAACTTGCCATTTCTTCGGTGGTTATGATGTTGGTTTGAATGGCACATTGTACTGCCAGAGGGAATGGAGGGAAGACCTGCGCCTCTAGCGTTTTTTTTGGTAACCTAATGAGCTATATTGCAGCCAAGGTTGTTCCCTCAGTCCCAATCGGTAAAAGCCTGATTCACATACGTTTTTTAAAGAATAAATGTGAGTACGCAAAATTAAAGAGTTGGACACATCTATGTTTTGATTATGGCACCAGTGCTCACGGGGAAAGCTATTTTAATGAATCCCTAATTATTCAGTGCCACAGCAAACACTTCTCTTGCCTTCAATCCCCTGAAGGAGCAAAACAGAGCGAAGATTAGGGGTTGTCAGAGGATTTAATACATGTCAAGAGAGAGCAAGAGTTAAGGGCAGGCTGCTATTTTGGTAATTTATTATTCAAATGAGCAGAATTAACCGCACTTACTCCTCAATTCTATTGGAATTGCTATGGTTTTGAAGGAAGGTAAAGAGAGCCCTGCACCCTCCCTGTATGTATGTCAGAACGAGGAATTTACATAGCACTAATCAACTCGAAAGGCAGCAGAGCGCTGTGCAAGTCCAAGACAAAGACACAGTTAACGTGATTGTAGGGGTAGCTGGTGTATAAAAGGAAAATTGACTATTACTTCATCATGATGTAGTATTCTTTAAGGACCTTTGTATGCCACGTAATGGTAGGCCCTTCAGGCAGTGCCAATTTCATTTTTTTTTAATCCAGCTTTTCCCCTGCCTTTTTCACAGTCCATTTGTGAGAGTTTCATTAAGTCATAAGTGAAATTAACTTCTGCTGCTTTTGCACTTGAATCAAGGATGAATTGCTGCTGCATGAGTTATACCTAATCAGACTATGGGATAGATGTACAATGAGATTTTGCAGTCACAAAGGGCGAAAATCACGACCGCAAAATGGCCTTTTACAATGCACTGTCCCTATTTGGTGAGTCAGTATCCAGTTACCTACTTGCGTTAGGAAGGGGTGTCCCGAGGGCGTCCCTTCCTAATTGCGATTCACAGGGAGATGTCTGATTGCTTTATGAGCGTGACCGTGAATGTGGTCACAAAACAATCACAGTTAACAACAATTTCAAACTGGTGGTAACCATTGATTAAATGGTAAGAGGTTGGTAGCGAAAATATTTTTTAGCACATGTAGTGGTCCCACAGACCACTGCCTACTCTGAAATAATGAAAAAAACTTTTCATTTTCATTTTTGAAATACATCCTAGTTTCCTTGAAAAGCAGTCACAGAAATGATGGTCTGCTGACCCCAGCATGCCACCGTCCCTGTGAGTGTGGCGATTCCCATATAGGTCTAAAATTGCGAACTGCCTCATGAATGTTCATGAGGCAGGTCCCTTGCGACCCATTTGGGAATCGCAAGCAGTGTGGTTAACACTGTTGGACATTTTGTTTTGCTACTCGCAATTTGGGTTTCGCAAACAGATCACATATTGCGAGTCACAAAAAAAAGGTCATACATCTGGCCCTATGTGCCAAGGAAGTTGGTGCCTCTGCTGCCTATGCAATGTCTGTTCTCTGTGTAAGGGATGCCTGTTCTTCTGCTGCATTCCTGTCCTTTCCTTGTGTTAGAAGTACTCTCGCATCTGCCGGTTCTGCACACGTTTATGTATCAGGAATATTTGTGCTCCTTCCATTGAAGTACATGTTCTGAATGTGTGAGGGAAGCTTGCATGCCTGATGCATGTACTTAATCTAATTTGTGTTTGATTTAAGCTTGCCATGCTGATACTTTTGTTGCATTGTCACTGCATCTGTAGGAATCCTGTGCTGTTTCTGCACTTGTGATACCTCTTCTACATAAGTGTGTGTTTTACCAAAGCTAAGAAAAGTGGCTGTGTCACTACTTGTTGCACGTTATGTTTTGGAATGTCAAATCATTCCACAGTATTACTCCAGGTATCAAGAGTGCTGCTCCGGCACTTTGACATCATTGGCTCTGAAAATATTCATGACAATGTATGAAGATAAAAAGAGATTGCGACTTTGAACCGGAAGCAATGCAAGTTTATCTAAGTAGAAACGTCTAATTCTAATGGGTTTAACTGAGCCAATGATTTACTATTGAGGTATTGCATCTGTAAGTGTGAATTGTAACTTTTTATGAGGCAGTCAAACATAAACTATAATCTATGGCATAGTGACATTGTAACTTTTGATGAATTGTGACTCACCAGAAGTTTGGCTGTAGCTCCCTCGTATTTTAGGAAGCGTTCTGTTAACACATTTCTCTGCCTAATGGTGAATATCAATAGTGGTGTTTAGAACTGAAAAGGGAATGGCGTGGAAGGCAGTTTGGAAGTGATAGGTTAATGGAGCTCTGTGATTGGAGTGATAAGTTACCTGTGGATTTGTTGTGAGCAACAAGAAGATGTCACAATGCAGGAAAATATGGTTGAGGATGCAGTGGTGGACTTACCGATTTTTGTAGGGAGGTACAGAGGGTTGGAATCGGTGTCTGGGGATTTTAATGGGTGTGTTAATAACACACTGCTAGTAGAATAGTCGTTGTGGATCTAACTATGTAGATATAAGGAGATGTACAACACCTATGAAATGATCAAGGTTAAAGGGAGTATTGTGTTGAGAGTTATATGATTCCAGCGATGTGGCCTTTAGCACTGTGGTAAATGTGGAGAAGTGCTGGAGCAGGGTCCTGTATTTTATGAAAGGAGGAGGTGTGTGTCCTATTAGTGCACTTTCATAGGTGCTTTAGTCCCCAGCGCTACCTTACCCAGAACATCTGAAATAAATTAAGCCAAAATTAATTAAACTGATTAATTGTAAGTAGTAGCCATGTAAATAATGTTGGAACTAGCTACCCTGCTATGATTAGATGGATATTATTCTAAGGTGGTGTTGCAAATCAAGGTCAGTGGCAGCTGCAAACCATTCTGATTTTAGTTTTGCAGCTTGATTCTAACAGCTTGCTGTGAATCTAATGTGGCAAAGTTTGGGCAGATGTACTGGGAGTGATCCGATTTTTAAAAGCTTTTTGAAGATTAGATGTCAATGTGTAAGCTGAAGTTATCAGTGAATTTAGTTTTATTTCACACATTTCTTTAGTGGGGATGGTGCATGATCCCCTGTGCAATAAAAATTCAGGCCCAGGAGAGTGGCTTGAAATTGATGAGATATGCAACTGGTACCCATGAAAGCATGAAGAGCAACAGTGGTAGGAACACTTATTGCATGGTGTTGCAGTATTGAGTCCAATGGTAGCTGGGGTTAATGGGCATGGAGGGCGTCACCCGACTAAACAAAGGGGAGAGGCGAGGTAAGGAGAAAAAGCACAGAGCAGCTAGAAATGAATGCCAACTTGTTGCTCAGTGATACAATGATCTGCATCTATTTATTTTTCCAAGGGGAGAAGGGAGATAGATTTGCACATGACCTACTGCGCATGTGCCAGAAGAGCAAAGGATTCTCTGACCTGGAGGCACAAGCTACAGCAGTGACATCCTATTAGAGGGCATGGTGAATTCCAGTGTCTTGGATTTGGTTGCTTTTGGGGCGCCCATACAGCCGCCCTGAGAGGAGTTAACAAAACTTAATTAATTTCAGTGTCAGGGGGCAGGGCAGGGTGAAGGTGGCAGTGAGATATTGGGTGTTATCACGAGAGGGGGCAGGCTGTAGGAGGGGCACCTTACTTCAGATTCATTTGCAGTACATTTTAGTACTTTATAGTTTCACTTTTGAAAACGTTATGAAGCAGAGCCTGAGCCCGTGGCTTTAGAGGATACTTCCCTTCTGTTTAACACCTATGAATACCCTCAGGTTCCTGACACTACCCTTCTTGGGGCATATCTTTTCCCTCGTCCTTGCTTCCTTCCACCCGCTTTCCGTGGTTCCCTGTGGGATGAATTCATTGCTTGCTGCTGAGCACTAGGCAGCTGTTTTTCAAAATGGGGGCTGTGGTCTTCCTCTTGAGGTCTTGCTCAGAGAGAAGCACTTAATTGAATGAATTGTATGAGAGCATGTATGTCTTAGAAATACAGTAAATACACTTTCAGCTCAGCGTGTTCGGGCTCTTCTGCAGAGATCTGCAAAACTGTGTTTATGAGTCCCAGCCCAGTTAAGCCTCCTTTGGTGATTTATGTGAAAACTGCAGGCTCTTGGTTCCAACCACTAACACTTGGGTCAGTGGATTAATCTACAACAGAGGTCTTCATGGGCCTGCTGCTGAGATCCTTTGTGGCCGATTACACTATGTCTACTTTGCAGATTAATACAGCTAACTTCATTACTAGTACCTCATAACATTTTTATGGTGCTGCAAACCTACTGCACTTTGACAGCAAATAAGTTGCTTCCCCATAAGGCTACTACTGCGGAGTGACCTCGCCTTTCCTCAAGTGGTTCTGGTTGTGTTCTGATAACTTAATGGGCAACTGTCTTCTGCAGAGATTTGTGTGCAACTAGCAGACCAGAGGTTCGATTTACTCACCCCGACTGAAGCAATCATAAACATTGCTTTTTACAGCTCTGAGAAGCTCCATGGCGGTGGTACTGAGCACTGTAATAAAGCAAATAATCTGATGTAAACTAGAGTGCTTTGTGGCCTCTTCGAGGGTATGAAGCACTATATAAATTCTACATTACAGTGTGAGACATATATGTACACTGGTAGTCTTATATGTTATAACACATTGCAGCATTTCACCATAATACATTAGATTTGAAGAACTGTCTTTGTAAAAAGTGAGAGTTTTTAAACAAGAACCGTGCAACATTCCTACGCCCCACCCCAGCCCTGATGGTACGACACAAGTCCTTATCTTATGTTTTGGTTGCCGAAGGGGACCCCCACTTGCACTTATTTTTTGGGACTGGTACTCATTTTGCTAGTGTGCAGTGTTCGTCCCAGTCGA
The DNA here is from genome assembly GCF_031143425.1 of Pleurodeles waltl. Classification (NCBI taxonomy): domain Eukaryota; kingdom Metazoa; phylum Chordata; class Amphibia; order Caudata; family Salamandridae; genus Pleurodeles; species Pleurodeles waltl. The sequence goes on along the minus strand of NC_090450.1, from coordinate 155,165,627 downwards.
GTTCTGTAAAAGTAGAAATGTCCTGTGGCTGCATGTCCTTTCACCAAGGACACCAGTGCCCTGTGTTGAAGATTCAGCGCCAACGGGCATTAGACTCCTGTAGAGACTGGGATGGATGTGTGTCATGCTGCATGGGCACAGACAGTAATGTGCAGTAAAAAGGAAAGTATTGTGCCACCTGCCCTAGTAGTCTCCCTTCCCATACCACATGTTTAAGTTGCTGGTAGCATCTGAGTGGCTTGGTGCTCCCTGAATTAAGTGTTGCCCAGAGTCTGGAGTTGTTATAGTGGCACGGTGGACTTACTGGCAGAGCTGACCCTGCCAGTGGATTCTGTTCACTTTGAGCCGAGACAGCGCACCAAGCTGCCCTGCAGCCATAAGCAGTTAAAATGGCTGTCTTACAGAGGCCCAGACTGTCCGTGGTTGCGCACATACAGCACAGCAGACTGCACAGAAGGGACTCAGGAGGGGTCCGCACCACGAGCAGTCAGTCACAGGATATGCTGAAACGATGACCTTTGTATGGAAAGATTGACCTTGCTCACCCATGCCACCCATTCAGCTCTGCTATAGCTAAAACAAATCCGCTGTAATGAAAAGAAAATGCTGTCTGTCCTCAGCCCTATCACTGAGCCTGGGATTGCTGAGTTAAAACAGGCTATATGAAACACCGTGCGAATAATTTAACAATTGAATCAAGTGATCAACGGTTATGTGGGCCTTCTTTCTTTCCTAATTTATGCAATCAGTCAAAATTAGAGGTGTACGCCAACATCAGTGTTAGTCTCTTGAACAAATGAGATGTGGAGGAATGAGAAAGAAAAGAAGGCAGGACTGGTGGGGAAAGATGTGAAAGATGTGAAAGAGAGCTGGAAAGAAGGGAGAGAGGACATCCACACAAATACAGCGGGAGAGAGAAAGTAGATCAGGTGTGAAGGAGAGAGAGAGAGAGATGGGACATTAGGGGAACGAAAACAGGAATGGAGAGGAGAGAAACACAACATATGAGAAGGAGTAGAAAGAAAAGCAAGCAGAAAGAGGTACAATTGAGACAGTGCTGATAAGGACTACAGCATAAACAGAAACGAGCTGTAGTGGAGGAAAAAGGTAGCAGGGCATGGATAGAAGGGTTGAAGAGTGAATAGAATGAAGATGAGGACCAAAACAATTCTGGAAATAGGAAAGAGAGAAGGGGTACATAGGAGTGAAGCTGTACAGTGGAGCAAGGATAGAGTAGAGTTGCATGGGTTACAGATGTGGCCATTCGGCCTCATCACCGCCATGAGTTAATTAACAATGGTCAAAACAGCATGCATTGTCCAGGTGGTTTCCGCAGACACAGGGAAGCATAGCATGCATTGGGGATCTCTGTGGAAAATGGTTAGAATAAATAGTACAAAACATCAAGAGTGCATACATGGGCATAACATGTCTGTTACAGGGGTGTCCGCTTCGCATGAGAGAAGCGAAGAGAAGCTTGCTTGCCGCCTTTTGGCCTCTGTCTCTTTTAAGTTGCTAAAAGACTGAAACAGACAAAAAAACTGTAGAAAACAACTGCTGGTAGAAAGTATCCAACACAAATACACTTTTTTTACTGAGACCTTAATTGATCTTTAGATAGTGCATACTTGTGTTTGTATGCAGTTATGTCTAGTACTGCACACTGTGTTACTGTTCTATGCATTACCCTAAAATGAAAGGTACTGGCAGTGTGCTGTAAAGTCCACCATTTGAATCTGTTTTGTTTCAAAATTATCTTGTGGGGGGACTATCCCCACACACCTCTATATCAGTTTGGCTCGCTTCTAGTACTCGCTGCCACATTTTCATTGGGTCTACTCTTCCCACCCCACCAAATTTAAAATCCACCAGCCTCCCCTGATTGATTCAACAGACTTTTGAACACTCTGCTGCCTATAAGAATGATAGCACTTAAGAATTAAGTGTGGGCAGTAGTCTTGGTCTAAGCAGTGAAGTATTAGCAATAGTTTAGCAAAATAATCCTTATGGGGATGCCAGGAAAGAGAAAATCCATCCACCACTCATGTGGTGAGTGAGATTTTGACTACACTGTTGATGTGTGGCATGGGTAAGAGTTGTAGTCTAGGGATATGCCCCATGGCTGGAAGGGGTAAATGATCCTGCTTTCGGCACCCTGGACACTTTGGTATTACAGAAGAGGCTGCAAACAAATTATGATGATAGGTGGCATGACCCAAGGGGTGGTGGACATGGTAAGGATTGGATGACTGATAATTGTTGCATGTGCATGTGTTGTACACATTGATGACTCTGTGTGGAGCTTAAAAAGTAGTCTGGTGCCACCAGGAAGACTATTCATATTCTTCCAGAAATGGAGAAGGATTTCCATTTCAGGACCTGTTGCTTTCTTTCACATGCTGTAGGTATTCAATTAGATTTGCACGGTTACAATTTAGTGATAGATTCCGAGTTCCTTTCTTTCACTGTTGGGGCTGTCAGTGGTTACTAGGCCATGGTCCGTAACAGGTACTCTCATTTACAACTGATGTCCTAGCATCTCAAATACTGACAGTTTTCAGTTGGATAACCAATTTTCTCTCTATTGGCAGTTAACTTCCCAGGGGGTAGCAAAGCTGAGCAGTCAAGATGTGCATGAGTATAAATAAGTGGGTTAAAATCTCAATCTATATAATGGCACATAAGTAACACAATGCACTTTGTCTTTTTTGGATCTATAATAAATATGTTGTTATTTACAGGTAAGTGTAATAGGGCAATCAGCATATGATGTAGTCTGAAAACGGAAGGTGAATACACCCCCTGGGTCTGAGATAGAAGCTCAGACCTTTTGTAGCTTTTATGCACTATGCACTAGATTATTAAAATATGGAGCCATGCGCAAGACACTATGGGCCTCATTATGACATTGGCGGCAAATGCCGCCTACCGCCACGGCGACGGCCGCCAACATACCGTCGCCGTGGCTACTGACCATCCATGGAATTATGACCGTAGCCGGAATTCCACAAGAAGGCTGGCAGAATTCCAGCTATTGTCATGGTGGCGGACGGCGGTAAGGTGGTGCTGCAGCCAGCAGCAGCGCCATGCCATCAAAACACCACCTATTGTATCATGTTCCGGCCTGGCGGTGTTTTGCTGGCGGACGCGGCTGCTGGCAGCAGTGCCGTGTCCCATCTCCTGCCAGAGGTTCCCCTGCAAGCAGGAATGTTGGGTTCTTCGACAGGAGAGGGGGGTGGGGGGTTTGTGTGCATGTATGGGGCTGTGTGTGACTGTGTTTGAATGCGTGTATGCATGGGTGAATATGTGTATGCGTGTGTGTATTGGTGTGTTTGTATGTGCATGTATGTGTGTATATGTGGGGGGTGGGAGGGGAGGGCTGGGTGGGGAAGGACTCTGGGGAGGGGAAGGGGGGCGGAGGAGACCCTTATCAATGCCAGGGAAGGAATTCTCTTTAATCAGATTTAAAGGTCGCCCCTATGTTAACCTATGAGAGGGACAGGCCTTGCAACAGTGAAAAACGAATTTAGCAATAATTCACTGTCAGGACATATAAAACACATTACTATATGTCCTACCTTAACCATACACTGCACCCTGCCCTTGGGGCTACCTAGGGCCTACCTTAGGGGTGTCTGACATGTAAGAAAAGGGAAGGTTTAGGCCTGGCAAGTGGGTACACTTGCCAAGTCGAATTTACAGTTAAAACTGCACACACAGACACTGCAGTGGCAGGTCTGAGACATGATTACAGAGCTACTAATGTGGGTGGCACAACCAGTGCTGCAGGCCCACTAGTAGCATTTGATTTACAGGCCCTGGCACCTCTAGTGCACTTTACTAGGGACTTACTAGTAAACCAAATATGCCAATCATGGATAAGCCAATTACATACACATTTTGTAAAGGAGCACTTACACTTTAGCACTAGTTAGCAGTGGTAAAGTGCCCAGAGCAACAAAAACAGCAAAATCAGAGTCCAGCACACATCAACAACCTGGGGAACAGAGGCAAAAAGTTAAGGGAAACCATGCAAAGGATGAAAAGTCTAACACGTGTCCCCCCCAGCTGAAAGTGGGAAGCAACTACCCAACCTCATGGGAGTTCTCATCACTAAGGCGGAAGAACCTGGACAGACCATCAGTATTGGCGAGCTCTGTACCAGGACGGTGTTCCACCATAAAGTCCATCCCCTGTAGGGAAACGGACCACCTCAACAGTTTTGGATTCTCCCCCCTCATCTGCATTAACCATCTGAGGGGCCTGTGGTCGGTCCGAACTCAGAAGTGAGTCCCAAACAAGTAGGGTCTTAGCTTCTTCAGTGCCCAGACCACAGCAAACGCTTCACGTTCTATGGCACTCCACCTATGTTCCCTGGGTAGTACCCTCCTGCTAATGAAGGCTATGGGTTGATCTAGGCCCTCTTCAGTAAGCTGTGAGAGTACTGCTCCAATACCATGCTCTGATGTGTCTGTTTGCACAGCAAACTCCTTGGAGTAGTCAGGTGCCTTCAGCACAGCTGCTGTGCACATGGCAGCCTTCAGGGCATCAAAAGCATTATGGCAAGCCTCTGTCCAGGTCACTTTCCTGGGTTGCTTCTTGGAAGTTAGCTCAGTTAAGGGGGTAACAATGGTACCATATCCCTTAACAAACCTCCTGTAATATCCTGTGAGACCTAAAAAGACTCTCACTTCAGTCTGGGTCTTGGGAGGCACCCACACCAGAATTGTATCAATCTTAGGCTGTAGGGGTGCCACCTGGCCACTCTCCACCTGGTGTCCTAAGTACACCACCAAACCCTGCCCTATTTGGCCCTTGCTCGCCTTAATAGTGAGGCCTGCCTTCTGCAGGGCCTCTAACACTCTCCAGAGGTGTTGCAGTTGTTCCTCCCATGTGGAACTAAACAAAGCAAAGTCATGCAGTTAGGCAGCACTGAACTTATCCAGTCCTGCCAGCACCTGGTTGACCAACCTCTGAAAGGTGGCAGGGGCATTCTTCATCCCAAATGGCATCACTTTAAATTGAAAGTGTCCATCTGGTGTATAGAATGCTGACCTCTCCTTAGCCCCCTCAGTTAAGGCAATCTGCCAGTACCCAGATGTTAAATCAAAGGTACTTGGCAGCTCCCAACTGATCAATGAGCTCATCAGCTCTGTGAATGGGGTGTGCGTCAGTCTTTCTGACCGCATTGAGTCCCCGGTAGTCCACACAGAACCTGAGTTCTGGGGTGGCACCAGGTGCAGCAGCTTTGGGGACCAATATCACTGGGCTGGCCCAAGGACTGCTGGAGTGCTCAATAACCCCTAGGGTAGGCATTTGGGATACCTCATCCTTAATGCATGCCCTGACCCTGTCAGTCACCCTGTAAACTTTCTGTTTAATAGGTGTACTGTCCCCAGTGTCCACATCATGTGTGCACAAGTGTGTGACTCCTGGGATCAGGGAAAACAGTGAGGAAAACTGCCCCAACACGTGGCAGCAGTCACCTTGCTGCTCCTCAGTCAGGGAGGGGGAGAGGATCACTCCCTCCACTGACCCATCTTTTTCTCCTGCAGACAGGAGGTCAGGAAGTGGCTCGCTCTCCTCCTCCATCCCATCATCTGTCGCAAGGAGCATTGACAGCTCAGTCCGCTCAAAGTGTGGCTTGGGGCGGTTGACATGCAGGACCCTTAAAGGGATCCTTGGAGACCGCAAGTCCACCAGGTAGGTGACTTCGCTCTTGCGCTCCACCACCTCAAATGGCCCAGTCCACTTATCTTGGAGCACCCTTGGCTCCACTGGCACCATCACCCACACTTTCTAACCAGATTGAAACTTGACCAGAGTGGCGTTCCAGTTGTACCACCGTTTCATATCCTCCTGGCTTGCTTCTAGGTTCTCCTGAGCGAGGATCCTGAAGCAGGCGGTCTGGTTTCTTAAAGCCAGCATGTAGCTAAATACATCCTGGGGTGGTTTACTCGGAGCTTTCTCCAAAGCTTCCTTCACCAGACTCAAAGGTCCCCTCACAGGGTGGCCATAGATGAGCTCAAAGGGGCTAAAGCCAAGTCCCTTTTGAGGCAACTCCCTGTAAGCGAACAGAAGGCATGGCAAGAGGATGTCCCACTTCCGCCTCAAGGCCTCTGGCAGGCCCATGATCATGCCTTTCAAGGTGCGGTTGAATCTCTTAACCAGACCATTACCTTGGGGGTGGTAAGGGGTGGTGAACTTGTAGGTTACCCCACACACCTTCCACAGAGACTTCATATATGTAGATATAAAGTTGGTACCCCTATCAGATACCACTTCCTTGGGGAACCCCATGCGGGTAAAAACTCCCATCAAGGCACGGCCTACCACAGTGGCAGTGACGGTCCTTAGAGGAATGGCTTCTGGGTACCGAGTGCAATGGTCCACCAAGACCAGGATGAACCTGCTGCCTATAGCTGTCTTGGGACTCAGAGGCCCCACAATGTCAAAACCAACCCTTTTAAAGGGGGTACTAACTACAGGAAAAGGTTGGAGGGGTGCCTTACATTTCCCCCCACTCTTGCCACTTGCCTGACAAGTTTGGCAATACCTACATTAGGTATCAGAGTGCTTTCGCATTAGGGGCCAATGAAAGCGGGTGACAAGCCTGTCAAAGGTCTTGCCCTGCCCCAAGTGTCCAGCTAAAGGCGCATCATGAGCCAGACCCAGTAGGAGTGCCCTAAACCCACCAGCACACAGGCTCACCCAGTCTCAGGAACCTTAGGCTCACTATACAGGAGGCCATCCTCCCAGTAAATTAGGTGTGATCATGGCGTCCCCCTCAGCCGCCTGGGCTGCAGCCTGCTGCCGCACCCCCTCTAGAGTAGGGCATACCTTCTGTGCCTCACAGAATGCTTCTTAGGTGGGCCCCCCTTCCTGCTGCCACTGCGACAGCTTAGGGACCTCCCCCAGTTCAGCCACCTGTTCCCCTGTAGGCTCGGGGGTGTCACCCTCAGGCTCCGCGTCCTCCCGGACCATGGGAACTTTGGGGGCAGTTTCCCGTGCCCCCTGCCCTTCCTCTTCTTGGCGGTCCCCTGGGCCACTGTTTCAGGCTCCAGGGGCTCTTGACCACCCTGACGGGCTGCCATTGACCGGGTGGATACGCATACCCGCCCAGGCAGACCCAACATCTCCAAGTGAGACCTGTGTTCCACCTCCTTCCAAGGGGAATCCTCCGTCATTGCCTAACAAACAATCAACAGGCATGGTCACATGCATAACACTTACGTGGGGGCCACCTGCCACTGGCTTCCCTTTGGAGAACCATGGCTTCTTCTCACTGGGGGGTCTGGGAATCAGTTTGGGGCCCTTTAGAGAACTCCCCCTGTTTACCCTTTCTTCTGAGGGGGACCCTGCCCACCCTTGGGCGTGGTCTCCCCCATACTATTTTTGGACCCTGGTGCTCTCCCAGCTGTCCGCTTCCTGCGTAAGCTTCCTGGGATCAGTCAGCTTGCTGTCAATCAGGTGCTGGCGCAGCTCTGGAAAACATAAACTGTACAAGTGCGCCCAAGCAATCAGATTATAAAGCCCCTCATACGTAATTACCTTATGGCCCTTCACCCAACCATCCAGTGACCTGCAAAAAGAATCTACACATTCCAACCATGTTTGGGATTCCTTTTTCTTGTAGGATCTAAACTCATCCTTATACTGCTCAGGGTGAGACCATACCTTGTGAGTAGGGCATCCTTCATGATAGTGTAGGTGACATTCTGAGCATCCCCTAAGGCTGTCAGTGTATTCCTCCCCTCTACCTCAAAGTGCTTCCACAGACCCACCCCCCAATGAGCTTCAGGGACCAGATTCATGTGGAGAGCAGACTCATACCCCTTGAACCACAAGTATATGTCACCCACCCTCTTGTAATCTTTCACAAGATCGTTTGGTATGTTTACTCTTCTTTCAGGCTGCACTGTAGTAATGCCACCATCTTTACTAGACTGGCTCCTCTGATCTAACTCCTTTAAGTTAAGCTCATGAGCCAGCTGCATATTCTTTTCCTCAAGGGCTGCTCTCCTCTACTCCCTCTCCCTTTCCCACTCCATCTTTAGACTGAGCTTTTTCAGCTCCAACCGGTAGTCCCTCTCTGCCTGTCTGTCCTGTAACTCTTCAGGGGTCAGACCCTTGGAGGACACACTGCTACCTGCCCTAGAGACTCTCTCCCTGGGTATAACAGGTCCACCCACTATACCATTGTGAATGGATTGCCTCTCTCCCTCCTCATCCTCCTCATCCTCTGTGTGCTCCTCAGCTTCTGTGGCTGTCACCCAGGCCCTCAGCGCCTTTTTGCAGCTCCTCCTTCTTCGATGAGCTCTTAATGGGACAGTCAAAACTTTTACAAAACTGCTTCGACTGAGCCTTTGTAAAGCTCTCTAATTTATCTAGGCCAAAAGCAGCTTCGACTGATGCATCTCCAGATTGAGACATGATGAGAGGTTTAAACGCAAAGTTCCAAAGGCAGAAAAACAAGTTCCCAACTGAAGTTCAAGAAGTCATTCAAGGGATCAGCAAAAATGGAAGTAGAACAAAAACAGTCCAAAAGAGAGAAAGCAAAAATCACAAGACAGGTAGTATGTGGTTACGTAGTGGTCTGCACTCAAAATAGCAGTGTACACTTAATCACTGTATGTCAAGTACAAATACAAGTCCAAATCCCAACCGCTGATCACCAATGTTAGAAATGGGGTCTTTGGTTGACAGTCAGGTTACCCCCTGTTCAAGCAAGGACCCTCACTCTAGTCAGGGTAAAAGAGAATCACCCTCAGCTAAACCCTGCTTACCCCCTTGGTAGCTTGGCAGAGCAGTAGGCTTAACTTCAGAGTGCTAGGTGTAAAGTATTTGTACCAACACACACAGTAACTTAATGAAAACACTAAAAAATGACACAATACCGTTAGAAAATAGGAAATATTTATCTAAACAAAACAAGACCAAAACGACAAAAATCCGACATACACAAGTCAAGTTATGAATTTTTAAAGATTAAACTCAAAAATAGAGCTTAGAAACACAAAATGCTCCGATGAGGTGTTAACACGGCGTCATGACGGAGTCGTTCCCCACAAGCAGACACAAGTGGCGCCGGACACGGAGTCGCGTAGACCTCCAAGTACAGTACCTTTGGTGAAGAGTGAAAACAAGTCGATGCGCGAAGTCGGGGATCGCAGCGTCTGTGCGAAACGTTGAATCAGCGCACTTCGAGTGGCACCGGTCACGATGTGGTGCAGCGACTTCCACGGAGTTGCAGACTTCAGCGGGGCTGCAGCAGCGGCGGGCCTGCGAAGGTTGTCACGTTCCAGCGAAGATCGCGGAGTCGGTTGCAGGCGGCGTCACCGGATTCAGCAGCGGCGGCGGTCCGAAGTCATTCCTTGGATTTCCACCAGCTTTCCTTTCAAGGGCCCAGAGACTGGATAGGGCACCACTTGTCAGAGCAGGAGTCTCTCCAGAGAGAAGTCTTTGCTGTCCCTGAGACTTCAAACAACAGGAGGCAAGCTCTAAATCAAGCCCTTGGACATTTCTTCTCAAGATGGAAGGCACACAAAGTCCAGTCTTTGCCCTCTTACTCTTGCAGAAGCAGCTACTGCAGGATAGCTCCACAAAGCACAGTCACAGGCAGGGCAGCTCTTCTTCCTCAGCTTTTCAGCTCTTCTCCAGGCAGAGGTTCATCTTGATGTCCAGAAGTGATCTAAAGTCTAAGGGCCTGATTCTGACCCCGGCGGTTCCTTACCGCCGGGGCCAGGGTCGGCGGGAGCACCGCCAACAGGCTGGCGGTGCCCCGCAGGGCATTCTGACCGCGGCGGTTTTGCCGCGGTCAGAAGTGGAAAACCGGCAGTCTCCCGCCGGTTTTCCGCTGCCCTGGGAATCCCCCATGGCGGCGCAGCTTGCTGCGCCGCCATGGGGGATTCTGACAGCCCATACCGCCATCCTGTTCCTGGCGGTTCTCCCGCCAGGAACAGGATGGCGGTATGGGTTGTCGTGGGGCACCTGGGGGCCCCTGCAGTGCCCATGCCAACGGCATGGGCACTACAGGGGCCACCGTAAGAGGGCCCCACATTGTATTTCAGTGTCTGCATTGCAGACACTGAAATACGCGACGGGTGCCACTGCACTCGTCGCACCTTCCCACTCCGCCGGCTCAATTCTGAGCCGGCGTCCTCGTGGGAAGGCTCTTTTGCACTGGGCTGGCGGGCGGCCTTTTGGCGGTCGCCCGCCAGCCCAGTGCAAAAGCCAAAATGCCCTCAGCGGTCTTACGACCGCGGAGCGGTATTTTGGAGGGGGGAAGTCTGGCGGGCGTGGGAGCCCGCCAGACTCAGAATGACCCCCTAAGTCTCTTTTGAATGTGAAATCCTGCCTTGCCCAAGCCAGGCCCCAGACACTCACCAGGGGGTCGGAGACTGCATTGTGTGAGGACAGGCACAGCCCTTTCAGGTGTAAGTGACCACTCCTCCCTTCCCTCCTAGCACAGAAGGCTCATCAGGCTGCAACCAGCCCAACTGTCAAACTGACCCAGAAAGGGAATCCACAAACAGGCAGAGTCACAGAAATGGTATAAGCAAGAAAATGTTCACTTTCTAAAAGTAGCATTTTCAAACACACAATCTTAAAATCAACTTTACTAAAAGATGTAGTTTTAAATTTTGAGCTCAGAGACCCCAAACTCCACATGTCCATGCGCTCCAAAAGGGACTCTACACTTTAATCAGATTTAAAGGTAGCCCCCATGTTAAACTATGAGAGGGACAGGCCTTGCAACAGTGAAAAACAAATTTAGCAATAATTCACTGTCAGGACATATAAAACACATTAGTATACAGTATGTCCTACCTTAACCATACACTGTACCCTGCCCTTGGGGCTACCTAGGGCCTACCTTAGGGGTGTCTGACATGTAAGAAAAGGGAAGGTGTGGCCTGGCAAGTGGGTACCCTTGCCAAGTCGAATTTACAGTTAAAACTGCACACACAGACACTGCAGTGGCAGGTCTGAGACATGATTACAGAGCTACCCGTGTGAGTGGCACAACCAGTACTGCAGGCCGACTAGTAGCATTTGATTTACAGGCCCTGGCACCTCTAGTGCAGTTTACTAGGGACTTACTAGTAAACCAAATATGCCAATCATGAATAAGCCAATTACACTTGTACTTTAGCACTGGTTAGCAGCAGTAAAGTGCCCAGAGTAACAAAAACAGCAAAATCAGAGTCCAGCACACATCAAAAACCTGGGGAACAGAGGCAAAAAGTTAAGGGAGACCACGCCGAGGATGAAAAGTCTAACAATTTCCATGTTGAGCATGCCTAGAGAGGCAATTGTTTGGTGTTAGTGGGGTCTTTAGAATGATGTGCTTGAGGATGGCGGTTGTTTTGGATTTGATATGTCCACAAACGGAATCACTCAAACATATGATGTATTGTTTCAATAATTCATGTGCATTTTTAAAGCTCGCCTATATGCTTGAATATATACTTCTCTGGACAGAAGGAGGTACTAATAATATTTGTTTAGCTTTTACTTTTGACCTTATTTAAGACTGCACTGTTGTTCCTTAGTTGCCATGTATGTATGTGTGAGAGAAGGTTAACAGGCTCACATTTGTGTTCTAGTGCTCTGCAGGTTGCTTTAAATTACTTTCACATCTGGTCATTGAAACACTTTGATTAGAATTATTTTTGTTCATTTTAGAGATTCTTTTGCAACAATTGTTAGTGTGTTGGTGAGCAAACGTTGTTCCTCAGATGAAGACTGTGGCGGGTGTGTTAGTAGTGTGGGATCTGGGTGAGGTGAATTTGGAAGTTCGGTCAATTGCCACAAAGAATGTGGCTCAAAATGGTTGCAGCTTGGAAAGGGGTTAGTGATATAGGAGGCAGAGATGTGGAATCTCATGTAATATATTCCTTTAAAATAAGATCAATAGAGGGACAACTTTGATCCTGACCGGAGTGTGAACACTGCATTCAAGGAGTAAGTGGCCTGCTTAGTAGGTGAGCGTCCGTCACGTTGGACAAACTTTGGGGGTCATTATGACCCTGGCAGTAAAAACTGCCTACCGCCGTGGTGACAGCCACCAAAAGACTGTTGCCACGGTTACCAGCCGTCTGCCGTATTATGACCACAGCCGGATTTCTGCTAGAAGGATGGCGGAAATCCAGCTGTGGCCTTGCCGGCAGATGGCGGTAAGGTGGCATTGCTGCCAGCAGCAGCGCCATGCCAGTAGACTGCTGCCGGCCGTATTATGGGAATAATACGACCGTGCGGTGTTCCGCAGGCGGATGCTGCTGCTGGGAGCAGCTGGCCATCCCGTCTCCTGCCAAAAGACCCCCTGACTACAGGTAAGTCGGGTGCTCCGACAGGGGAGGGGGTGGTGGGGTGTTGTGTGTGTGTGTGTGGGGATCTGTGTGTATGTCTGTGCGTGTGTGTATGCAGGTGTGTGTTGCGTGTTGTGTGTGTGTGTGTGTGTGCATGTATGGATCTGTGAGTATGTGTTTGTGGAGTTGTGTGAATGCATGTCTGCGTGTATGTATGTGTGTATGTGAATGGATGTATGCATGCGTGGATGAATGTTGGAATGTGTGTGTGTATGCGTGGGTGCGTGTGTGAAGGGAGGGGCATGTATAGGGGGGTCAGGAAGGAAGGGGGCAGGGGGGAAAGCTGTGGAAGGGGAGTGGGACAGGGAAGACCCCTATCAGTGACAGGGAAGGGATTCCCTGTCACTGATAGTGCCTACCGCCATGGGTTTTGTGACAGTAAGGATGCCATGAAAACCATGGCGGTAGGCGGGGTCATAATCCCGCAGGCAGGCAAGTGACGGCCACCAGGCTGGAGAGTGAAGTCTGCAGCCCGGCGGTTGTTACCGCCATGGTGGTCGGTGTGGTACATTGGCAGTTTGGCTTTAGCCAAACCGCCAATGTCATAAAATGGAGAAAAGTACCACCAGTCTGTTGGCAGAACTTTCCTCCATATTAATGCTGACCGCCGGGGTCATAATGAGACCCTTTCTGTTTTCCAGGCTGTCTGTGAGTGTCTGAGGTGCTTCATTGATAGGATGGTCAAACTAAGGCCCGATTTAGAACTCGGCAGATGGGTTACTCAGTCACATCGGTGACGGATATCCCGTCTGCCAAAATATAAATTCCATTATGTCCTATGGGATTTCGATTTCGGCAGATGGAATATCCGTTACAGTTGTGACGGAGTAACCCTTCCGCCGAGTTCTAAATCAAGCCCTGAGTGTTGGAAGTCATCCAGGATGGGTCTATCATAATTTCACTGAAATTTCCAGCATATATGGAACATATTAATATAGTCCTTAGATTGGCAGGCTTTATTACATATTAGCAAGTCAAGAATGCCACACCACAAACCCGCTTCACAGTCAAGTTTGGGAGTTGGCTTAGGTTTAGTGTGTACTTCTTGCTTCTGTACAATTGCTATGGCTAAGCCTCAGCTCTTTGGCTGTGTCTGATATTTAATGCAATCCTTTGCTTGAGTGAGATTGCATCATGTTCTATAGGGGCTTAATCACCATTGAACTCAATCTTAAGTATGATAAGATGATCTAGTAAACCAGGAATTATTAGATTATATACTTCATAGCAGGCTTTGGAGGCTGAGTTTGCGATTGTTTGAAATGGGGTCTCTACTTGTCAGTCAGTTTGTACCCTGTCCAAATAGGGACTCTCCCTCTAGTCAGGATAAGGGAGATACCCACTCAGAAAACAAACCCCTGTTTACCCCCTTGGTGGCTTGGCAAGAGCAGTCCCGCTTATCTCAGAACCAATGTTTAAAGCATTTGCACATAACACAGTAACTCAATGAAAACACTACATAAGGACACCACACCAGTTTTAGAAAACATAGCCAATATTTATCTATATAAAACAAAAACAAATATGATAAAAAAATCCAACATACAGTAATAAATATGAATTCTACAACATTTTCTCAAAAATACAGTTCCATGCAGTCTATAGCTCCACCTGGGGCTATTACGGCATCGTGATCAACAAAACCAAAAGTTCAGACCGGCCGGGGCATCACGGGATAGCTACGATGTAGGGAAAATCCACAAACAGTACCTTTGGGATTGCAGGGAGTCGTGATCCTCGTGGTGAGCTCCGGAGAGCAGTGTCACTGGCGTTGCGGTGTCGGTTCCGGAGTCGGTGCCGGAGTCATTGGCTTCGCAGATTGAACTCCGGGCCGATGAAGTCAGGAACGCTGGCATGGATCGCGTCGGGCTGCGGTGCAAAGTGGGATGACGTGATGTGCGGTGCTCACCGGTCACAGTGCAGGCCGCAGCTCAGTGATGCGTCCAGCGGCATCGGTGAGACCAGGGCTGTGGTGTGAAGTGGGGTGGTGCGACGTACCGTGTCACCAGGTCACGGTGCAGGCAGCGGCGGCGTCATTGCTAGAGCGCTGTCATCGGTAGGTCCAAGCAGGTGGTGCAGGATGGTGCTTCGTGACCCTCGCGAGCGTTGTCCACAGGCCACGGTGCAGGCAGGAATGCCTGGTGACGAAACTGGAGTCTGTGGTGCTGGCATCACTGGACTGGGGCTGTAGTGCGGGAAGTGCTTCCTGTACCTCACGAGCAGTGTCCACAGGCCATGGTGCAGGCAGCCGTCGTCATCAGGGATGTCCAGGCTGTAGTGTGAGTAAGGCAATGCCAGAGTATGGGGCCCACAGGTCGCGGTGCGAGGAGAAGCTCATTGAAGTCATCCGATGATGGCATCGGTGAGACCAGGGTCGCAGTGCGAAGGAGGTCAGTGTGGCTCAGTGCGGCGTCTGCAGGTCACAGTGCAGGCCAGCAGCGTCGTTGGTAGTGCCGCGTTGTTTCCCCTCTTGAACAGCACAAAACACAGAGTTCCCAGTGCTGCAGGTCGAGGAAACTGAAGTATTTGATGTCACTGAGACTTCCAACAGGAGGCAAGCTCTACTCCAAGCCCTTGGAGAATACACAGCAAAGTTCATCCTTTGCTCTCTTTTAAGGTAGAAGCAGAAACTGCAGACCAATCCAGCAAAACAACACAGCAAAGGGTCAGTACTCCACCTATAGCTCTTCAGCTCTTCTCTTTGGCAGAAGTTCCTCTCGATTCCAGAAAGATTCTAAAAGTCTGGGGTTTTGGGTCCAATACTTATACCCCTTTCTGCCTTTGAAGTTGGCAAACTTCAAAGCAAAGTCTCAAGTGTTTGAAAGATCCTTCCTTGTCCAGGCCAGGCCCCAGACACACACCAGGGGCTTGGAGACTACATTGTTTGAGGGCAGGAACAGTCCTTTCAGATGTGAGTGACCACTCCTCACTCCACTCTAGCTCAGATGGCTCATCAGGATATGCAGGCTACACCCCAGCTCCATGTGTGTCACTGTCTAGATGAAAGGTATAAACAGCCCAACTGTCAAACTGACCCAGACGGGGAACCCACAAACAGGCAGAGTCACAGAATGGTTTTAGCAAGAAAATGCCTACTTTCTAAAAGTGGCATTTTCAAACTCACAATCCAAAAACCAGCTTCACTAAAAGAAGTATTTTTAAATTGTGGGTTCAGAGACCCTAACTCTATATTTCTATCTGCTCTCAAAGAGAATCTATCCTTTTAAGTGATTTAAAGGGATGCCCCCATGTTGACCTATGAGAGAGATAGGCCTTGCAACAGTGAAACCCGCATTTGGCACTATTTCACTGTTAGGACATGTAAAACACACCAGTACATGTCCTACATTTTAAATACACTGCACCCTGCCCATGAGGCTACCTAGGGCCTACCATAGGGGTACCTAACATGTACAAAAGAGAAGGTTTGGGCCTGGCAAGTGGGTACACTTGCCAGGTTGACTCAGCAATTTAAAACTGCACACACAGACACTACAGTGGCAGGTCTGAGCCATGTTTACAGTGCTACTAATGTGGGTGGCACAACCAGTGCTGCAGGCCCACTAGTAGCATTTGATTTACAGGCCCTGGACACCTCTAGTACACTTTACTAGGGACTTACCAGTAAATCAAATATCCCAGTCATGGATAACCCACTCACATTACAATTTACATTGGGAGCACTTGCACTTTAGCCGTGATAAACAGTGTTAAAGTGCTCAGAGACAATAAACCAGCAACAACAGAGTCCAGTATACCATAAAACAGGTCAGAAGGCAAAAAGACAGGGGAGACACTCCAAAAAGCTGCCAGGTCTAACACAGGTTATCAGAATGCATCTAAATTCAGAGTGTGATATTAGTCTAGTGGGTTATATACATACTCATTGGTAGTTACTATCATTTACATTTACTAATGTTTTGGTATGGAGGTGAGCCTAGGCACAAGTATGGTGGTGGTGTAAGGAACTTAAATGCTTTTTATCAATTTGGATATCAAGATGAACAATATGATGAGGTATAGGCTTGTAATATTTATACACACTGGGTGACTTATATGTGACTCACAAAAGCTTGTTGGCTTGTAGGTCTTAGTACACCCTGTGGTGTGTTGTGGACTTGTATTTGGTGCTTTCACTGTGCTGATCTAGGAAAAAGTTAAGAAGTATAATTGTTTAGCATGAGTAATGATGCATTCTCTGTGTGACTCCATAGTTTCATTGAATAGTCAGTGTGGTTTACGTTTGATGCTGTTATCAGTGTTACTGTTTCAGTAATGAGTGATAAAGGTAGGTTGAATAGTTGGGCAATATGAGACAGTGTATCAGTGAAAAGCCAAAGAGGTATTTTTTGGGATTATTGTAGGGTGGCAAATACATGTGTCCAAATTGAGATATTTTTAGAAAAAGAGAAGGGACCTGGAGTACCCAGTTTAAATTTGTAAATCAGCATAGATGATTGGAGTGGGCCTTGATTGGTCAATACAGAGGTTCTTGTTATGGTGTCTTTCAGATTAGGTTGATGCTGTGGTTTTGGCATGAACTAGGATAGATATGCAGTGAGCTTCATAGGCCTGGAGTGTGGTTTGCCTTACATGAATTGTGTGGAATAAAGTGTGTAATTGTTATACTTAGGTAAATTATTTTATGATTTTGTGTAGTAGACTTCAGTGTAATAGAGGTTGCTATGGAAGCAGGTATGTTTTTGATAGGTCTGAGTGGATGTTGATGCTGGAAGAGCTGTTTCTGATGTAAGTTGAATCATACTACTCTGGTGTCTAACGGCAAAGTACCTTGTTGATGACTTGACACAATGGCCTTGAATATTAATGCTTCAGTGAATTCCAGAACCCATTCAAACCCCTGTTTGCACAAGTCTTGCAATTAGGAGAATGCTCGATTTTATCTCACCAGGTAATCACCAGGTGTGATAAAATCAGACATAGGGACTTTTCTGCAGGTGAATATCAGCAGGTCAAGGCTGCAGATATTTATCAGTAGAAAATGGTACGGAAATTCTGGAACATGCAGATTTTGGTGAGAAAACACCAAACCTGCTTGTTATCCCCCATTTCCAATGGGAAAATACTTGCATTTGGCAAAATGTATCGTATCCTATACATAACAATCCGCAGGGGTTAGTTATTTATGGGATTCAATAAATGTGCCACTATCCCCACGGCACTCGTAATTGAACCCTTAACACCTTGTGGATCAAGACATATCTCATTGAACAAAGGATGAATGTAAATCAGGGATGCCTTCATACGCAGAAGTATGTTTGTGAATGATCTGTGAATCCCTTACCCTTGAGATAGACAGCTTACTTCTCCTGCCTTATGTTTGTAGAGAAATCCTCCTTTGATATGAGCAGAACTGTGTGCCATGCGTCCATATGACTCCTGTAACATGATCCCAATAGAGCCCAGCAACATATTCTTCTTGTCATTAAAAGCATGTTTGAATGTAAAAAACAGTAACTTCGCTGGATTGTACAAAACTAGTAGCCTGTGGTCAGG
This sequence comes from Pleurodeles waltl, assembly GCF_031143425.1. Lineage (NCBI taxonomy): Eukaryota > Metazoa > Chordata > Amphibia > Caudata > Salamandridae > Pleurodeles > Pleurodeles waltl. Next base: position 155,147,739 of record NC_090450.1, on the reverse strand, counting down.
GTGCCTGGAGTCTAGGCCAATCCTCCCTGAAAGACTGAAGGAACTTATGCTTCAGTTAAATGCTGTATTGTTTCTCTCATAAGGTTTCAACACCTTGGAAATCACGTGGCCCGAAACTAAAAATCCTATACCTTTCCCTCCCACCTTCTCTCCAGCTCTCAATGAGGCCAAATGTGCTTATAAGGGAGAGTGGATAGAATGTTCCTCTCTGTGAAGGACTCCACATTGCGACATTAAACTTCCTGTGGTCAAGGTTGGGTTAGGGAACACACTGAAACAGGGAGACAAAGATAATTTAATGGGGACAGTCTTAAAATGGCTCGGTGAGAGACCAGTACTGGGGCAGGAAATATAGTGAATCTGTGATAGAGAAGACACATGACTCAGAAATTGACTTCCATCCTGTTCCCAAAATGCAAGATTCACTGACCACACTCATTCAGGTTTTGTTGAGGCATTGCAACACCCAGTCACCACAGCTTGCCATCTCCATGGGAAATCCCACTAACTTTAGGCAGCATTCTGTTCAGAGCTTAAAAGGCCAAGGAATGTGCGAAAGTTGCACTTTATACAAATGCATAATGTATTAAAAGAGGTGGCAGTATTAGACTGGTGACTCGAGACAAAGAGGTAATTTTATGCCAAAGCTTGTACAATAGGCTCAGAGTACTTCAAAAGAAACTTAAAGGATAGGGTAAGAGGTAATATGTCATGATATAAGAATTGATCATGAGAGCTCAGGATATAGTGGGAGAGATGCAGTGATTGAAGGGGTTTGTCTAATAAGTGGTTTTATATGAAACTGGTCATGTAAAAAGGTCTGGATTGGGGGGGCGTGGCTTGGCGCCGTAAGAAGATGGCCGCCTTTACCGGAGTTCCCTGACCGCGACAGGGGCACAGGGAGCCGGCTCGTTTCTCCTCAAGAGAGGAAAAGTTAGGGGAATATGCCTTGGCAGCATTATTCCCCTTAAAATAAAGTAAAAGGTATTTTTAAGCCTTTTTTAAATGACTTGCATTGTCTTAGGAATTTATTGCGACCGCCATTTTGTTTTTTATTTTTCACCTCATAATTACGTTTTTGCTCTATTCATAGTGGTCTGAGAGTTTCTTTTTGCACTTTTTTGATTTAAAGGTGTGTATTTATGCTCTTTATTCATCGTATTTTCCTTTTTGGAAGATTTGATACAGCTTAATGAGAATTTTGGACTGCTTTCTTTTCTGAGATGAACCTCACTTCATAAAATATATGCTTTACTATATATTGGGCAGAATTATTAATCTGTGCTTATGGCCAGATCTAGGAACCTTCAATTGACTAGCAACAAAGTACAGAGCAATAAAAGTTCTGAAAATATTCCTTTCTCAAGCTAATTTGCTCCTTTATCCAATATGGAGAATGCTGGGGCTATTACTCTTGATGCCACACTCTCAGCGCCTGTTTCTCCTCCTACTGTTATTAATAAAGTATCCTCCAAGCTTCCAGTAATGGTTACGAAGTCCACGAATAAGAGAGCTAAAAAGGATCCTCCATCTCCTCTTTAAGTTGTTGATACCGTATCTATGGAGTTACCCCTTGAGGAAATAAGAGTGCTTAAACCCTATATGGAGGATATAAATAAACCATTACATATATTGGACGACAAATTGATCTCTTGTGGAAAACAGAGTCTCTCGTGTGGAATGAAGAGTGTAAGTGCTCGAGGATCCAGTGGTGGTTATTCAATCTCTGCAACCTGAAGTTACTATGTTGAAAAAGCATGCAGAGGATCTAGAAAATCAGATCCTTTGGAATAATCTACGTATTTATGGTCTACCTGAAGGAATTGAAGGTTTGGATTCTTTATCTTTCTTTCAAGCATTTCTGCCCAAGATTCTGGTCCTACCTACTTCTCTTGTTTTGAATATACAAAGAGCGCAGGGACTTGGTCATCCCTAACATTTGGCTTTGACGTCAAAGAAACCATACTTTATTTTTTGGAGTATGTAGACTTGCTAAAGGTTCTCAGAGCAGCAAAACTAAAGGTCGGATCATGTGGTCAGGTTCCAATCTCTTTTTTGCTCAGGATTATGCTAAGTCGACAGCGGACAAACAAAATCAATTTCTGGATATGCGTCCGGCATTAAAGCCACTTAATGCTCGGTAAGGTCTCTTTCATCCATGTTTGTTCAAGGTGACCTACAATAATAAGACCACAACCTATGAAGATCCAGTATCACTTCAGCAATTTATTGAGTCTTGTACAGGTGAAACGATGAACACTTCCAAAATATCAGAGACTTAAATATTGTATTGCTTTTTGTTTTTCAATTTTCCTCTTATTTAATGGATATGCCCATTATTGGTATATGTAATCTTAAATGTGTTTAATTATCTACAGTTTTGAATGTTTCCCATGTTCCTCTCTTTTTAGAACTTCATGCATTAACGTACCCATCTTTTGTAGTAGCAACCTATGTGGCTGGGTCCCTCTTCTAATCCGTATCTGCAGTCGTGGAGTGAAGGTTCTGTCGTCTTCCCTTTGTGGTTTCACCATCCTCACGTTGTTTTTGTCTTATAGGTATGTTTTTATTACTCGATCTGTGTTTTTTCTGTAGTTTTCATGTTTTCTTCTCTATTTTGTTCTGTTTGTTTTCTTTCACTTCATCTCTTCTGCTTTTACAATTTGTTTCTCCTTTTCTTTTCTTCTTTCTATTTTCTCATGCTCATAGTTCTATTTTTCTTTTTCTGTACACCAAATGATTTATTTCGGTTCCATTTCTTCATATTAATATGTGGTTTATATGCATTAATTTCATGGTCATATTACATATTCTATATATTAAATGACAATTAGATTTCTTTCATGGAATGTTAAAGGTTTGGGATCCCCAATAAAGCGTCAAAGAGTTTTAACACATATTTTAAATTGAAAGCTGATATTGCTCTGTTGCAAGAGACTCATATAACAGGTGATGAGGTAGCTAAACTCAAAAGACAATGGGTAGGTCATGTTTTTGCATCTCCAGGTATGGGAAAAAGAAATGGGGTTACTATACTGTGTCAGAAGGCTTTGAACATTACTGATTTTTCTCAAGATTGTGATGAGCAGGTTAGATGGGTGATAGTTTCAATGAATAATAATAAAGTACCTTTCACTATATTTAATGTTTATGCGCCAACCCAACCTGATAAATTCTTTTGGAATGAAATATTAGCTAAGTTAATGATTCTTTCAGATGATATTTGATAACATCGTTATGGATCCCTTTCTTGATCACAAGTCCAATTCTAGATTTTCCATCCACCATATTTTCACCGTTTACCTCCATGATTCAACAAAGAGCATTAACGGATGTTTGGAGATTGTGTAACCCCACATTATATGAATTGTCATTTTTTTCCCCAGTACATTCTTCCTAATCGAGGATTGATTATCTGTTTGTCTCACAACCTCTTGTACAACACATTTTGGGTTCAGAGATTGGTTCCATATTAATCTCGGATCATGCTCCTGTGAGCTTGGACCTTGATCTTATCGCACATAATCAGCCAAGTAATAGATGGAGATTTAATAATTCTTATTTCTTGTAATAATTTTACTCAGCTTTTGAAGAAGTTTATTTCTTTGTAAGAAATGATACCCCTAAGATATCTGTTCAAATTATCTGGGATACATTCAAAGCGGCATCTAGGGATTTTATTATATCTTATGTTGCCAACAAAAAGAAAATGGCTAATAAAAAAATACTTAGTTTAATGAATTGCATCAAACAATTAGAAAATCTTTACTACTCTTCCAAATCTACAAGTTGTCTTAATGACTTACTTCAAGCTAAATTTATCTTCAATACAAATTCAACTGATATTTCTAATTCTTATCTTCCTAAGTCTAGTGCTAAGTATTATGGGGGCCAAAATAAATCAGGAAAACGTCTAGCAAATTATCTTAAAATCAAAAAGATAGAACAAAGATAGAATCTATTTATAACTCCTCCAATCTTTTATTACATAAGAACAAAAAATTACGGATGAATTTGTTCATTTCTTCACACAATTGTATACTCCTGATTCTGTTCCCGCTCAGGATCTTATTGATCAATATTTGTCTACCATTAATCCACCTGTACTCCACTCTTCTGATTTTTCTGAGCTTGACAATGATATTTTTATTGATGACATTCTCAGTGCACTAAAACGTATTAAAAAAGGTAAAGCCCCAGGCTCTGATGGCTTCACTATTGAATTCCATTTACGTTTTTCTAAATTATTGGTTCCAAGATTATTTAAGATTTGTTACCCATTTTGTTGAAGCAAAATCCTCTGGAGGGTCTTTTCAAGAAGCCTTAATAGTTCTTATTCCAAAAGGTAACAAAGATCCAAAGTTTTGCAAGAATTATAGACCTATATCTCTAGAAAATCTGGATTATAACATTTTTGCTAAAATTATTGCTTTGCGTTTGGAATTGATTGTACCTAAGTTAATTGGTAAAGAGCAGTCTGGTTTTATTAAAGGACGCTTATTGTTGGACAACACACGCCTATTTTTTTATATTTTAAGTAAGTCTGTGACATATAAAGATTCTCTATCTGCAATAGCTCTAGATGCTGAAAAAGCTTTTGATCGGGTTAATTTGCCTTTTATTTTTCAACACTTTCCTGGTTTGGCTTTGGAGCTAAGTTCATAAGTTTAATTTGGTTATTGTATTCCTCTCCTAAAGCTGCTATTTTTCTAAATGGTCTTATTTCTCCCTCGTTCTCACTTCATAGAGGAGTTTGTCAGGGTTGTCCGTTGTCTCCGCTTCTGTTTGTTTTTGCCTTGGAATTTTTTTTTGTTGAAATTTAGAGCTAATCCAAATTTGCATGGTTTCCAATATGAGGAAAGACAAATAAAATGTTCGGCTTATGCAGATGACATCTTACTTTTTATATCAAATCCGAAATCTTCAATTCCTTCTTTTCTATCGAAAGTACAGAATTTTGCTTCTGTTTCAGGGTACAAGTTAAACAGAGACAAGTGTGAAATACTTCCCCTAAATAATTTCTGTTTTCCTAAGAATTTTAAATCCTCAAATTTTCATTGGAATAATGATGAAATTAAATATCTAGGTCTGTGGTTTAAACCCTTTTTTAAAGATACAATTTCTTGTAATTTTTTGCAATTATTTTCTATTCTTGATTCTCATATCTCTAAATGGAACCCTTTATTTTTATCCTGGTGGGGTAGATTAGATTCTCTCAAAATGATGTTACTCCCTGTAATCCTTTTATTTATCAATCCCATGTTTTTATTTTAAGAAGCTGAATTTATTTTAATCAAATTCTTATGTAATATTAAGAAACCCAGAATGTCTCTTCAAAAGTTAATGACACCTAAATGCAGCGGAGGGGTTAATTTTCAGAATCTCTGCTCTAATCATATGGCTTTTTCTCTTAAGCAAGCTTCTTGTTTATTGAAGGATGATGATTCTGCTTTTTTACCCTTATGGATTGACGTTGAAAAGTCTTTTGTTGTTCCCTTTACATTTTTGGAGGTACTGACTGTCAAATAAACCACTTCTATCTCCCTTCCGATTTTGAACAACTCTTGTTGAATTTTGCAGCCTGTTTTTGCTTCATACAACGATGATAAGGTGCAGTTTCTAAATTCGTCAATTTGGTACAATAAGCTCAATAAGTTGAATAATAGAACCATCTATTGGAAATCTTGGCATTTGAAGGGGTTAAGATGGGTACATCAATTATTTGAAAATAATTCCCCCCTTTCTTTTGTATTGGCACAATTTATTTTCTCGTTTCCATCCTCTTTTCATAAAAAATACTCTTATATCAATCTTTTCCAGCTCAGCAAACACCTTTAGTCCGTCCTCTTCCAATTAAGAATTTGTTACTACAATCTGCATCAGCTTCTTGTCTTTATCAAACTATTACAGCTGTTCCCGAAGATAGACCTAAGTCTGCAATTGAAATGCAGTGGGAGAAGGATCTGGATATTTCACTTTCACCTTCTTTATGGAACAGAGTGTGGATTAAAATACGGAAATCCTCTAGAGCAGCTAATGCAATTCAAACTTTATTTTTATATATAATAGGTTATTAATAACACCTCCTTCGTTACATAAAATTAATTCTAACCTCCCATCCTCCTGTTGGTCCTGTAATAACCTGGTCTCCGGTTTAAACATATGCTTTTTTAATGTCCATATACATTTCAATTTTGGGTTAAAGTATGGAGTCAAATTAATACTATTTTTAACACTCAAATTCCCATGAGCTTTGCCAACATATTTCTAGGTAGCCTTGCAGCTGACTTGTTTAGTTTTCCCAAAAAATCTATTGTAATATTGGATTTATTGTTGGCTGTTGCTTTTCAACAAATTACGAAAAATTGGAAGGATTCGTCTCAATTATCCTTTCAAGCTTGGTGGTATGGTGTGTGTTATAATCATAGGCTGGATAGAGATTATGGGGGTCATTCTTACTTTGGCGGGCGGCGGAGGCCGCCCGCCAAAGTAACCCCGTCAGAACACCGCACCGCGGTCGAAAGACCGCTGCGGTGATTCTGAGATTTGCCCTGGGCTGGCGGGCGGCCGCCAAAAGGCCGCCCGCCAGCCCAGGGCAAATCAACCTTCCCACGAGGACGCCGGCTCAGAATTGAGCCGGCGTAGTGGGAAGGTGCGACGGGTGCAGTGGCACCCGTCGCGTATTTCAGTGTCTGCATAGCAGACACTGAAATACTTTGTGGGGCCCTCTTACGGGGGCCCCTGCGGCACCCCCTACCGCTATCCTGTTCATGGCGGGTTTCCCGCCATGAACAGGATGGTGGTAGGGGGTGTCTGAATCCCCATGGCGGCGGAGCGCGTTCCGCCGCCATGGAGGATTCAGAAGGGCAGCGGTAAACCGGCGGGTGACCGCCGGTTTACCCTTTCTGACCGCGGCTGAACCGCCGCGGTCAGAATGCCCTTCGGAGCACCGCCGGTCTGTCGGCGGTGCTCCCGTGGCCGGTTACCCTGGCGGTCACCGGCCGCCAGGGTCAGAATCAGGCCCTATGTCTCCCCCGTATCCCTTGCTATTAAAAGAGACATGCTATGGTTAACTATTACAAATTACTTAAACTCTTTGGCTTATTCTTCTTGTAATCATTTTCCTAGAAATGAGGAGGTCTCTAAACTACCATGAATTGTGTTTCTCTCACTATCTTAATGTACCTACTTACATTTAACTATCTCTTATAATAATGTTAATAATATATGCATATATACTTCTGTTTTAAAGTATTAATATATTTAAAGTGTTTCTTTTAATACGTGTTTTCTCAGGAAATGGAACTGTTGTTATATTAATTCATTCCTATTATCAAATGTATTTTTATTTTTTGTATATTGTATGATTTTTCAATAAACTTTCTACTTAAGACTTAAAAAAAGAAGGTCAGGATTAAGAATTCCTGATATGAGTTTGCAGTGGTGAGGGATTATGTACTAGCGGTTACTGTATAAAATGTGTGACAGGAGACCGAAGAGTAAGCAGTAAGCAGTCTCAAGCGGTAGACTCAGATATAAGTGGCGACAAAAAATAAAGGGGAGGGAGCGCTTCAAAATAGGTGTACAAGGCATGAAATTAGCAGTGCGGAAGATTTGCTTATAAGGTTTTAATATGAGATTAGATTCGCAGCCTTTGCATAAAAAGTAATGATACAAGACCCAGGGGCACAGATCAGGAGTAATCGTGTAATATTGGCCAGATCGGATCTTAGGCATTAAAAAAGCTAATGAAGGAAGGTTTGTGGTACAAGAAAATCATACAATAAAGGTAACAATAGGAGAGAAAATAAAGTAATTAAGTGAGGTTTGCGGTACAAAAGGCTCAAACTTCAATGTCACAATAGGATAGTTCTGTTGGGTTCCTATTAAGAGATCACAAAGTTTGTGATGAAAGAGGATTTGGAGTAAGTGTCATGACATGAAAGAGGTGTTGTACACGGTTCAGGAAAAGTGATTGAAAGTGTGTCTCCACATCAAAGATGGTCTTAACTGGATGTTTACTGCAAAAAACAGCATATGCACTCTATTGTCAACTCCAAATAACATTGCTGACAGTACCATCAATGAATTGGAAGACAATTATACACATGCAGTGGCACACGATGCCCTATGAAGGCACACACAAGGCAACAAGGAATTAAACATCTGAATAACAGAAAAAACTCTCAAACCTTTACTACTGAATTTACGTACTGAAATACAGAAACAGGTTAAGTCTAAACATAGCAATACCAAATTGTCCCCAAAGAACAATCCAGATGAGCCATCTCATCATCCGGGATTCTTAAAAATATTTTATAACACCTAAAAAAAGGAGTCATTAAAACGTTGTGTTACATACAATATTCATACTATAGGAAAAACATAGAGTATTAAAACAAGAGGAAAAGCCATCAAGCACAATAAACAGTTCACATTTTTATTTAAGAAATAAAAGTGGTCCTGTGTGCAAGTTTAATGTGTTATTTCATTTTTCATTTTTTAAATGCAAATCTTGTAGCTGGTGGTTATGCATCAGTATTTTCTTCCTGTTTTATTGTATTAGCACATGCTTTTCTTTTAACTATAAGTGCTTTTAGGTAATGGCTTGTTCTGTTTCAGTATTTTAGTACATTCAGCAGTTAAAAAACACCTCTGTTTTATTTTTGTATCTTGCAATAATCTTTTGCCATAACACCCATTTTTTGACTTATTAATTAAAGTAGAGATGCACATACCACTTTATGGCCAAGATGTCTTGGGCTGCAGGCACAGCTCTACCTGCCACCGTGGCAGTCTGTGGCAGCAGATACTGTCAAGACACACTAACCTTGCAATCTGATCCAACAGAAGTGATGATATATTCCAGATCCAACCAGGTTTGGAGAGTTAAAAATTATCAAGGTGATGTCTGTTTTTCTATATCCCATCTCTATGAAATCCATACAAATGCTCATATAATTTTTTTAACGTTTACTTGCTTTATATCAAGACTCATATGGGAATTCAAACGGGAAATAACCTCATTATCTATATTAAATCTTTGTAAAAAAAATGGATGGGTTCCATTTCATAATTTTTGTGACACTTGTTTTTCATTTACAAACAAACATGGTACTAGTTGAAAGGCCTTTGAGAAGGAGTACCTTTTGGGTGATTTTTTAAGAGGCTTCCATTTTACCATTTTCATTTAAAGAGTTGCATCCATGTGCCTGGGGGTAACATGCATATACTAACATAGTCAGTCCTGTATGTGGTATAATGGTTATAAGTGTGCAATGGTAGAAAAATGCAAAAGTCCACATAGCAATCATTGCTTCAATAAGGTTCAATGTACATTACAGAATCTCTTTTTGGTTGTATAACCCCTAAGGAGACTTTGTTTTCGCACTTTGTAAAACACATTCTTCAGTATTTGATGCCTACAAATATTTCATTCTGCAGGGAATGTAATATAAACTAGGTTTACACAAGGCTGTGAAAGGTCCTACTCAGTTTGATAAATGGACAGACATTTCTAACAAGAGAGTATCAGTACTAAAGTACTGTACTTAATGAAATAATATTAATAAAATGTTATACGAATGGCTTCACCTACTTTAGTACACACTCAAAGCGGAAGGTTATACAATTCTGTTTGCCTTTATGCATTACATTATGCATTGAGATGAAAGCTGAGAGGGCTGGAGTTTTTAAGCTCTGTTTGGTGAAAACCCATAACTTCGATAGTACCAGAATATCAACTAGTCATCATAGGAATGAAAGTTAGAAAATACTAAGTATAAAAAATGGCCTCTTTAGAGCTTAGATAATTGGCAACTTGCATAGATACATGTGATTATGAATGCGGTGCTATAAGGCCAACATTATTGTGCTGCGGCACTTGGTAAAAGTCTCCCATTGCTGCACTATTCCCAAATGCAGTTTTCAGGAGTGAAACTAACAAATGCTTGCAAAGCACACAAACGAAATACCTAACAAACTAATCTTACTTGCTTCTTGATCATTCCAGCAGGTCCCAAAGGAATGCATTTAAAGCTGGAGCTCTGCAGGTGATGAGCCCTAACACTTTAACACTGTAGTGCACAATGAAGCCCTGCAGGAATACGGGTGAAGCGCTAGGATCAGGCGGTGTACCATCTGAAGACCTGGATAGATGCTGCTGACTCCTGCTAAGAAGTCTCAAAGGCATGCAGAGAGACCAAACCAGGAATGGCAAGCACATAATAACAATATTGTTCTTTATATGATGAAATGAATGTATAGAAATTAATTGGGATATTTTCTGGAAGAATAAAGTAATTAAGTGGCCCTATCAGGTAACTGATAATCATGTATAGTTATGTTTTGTAAGTTACCAGAACAGTACAAATTACATATCTTTTAAGTTTCAGTATAGTAAATTCATTCAAAATATGCACATCCCTTTAAGGCTGTCCTTTGAAACATCTAGTTTGCCTGTTGTTATTAAAATATTCCTGGATCATAAAACATTTGCACACAGCATAAATGTATTCAACGTTATGTTTACCTGATAAAAATGCATATCTAAAATTTGATTAAATGTAATCACATGTAATGGATGTGTTAGTATTGAGATTGAAGTCAATATTACTCAACAGAACTAGGCGTGTACCTAGTTTCTGTTTAAACATGTTTTAAACAAGCATTGACAAAGACAGTATGTCTTGCTTACCAAAGACAATAGCTGTCTTTTAACTTAGACAATGCCTATTGCTTATGCTGTCCAATATTTGTAAAAGAAAAACAATAATTGGCAAAGCCAATAGATATAAATTCTAATGATCTAGCATTAGCATACTATATTGAGATACTTGAGAGGGAGCCAGCGGCATCACACAGTGAGGAATATAGTTGTAAAGTAATCCACCAGGCCATTAAGTGCAAGCACTGGAGTAGAAGCAGAAGGATATATCCAACCAGCCAGTATCCAGTGATAAATAAATAATGTGCTGGGCTAGGCCAAGAAATGATTGACAAATTCTCCAGCCAATAGGTGAAAGAGGCTGATGGTCGCATGATGAGATATACATGTGCACATGTAACCATGCATGCGCCTAGATGTGTCAATAAGCTGTGGCAGCCATTTTTGTAGTGTATGGCCGACCTATTTATGATCACATTGGTGTAAACTGGCCTGCTTTCAGTGTTTATGTTGTGTGGGCTTCAGTGGTGCTAGCCCAGTGTTTTCCAAAACTTTTGAAATTAGTGCCTGCCATTATTTATTCAGCTGCCCCCCACCCAAAAATAGACAAAACAGTGTTTCTCCAGTGTTTGTAAAAATGTTATGTTTTGTTGTAATTGTTCTAAAGCACATTTGTTAAGGGAGATGTTTTGCAGGCCATGTATAGTCTTCCCATTGGCAGTGTGACCAACAGACTTACTTTATACTGTTTTAAGCACGGAAAGTCTGAGTATTGCACTCTCCCTCATACTAGCATCTCATAACCTTCTCTCGTATTTCATTACCACTCTCACTCACTCTGTCAGGACCCTGCTCTTTACAGGACTATCCATGTATTTAAAAAGGAAGAGTGCTAGATTGCTAGATTCAAATGTTTTAATAAACACATTTCTGGACACAGTTGGGGGGCATGCACCTATTACTTACTGAATATTCTAAAACTGTAGGGGTTGTCATCCCTACCAACAGCATATTACTCTGTGGAACATTTAAAAGTTTCAATGACACCAGATTAATGTGTAGCTCCACAATCCTAGGCACCTGAAACTTGATGCTTTATCATGCTTGCCATTGCTTTTCTGTATTCTTTTCCTGGTTACGTTGTGGTGATGCTGCTACTGTGTGGACATTCATTGCTGCCAAGTGTCTCCATTGCAAATGTCTCACTTTAAGTCAGTACTGACTAGTTAACCGACACAAAGTTGTATTCTGAGACTTGAAATTTGTCTGTAAACTTTGTAAGTAATGGCTCAAAAAACCAATAGTAAAGCGCAGTTTGGTAAAAAGCCAGGATTAGATGAAGGTATCACACATAATATCATGACATCTTCAGCTATGAATGTTGATGGCATGTGGAAAAACGTACTTTTTCAGCACTATCCCACACGCATGTTGATAGCAATCTTTTCACAGGTACCTGTCATTGCACCTTGTATTGAAGGTTTAAAGGGTGTGGTATTTGAACGTTGACATGCTATCAGAATTAACTTAGATGCAGGGGCTAATGTATCAAAGGGTTCTGCCCATTCTGTGAGAAAATGTAATAATATATATTGGCCAAGATTCGTATGAGCCAGACATTTCACCAATCAGTGAAATAATTATACATTGCCAAAAGATCAAATATGATTTTAATCCTCCCATATTCTCTACAACATTAGTTCTTAAACTTTTGACTTCTGTGGACCACCACTTAAGCATTATTACTAGATTCCAGGGTCCCCACTGAATCATTATTGCTTTCCAGGGACCCACCACCAAGTCCTTACTGGAAGCCTGGGACCCCAGCTTAGGCAGTTTTGATGGTTTGAAATCCAAAATAATACACAAAAATGCAGAAACAAGAATTCATTGAACAAATAAACAAATTATGAAATACTCTATTTAATTCTCTATCAAATATAAAGATATGAAAATTGTAACAGGAAGGTTGTAGCTTTCCTAATTTCAGTTCGGGGCACTCCTTTATATTTACTAAACCTTTTTAAAATCATCAGTTTTACATTTTGCTTTTTTATTTATATACATATTATTAATCTGTTAATATTGTTTAATTTTCTGAGCAGTCACGGATCCCCTGGGTAGGTATTGCGGACCCCCAGGGGTCTCCGGACCACAGGTTAAGAAATGCTGCTCTACAGTGTATAAAATAATTAGACCAGACCTAAAATATGCTTCTAAACCCTGCATCATCAATTCAAGCATGCAAACCTGGAGTAAAAGAAAGGATGAAGTAACATTATTCTATTGTCATCCCTAAACTACAAAACTCAATCACAATAGTCTTAGACTAGTCTTTCTTGTTGCTAGCTTTTATAACAAAGTTACATTGTGTTGGCCCATTCAGGAAGACATAACAATGACTCATTCTCTTTCATTTTACTTTCCTTGAATGGCATTTTAGTTTTTGGTTGTACAGGTGTTTATCAGTGTTTAGATGTTTACACTGATTTTGGCTGTTCACATTTCTCTGGTTTTTGTCACTTATCAAAGGCTTAAACCTGAAACAGGGTAGCCTAAATATGTGCAATCAGGCATATCATGCATTCACATATATGTATAATGGAGGTGAGTGGCATGGAGGAAATGGTTAACAGGGACAGATGGTGAAGCAACAGAAGAGAGGGGGGGGATGAAAAATAAAATAAAAAATAGCCGAAGTAGATGGGGCTGTGTGGTGGAAGCAATAGTTTAGCTGGGGAGGAGGAAGCAATATGGAGGGTGTGGGGCAAGATGGAGAGCATATGAAAACACATGCACTCACATGGAGTGCAGAAAGCAAAATAGAAAAATAGTTCCATGGATTTAAGCAGTAGAAGAATGTTATCTATCCAATTAAAATGATAGTGAGGAAGATATGCTCCAGTGGAGCAACAAACTAAGGAAGAAGAAAGTAAGCCATTGAATAAGAAGCAAGGAAATGAAATTTAAAAGAGAGCTAACCAACAAAAAGCAATGGGCTGACCCAAAGCCCTTTTTATGTACTGGCATTGTACACAATATGTCTTTCAACACAGACATCTAAAGCTGACTGTAGCCGAGATCTAATAGTGAAGGTTGCACTTTTATGATAGCCAATATTAGTATTGCGGGAATCCTTATAATGTAAAGTTGCTTCTGCTAATTTTTCTTTTTTGGGCTTATTTCAGAAACATTTAGCACTCAGGTGTTCACAAAAAACAAATCAATCTCCTGACTCACTGATTAAAGATATGTAGAGTTTTAGAATTACATTATTAGGTGCTCTTATCATGTTGAAATTTCAACCGTTATAGAGGGTTAATTTTCCTCTGTTGTAAGTGTAGGAATAAGGGCTGATGAATACAAGGGTTCTCAGGCGAGGCAGTGCAGTATTGGTGCACACCACTCAGAAATGTTTTGCTCACAAACATTTGTACATACAAATAGTACTTTTTTTTTTTTTAAGAAAGGAGCTACCTTCACCCTCAGTTCTGATAGGGTTGTAAGAGGAGTGGCTTCCGCACAGGACACTGTTTTCCTTGTGGAGAAAGAAGCTGTGAAAAAATCAAATAGATATCACGCTTTCACTCTCTCATTAAGTGTATCTGGGGGTTAAAATAACCTTTCGGTGCAATTCACAAAAGTAAACATACAACTAGGAATAAATAGGCTATCGCTGTGCATTCAACTCCAAATAAAAGTTAATTCATCAAAAAAACAGAAGTTTCTGTTTAAGAGTAAACATACATCTTTCAGTCCCCTTGTACTGATGGTAATTGATGGAAATGAGTGGAAGGTTAGATGTACTCCTCAAAGTAATACTCTAATGTTACTACAAGTAAGGTTATGATCGAATTACACCTTTGTGTACCTAACAACGAGATCTGAACAATTACACTACATATAATTTCTGATGGGAAAATAATTAGCCAGCTACATCTGACCTTGTTCCAGCACATCTGGCACCAATCACAATGTAAAGCACATTAATAAAACCAACATCCAGGTCCATGCCCTCTAATACATGTAAGTAACCCCCTACGGAAGGCCCTTATATAACCCAAAGGGCAGGGTGCTGTGTATTGAAAAAAATAGGCATGTACTTTTTAGTTTTACAAGTCCTCCTAATAAAAAACGTACAAATTCATTTTTCAAAACTGTCAGGCCCACCTCACTCATAGGGTTACATGACTAAGTGTAGTTGGCAGCTGGCCCTTGTGTATTCCTTGTGCTGCTTGTCATCTTAGAGCCAGAGTCTTGGAGCTTCTACTGCACTGAAAATCCACACATTACTAGCCAAGATGAAGACTAGCTTCACTGAGGAAGAGACAGAGCTGATCATTAATTTTGTAGTTGCACTCTATGGTAAACTGTTGGACCTGGCTTTTTGACAGGGACATCCCCAAACTTTTTGCCTCCTTCCTCCTATTTTTTTCTGACCTGTTGTTGTTGGCTTTTGACCTTTGGGCACTTTACCACTGCTAACCAGTGCTAAAGTGCATATGCTTTTGTGTAACTTGTACTACTGATTGGTTTATCCATGATTGACTCTTTAATTTACTTGTAAGTCCCTGGTAGAGTGCACTACATGTGCCTAGGGCCGGTAGATTAAATGCTACTAGTGGGCCTGCAGCAGTGGTTGTGCCACCCACCTCAGTAGCCCCTTAACCTTGTCTCAGGCCTGCCATTGCAAGGCCTGTGTGTGCAGTTTCACTGCCACTTCGACTTGGCATTTAAAGGTACTTGCCAAGCCTAGAACTCCCCTTTTTCTATACGTAAGTCACCCCTAATGTGTGCCCTAGGTAACCCCTAGAGCAGGGTGCTGTGTGGGTAAAAGGCAGGACATGTACTTGTGTGGTTATATGTCCTGGTAGTGTAAAACTCCTAAATTCGTTTTTACACTACAGTACTGTGAGGCCTGCTCCCTTCATAGGCTAACATTGGGGCTGCTCTCATACATTGTTGAAGTGGCAGCTGCTGATCTGAAAGGAGCAGGAAGGTCATATTTAGTATGGCCAGAATGGTAATATAAAATCCTGCTGACTGGTGAAGTCGGATTTAATATTACTATTCTAGAAATGCCACTTTTAGAAAGTGAACATTTCTTTGCACTAAAATCTTGTTGTGCCCTTCAATCCACGTCTGGCTAGGTTTAGTTGACAGCTCCTTGTGCATTCACTCAGACACACCCCAAACACAGGGTACTCAGCCTCACTTGCATACATCTGCATTTTGAATGGGTCTTCCTGGGCTGGGAGGGTGGAGGGCCTGCCCTCACACAAAGGACTGCCACACCCCCTACTGGGACTCTGGCAGACAGGATTGAGCTGAAAGGGGGCTTGGTGCATTTCTTAGAGACTCTTTGAAGTCACCCCCACTTCAAAGGCACAACTTAGTATAAAACAGGGCCTCTGCCCTACCTCATCAGACACTTGCTGGAGAAGAAACCTGAACCAGAAACTACATCCTGCCAAGAAGAACTGCCTGGCTGCTCAAAGGACTCACCTGTCTGCTTTCTACAAAGGACTGCTGCCTTGCTGTTGCCCTGCTGCCTTGCTGAACTCTTGTCTGGCTGTGAAAGTGCTCTCCAAGGGCATGGATAGAGCTTGCCTCCTGTTCCTTGAAGTCTCAGGACCAAAAAGACTTCTCTCTTCCTCTTGGACGCTCCGTGCGCTGAACTTTTCGACGCACAGCTTGTTCCGCGGCAAGAAAAACGCCGCACACCGACGCTGATCAACGCGACGTCTTCGGGACGACCGAAACTTTGACGCACGGCCTCGCAAGGACAACGCCGCCCGACTCCGCAGGAGAAATCGACGCGACGCCTGCAGTGAGATCGAAACTTTGACGCACGGCCCTGCAAGGACAACGCCGCCCGACTTTCCAGGAGAAATCAACGCGACGCCTGCCGTGAGATCGAAACTTCGACGCGCAGCCCCGCAGAACGACGCGCAGCCGGAAAACAAGCAGGAAAATCTACGCACAGACCCGGGACATCTGGTACTCCCCACAAACCACAGTAAGAGACTGTCCGCGCGCCGGAAAACGACGCCCGACTCCCCGCGTGGAAAATAACGACGCAAGTCCGTGTGTGCAGAGGAGAAATCGACGCACACACCAGTTTTCCACGCACCTCTTCTCCTGTGGCCCTCTGAGGAGATTTTCCACCAGAAACCAGGTACTTTGTGTTTGAAAGAGACTTTGTTTACTTTCTAAAGACTTAAGACACTTTCTATCACTTTTCAGTGATATCTTTACAAATTCGTATTGCAACTTTGATCGTTTTGACCTGAAGATACCCAGATAAATATTATATATTTTTCTAAATACTGTGTGGTGTATTTTTGTGGTGTTATGCTATGGTGTTGTATGATTTATTGCACAAATGCTTTACACATTGCCTTCTAAGTTAAGCCTGACTGCTCGTGCCAAGCTACCGGAGTGTAAGCACAGGCTGATTTTGGATTGTGTGTGACTTACCCTGACTAGAGTGTTCTTGCTTGGACAGAGGGCAACCTGACTGCCAACCAAAAACCCCATTTCTAACATATACTATATGGGCTACCTTCCCACATCCTCAGTGGATTGAGTGAATATGTTGGGGTGGCAGAATGTGCTATGCAGGGCTTGAAAAAGAAATGACAAGGTGATAGGAGGCCCGTCAAGGACATGTTTGGCAGAGTTTTTATGTAATGTTCTGGGACAAAATCAATACAAAATTAAGAAGTGTCCCCAGATATTATCTGGTGCTCAAGATCCATTGTCCAAATTAGATGCAAACCTTATTTGAGAAAATTATAACACAACAAGCCCTATCATGTGGCAGGTGCAGTCCCTGACAAACGTCAGTATCATGCTTCCACATCACTTCAGCACGATGCCCACCCTTAGCCCCCATCCCCAGCATGACCTGTCAGTTCTAAGACTCGCATTACATTATCATTTCAGATAGATTAATTTATTTCTTAGTGGACCAACATATGACAACCCCTTCAAATGTCACCATTCCCACAAACAAAATGCAATCATAACACAGTGCCAGATACATCACATACTTCACAACAAATGCAACAAAAGTAAATCATCAACACACATGACTTCAACTACATCTCCACACAGAGCCAAAAAAGTATAATGTCCATAATATTCTCCTTTACTCTTCCCAACACCTGTTCATCCACTGTTGAAAGTCCCAGCAGCAGCAGGCAACCATTCCGTGGAGGGGTTTTGTCAGTATTGCCAAAACTTGCTCAAACAAACTACCCTGCCAGGTATGTGTCACAGCAATCTCTATCCTACCCACACATCACATTGAAGTGCTCAATACTGTGTAAAACAACAACCAAAGAGTGTCTGTGTGCATCATATGCTGTTGCAGAGTGGGAAACCCTATACATAAGTTACCCCAGAGACAATAACATCTAGTCTGAGTCACTATTGCAAGAACTGTTGCCAGCTAATCAATACCTGCCACCACATCCACTTCTGCTCTCTTTTCTGTATTACACTGGGTACGGGCCCACACATTGGAAGGAGGACAGAGCCTGGTAAGTTTCCTTTCACATCCACATCTCTAATGCAGTGGTGGCTGGTTCAATATATTGGAAGCTACATGCGCACCTGTCACACTTCTCTTACAAAACATGTAATGAAAAACTCACAAATTAAATTTTCAGTATTGTGAGGCCCACCTCTCTCATAGTTACATGTAATTGGCAGTTGGCCTTTGTGTATTCCTCCCAGACAGCCACACAATAGAGGGACTGCATGTTGGAAGGAAGGGACTTCCACTATAGCGTGGGTGGTAGAACTGTGCACAGCCCCACTTGCACTCCAAAGACACTGCTCCAACTCACACCCCAAGGCCGTCACCCCAACCTATTGTGACTGCAGACAGACTGGGACCATGGCAGGGAGACAGGAAATTCCAGACCCGTCTGTGGGTGGAAAACTCCAGAATTTACTTTCACTTCAAAGCTGGCAGCACAAATAAAACTAGGACCCTCAGACTCATTCACTCTTCAGTTCACGTCTGGGACTCTCAGAGGACTGTCATGCTGCCTGTGACCTGCTGTGTACTTCAGAGGACTGCCCTGCTGCTCCAAGTGGACTACCCTTCTGCCTGAAGCCTGCATTGTGCTCTAAGTGGACTACCCTACTGCTTGAGACCTGCACTTCTGCTTGCACTCAGCACTTCCAGAGTGAACTCAAGGGCTAGTTGGCTGGCCTCCCCATCAAGGTCTCAGGGACAGAAATAGCTACAACTATCTTTGACTCACACCTGGACCCAGCCTGAGTGTGTCCTGACCCCTCCAGTGGTGCCCATCCATTCCTGTGCCATTGTAGGTGGTGCTAAAGTTGCCCAAATAGCCCAAATCCAGAGCTTTGGACTTAAAACATTTTCTGCCAAAAAGTGTCTTGAGAACTGAGAGGAGACCGAGACCTACCTGCTTACCAGTCTAACCAAAGTGCATCCCTAGTCAGTCTTAACCCGCTGAACTTTACCTTTAATTTACCTGTTTTTGTATGTCCTCTTTCTCCTCCTTAAATAGTTGTTTCTCGCAGTGAGGAACAGAGCAACAGACATCGATGCCTTCACGGTGCAAACGTTGTGCTGGTGGCTGGTTTTCTTCAGATCGTTTGCTAAGGTGCAACTGGTAAAGGGTCTGATGCGGGTACTATCAGTGGGTCCCCTTCCGCATTAGCCAGTGTACAGATATCTTTTTTTAGACACATTTCTGTTTAACGTGTGTAATGTTTGTAGTGTTTACATGTGTGTGATGTGTGTGTTTTGTTTGTTCAAATGCCCGTCTACATGTGTTTATTTGTAACTTACTTTCTTTTTAATACGTTTCTGCTGACAGCGTACTCTAACTACTGTAAATGCTCTTTGATTTGGATTTTTGACCCTCTTGCGAGTTTGGGTCGAATGTGCATGACCATTGTTGTTCCAGTCATGTTATATTTCACTTTTTTTCTTTATCCTGATAGTGTTATTTCCTGGCTCCATTGCTTTCTGCGTAATTGCATCACACTTTCTTTGAGTAGTTTGGTGTAGTGTTTGACTTATTTAAACGCTGATATGGTTTAAATTTGAATCTGTTGGTCCTTTGCTACTATTTGAACAATTTTGTGTAACCTTAGTGAATTGTGCTTGGCTTGCACCTGGAACGTGTGTCAGTGGATATTCAAGGCCACCCCTGTGCTATTACTATATTTTTTCTTTTCTACACCCAGTTTTGACGACATGTTTTCATTTCTTTTGGTCCTTCCTCTATAAACTTCCTCATTTACAACTTAGTGGTAGGTTTTCTTGTGCAGCATACTCGAAACATGTAGCAAACGTATCAACACCTAATGCCAGGCTACCAATGTGCATACATTTATGAATGCCCTTTTGTGATTTGCTATTCCATGTGTTCTGCAGTCGTATGCTAAGTGTACTATTGTGCATGCACACAAATGGCTTTGCATCATCCGGATCTCAGACTTTCATTATGGCTGGCCAGATAAAAGGGTGGATTGCCCCCACCTCTGGTTTAATGATATTAAAGGTGCTGGTATCTACAGCGCTGGGAAAAATGTAACCGATTACAAGTTAGAGCTTAAAAGTCCACTAAGAAATGAGGAATTATTAGGGATAAGGCCATTCTTGGTCCGGCTCCTTCCCCCATCCCCAGTAATTCCTCCTTTTCACCATACTTAGGCCCTCATTATGACATTGGCGGTAAATTTTGAATACCGCCGCGGTGAAGGATGCCAACATACTGACACGGAGGCGAACATCCATCTGCCAAATTATGACACACACGCAAAAACAACAGAAACCAGCCACAACCACAAATCCGCCACAAATCAACAAACGCGATAAAATGTCGGAACTAGCATCCATACTGTTATGCCATCAAAACAACACCCTCCAAATAGTGACCCACGAATCACCACAGCGGACATTCAACGGCGGTAAACCATTTGCGGTGCACACCCCATGGCGGGAAAATGGCCACCCAAAAACAAAACAAGACAACATTGGCCAGAACAAGAAACCCACACCTAACACAAATACACACACCCCACACACCCACCAACAGCAATTTAACTACACCCCCACATCACCCACAAACCTTTGCAAACACGAGAACACCACTACACCTTGCCACGCCAATCCCAGAGATAACTACACACACACACCACAAATACCCATTCATCCGTCACGCACCACACACCTCATCACACATCACCCTCTGCACGACACACACACCACACAACACCCATGTCCCCACAAAGGCACCCCGTTTCACTGATGAGGAATTGCCGGTGATGGTGGGGGAAATAGTCAGGGTAGAGCACAGCTGTTTGGAGCACAGCTACAGCAGATTTCCATTGCCAGGAAGATGGAGCTATGGCAGAGGATTGTGGTCAGGGTGAACGCTTTGGGGACAAACCCACGCACAAGGGATGACATAAGGAAGAGGTGGAACGACATATGGGGGAAGTTGCGTTCTATTGCAGCATGGCACCAGCTCGCCATCAGGAGGACTGGCAGTGGACCTCCACCTCCTCCCCCACAGTTGACAGCATGGGAAGAGAAAGTCTTGGCAATACTGCATCCTGAGGGCCTCACTGGAGTACCCAGAGGACTGGACACTGGTGAGTCACCATTACCAACCCACCACCACCAATACCTGTATGCTATGTCACCCCCTCACCCTGACTCCCTTCACCCCACTCCATCCCACACAGGGCATCATCACAATTACCACACCTAAATATCTACCCCTGCATTCCATACCCACTGCAAGCACATCCCTCCCAGCTCTGCATGCACACCCACTGGCAATGCATAGACAGCCTGTAGAACTACCAATCCCACAATCCATCACCATACACTACTAAAGGTGGGAGGACAACACCAATATCATTGGGAAAGGTAGAAATGCAGAATATGTGACAGACAATCTGTTATGTATTGGTATTATTTATAATGTGGAATGTGGGGCGCGGGGAGGTAGAGCGGTGGAATGTGGAACGGGGAGGACGTAGGGAGGCAGATCGGCGGTTGGCTGGCGGCTAGAAGGATGCGCTGTGGGTGGCTCCTGTTATATCTCACATTAAACTTGTTTACTTACCAAATCTCCTCCGGCTGCATTCCTGAACCACAACATAATTTTGGCGACGAGCAGTTACTGGAGCCACCACGGAACCTACGCGAAATCACCGAGTCATTCGCATTATCAAGTGTTGAAGTCGTCTCCTTCACAAGTTTGTATCCTGCTTTCGATGGTCACGGGGGACCATTCCCGTCAGGGTGATATTTCATTATTTATTTAAAACAAATTTTCATTGTCAGAAGTTATACGCGCCTAGCAACCGGCTAGCTCGAGCACGCACTGAAGCGTAGAGCGTGTGAACAGAGGAAGTGCGCGCGTCTGTATCCTGGCAACCGCTGTGTTATTACGGAAGAGTTTGCGCACGTCCGCCTATGGCGAAATTTGACTATTTGGTTACTGTCTATCCAAGCAACCGCTGTGTTTACATGAAACTGTTTTGGTTTACTGAAGCGCGTCTGCCCACATGACTTTTTCCAAGCAGCAGCAGTGTTTACATGGCTCTATTTTTTGTTTTCACTGGGAAACAGGTATTTTATGCTTGTCCTTAGAGTTTTAGTTATAATCACTGACTATTACTTATACTAAAACTGTGTTTTGCAGTTTTGATCCTTTTTTAGTGATCAAGTTAGGTTCTTTTGGTCTTTTGGTGTTTTGTTTCGACTTTTCCTTCAAGTATCATTTTACGTTCTCCTGTTCAGAACATCATATTTTCACAAAGTTACACTCAAAAATAAAACCAAGTATTGCATAATGCAATCTGTTACTGCTCCTCCGCCTTTCTTAGAAACACCTGGAGAACCACCTGTGCAATGGTCTCAATGGTTCGACGCTTTCAAGACTTATTTGGGTGCGATTGGAGCATCACGTTTTAGACCGGAGAGGAAATTTTTGTTGTTGTTACACTCTCTGCGTTTTGAAGGCCGTGAAATTCTTAAACATCTCCCAGATATTCAAATTCAGGAAAATGAAGATTTGGATGAATACCAAGAAACTGTTAAAAAAAATTCTCTGAGGTTTGATAAACTGCCGAGTCTAGTTGTTTTACGCCACAAATTTTTCAAGAGGAGCCAGTTACAAAATGAATTCATTGATGAATTTGTCAGTGCACTTCGTAAGCTGTGTGCACAATGTCAGTTTGGCACTTTCCGTGATCAACTTATTAGAGACAAGCTGATAGGACATTGTGTTGACAAACATATTCAGCAAAGACTTCTCACTATGGGGGAACCTTCTCTCGATGATGTTATCAAGCAAGCTAAGAGCATAGAAATGGCTCAGGCATCACTTAAGGAACTTGCAATTCAACGCAAGGAAGAAGAAAAAACATTTATTAACTTTGTCTCTACACACAAAGAACAGAAATCTATGAACAGTTTTTTTTTTAAACGAACAAATATTTGCTTTAGATGTGGTAACTTACCACATGTGAAAGACTCTAAGGGATGCCCTGCTAAGAATGTGGTGTGTCATAAGTGTGGCCGTATAGGTCACTTTGCTAAAGTTTGTCAGAGTAATGTGAGCAAGAATGTCAAAGTTAATAGTGTGTGTGAACCTCCTGTGGTAAATGATCAAGATTTGGAAAGTCAGTTCCGTGATATGATTGTTGTGGTCACGGATGAACAGGTTGTTTCTGGTATTCCGGAAGAGTGTATTGACCCCTATGTAGATATTAATGTGGGGGGCAAGATACTTCATTTACTTGATTCCGGTGCACGTATCACTATGGTGACATCGGACTTGTTTAAGAAAACTTGGGGTTCTAGAACATTACTTCCTCCTGACAGAGCTCCTGTCTCCTATGAAGGAAGGAAGATCGAACTTGAAGGGTTCATTGAGGATATTTTGGAGTTCAAAGGGCGCAGAATCCGAGGAAAGGTGTATGTGGCAGTACAGGGTCTTAACATATTAGGATGGTACCACCAAGGCCTCTTTGGTATGGTACTGAGGCCAGGTACCGCTGAGCAGGTCATGGTTGTTAAAGATGGTGGTGGTTTAAATTTGCAGATTTTACATGAGTCTTTCCCTTTTGTGTTTGAGAAAAAACTGGGGTGTATTAGGGGGTTCAAACATAAAATCAGAATCAAACAGGGCGCCATTCCCATTAAGCACAAATTGAGAGCGATCCCCTTCAGCCTGAGAGAAGATCTTAAATTAGAGTTGGAAAAGTTATAATCAGCAGGCGTAATTGAACCGGTTGAGTCTAGTTTGTGGTTATCTCCCATTGTAGTTGCTCGCAAGCGCAGTGGTGAAATGCGCCTTTGCGTTGACTTAAGAAGTTTGAACAAGGAGATATGGGTTGGCTCTTTTCCGCTTCCCAGAATAAATGATTTGTTGGGTAAACTCAATGGTGCTGAATGGTTCTCCAAAATTGACTTGGCTTCGGCATACCACCAAGTTGTCCTTGAAGAAGATTCCAAACATTGTACAGCTTTTAACACACCCTTTGGTACTTTTCAGTTGCGAAGAATGCCTTTTGGCCTTGCCTCAGTAGCATCTGTTTTCAGCGCATTATGTCACATCTTTTGAGGGATATTGATGGAGTAATAGTGTTCCAGGATGATGTACTTGTTTTTGCTAAACATTTAACTGAACATGACACAATACTTAGGTTAGTGTTAAAAGTGTTTGAGGAGAGCGGGGTTGTGGTGAAGGATCAAAAGTGTGAATTCTGGAAGAGGGAGATTGAATTTTTGGGACATGTTGTGTCGTCTGAGGGTGTCAAACCAAGACCTGGTCTAGTTGATGCTGTTAGGAACTGTCCTCCTCCTAAAAATAAGGATGAACTGCGCTCTTTCATGGGTTTGTGTGAAGTTTATTCTAGGTTTATTCCTAGTTACGCTTCTAAGATGAAGTGCTTGTCTAATATGATGAAGAAGAGTGTGGCGTTTTCTTGGGACAAAAATTGCCAAGACACATTCGATTTAGTGAAAGTTGAAATGACCAATGCTAAAGCGCTACGCCCTTATGATCCCCAGTTAGTACGTAAAATAATGGTTGATGCCAGCAGATATGGTCTGGGTGCTGTTCTCGTCCAAGATTCTAAGCAAGGAGAAGTGACAGTTAGTTATGCTTCTAGAGTGTTGAGAGAGGCAGAGTTGAATTACTCCGTCATTGAAAAGGAGTTGTTGGCGTGTGTCTGGGCAAGTGAAAAATTCGGGAGTTATGTTTGGGGCAGGAGGTTTGTGATTGTAACCGATCACAAGCCCCTGCTTTATATTCTCAGTGGAGACAAAACTAATTATACCACTCTGCGTATTGCTCGTCTTACCACTAAGTTGCTGCAATATGATATTGAGGATAAGTTTTTACAGGGTAAACTTAATGTAAGAGCGGATTTTCTCTCTAGGTTTCCCATTGAGGACACGGATTAATGTGATTCGGAAGATGATAGAGAAGATTGTTTTGTAGCTAGCGTGGATCTTCCTGCGTTCAAGGCTTTTAGCAAAATGGATTGGGAGACAGCAGTACATGAGGATCCCATTTTAGTTCAGGTTAAAGATTTTGTGACCAATGGTTGGCCGAAAGAGAAAAGTGCCCCTTTACCTCTTCAACCATTTTGTAAAGTTGCTGATGAGATTTCTATTGAAGACCAGATAATTTTGAGGGGTGAGAGATGTATTCCACCCTATGGTATTCGTTCAGGTTTGATTAATTCAGCACACGAAGGCCATTTTGGGGCAACAATGACAAAAAGGAGGTTAAGAGAGAGTTATTGGTGGCCATCTATGGATAAAGATGTTGATGCTGTTATTAGAGGGTGTGCAATTTGTAATTCTGCTGAGAAGGGTCTCAAGGTGTGTACGCCTCCGTTACATCCTATTCAAGTTCCGGATAGACCTTGGTCGAAGATTGGGATTGACATGATAGGGCCATTTAATTTTCTCCCTCATAACTTGCGTTATGCTTTTGTTCTCATGGACTATCACAGCAGATGGCCAGAGGTTTATTTTTGTGCCACCCCGTCAGCATCCAAGGCAGTTAATTTTCTCAAAGACGTTTTTAGGCGTGAGGGATTCCCCAACACCATCATTTCTGACAATGGAGTACAATTTGTTAATTCTGAGATGGAATTCTTTTTACAGCAATCAAACATTAGCCATCTAACAATCTTGTTATATCATCCCCAAACTAATGGTTTGGTCAAAAGAATGAATAGAGTTGTTGGGGATTGCATAAAATGGGCCAGACACAACAATTATGGGATACAAGAGGCGGTCAGCACCATGCTATGGGTCTATCGTTCCACACCTCATTCTCTGACAAATGTGTCTCCATTTGAAGCGTTGAGAGGTCGCAAACCCACTTCCACTTTATTTCCTTCATGGTTAGCGAGTTCATTGAAAAATAAAGGAATGAGAGTAATGAATGGTGGGGTCAGCTGGAAAAAGGTGGAGTCTGGACAACAGCGCATGAAGAATAGATACGATGTGGTCAAAGCTACTAAGTTGCGTGTGTTTTGTCCTGGTGACTTGGTGCGTATAAAAAAAAGTTTACTTGTGAAGAAAGGTGATACTGGTTTCAGTAATCCAATTAGGGTGACAAAGGTGTGTGGGAGTGCGGTCATGGTTGATGGTGGACAGTGGTGGAATGTGTCGAAGATTGTTAAGGTATCTGAGGACCCATCTCCAGGTGCCATTGATCATAGTGGTTGTGGGGAGGGTTATAATAGTGGAAATTCGAGGGTGCATGTACAGAGTTCGTATGAGTCCAATGGTCAGAGTTCAGCTACGAATGTTTCAGAAAGGTCTCTGCATAGATCTTCCAGGGAAAAGTTTTTACCATGGAAATTGAGGTCTGATGTGTCTTAATCTCTAGTTAGACTCTTCCTCTATTATTGAATGTGTTTTTTTTTTTTTTGTTTTTGTGTTTGTTTTTGTTTGTGTTTTTAAAAGGGAGAGATGCTATGTTATGTAATGGTATTATTTATAATGTGGAATGTGGGGCGCGGGAGGTAGAGCAGTGGAATGTGGAACGGGGAGGACGTAGGGAGGCAGATCGGCGGTTGGCTGGTGGCCAGAAGGACGCGCTGTGGGTGGCTCCTGTTTTATCTCACATTAAACTTGTTTACTTACCAAATCTCCTCCAGCTGCATTCCTGAACCACAACATAATCACCCTAACATATCACTTACATCCCCACAGGTGCACCAGCCAATGTCAGCAGAGAGGAGTTGCCACAGCAACCCAGTCCCCCACCAGAAGAATCCCTCAGTGATGACAGCAACTCTGGAGGACTTGATCTGGATGAACTCCCTGGCCCATCTGAGACCACAGATCAGTCGGCTACTACATTCCACAACCAGTCCACCACAGGACCACCCCCCTTAGAATCAAACACCGCAGCAGCCAGACAATGCCCCCAAACCACAGTACCCAAGACACGTCAATCAGTGCCCACCTGTTCAGGGACCCGAGTCCACATAACACAGGCATGACAATGAGGGTCTTGGTGTAAGTGGGAGTGGGCACACCATTCAGGGAACACAGACACCGGGGGCCAGGGACAGTCAACGAACAGCTGTGCGCCAGGGGGAGGACAGGCCTAGGGAACCGACTGCCCAGGAAGCATTCAAAAATGTCCTGGGGCATACCAACAATCCAGGGACAGGGTAGGTCAGGTGATCAACATCATGCAGGAGAACCAGCAGCTGCAGGGGGAACACCACCAGGAGGTCATGCAACAATTGCAGTCCTTGAATACTACCATGGCCTCCATTGCAGGTGTGCTCAGTGACATGGCGAACATCATGCGTGAGTACACAACACACCAGTGGGCCCCTTCCACCAGCCAGTGTACTGAACAGCTCTCCACATCTGCTGCAGCAAGTGGACTCGAGTACCGGATACAGGACTCACAGGCCACTAGCACCCCTCCCCCTGCAGAAGGTGAACCACCCCGCAAACGTTCCCTGCGACCCAGACAGACACCAGAGACAATTGCCAAGACCAAGAGTACTGCAAGGAAATGATCCCCTCCAGAATGTCCCCCTTGTATTTCACTGATTCACCTTACTTTGGCCTGTCATTGCTCCGCTCCCCAGGACCCGTGGACACTGGACCTGTGCTACAAACAGACTGGCCCATTACACTGGACTTTTCCCAACCATAACCCACTCTATTGCACTTTCCATTGTATTGTTTAAGTCAAATAAACATCTTTGAACTAAGCTAAAGTCATAGTGCTTTATCAATAAGAAATGTACAATGTATTTAACTGTATGAACTGCATTAACCTGGACCTGGGCAAATGTCCTGTAATGTGTTAATCCATCCAACAAATGTGTTCCAGCAGTCTGTAGACATCACATCAGTACACTGTTGTGACCTCACCAACATCTGCAATAAATGAAGGCGTAGGTGACAGTCAATTGGGATGCAAAGCTAGTGACTGGCACAATACAACAGCCACACAGCACGTTAGTAAAACGGAGACATGTATAGATCAACAGTCTTACCTCAGTGTCATTGGAAGTACTGCTGAATGATATGTGTCCTGTTGTCCACATCCTCCTCCTCTTTCTCCTCCTCACTGTCCTCGGTGTCCACTGCTTCCACAGGTGCATTGTCACCCCCCTCCTCCTGCAGATAAAGCACATAGGGGCCAGATGTAGCAAAGAGATTGCGCCTCGCAAATAGCGAAAATTGCCGTTTGCGAGGCGCAAATGCCTCTTTGCTATGCAGAAATGCATTTTGCGAGTCGGATCCGATTCGCAAAATGCATTTCCGACTCGCAAATAGGAAGGGGTGTTTCCTTCCTATTTGCGACTCGCAATGCGATTCAATTCCATTTGGGACCGCGAAAGCGGGCGCAAATGGAATCGCAGTTACCATCCACTTGAAGTAGATGGTAACCCAGTCGCAAACGGGAAGGGGTCCCCATGGGACCCCTTCCCCTTTGTGACTGGAATAGAAAATATTTTTTCTGAGCAGGCAGTGGTCCAATGGACCACTACCTGCCCTGAAAAAATCCGAAACTAAAGGTTTTGGTTATTTTTTCAAAGTGCAGCTCGTTTTCCTTTAAGGAAAACGGGTTGCACTTTGAAAAAAAAAACTGCTTTATTAAAAAGCAGTCACGGACATGGTGGTCTGCTGTCTCCAGCAGGCCACCATCCCCGTGAGTGCCCATACTCGCAATAGGGTCACAAACTGCGACCCACCTCATTAATATTAATGAGGTGGGTCTTTGCAACCCCATTGCGAGTTGCAGAAGGTGTCTGAGACACCTTTCTGCATACCAAATTGTGACTTGCAATTTGCGAGTCGCAGGGACTCGCAAATTGCAAGTCGCAATTTGGATTTTTCCTACATCTGGCCCATAGAGTCTGCGGGCCAAATTGTGCAGCATGCAGCGGACCACCACCATCTGGCAGACCTTCTTAGGGGAGTAGCATAGGGATCCACCTGTCAAATGGAGGCACCTGAACCTGGCTTTCAGGAGACCGAAAGTGCGTTCCACAATCCACATGGTACGCCCATGTGCATCATTGTACCGATTTCCAGCCCCTGGTCTTGGATTCCTAACAGGGGTCAACAGCCAGGACAGGTTTGGGTAGCCGGAGTCACGTGGAAGAAGTGAGGGACACACATTAGCCATGCACAATGGCATGGGGTAAGACTCCAGTAGGCATACAGTGACATACATTAGGTGGGGACTCACGCTCACCTATAAGCCACACTCTGTGCCTCTGTAGTCGTGCCATCACCTGTGAGGCGCTGCTATACCTCAAGACATAGGCATCATGCACAGATCCAGGATACTTGGCAGTCACGTGGGAGATGTACTGATCAGCAAGGCATATCATCTGGACATTGAGAGAGTGGAAATTCTTCCTATTCCTGTACACCTGTTCGTTTGCTCTGGAAGGGACTAAGGCAATATGGGTGCCGTCAGTGGCCCCAGTCACATGTGGTATGCGTCTCACTGTGTAGAATTCAGCCTTCACAGTGTGCAAATCATCAACCTGAGCGAATGCCATGTAGCTGCTCATGTGTTTGAGCAAGGCAGCCAAAACCCTTCCAAGCTCATTTGAGAACATTGGCTGTGACATTCCTTCAGTCAAGCCCACAGTCCCCTGGAAAGAACCAGCTGCAAGGAAATTGAGCACTGACAGTACCTGCATAAGAGGGGGAATTGCTGTGGTGCTACGGAGAGCAGGTATAAGATCAGGCTCCAATTGTGCACACAGCTCTGTGATTGTGGCCCTGTCCAGACGATAGGTGAGTATGATGTGCCAGTCCTCCAGTGTAGCCAAGTCCACAAGGGGTCTGTACACGGGTGCTTGCCTCCTCCTCATATTCCTCCGCCATGGTTGGAATCTAAGTAAGCCAAAAGTAATAAGGGTGTGACAACAGGGCCTTTGGACACACAACATCATGGTACACAGAGCATGTATGGATGCAGGACATCAGATTTGTCTAGGTGTGTACAGTAGACTCCAATGACGCACATATGAATTCAAAACATGAGTACCAGCAGTAGGAAATGGCAAACACCTGTATGCAGGGACAGGTGGAAGTGACCTCACTCCGCCGGCATTAGGCGTCATGCCAGTAGGCGGTCTGCAGTGCCATTGGCTAACATGGGGCTCTATGAAGTACAGGAACCAGTGATGATCAACACCGGCAGTGACGTTGTTCACTGCCGAGGACGTGACCACCATTTTCTTTCTACAACTTCACTTGAATCCTGACTTTCCACGGTGATACATCCCCATGCCGTGTGCTGCTGTGACCTGTGTCTGTAACCTGCCATTGGCCATCCCTTTCACAACGGAGAAGTTGGAGAAGCTTGTGGATGGGGTACTACCCCGAATGGGCAGTTGTATGGGCATCCAGACTAATGGGTGAGTACATCATCAGTATGTTGCATGCGACCTAGCTGCATGTAGATATATGTGTGTGCTGGCAGTGTGTCATTTGGGGGTATGGCTGCCGGCAATGTGCACGCAGAGGTATGGGTCATGTGTGTGCTTGATGAGGGGCAAATGCTGGATGTGAGACATTTGTTTGACAGGCTGGATTGTATGGTTCATGGTGTCCTTCTGTCTGTGTTTCCTCTGTAGGTCAGTGCCCATCAGAAGAAGGGGTTGTGGCGTGCCATCGCCAAGGATGTGCGGACCCTGGGGGGTTCATAGCCGGCAGAGCACCCAATGCAGGAAATGGTGGGAGGACCTGAGACGCTGGGCCCAGAAGACCGTGGACTCCCAGCTGGGGATGGCCTCCCACCAAGGGAGGGGGGACCGTCGGAACCTGACCCCCCCTAATTGCCCGCATACTGGCGGTGGCCAATGCTGAGCTAGATGGACGCTTGACGGCAGCAGAGCAGCCATAAGGGGGTGAGTAAAGAGTGTGTGGTATTCATTTTTTGTTGCCTGGCATGGGATTTGGGTGCAAGATTGTAGTCAGTCGATGCCCCAATATGCCGGTTTAGCCATTCCTGCGTGGTCCTGCTTAGCTATGTAGGTTGGTATGCATTTTTGGTATTGCTAGGTAGCTAGCATGCCATGGAAGACAGGTCTTAGTTGGTCCTTGTAGGTGTGCAGAAGGTAGTGTTCGGGTTCTTTCCTGCTGTAATACCTAGGCAATGGTTTGTCACTGTGGTCTAAACTGTGCAATGTAAGTCCCAGGGAGTGATTGTGATGTGTATGCTATCTGTGCGGTTTGTGCTGTGACTGACCCTGTGCTCCCCTCTGACGGCAGCCAGTGTCCCTGTTTTTTCCGTCCCCCCTGCAACTACCTTTTCCCAGTCCCTGTCTCCTCCCCCCAATCCATCCCACGCACACATTCTGACAAGCATGCACTCAAAACAACAGACAGGACTCACACAGACAAACACAAGCACCACACTTCACTCCACACGCACACACATAGCCAACACACAGATGCACACACAACAACAGCCACTGCTTCACTGTCTCCCCACAGTCACATCAACACTCACACCTGCATGCACTGCATCAACAATCTCAGATCCTGCCACCTGTACAGCCTTGTCCACAGTCACCACAACAGCAGACCCACACACATTCACCCCACACACCCCATGCACAATCACCACCACCACCTTCACCACCTCATGCAGCACACCCACCTCACTTGCAGACACCACCACAACATAAATCCACATGTCCTGTTTGTCCTCCCCCACCCTGTCTGCCCCCCCCTCCAAAGACACATAAATGCTCCCACACAGTCACCCAACAGCCATCCACCTCACACATGCACACTGTCCATGCACCTGCACCCAAGTCCGGCACACCTCCTCCTACAACCACTTCCTCTAACTCCACTCCCATTCATCTCCCACACCCTGCCCCACTGGTCCTAAGAAGCTTTTCCTTTCCCGACTTGATGTCTTCCCTACCCCCCGCCCTGCCTGTAAGAGGAGAGTCCCCTCACCCCAGCCCCTCCACCTCTCATTCTTCTTCTGTTCATCGCCCTATGAGTTTCCCCGCCACAAAGAGGAACAAAAGTGGAACTGCAGCCCCCTGTCCTAAGGCCACTCTTCTGCCCCCTACCCAGAAGGGCAAGGACCCGCCCTCTCCCAAACCCAAGCCCAAGGACCCCCGAAGAAAATCCACCCCCAGCCCTCCCTCTAAGCCCCCGCCCGCTGAGGTGCCCGTCTGCCGTCTCCATGATGCTCCTGCCCAGTGGAGTGCCAAGGTTGTCAGGAGTCAAGTTGGGTCTTGGACATTGCCCTCTGGCCATTTGTGAACTTTGGACTGGCCAATGGCCCTGCTTGTAAATATGTTCTTAATTATTTATTTGAATTGACGCTCGTTATCCAACATGATTACAGTGGTTGGATCAGCGGTATGTGTCCTAGCTTTCTTTGCTCCTGGGCTGCGTTGCTGTTGATTTACTCCACCGATTATTCTGGGTGTGTGGTGTGTATGTATGGTGTGTGTTGTGTGTGTGTGTGTCACTCTCCCCTCCCTCCCTTGTGTGCTAGTCAGCTGTACTCACTGTCATCGTCTTCATCGGCATTGGTGCTCCTGGATGGTCATTGCGTTGAACAGCATCAGGAAGACTTCCAGTTCTGGTTCCATGGTGGCCGTGGACTCCTCTGTGTCCCTGGAGGTGAGAGTCTCCTTATATATGATGTGTTTCCGCCAGGCTTTTGGTGGCAGTGCTAATGCCCCAGAACTCCTGGAGGTCTGCAATGTCATAATATGGACAGTGGATACTTGTCGTCTGCCTGCCTGTAGGTGGCTACCGCTGTGGTCAGTGGTCATAACACACTGGCTGTTGGGGTGATACATTGGCTGTATATGGGAGGGATCACCGCCATGGTCATAATTTGGTGGTCATTTCAGCCAGCATGGCAGCAGTACTACCGCCATCACCAGCATGGCGGTCACCTGACCGCCAATGTTATAATGAGGACCTTAGTCTTCTACACAAAGAGTTTGGCTGTTTTCGGCAACTGAAATCTCTTGTGAAAGTGCAGAAATCAGCGGTGTTCCATACGATCTCGTAATTCTGATGGAGGCAGTAACTACAGCCATCCCTGTGAGAATTAAGAGGCCACTTATGGTGAGGGTCCTAGTTTATAGTTAGAGTGTCTGGGTTCTTACCTATAAATGTACACATGGTGTTGACTTCTAGGATTAAAGCCTGGGGAAAATAATTTGTGCATAGTATGAAATTAAGAAATCCAAGGAAGGAGAGGTTAACTTCTGTAGGATTCTTTTTAATTGTATTTCCTATGTTTGGACTATTTAGTGTTTCGCGAAGATCCCCAGGTGTAATCCTGAAGCAGTTACTGATTTCCAGGTGCATTAGCCATTGCTCTTAACTTAACTATTTGCACTGATGAAGTCATTGGTTACATCCAATTAACGAAGCATGCATTGTTTAACTCCTGATTACAGAATAAAACATGTGTACCAGTGAAAAAAGATCTAACTATATTGTACCCTGCAGTCCTTTTATTCTTTGGGGAGTGCTTGTAGGAGACTGGCCTGGTTTATAGTGGGTACCTTGTGGTACTTACACCTTGTGCCAGGTCCAGTAATTCCTTATTAGTAGATTAGA
Organism: Pleurodeles waltl; assembly: GCF_031143425.1. Lineage (NCBI taxonomy): Eukaryota > Metazoa > Chordata > Amphibia > Caudata > Salamandridae > Pleurodeles > Pleurodeles waltl. The sequence goes on along the minus strand of NC_090450.1, from coordinate 155,113,927 downwards.
GGTGTTCTAGCAGCTTAGGATGATATAGGTAGCTATAGCAGAGCAGCTTAGGCTGAACTAGGAGACATGCAAAGCTCCTACTATACCACTTATATCACTTAGCACTATATCATAAGAAAACACAATACTCAGAGTTACTAAAAATAAAGGTACTTTATTTTAGTGACAATATGCCAAAAGTATCTCAGAGGATATACTTCCTTAGGAGGTAAGTAATATACACAAAATATATATACACAAACCAAATCAGATAAGTAAACAGTTAGAAAAGTCTTGCAAACACTGTAGAACACAATAGAATGCAATAGGGAGAAATAGGCCTAGGGGCAACACAAACCATATACTCCAAAAGTGGAATGCAAACCACGAATGGACCCAGGCCTAGTGTAGTGCGTAGAGGGTCGCTGGGAGTGTAAGAAAACACTAAGGGAGTCCAAGATACCCCACCCCAAGACCCTGAAAAGTAGGAGTAAAGTTGCCCTACTACCCCAGAAAGACATTAAAGTCAAGATAAGGGATTCTGCAAGGACAACAACTGACTGCAGAACACTGAAGACGGATTCCCGGACCTGAGGACCTGTAAAGGAAGGGGACCAAGTCCAAGAGTCACGCAAGTGTCCAGGGAGGGCAGGAGCCCACTAAACCCCGGATGAAGGTGCAAAAGGGCTGCCTCTGGGTGGAAGAAGCCGGAGATTCTGCAACAACGGAAGGTGCCAGGAACTTCTCCTTTGGTCAGAAGATGTCCCACGGTGTGCTGGAGGAAGCAGAGTTGTTTCCACGCAGACAGACTGCAAACAAGCCTTGCTAGCTGCAAGAGTCGAGGTTGAGGATTTTGGGTGCTGCTAGGGCCCAGGAAGGACCAGGAGGTGGCCCCTTGGAGGAGGAGACAGAGGGGGTGCTCAGCAACACAGAGAGCCCACGCAGAAGCAGACATCAACCGCAGAAGCACCTGAACAGGCACTTAGATCTGAGGACGACGGTCGACTCAGAACAACAAAAGAGGGTCCCACGACGTCGGAGTCCAAACCAGCGAGTTGGGCAATGCAGGACGCGGTGCTGGGGACCTGGGCTAGGCTATGCACAAAGGAAGTCTTGCAAAAGTGCACAGAAGCCCGAGCAGCTGCAGTTCACGCAGTACACAGGATTACTGTCTGGCGTGGGGAGGCAAGGACTTACCTCCACCAAATTTGGACAGAAGGGCCACTGCACTGTTGAAGACACTTGGACCCAGCTCCTGTGTTCCAGGGACCACTCTCGTCAGGATCAGAGGGGACCCAGAGGACCGGTGATGCAGAAGTTTGGTGCCTGCGTTAGCAGGGGGAATATTCCATCGACCCACGGGAGATTTCTTCTTCGCTTCCAGTGCAGGGTAAAGGCAGGCAGCCCTCGGAGCATGCACCACCAGGAAACAGTTGAGAAAGCCAGCAGGATGAGGCGCTACAATGTTGATGGTAGTCTTCTTGCTACTTTGTTGCGGTTATGCAGGTGTCCTGGACCAGTCAGCGGTCGATCCTAGGCAGAAGTTGAAGAGAAAACTGCAGAGGATCTCTGGTGAGCTCTTGCATTCGTTATCTGGTGAGATACCCACAGGAGAGACCCTAAATAGCCCACAGAGGAGGATTGGCTACAGAGAGAGGTAAGCACCTATCAGGAGGGGTCTCTGACGTCACCTGCTGGCACTGGCCACTCAGAGCTGGCCAAGATGGCAGAGGTCTAGGACACACTGGAGGAGCTTTGGGCACCTCCCCTGGGAGGTGCTGGTCAGGGGAGTAGTCACTCCCCTTTCCTTTGTCCAGTTTCGTGCCAGAGCAGGGCTGCGGGGATCCCTGAACCGGTGTAGACTGGCTTATGCAAGGAGGGCACCATCTGTGCATTTCCAGAGGTCAGGAGAGGCTACTCCTCCCAGGCCCTTCACACCTATTTCCAAAGGGAGAGGGTGTAACGCCCTCTCTCAGAGGAAATCTTTTGTTCTGCCTTCCTGGGACCAGGCTGCCCAGGCCCCAGGGGGGCAGAAACCTGTCTGAGGGGTTGGCAGCAGCAGTAGCTGCAGAGGAGACCCCGAAAAGTTAGTTTGGTAGTACCCGGGCTCTATGCTGGAGACCCGGGGATGAATGGAATTGTCCCCAATACCAGAATGGTATTGGGGTGACAATTCCATGATCCTAGGCATGTTACATGGCCATGTTCGGAGTTACCATTGTGTCGCTACATATAAGTATTGACCTATATGTAGTGCACATGTGTAATGGTGTCCCCGCACTCACAAAGTCTGGGGAATTTGCCCTGAACAATGTGGGGGCACCTTGGCTAGTGCCAGAGTGCCCACACACTAAGTAACTTTGCACCTAACCTTCACCAAGTGAGGGTTAGACATATAGGTGACTTATAAGTTACTTAAGTGCAGTGTAAAATGGCTGTGAAATAACATGGACATTATTTCACTCAGGCTGCAGTGGCAGTCCTGTGTAAGAATTGTCTGAGCTCCCTGAGGGTTGCAAAAGAAATGCTGCAGCCCATAGGGATCTCCTGGAACCCCAATACCCTGGGTACCTAGGTACCATATACTAGGGAATTATAAGGGTGTTCCAGTGTGCCAATCAGAATTGGTAAAATTAGTCACTAGCCTGCAGTCACAATTTTAAAAGCAGGGAGATCATAAACACTGAGGTTCTGGTTAGCAGAGCCTCAGTGATACAGTTGGGCACCACACAGGGAACACATAGAGGGCATACTTTATGAGCACTGGGGTCCTGACTAGCAGGATCCCCGTGACACATAGGCAAAAACAAACATACATACAGTAAAAATGGGGGTAACATGCCAGGCAAGATGGTACTTTCCTACAGTGCTCACATCTATTGCTGTGGACTATTGCGTCCATGTTGTGGAGTGTTGGACTGGCTGTTCTCTCTCCTTTGCTCAGCACCACTTAATAGGCATCAACTGGAAAGGAGTGCACTAGCATTAAGTTTGGTGACAAAATCATTTGATTTTAACAACATGTACCAATCTGACTCTTAACTGTCAGATGTCTCACGCCTTAAGAGCAGAAGTAAAATGCCCTTGAGTGCCTGCTTCCTCAACTGTGCCCCTCTGCTGAGATTTGGACACATCAGAATCCTCTTCTCCCTTAGAAATACAATCTTCTCATTATTGTCTTGTTTGGAAAACTCAACAAAGGCATTGTTAGAAATATAGAACCCTCCTCTTTTATTCCAGCTCTAGGACTCAAGTCTTTTCTCTCCTTTCATCATTTCCACAGAAAAATGTTTTCACACCTCACTTGTTTTTGGGGCCCTTGTTAAGCTCCTAACCTATGTGCATATTAATCAAAGGATTTTGACTCTCAAATACTATCCCACAAAAAAGCAGTGAAATCAAAAATGGTGAGATTGGCATCCCAAGACATTGACTCCAGCCTCTCAAATTTAGACCACTTCTGCAATGTAGTTCAAATTAAACAGTTTGTAAACACCTTGAAGCCATCAACTTGTCTGTCCACATCTTACACGTTGTGTAATAATTCATGCATACTGCTTGCTCTCCGTCAAGGTTACCTTTATTCTAATACTGTCAAAGCACCTGAAGCAACTCAATCGCAGATCCTTCCCACTGCTTTGCCAGACTGTGTCCAACATCAATTCTGCTCGTTTTGGGATGGGGGAAGACCCCTGAGGCTATAGTCTGCCTCAAAATGTCACCATGGAAGCCCCTTGCTGCATAATTTGCAAAGCAATGCATAGTTTTGGTTCTATGTCTCCTGTTCCTTGTCTCTCCCCCCGGCTACCCTTGCTGAGAAGCATCTATCTTTCAACACTATCAAAGGAAAGGATTCATGGAATTATTGTGAGGTATACCTTGAGTTGATATCTCCTAAGTGAATACATATTGTGTTCTAAGAATGTAGGTCTTCATAGTTCTTTTGTTTTCTTCAACGACCCATATCGCCCTTGCATTCCATGGTAGCAAAAAAAAAAAAAAATTGCAATGCAGTGGGTCTCGCTTTTGCTTGAGTTAGAGCTAATAGCGTTGTAAGTTCCTAACTGGACTTTTCCTGCCACATAAATTAAAAATGAAAAGTAAAACAGTTGACATACGCAAGCTGATTCAAAGTGCCATGGCCACCATGAGCATGAGTGTGAAGTAGAGACACAAAAGGAAAAAGAAGTTAGCACAGAGACAAACTTATCAGCAAAAGTGCGATTATCCATGTAACTGGGTCGATGGCCAAGGGGGTAACAAAACCGCCCCAAAGAGGAACAAACGTAAAGCATTTACAAATGAAAACAAAGGATTCTTGAAAGGCAAGACCATGAACGAGTGATAGTAATGCGCATGTGGTGGGCGTGGATAAAAGCCCACAGATAGATTACAACAGGCCAGAGCGCTTGTGTGCTATACCTAAAAATTTAACCTGACCCTGTGTAATGTAATCTTCTTTTCATGTGAAATGATCCAGTGTCCTTGGGTTGTGGTTGGGCTATATACAACTGAACAAATAAAATAAATGAAAGCTATATTCAATTTCGATGGGGTTGTAATGCTTTTTTTTATTATAGGGACTGGGTTATGAATATGCTATTGAATGAAACATGCTAGAAATTGTGGGTGTGAAGGTTACACAGAGTGATCCTAAAATATTCACTGCTTGTATATTCTCATTGTAAAATATGTGACCTTCGTGTGAAGCAAGGCATTTATCAAATCTCTCCGATTCAAAATGAAACCATATGAAACACATTTTGTTTACCATACTTCCATTATAAGATCCTTAAACCTGTACTATACATGGCAAATCAAAGTAATATATGTGCAAAGCACAAGCTTTGAGCAACAGCAAAATATATGCCAATTTACCGACAAAAAAGTCACAAATCGCTAAATTGAAAAGCAGAAAGTTGCTATGGGTTTTCAAATACTTATCAGTTATAAAGGCTAGTATGACCAGGGCATTCCCCAGGACAATTACTGAGACAATTACAGACATTAAGTTTCCCAGTGATATCAGTGTTGCACATGAGAACAGGTGCCTATCCATGGGAGTGTACGGAGCCAGACTAGCTTCATCCCAAGGGGTTATGGGGCTTGTAGAGAAGAAGGTCGGGTGATGGAGAAGCTGAGGAAAGAAAGATCACTATCAATGGTTTGCATCTCATTATCAGGTCCCAGACCAGCTCCATCAGGGATCCTGTTTCAGTGTTCGGTGCTCGATACAAAATATTTAAGGAAGATAATAATTCTCATATGTAGGTTAGACAATGTCATTGATCAACATAATTGCTCTGTTTCATCATTTTAGGTATACAAAAAATTTATGAAAATGTTTGTTTGATGATTATATCAGACCGCAGACAGTACTAAAGTGGAATCAAACGGAGTTACAAGTCTTGGCATCGGCATCATGCAGTTCGCTAAAGATTGGTAGCAGCTTTAGTCGGAAGAACACTTTTTATTCAAAAGAAACGTCAAGCGGCCCCCCTCCTCTGATGTATTTGTAATATAATTGTGCGCATTTTGGTCATTATCGCATCACCATCTTGTGGGTACAATGATTGAGTTATAGATGTTTACTTCTGATGCATGCACTTTGGACCTAGAGCCTATTTTCTGCTACGTTCACACTCTTACATGTGATATGGGCCCTTATGCATGTTGGGCCCCAGGAGACCATTACTGTCTGGAGATTCACCAGTGAAGAGCAGAACTGCCCGAGTTTATTGCTGCTGCTTGGTGAGATTAAAATTATTTATTGCAAGAGTGAACATATATTTCATGAGGTGTCAACAGTAGATGAGTTCAACTCCTTTTGATGTTTAATTTATCTCATTTAAAAAATGCAAAGTAAATTTGAAGGGATAGTGTAATTTAAACAATGCCTACATGCAATTTGCCTTTAGATGAAAGATGTAAAATGATGACGACTGTGTGATGGGGAAGTAAGAAATAATTAATACCTGGAGAAGAGGTTGTGGAGTACCGACGAGAGCTGCTGACTTTGGAACATCTTGTGATTCTGGGCAAATCACTTAACCTAGCCGTGCCTCCAAAAACTGAATAATAAAAAACAAAAACGAGCTCAATCGGATTATGTAAAACCTTGAATTCATCAAGGAGCGCTAGGATAAACAATAGAATTAAACTGGTAGTCATGCAAAGAGCTTGATTACTGACTAGCGAGATCATGCTACAAAGGAGATAAAAAGAAAAGGTATTCCAGTAATCATGCGGAAAACATGGAGCCTCATATGTTTTCAGTAGTTGGCGTGTGCACTCGAGGAGGGCTAAACAGTGGAAGAAGCATGATATATGCATGCCTTTCACAAATAAAATCAATTTAATTTTAAAAGGCAAGCCCACAAACCAACAAAAGGGATGGGTGTGACATGGGCGTGGTTAAAAGTCCACAGAGAGATTACAACAGGCCAGAGTGCTTACTTGCTCGGCCCTAAAGGGCAGCCAACTCAAAGCTCAGCTAGTTCTACTGGCAGGGAATTGTCTTCTTTAGCCAAAAAAGTGTCCTATTTAAAGTTTTGCTGATGTGCTACTCCATAAAAACTGATGCATATCCTGTCGACTGTATTACAAGCATCATAGATTATAATGTACTTGTAATATGGCGGACGGAGTATCTTTGGTATAGAGTATCCTATCAGCTCAACTATAAATAAGTCCCTAAGCCCTGTGCATCTAAGTGACTCTTTTTTGGATTGGGTGTTGTTTTTTGTGCAGTCAGTGTAAAGCTTCACAACCCCTATTTGCATGTTCCTACGCAGGGAAACCTGACAAATATTACTCTGGCATTTGAATTCACATTGGAGTCCTACGTTGCCTTTGCAGATAGATATCTGTCACTGTGCCTGTGCCATCTGTGTCCTTTGGCTGTTGAAATCCGTCTTGTGAAATCTCGGACTTGATTGGAAAAGGAGGAAGTAGGAATACACTCATTTGATGCACACGCTGTTTTATGAAATGTCTGATTCAAAGATTGAGGATCTGCTTCTGTGTGTGCGGAGCTGCTCGAGGCCCGTACACAAATAGCATCCTCTCGAAGCCTCACTTCCCTCGGCTATATGTGCCTGCTGCTGAGTCAGTGCACACTGAAGCACAACCACGCACAGCCCGGCACATTCAGGAGGAATTGTGCCCTTTATAATTAGCACGTCTTTGTTCCTTGCAGTTGCAAGCTCCCCTAGAAATGACTCATTGTTAGGTCTAAATGCGGATACTGATTATAACAGTAGGAACACAGAAATGCATAATACACCATGTCCGCATTCTTTAAAGCACAATATTTTTCATGCTGTCGAAAGGCATTTTTAAGCAACCCTGAGCACAATGGATCCCAGAGCTGAGCTAGAAGAGCCCTGTAAGAGAGAGCCATCAAATTGGAAAGTAAGTGAGTGCGCATCCTGCAGAATTCATCAAGAGAAACAGGTTCACTAATAAGTGCTAAAGTACGTGCGGAGTGATAGCTTTTATTTGAGAATTTAGGGCCATATGTACGAACACATTTTCCCATTGACACAGAATGGTAAAAACCCTTTGCTACATCTGGCCCTTAGTCTGTTAGGCGTCCTCCACACTTGAGTTAATAGCACACCAACATGGCGCTGTCTGGATAAACTGGAGACGGTATGAGAGTGTCTAACTTTCAGAGACTATCGCTGAAGAGGAATAGAGTAGTGGCAAGAAGAAGGACGTAGAAGCACGTAGGTGGCATGGATGGGGTGCCTGGTTGAGGAGACAGGGTGCCCAGTTCCCAAGGAATGAGATAAATATGTTGACAAGTGGACTAGTGTAATGGAAAGTTTGAAAACCTTTCAAAAGTTAAGGTGTTAGTCCTGATGGGTTGGTTTCACAAAGATTTTTCTATGGTTAGGAGTGACTTATTGACAGAGTACTCCTGACTTACTTCTGAACGCCAGGAGTACTTCGGGCTTACTTCTGGAATTCGGAAAAAAACCAGATGGACTACTAGAGTAAGAAAGAGCAACATGTTTCTGTAGAGGATGGTTACATGAGTCTGCACAATAAAACTGGAAAAGTGAAGTTTTAGGCTGGATATAGTATCTTGATTTACTAGCTGGGCTCAAACTTCTCTTTATTTACATTCTCCTCCATGTAAAGAAGCACCACAGAAATTACCTCCACCACCCATTATACCACATAGTTTAATAAAACTGTCTCAGACTAGGGCCAGCATGGTGTGCTACCATAATATCAAGTTTGTAGTATAGATCTAAAGAAATATCAGTTCCAGCATATCGACTACCATTAAATCGCCTAGGTGAGTACATGTAGGGAAGTATGCCTCCTCCCTATATAGCAATTGTAAGAAAATATATTTCTACAGCCAGTGTGTCTCTGACACTGCCTTTACTTGCCACATACGGGATCCTTTCTCTTTCTTACTGTTTATTTCTCCACAATTGTCTCATCCCCATCCAGGGACTCTTCCTATTTCACTAATTCCTCTAAGTCAAACACTCCTCCCTTGTCAGTCCCTTCAGGCCATTCTTCTATTTTTGTTAGGTGTCCACCGTTAGTCAATGAGGATCAGACCATGGCAATTTTTCATGATTAACACTGACTTTGCAGAACTCCTATATATGTTAATCTATGTAAGTGTATCCAGTATGGGTGTCCATCATGGATTCAGGCCTAATGGACTAATGTTGGAAGCAATCATCCTCCTGCCTCTCTCATCCGTGGTTACGTGCACGAAAAATCCCTCTTGTGACAAATGAGATTTGCAAAGAAACAGAGGGCCTGATTTAGAACTCGCGGACAGGTTACTCCATAACAATGGTGATGAATGTCATCCTGTCTGCCGAAATCTAATATAGCCTTAGAACCCGCCGTAGCGGGCTCTACCGGCTATTAAAGGCCCGCTCCCGCGTTAAATGCCCGAGCCGAAGGCGAGGGCATTTAACAAGGGAAAGGGCCTTTAATAGCCGGTAGAGCCCGCTACGGCGGGTTCTAAGGCTATTAGAACATTCTGCCACTCAGGGCAGAATGTTCTATTAAAAAAAACAAATTGCTCACGGAGCCCGAGGGGATTAAAATCCCCTCGGGCTCCATGAGGCTTTGTTCACAGCTGTTGCTGTGAACAAAGCGAACATTGGAATGTTGGCGCTGCGGGCTTTTACCGGTCAGTAAAAGCCCGCAGCACTCCATTGTTTTCAATGGAGCTGCCAACGTTCGAATGTTCTAAATTCCATTACATCCAATTTGATTAAGATTTTGGCAGTCGGATATCTGTCACCTTTTTGACAGAGTAACCCGTCCGCTGAGTTCTAAATCAGGCCCATAGTTTGTGTCAGACACCCGAAGTTTATTTGGGGCACACCTTGCATTCCAGTACTGAGCCTTATCACTATACTTCACTGTTCAATGCTGCTGCCCTCTTTTTACAAATTGGTCCTCTAAATGCAAGGTGACCACTTGATCCACTGGCCCCTTTACCTTACTTTAGTTTAGCCTGTTCCGTTTCTTAGGCGATTGATTTGATTTGCTGTTTGATCAATGGAACCACCATACACAGAATTGAATTTCCTTTTATTTATATACTGAACATGGCAGTTGCAAATTTCACTTTACACGGTTAAGCATATTTTTCCAACTGAAATAAGGATAAAAAGAAAAAAAAAACATTTTCCAAAGTTACACTCAATAATTTTTCGAAGTCCTTTGAAAAAGCTGAGCACTGAAATTAATAAAACAAGCATTGTGGAAGTTCTTCTCTTATTGACTGGGAAGATCTGTGTGCTGTTGTGTAGCTGGGGAAGTGGGTGAGCTGGAGAATGAGTGAGCCAGTTTTTGGACGGCTGATTAAGTGCACGAACACATAATTAATTGAGAACATGTCCAATTAGTGAATGAGTGCATGAGTGAATGGTTGAATAATGAGAGCATTGAATTGTGGCTCAATGAATGAGTGAGCACATGTAATTTTTGATTGCAGGAGTCTGGTTTTAGTAGATCATGCCATGCAGATGATTGTCCAAAGTATTGAGCAGGTATCTTGCAAGATTTGTTTTACCAAACGGCATACCTCAAGTACAGTTTGTAGACAGGTGATCATCCACTTGCATTGAGAAATGAGCTAGCATGAATTTTGTATGCATAGTTCATGTACAATATTCATGCAATCAACCGTCCAAGCATAAATCTTGCAATAGGAGTAATTTTCACAAAACGTCTGAGTGCAAAACATTAGACAGTTTCTCCCATCCCTAGTATACAGTACTCATCTTCTCTGGCGATACAATCTCTTACAAAGGGAAGATGTTTTTGACATGCACCAAATCAAAGAGAATCTTCACTAATAGCTCTCCCATTTGAGATCGGTTCACACGTATAATCCTTTTTTATAGGCTTGATCACTTTTCACTACCTCTAACCCAGGAGCCTTCTAATTTAGGGTGATATATATCTTCTGAGTGCAAATTGCAAAGTGCTGTGCACACCAGCCACAAAAATATGTTGCAGTAAGAACGTTCAAAAGGCACCTCCAAAGGGGCGTATTATCTCACGTCAGGATCTGCATTTATTAAAAAGAAGACTTGAGCACTAAAGCACCAAGAGAGACGATTGGAGGCGTAGAGTTTTTCACCACGAGCAAAGTCGGGTAGCAAGTTACAACAGTAGCTAAACTACCGTGATACTTTTTGTTTTTTTATTTTTTTTTATTTATTGAGCATTTTACAGTATAAAAAATACAACAAACAAACTTGCCAGTTATCATCATATTGTGTTACATATGGTATGCTATTAGGTGTTGAATAAATAGAACGTGTTACAATAGTCAACATGTCCGTATTAATAGAGATTACAAGCCTCTAGCCTGGACTCAATGGATCTGAGGGCCACAGTTTTTTGCTTTAGCATGTAGATAGGGCGGTAGCGAAAGAAAACAGGGTTAGTAACCAAACACACTCTAGCGATATGGACACCACCCACATGATGTGAAAGGGGAGAAGTACAATATGACACCCACTGCCCCCCCCCCCCTCCCAGGGGTCATTCACTCGGAGCATCACTCCCCAACCTACTGCTCCGGTGTTCCCGAGCCCAGCTCACAAACGGGTCCCAGATGTCACGGGGCCTAGATGCAGCTGGCATTAACTCCCAGAATGTAGTTAACTGCGTGTGTCCGTAAGTCACATTAGCCAGCCAATCTCTCACCATAGGTACCCTCTGCCTACCCCAGTGGATTGCCACTCGTCGCTTAGCAAACAGTAGTAGTAGTGCATGCAGCCTGTGCATTGTTGGCGGAGTGTCCCTGACATATCCCAGAAGCCCAAGCAGAGGGGAGGGGACATCCGAGCGGCCCACTATCTGATTTACCGACACAAAGATCTGGGACCAATAACCCTTTAACCTTGGACAGGACCACGCTATATGTAAAAAAGAGGCCGAGACAGACCCACATCGCTAACATTCATCTGTCTCCCTAAGCCCCATCTTTCTCAGGTTGATGGGGGTTCTATAGAACCTATGCAAGAATTTAAAATGTATTAAACGCAGCTTGTAATTTGGCGAAAGCTCAGTAAGCTGCCCACAACAGAACTCCCACTGTTCCTCAGTAATCTCAGGCTGGAGCTCCTCATTCCAGCACAGCATAGATTTAGGCGTCGCTTCCGGTGCCATGCTTTGCATATGGCGATAAATACGGGTTACCAGTTTTCGGGGGGAAGGGGAGCTCACCACCGCCTCCAAAGCTGTAAATACGGGTGGTGCGTCAGGGAAACTTTCAAATAGCGACCGGCACGCCGCACGTAGCCTGTGGTATAGAAATAGTTCAGAAAAAGGCGCTGTGCCTCCCTCTTCTGACGTCGGGGGAGGTATAAACTTACCATTGGGAAAAAGGTCAGCAAATGTGTGGAGGTGCATTTTGTCAATCAGATGACTAGCTATCCCATCAGCCAAACAAGGCAGCAACGGGTTATGCAATAGCGGGAGCGATGGAGCATACAACAGTGGTACCCCGGCCCTCTTGCGCAATTCCTCCCATACCCACTGCAGCATCCTAGCCGTGTCTACGTCTGCTCTGGGGCGCCCTGCCTTAGCGCATATCGCCACTCCAATGGGAAGGGGCGCCACCACATCGCGCTCCACCGCCACGTGAGGCTGAAAAAGGACCGGGTGGGACCAAAAATGCAAGAATAGAGCCTGAGCACAGAGGGCGTACAGTTTTATATCTGTGGTACCTAGACCTCCCCATCGCAATGGCAGTGTTAGCGTGTCCCACGCCACTCTGGCCTGTCCACCTGCCCACACCAACTCCACCAGGCGTGACCGCAAAGTGGCAAAGAAGTGTGCCGTAAGCGGTATAGGTATGTTGACGAATAGGTAAAGGAATTTGGGTAACACTATCATTTTTGTTAGCGCAATCCGTCCAGTCAATGACAGAGGCAGGGAAGCCCATAATTTCACTTTCTCGCTCAGCCATAACATTGCTCTACCAAAGTTAAGGCCCCAAATCTCCTGAAGGTCCCGGCTAATCCAAATCCCCAGATACTTGACCCTTCCTGCCTCCCAACGCAAAGGATATTCAGAGCGCACTTCCGTGGTGGCGTTCGTGAGAGGAAAGATAACTGATTTGGACCAGTTGATGGAAATACCTGCGAAGCCTTCAAAGCGGACAAATTCCCGCAAGATGGGATCCAAGTTGTCCGAAGGATTGGTAAGGTAAAGGGTCACATCATCAGCGTATAGTGACACCAGTAGGTTTCTAGAGCTGAATCCTATACCTCTTGCAGAATGATGTTGTCTAATCCTCGCTGCCAGCGGCTCCATAGCTATAACAAATAGCAGCGGGGACAAAGGGCAACCCTGTCTAGTACCACGCAAGACGGGGAAAGGCTCAGACACCAGACCATTCACCCGCACTCTGGCTGTAGGCACTGTATAGAGCAGGCGGATTTTCCTAATCAGCAACGCACTGAACCCCATCCTCTCTAAAACACAGAATAAATATGGCCATTCAATTGTATCGAAGGCCTTAGTGGCATCCAAAAACACGGGGTGTAGGTGATGTAATGTAGCGAAGATCGTTCGTAGGTTATGGGAGGTCGCTCTACCTGGTATAAAACCGGATTGGTCAGGGAGTGCGATCATCGGCAGCATTGGTTGCACCCGGTTCGCAATCAATTTGGCCAAAATGTTCACATCTACATTAATCAGAGATAATGGTCGGTATGAGTTTAGATCGTCAGCCGGTTTATCTGGCTTCAGCAGCGTGATAATCAGCGCTTCACGCATAGTGGCAGGCAACACCCCTCTTTCCAGGGCCTCTTCATACACCGCCAGCAACCTGGGCGACAGCTCATCTGCGTATGCCTTATAGAAGGCTGTTGTCAGACCGTCAGGTCCCGTTGCATTGTCAGGCGGTAGGCTCCTGATGACTTGTGCCACATCTCCGGCGTCTATCGGGAGGTCCATATATTCTCTGTGGTTATTATTGAGCCATGCCAATGCAATGGAGTCCAGATAGGGCTCCAACCCCACTGGACATGTATCATGAGTGTTGGTATATAACCAAGAATAAAACTTGGAGAATGCTCCTACAATGTTCTCCCTGTCGTGGAGCAGTTCGCCATCCGCTGTGCGTAGTTCATGGATATAAGTCGCGGGACGAGGCGGTCTAATCATATTTGCCAGGACCCTACCCGGTCTCCCTCCTTCTCCGTAACGCCTCGCCTCCGCATATTTCCCTAGAAACTTGACATCCCGTAGCGCCACCTCCTCATATTCCAATAATTTGGTTTTCAACAGCCCGCCACCTCTGATTCTCCAGCCTCCAAGAAAGTGCGCTCAAGACGTTTTATTTCAGTTTCCAGCCCCACCAGCGTGCCCCTTATCACCCTTAATACACCTGCCTGTCGGGCTATACACTGGCCTCTAATGACGACCTTGAAGGCCTCCCACAGAGTCGCCTCTGTGTCCACCGATCCCTCATTGTGCTCAAAATAGTCAGTGATATCAGTCCATATCTCCTCTCTGAATGCAGTATCAAGTAATGCCTGGGGTGGAAGCCGCCACGAGAAAGCCGGGAATGGGCCCCCGGGAAGCAGCAACTTCAGCATGCAGGGTGCATGGTCTGACAGCGTGCGGGGCATATGCTCCGCCTGCACCGTCCACAACGCCACATCTCGCGACACTAGCCAGAAGTCAAGACGGGACCACGCGCCGCTATAGGCTGACATACAAGTGCCCTCCCTCAGGTCCTCATGCCTACCACGCCACACATCAACCAGCGCACCATCTAACATTATATCCCGCAGCGCAGAGCCCGCCAACGGATTTAAAGTGCGAGCCACTCCCTTCCTATCCACTCTGTCATCAAGTACTGCATTAAAATCGCCTCCCCATATAATTGTATCGCACCCAGTGGCTTTCACTTGTCCCCACAACTTATGAAAGAAACCTGTTGAGTCAGCGTTAGGCCCATACACAGCCACGAATATTACCGAAACACCACATATAACACCCTGTACCCAAACATATCGCCCCTCTGGGTCACACTGAACAACGTCCTCACGCCAGTCCAGCCTGCGGCGTATCAGTATTGCCACCCCCGAGCATAGTTGGAGTAGATAGCCGAGTAAACTTGCCCCCATCTGGTGTGGCGCAGTCTTTGGGCAGGGGCGGTGTTCAGATGAGTTTCCTGCAATAGGCAGACATCCACACCATGTCGTACCAAATAGGCATGTACCAACCTAGCCTTCCTGTGGTCGTTGAGCCCCCTAACATTCCAGGTGAGACAGTTCAAGGTTTTATCTACTCTTGACATTTCTCATCCACATCATGTAAGGTGCAGGAGGACATGTAGACAGTGACCCTACCTTACACTCAAGACACCACACAAATAGCATACGATAGATATTGGCAATAAACAACAAAATAACAACCCCATTCAGCCGCCCCCCACCCACTCCAACCCCCCAACCGGGTCGTAGATTAACCATCCCCATACTATCCCCCAAAAGACATTGTACTAAAGAAGGGAACATTCCCGAGAGGGTGTGGCGATGCCAGCTACTTCCCCGTATGTAACGGGGTGGCCGGAAGAACTGCAGGGGAACCGAGCCGCACAAAACCTTATAATTTAGATCTATCTAAAATAGCAGATGACAGAGATTGAATCACAGGCTACACATATGCATCACCCCCTCAAGCAAATAGAGGACACATTTAAGTAAGAGTCATTCCCAAAGGATATAGTAGATTGGGCCCGCGTTTACTCATTGTCACTGAGCCTGCTATCCATTTTCTCTGCAGCCTCTCTTGATCTTTGTGTGGATTTGCGTCCCACATGTTTGGCAAACTTCATCGCTTCCTTGGCATCCGTGAATATGTGGGTAGACCCCTCAAAGGGCACCTTTAATTTGGCCGGGTAGAGAAGGGAATAAGGGACCTGCGCCTGTAGTAGAAGTCGCTTAGCAGGCAGAAACCCCCGGCGGGCAGCCTGCACAGCCGGGGTGAAGTCGGGGTAAAAGGAGATGCTGTTGCCCCTGTGCGTGATGGAACCTCTCTGCCTTGCCAGTTTAAGGATCAAATCACGGTCTTGGTAGTTCAGGATTCTCGCAATTATAGGCCTGGGCGGCGCTCCAACAGGGGGTCTCTGGCCCAATGACCTATGTGCCCTCTCCACAGCAAACATCGCCGAGAGGTCAGGGTCAAATAATTCGTGTAGGAGTTCAGTAATGTATGTTTCCATCTTATTTATAGCAGTGGTCTCCGGGATCCCCGTGATACGTAGATTGTTACGCCGGGACCGCGCTTCCAAGTCTTCATTTTTGGCCTGTATTATTCCCAGCAGTTTGTCTATGTGTAGGAGCTGGTCCCTCGTTTCCACTTGAAATTCGTGACACTCAGTCTGGCGAGCCTCAAGCGTGTCCAACCTCGTCTCGTGAGTGGTCACCTGTGTTTTCACAGAGTCTAATTGATTGGTAAGATTGTCCAGTTTAGTGTCTATATTCCTGAAACTGGAACGCATCTCCAGCATCAATGTGCGCAAATCTTCACCCTGATCATCAGCGATTAAGTCAGGCCCCCCGCCGCCTTGGGCCCCTGCTCCGGCTCTCCATGACGTGTAGAGCGCTTATTATCAAAGTTCAGCTTTGGCTGCTTAGCATCATGTTTCCCCATGGCAGCCAGATATCAACCGGGTCGCGCCGCGAGCTAAGAGCCGGGCCTACAGCCACCTCCACTTCCAAGCAGTCGTAGCCGGGGACTTCTATCCCCCGCTTGGTGCCTACGCTGACTGATTCCTCACTTGTAAACCACTTAGTCGCCGCCAGCACCTCCACTGGGTTCCCATTAGGCTGTTTCTCCACGGTAGACCAAAACCTTTGCCAGGATGTAATCAAGTGTCCACTCTATCCTCCATGACCACAAACCGATGGGGGGGGAGGCCCTTCATACACTCCCCGCACACGCAAGGCAACTGGCCCCGTCACAGCAGCGCCTGTCCCAACTGACCACCTTCAGCCTCCAGCCCAGCTGAGCCTGCTCGTAGGATCCCTGTCTCCTCACCTCGGCATCCCTGGAGCATGCCAGGCACCGCTACCTCCACCGATGCTCCAGTAGCCTTCACCCGTGCGCCCAAGGTATCAGCGGGGCCCCGCGTCAATGCCCAACCGCTCACAAGTTCTCGCACCGTCTCACTCTTAGGCCTGTGTTTTGGCTCCTAAATGTCATCCGCCACCTCCAGAATCCGCCGCCACTGTTCTCGCCGTAGGCCCAACAAAGGTGTCCAGCGGGCCGCTTTCGTAAGACGGAGTGCAGCCATGGTGTTGTTCATGCAACTTATTGGTTTAGGGGTTCCTTGTACCTGCTAGTGTCAGCCACGCCGGCGGGCAGCTCCCTGACTTCTGGGCTGCCACCCGGCCGCGCGGGTCCAAGATCTCGGCTCCTAGGCTGCCCGGGGGCCGCCACAACACACCGGCCCGCAGGATCACCCGGCCAGCTGTTGTCTGCGCCGGGATCCTCAACGTCCCGGCGCCGCTCCGTCTAGGGCCCGCCGCCAGTCCGCGCCCCGGGCCCGAGTCTCAGCGCTCCCAGCGGCGCTCCTCGGCAGGCGCCTCCGACGGGCCCGTCCGCAGGCCACGCGGTCCCCAGTTCCTCGTGGGCATTAGGGCATAAGCCTCTCGTATCTCCGCCCGTGCCCCACCGCCACCTGCAAGCTTTTTACCGGTCCTGGCAGCTACGGCTCGCCCTCAAGTGAAGGATAATTAAAGGATTACGTTCTGGCCGGCGGAGCTCACTCAAAGAGCGGCCATCTCGCTGCTCAGCAGGCCACGCCCCCAACTACCGTGATACTTAGTATAATATTTACAGGTCATACATGAAGGAGATATCTAGTCCTTTAGTTTCCCCATTGCAATCTGTGTGTGTATATGGGTGGGGGTGAGGGTATTAGGGGGTGGAGGGGTTCAGAGATGTACACCTGAGTGGTATTTTTCTAAAAGGTACCTGGCTAGGTTCAACAGCATTATTGTGCCTGGCTGTATTTATGTGTCTAAAATAATAGAATACACAGTGCAAAATTATGCAGAGTTCTATATCGTGCGGAGCAAATGTACGAATTTGTACCATATTATGTTTTCTTCTTTCTATATAACTTTGTTCTTCAAAATCTTTTAAAATATGTTCCAAATTTTCATTTGGTGCTTTGTTATCTTTTCAACTCGCTTTGTCAATGGTTTTTCTCATATTCAATCATATTTTTCACGATTAATACGCCCTCCATGCAGTTCAGGTAAGTCATTGCCCTTTAACAGGAGGAAAGTTTCATCCGGCACACTTGCTGTAGTAAAAACATAGACATTAATGCCTATATAAATAAGCATAACATACTGTCACCGATTAGAAGAACTTACATTTACATTGCTTCCTTCCTTAATCTACTAGTTTCCCAAAACGCTTGTGGTGGCCAGAAGTTCGAAGCCATTTAAGGGCTGCAAAGCATATGAACCATTACATTAT
Organism: Pleurodeles waltl; assembly: GCF_031143425.1. Classification (NCBI taxonomy): domain Eukaryota; kingdom Metazoa; phylum Chordata; class Amphibia; order Caudata; family Salamandridae; genus Pleurodeles; species Pleurodeles waltl. The sequence goes on along the minus strand of NC_090450.1, from coordinate 155,095,933 downwards.
AGGCTTTGTGACAGTTAAATGGATTTAGAAAAGCACAACAAACCACAATTTGAAACTGACGTGTTTAGGGTGTCTCTTACAAATAGAGATTCAGAATATAATTTATCAGTGGTTTGCAGTGTTGACAATTGTGGTCGCAAACCACTAGCAATTTAAGGGTTAAGATAGTTTATTTGAGAGTGGGCAATAATCCAGGGAACCACTGGCAACTCTTAAACAACATTTTTTGTAAAGTATTTTTTCTTACATGCGCACCCATTTCCTTTTACGGGAGACAAACCACATTTAGAAACATTTACTTAATTTAAATGCAATCACAGGCATGGTGGTTTGCTGTCCCCTGCATGCCAACATCCCTTTGGTGGCATTGGCAGGACCCTGATACTTATGCGAGAGAAGAATGTAACCTCATACCACCTTAACCTTGGTAGCCACCAGTATAATCAAAGTAGCACACATCTGAAAGATGTGGGGGAAGGAGACGCCTGGTATTAGAGCATGTTGATAGTGAAGAAGATCAGTGATGAACTTCAACTCAAATGTAATTGTGTCATTGGTACGTGTATAATAATGTGAATACTACCTGTGTTCTCTGGGTTGAAGTTTCCAGAATAAAAGGGAATATGCCTGGGAAAAGTACTGAACATCCTAAATTGAAGTGAAGGCAAAGGTGGGAATGAGGTATAACTGAAACCCTGCAATGATAGAACAGAATTACTGACAGTTTTTTAGAGCAACATGTATTCCTTGCTCTCATCAGGAGTCTATTTTTTTATGCTAACCAATCCCTACCCAAAAATGCGCACACACTCCTGAGAACTGAGTCCCGTGATTTAGTGGAAGATTCACTCTACAGTCTTTTTAACAAGTAACTAGCTCGTAAATTAGTCTTGTTTGTGTTTTTCAGGAATCACTGCAGCACTTCTAGCAACTTTTCACAAGCTTGTGCTGGATTCCACAACATGCACTGTTCTCCAGAAAGAATATCACCTTAGTCTCGCAGTGATTTAAGAGATTTTCCTCAAGGCCCTCCAGTCTCTTTAGATTTTACTAGCTTTGTCTCTACCAACCGTAGTGGCTTTTCATGATACTCCAGTTCCCTCACTGGAAGGAATCACAGGCTCAAAACTTGCAAATCCAAAATGTCTGTGATAAATAAACAACTGTAAATATGAAGACTCTGACTCAATGTTTCTTTTAGCACCAAAAGCACACTGTGTATCCACACACACTCACTGCTGCTACTGCTATCTCCAGACTGGCAATAACTGCTATGCAGTGGGCAGAGCTTCTCTAAATAGCCCAGCTCCATCCGAAAAGGCTGCCCAATCTCACGGGGATTCTCTGCGAGAACGTAGCAGCACTGATTCCTTCTATAAATCTCAACATAACAGCATTGCTGGTCACCTTCTGATCCACCTCTACTATCCCCCATGGTATTTGAGGCCACAGTGGAGTCACCCACAGAAGGTGCCCCTCACAAGATGTTGCCTTGACCAAAAGAGTGAGGAAGTCTGCTAATCATATACTGTGCCTAACCCTTTGAAGCTAGCTAGTGTGGCAGTTGGTGAAATCCGGCCAGCTGGCATTGATGCAGAAATGGATGCCTAAATCTGGAGGGTGAACTCCTGAGTCAACTCCAGGGTGAGCACCTGATAGGTATCCAATAGGAGTAATTTGCAATTTGCGACCTACCTCATTATTATTCATGAGGTATGTCAGATTGCGACCTACTATGGTTGTTAAATTTGTGAACGGACCTAAGAGTACATTGGTTGCCTCTAAAAATGTCATTGAATTTACAAAAAGTGGATGCACAATTTGCTACTACGGGTTACAAATTCAATATAACCACATCTGGACAACAGTCTGTTGTGCTTCAGGTATGACTTGTATCCAGTTTAAAATTAATGCTCTCAGCTGCTGTCTCTTCTCTCTGCATCTCTTTAATGATTTTATTGTACATGGTAAATAGTCCTTTGTTTAGGTTTGTTGTGTTACATTGGAGGTGGTTTTTAGCTTGTGAATCTCTTTCAGTGGCACAATATCTGGGTTCTTTCATCTGCTCTCTTTTTACAACAAGCATAGTCGTGCTACATTGGATGTATTTTGGACTTAGTTCACAAACATGGCCATTGGGTTTGCCCCTGTAGTATGCAAAAAAGAGGCACACAAATGAAGCAAACTAAGAATCAAACAGATCCCACACTACCATGTGCATCAGTTGGACCGGTGACAGGCTGTGGCTGTATTTCTGGGACATACATTTCATTTATGAATAGAAAGTTATAGTAGCTGCTACATAACAAAATAAACACTGGCTGAATGTACTTGCATAAAAAAATCCATGTTTCACAAAATTGATAAACACTGTTAATTTTCTTTGCAACCAAACAAGTCTAATTAATTCCATCAATTTAAATGGTAAGACACCCTGCACCCACTTCTGTTTACGAGATTATACCTGCATACCTCCTACATTTATCTTTATTCAAACCACTTTCCCAATGTTTACAAGCTCCTTCTAAAGCTTCCTCATTCCTCCAACCTGTTCTCTCATTTTCTATTGGATTTTTTATGGAGAAAAATGCTATCTCCAGTCCTGCCCAATATCTATTCTCTTAATCATCTCTCCTTAGCCAATCTTCTAGATTTACTTTGTGTCTCCTTCTCCCTCACTTTATTCTTTGATAGTAGTTGTCTAAGAAAAGTGCATTGGTCAAGAGTAACAAGCTCTAACACACTCGATAGTGTGATATGGATCAAGCTAAAGAGTGCCCGGGGCAAGCCAGCTCATGCCTGATACATGGAAGCATGCATGTAGAATTTAGATATCCAGGAAGTATGGAGCTTGGGCACTTGCTAGAATGAGTTAAGCGGTCTCAATGCTGGGTGGCTTTATCATCCTGTAATATCTCAGGCAAGCAATTATATCTTAGAGTGAACTACTCACGACACACCAGTAGCCGATTATTAACTTTTTGACTAGGAACCTTGCCAACTCTGGACCATGTACCAAAGTGGTAAAATCGATAGCTTGAGGCGAAAAGTAGACTTTGTAAAGAGGATTGAAAATACATTTTACTTGTTCTATGCCTGTGTCCGGTGTTACTAGAAGCTCGCAGACGACTACTCCGGGCACAGTTCAACTCCTTCAAAGCCCGGTCATGTAGGCAGGCCATTATAGCGGCCCTAAATCCGACAAATATAGCACTGAATGTCAGATTGGTTATATTTATGTCCAACTTCTTGCTCATGCTTTGTTCCTCAGAGATTGAACGTTCAAAGTGGTGCTGCCCTTCTTTTTCTTTAAGTGCACTTTCTTTTTTCAGCACTCATTTAAGATGAACTTGTATCATGTATTTCGTGATTTTAATTGTTTACATCAGGGCTGTTCCCTTTGCTAAGTAGATTTTATACTACGCTTAGTTTTGATTAACTAAAATATGTACAGCAACCTGAAGCAGAATGTCCTTCTTGTTAGGATGAACACAATTTACATCCATTAACAGGAACTGTTTAGTCATAATGGCACTTTTCTTTTTCTGCACAGACACTTTTAGAGTAAACAACTTTTTGTAGTAACATAGGATTTTAAATGAAATCTTTTTTGTTTTTTGCACTTGTATTTATATTTTGATTCTGTAGTGTTTTTATTCCATGTGTTTGTTTTTTAAAGATTTTTTTTGCTAACCATGCAATACATATGTAAACCATCAGCAGATAGAAGTGGGAAAAATACTACGTTAGTGAAGTTGAAAAGAAGCTCCGCTCTGTTTTTTTCTTCACATTTGAAATTTTTAACAACATAGAATTTATATAATATTCACTATTGTTTTCAGAAATGTAATAACCTTATTGCATTTTTTCTCTGCAATAACCGCTATGCAAAACAAGTTGTTAAAGTTATTATTATTCCCTTAAGGATGGAAAGGGAATAATGCCACTCAGACAGGGTGTTCTATCGAAACTATGTATTTGAGCAAACCTTGGACTTAGGTCATTACTGAATGTTGAGAAAAGCTCTGGCTAACAAAAGGGAACCTCAGCTCATATGGGTTACATAACAGGTTATGGGTAAAACTCGTAATGGGCTAAATCTAAAAAGGGAGTCAAACTGAAAGCCAATGAGAACAAATGTTATAAAATTAAGAATGAGTCAGGAGTTCGAATGTAGTTGAAGGTTAACATGTATCTTGAGTAGTTGATAGTTTGGCTATGACATATTTGTTGTGCATTATTTTCCCAGATGTTCCTCTGACATACAGCCATCACAGAAGCACTAGCGGGAAATTATGCAAAGGTATGCTTCACAAGATAACAGAGTACCCGAAGGAGATATTACAATAATTTGAGAGTGAAAAGCCTGCACTGCCTGGCATGCCTGTGCTATCTGTAAAATTGTAGGATCCCAGATCTCTGCACTTTCAACCTGAGAGAAGCACAAGAGATTTCTATACTTTTGTCCTAGGCCTAAAAGAATAGTGAAGATAGCTGAGGCATATTGCCCTGGGTTATACCCATTTGACCTATCTCTCCACAATGTATTGCGCCTGCGATATGATGTGGTGTTGATGCTTGGGAAGACTCAAACCCTAAATCCAAGTTCTTATTTGGAATTAGTAGGTTTAGTGGTGGCCCAAGTCCTGTAGGCGTCCACGCTACTTGAAAACCTTCACTGCAACCTAACATTCACAATATACAGACCACTACAGTTTGGTAACCTTGTGGGGTGTACGTTGAGTGTTGTGTTCGGTCCCAGCACCAGTTGCCCTTTCTTTGAAAATTAACTTTACAGGTCACCTGTATGAAAAAAACTCAGGGTTCGTGGCTTTGCAACAGTTAAGAAAAGAGACAAACTGTAGGTCATGCCAACTATTGTACAGTTTAAACACATTGACTTTTTAAAGTTTCTGTAAGTAGGGATCTGTAGGCCTATTATTTCCTGTGACTATTGCTTCCTTTTCATGCCTACTAATTCTAAATTAACCCATGTTCTTTTTGTTGTTGCTAAAAGTTGGCAATTGATGCCATGTTCAGGAGGGCTTACCTCAGAGCAAAATATGGGGAACCAGTGTTGATTGCCTTAAAAAGGCCAGGATAATAAAGTCATTCTTTTATTGCATATAGTGCTAAGCCTGGTTCCTCGATTCCCAAAGGAACACGGACAAGACTGAAATTTCTCTCTGCAAGGAAGCACTTTACCAAAGGAAGTCTTGCCCTATGAAGATGATTTGATTGGAGCTGATTCCTTTGCTCAGGAAATTCCATGAGACTGCTAGTAGTCATTTGCCCTTTGCATGAAACGTTGTGTGACCTTATGCATACAAACAGAAATACCTTATTATAGGGGGCTCTGTGCAAGCTGGCCAAATTATCTTTTAGATTGCCATGTTCCCCCAAAATTTTGGATAATATATGAGTAAGTTAAGAAGTTTCAGATATTCAAACTAGTGAACATCTTACAGAGGAAGGCTATGGACCAGATTTAGATGTTGGCGGAGGAGAATACTCTGTCACAAACGTGACAGATATCCCATCCACCGTAATACAATCCAATTTTATCCAATGGGGATTGTAATATGGTGGGCGGGATATCTGTCACATTTGTGATGGAGTATTCCTTCTGCCAACATCTAAATCAGGCCCTGTGTGTGGCTCTACAAGGTTCGGCATTATTTGCATTAGTGATTTGGCTATTGTTCTTGAAGGGTAATCAATGGTAATGGTAGGTGCTTTATCTGCATGCCATTGGCACATTTCAATATTATGAAGATGCAGTCTGTTATTTCTGCTGTTTGTAAGAGACCATTTCAAGGCACTAAACCTTTAAATCTACTCCAATACCATGAGAATACCATAATAGAGTTTGAGATGGTAATGCTTAAGAGAAAAGGGACGAGGGTCATAGAATTGGCACTACTTCACTCCTTTACTTACTAGCTTTGACTGCCTATGTTACTGATATGTGCCCAATTATGTCCATCTATATTAGGGGACATTTGTTTAGCAAAAGTATTTACATTTTGTTTTATTCAGTTCTTTAAAAGGTAACTCAACCCAGAATTAAGCTCATGGTGTGATTGCAACTACATTCTATCACCTGTGAAAAGGATGCAGCATACCTCATCGTGAATGTCAATCCACCGCGACAGTGCCTGGGTAATACCTGTGTGCAAAAGGCATATTATCTGACTCAGGAAATGTGATGGTGTATTTGGTGCTTGCACTAAAACACTTTCAAGGTGTAAGAGCATTTTTATATACTTCACTAAAATGAAACACTGATCTGGGGATGTCGCTGAGGTAAGCGCCTTGATTATTCAAAAGATATTCCACATTGAGCTCCTCTTTAAGCATGCTCATCACACAACTCCTCACTAGTACTCTGTCCACATAAACATATTAAATCTTCATGACTTGTGAACCTTAAGCAGTCTATATCTTCTCACGATCAATGAACTTCCCTTTCCTTTTCTTTGCCAGTCAAAGCCGCCCAAATGGAACCAGATTCCTTCACACCTCCCCGCAACCTCATGCCCATCAACTCAGCTATGTTCCCAGAAACCTAGAAACACACCACTGTCATGCCTCTTCTCAAGAAATCACCAGCTGACCCAGCCACACTCTCAATCTACAGACCAATGTCCCTCCTACAATACCTGCCAAGGCCTCAAAGAAATTAATCAACTAATGCCTTATGTACCACCACAGCAACTACCAGCTCTTTGGCACCACACCAACTGGAGTCAGGCCCAACCACAGTACAGAAAGAGCACTCATCACCACCACAAAAAACATCTCCATAATTCTTGAAAGAGGAGGCACGGCATTCATCATTCTCACAGACTTTCGGCAGCATTTGCCATGGTCTCACATCCCACCCTCTTGAGGTGCCTTCATGGGAGTGGTATCCAGGCACCCACTCTCTGCTGGATCCTAATGGATAGAACACAAGCTGCCATTCTGGCATCTTACTGTTTTGAAGCCCACAAACTCATATGCAGAGTAGCTGAAGGTTCATCGTTCAGCTTCACTGTTAGACCTGTTAGGCTTCGGGTGATCTTCCCCTAAATATTTTGGCTTCCTCCTCCATTTTTTATGCTGATTTTATTTTTGCTGTCCATCTGACTCTGTGCACTTTACCACTGCTATCCACCGCTAAAGTGCACATGCTTAATCTTTAAAACATGGTTACATTGGCTTATATTTAACTGGCATATTTAATTTATTTATAAGTCCCTAGAAAAATCGTCATACGTATACCCTGGACAAAAATTTAATGCTACTTGTGGGACTGCAGCATTGGTTTTGCCACACACTTAAGTAGTCCATTCAAACATATCTCAGGCCTGCCATTGCAACCTGTGTGTGCCCTTTTTAACTGCCAATTCAAATTGGCAAAACAGCCCTCTTGCCAGGCCCAAACCTTATTTTTTTAAACAATGTAATCACCCCTATGGTAGTCCCTAAACAGCCCTAAGAGGCAGGGTGCAATGTATTTAAAAAGTAGAACATGTAATTTTAAGTTTTACATGTCCTGGTAGTGGAAAACTCTTAAATATGTTTTTCACTACTGCAAGGCTTACCTCACCTATAGGATAATGTTGGGTTTACCTTATGTATTGTTAATTATGTTAAATGTATAAAGTGTGTAGCTTCTCCAGCAACTGGGCTTCCCAGTGCTGACCATTCAACCAGAGTACTACACCAAAAAGAGGAGCAAAGGGGATCAGGACCTCATAATAAATAAAAAGCCAGGTTTTGAGCTTTTTCCTGAAATTAAAAATGAATCTGCATATTTCTTATCTAAAGAGGTAAATGTTTCAGGGGGTCGGAACTAAAACTCGAAAAGAGCACCTACCAGTACGTTTCCTGTAGAACCGGGGCATCACTGCAAGATTTAGCTCAGCCAAGCAAAGTGCTCTGGTTGGGAAATAAGGTTTAATTAGATCAGACAGGATGGGAGCACCCTGAGCGTTCATGATCCTACATGCCATGCTAAGGGCTTTGAATTGAATTTGCCTCTCCAGTGGCAGATAGTGAAGCTTGCGAAGAAGCCCCAAAACTGAGCAAAACTTCAGATGGGAAAACAGCAATCTGGTTGCCACATGTTTGTCTGACTGTAACCTCTTTAGGATAGATTTCTTGCAACCTAGATAGAGGATGTTTCATTTGTGTAGGCACGATAGAATGAGAGATTGGATAATCAACTGACAAATATGCAGTATAAATAGGTCAATAATAGGTTTCAGTCTTCTCCGAAGACCAAAACGAGTTATTGCGAGAGTGGTTACTTCTTTCTTGAGACTCAGGGAGTCATCCAGCCATACAACCAGATTTTTCACAGATGATTTGGGTGCCGGGGGGTGGGGGGGGGGCTATGCTGTCCAGCCACCAAAGGTTTCCTAATGGCTGAGTGTGTCTACAAAATAATAGGATCTCTGTTTTACTGAAATTTAACGACAACATACAGCTCTGAAACTTAGTAATATCCTTTGAGGAGTCTGCAGAAAAAGAATAGATAATTTGGGTATCACCAGCGTACAAGACAATGGAGACCCTAAGATTTTCACTGTCTCTGCCGAAGGTCTAACATATAAGTTAAATAGAGTGGGGCTCAAAGAGGAGCCCTGAGGAACCCCATGTTCCAAGGGTCTGCGAGATGATGAGAAGGGAGGAAAATGACCTGGAAAAAGCGGTGCCTATGGAAGGATTTAAACCAGGACAGCACTTTACACCTATGAAGGTACTGTAAAAGCACTCTATGAGAGAGTGGCAAAGGCGGCTCTCAAATCTAAAAGTATGAGGGCCGCAGAGCCATTATATTTATTATGTAAATTTGAGAATTACATTTATTAAGCTGTAATTTCTAAATGGGAACAGGTAACCAGTCCATGTTTGGTGTCTTCGGAACTGTAATAAAAAATCCTAACATGCTAAAGTCAGATTTTAAATTACTTTTTGGAAAATGCAACTTTTAGAAAGTTGCAATTTTCCTGACCCTGGGTTGTAGCTGTCAGTTGGGCGTTATGTATTCCTCCTAGACAGCACATACAATAGAGAGTTTAGGTGTGCCTGGATGGGCCATCACTGACAGGATGGGAGGGCAGAGCTGGGTACAGCCCTACTTGCACTTGAAAAGGCTGTGGCCTGCCTCCACACAAAGGGGTGCATGCTCCCTGTAGTTAGACTAGAACCTGGACAGGGAAAGCAGGATTCCTGTGGATTTCAAAGGGGAACCTCTAGAAACGTCTCCCCCACGTCAGAGGCCCAAATGGGTATAAATGCTGGATGTCAGGCACCAACTCTTCAGTACACTTCTGGACCTGTGGATATTCTGGCAGGAAGAAGGGCTGCTGTGCTGCTAAAAATACTGCCACTCTGTTGGACTGGTGCTCTGAAGGACTTCTGCCCTGCTGTGCTGATCTTCTGTCTGCTGCTCCCACCTGGAACCTAGAACCCTAGAGTGACTCCACAGAGTAGTTGGGTGGCATGTGATCTGACCTGAAATCTCAGGGACAGAACATGCTTTCAATAACCTTGCCCCTGGACTCTGAAGTAGGCCTAAGGTTCTCTGCCAGATTCTGTGGCTCCAGCCAAACTGATGCATCCTCTCTGCTGTGTGGTGCATCCCAGAGCAAAACCAACTCATTGCCACTGCTGCGCGTAACTGAACCACCAGCAAAGACCCACAGTGCATTGCTGCCAGTTGGCACATTGGAATCCCTGCTGCATGACGTATACTCAGAATTGGCTCTTACATCCCTCCTAAATGGCAGCCTCAATGCCAGACTCTGCATTGCAGCCTTGCAGCTCCTCAGAACTAATGCATCACCCTGATTGCATGATGCAACCTCAATGCGGGGGTTCGCATTGCAAGCCCTCGTTGGCGGGATCCTCAATGATGATGCTGAACCTTGCATTGCAAGCTGCCACCCCTTGGAGCCTACGCTCAGATGCGCAGCACATCTTTGAAGTGGCTCCTTGCAATGCTATGCAAATCAAGATTTAAGGTACTTTGCTCAGGGAGCCTAACTGGATCCTTGAAGCCAGCCTGCCCTCCATCGCCATCGGCCTGAACTTGTGACTTTGTCCCTGTCCGGTGAAACCAGCTTCACCAGTTGGTGCTATTTTCACAAAAAATCTTTAAATTGAATTTCTCTAGTTCTACTGTTTGAATTTTTGTTGTTTTGGCATTAATTTATTTATTCATAAGTGTTCTACTTTTCCAAATCTGTAGTGGGATTCTTTGGTGGTGTGTTTTCAATGTGTTACTATTTGAGGTGTTGCACAAATATTTAACACATTGCCTCTGAATTAAGCCTGACTGCTCTGTGCCAAACCACCTGAGGATTCAGCAGAAGTTAATTTAGGGTTTGCTTCTGACTTCCCACTGAGAAGAATTGTGGCTGCTGCTTGAAAAGGGTTGCACCCCCTCGACCATTAACTCAATTTTTACATCCCCCCCTTTTCTACGCACACATGATGCCTGTGGTCAACGTCATCTGAGCACACCATGTCAACATCCTCTCCTACACTAATGACATTCATCTCATACTCTTCCTCTCAAATAAGACTCCAGCACAAGAAACAAGTTCACTATGTCCATGACCGAAGTCGGTAAATGAATGAAAGCCAACTATCGCAAGCACGAAACAGACAAGAAAGAAGTACCGATCTTTCAGAAAAACACCTCGCCATGGGACTCCAACTGGTGGCCAGCCAAACGTGGACCCACACCAATGCTCAAAAGCCTCACCAGGAACCTCAGAACCATCATCAACAGCATACTGGACATGACCGCACAATTCTGCGCTATCACTGCATCTGTCACTGTATCGTTCTTTCAAACCTGGAAGATGCAGAGGAAGACATTCAAATTGCTCTCAAGCAACACCAGAAAAACTGTCACTCGCTCTAGTCACCAGAAAGTTAGGCTATGTAAACACCCTTTATGCTGGGATCACAAGCAACTTACCAGTAGACTAAAAACCATCCAGAACTCAGCAGCCAGACTCATCCCCAACCTCCTACTCAGAAGTTACATCACACCACACCTCATGGAGCTCCTGAAACACAAATGCCCTCCTTTCAGGCTCTTCACAAATGCATTCAAGGCACTTCACAATGTAGTCATCTTCCTTCACCACCACAACACAACTCTGACTTGCACACATTCCACCCATAAACAGAACCATATCAGGAAGATGGGCGTTCTTTTACATCACCCCTAAAGCGTTGAACAAACCCCGACTCCAGATCAGAACCTCCTCCTCTCTTCTTGAAATCTGCAAGAAGCTGAAGACTTGGCTGTTCAATTAACCAACCTTCTCTTCGCAGGGCTAAGCACATACACCTGTTCACTGCCAGGATACACTTCTGGGTGATAGTAGCTTTATAAATGCACATAACATAATATATTGTAACCTCTTTCCATTCATCTTGGAAATATACCTTTAAGCACTTCCTTAGAAGTCATGTTGGAAATGTTCATAAGGTAACCAAACATTGTTAATTGGTATCTATAATGATCATCTCCTTGATGTGGACATAGCAGGAGCTCCTACATCATCCCTAAATGTATGACTTTGCTACGTAGGTGTCACTGGGAAAAGGATGCACACATTTTGTCTTAAAAGTTAATACACCAATATGTTCTCTAACATAAACGTTTTTTATTCACATTTCTTAGGTTTTAATAATCTTGACAAAGCCTCTGTTCACATGTGCTTCTTATACATGTTTATTCATGTGGAATATATGTGTGCCCCATCACGTATGTCACTTTCGTCAGCCAAAAATGAATTCACTTTTGGTTTGGCCGGACTTAGATCCTTTTCAAGTCATTTTAGGCTGTGCCTTAGACAACGCATGTACAGTCTGCTGTGAGGCACTTGTGGCTCACCAAGAACATTGAGGGGTTTGCGGTCTGCCTCTTGTTAACCATTGTTTGGCTTTTCTTGGTACTCGTATTTGGCTGCTTCTTATTAATGCCCTTACTTGTCAAGTTTCTGTTTGTTCCTTCCATGGAGCAATGCCTCTTTACCATCGCTTTGACTGGCTGGCATCCCTGCTTCCATTGCTTGCCTTTTCAAGCACTACTTTTTTGTGTTGAGGACCCAATGAAAGTACATGTGTTTTCGAGCTGTCTCCCTCTTGTACTTCTCTACCCATGTGTTGCTCTCTGAGACTCACCACCTCCCTGTTGAGCTAGCTCATGTTCCACTCTCTGTTGCCTGCCCACAACCGAGTACTCAGTTTTTGTGTCCTGTCCCTCCCACCATCCCAGTGTGTTGACTAACCCATATATTATGCTCTCTGTGTGTTTCATTTTTGTCCACCCTCTTCCTTCCCCTGTGTTGCGTCTGCATTCATCCACCCCATCCTTCCTGCGTTGCTTTTGCTATCCCCTTTGTTGCTTCAGATACTCCATTGTTTCCGTTGGGCCACCTCTGCTTCCTTTTCCCCCTCAGACCACTTTAATCACTTTAAAAATAACTGCTTCCATTTAAACCCATCAGACCACTTTAATCACTTAAAAAAACACTTTTGGGTCTTTTTTTCTTTTTAGTCTTTTTATTTACCAATGCAACTCAGCTCGGGGATTAAAAAGGCAAGCATTGGCAAAGCCAGTAGGTCTCACCTGTGAAAGAGCTATTGGTTTTGCCATTATGTTTTAGCCATGTTGTTCACCAGTGTGGTTGCTGTTCAGCATGGCTACAAGTTAGTGAGGTAAAGGAGAGTGGAGTGCAATGTGTAGAAATGGCATTACCTAGTGTACTGATTTGTTTTGGTCATATTAAAATATTTGTTTCCACCACACTTCAGAATTATCAAAAATGTGCTTCTTTCATGCTTTTCATAAATATTTGCACAGTACATTTACAGACATTTATATTTTGTTTTGTGCTAGAAAAGAAACAACATTATACAGCATACCCCAAGTAACCAGATAGACAAAATGGCATCATTCAGCCTTTCTGTCTCACATAAGTACCCAACAGGATTACCACATAAATCCTCACACTTTGAAGTCAGAGAAAAAAAAGTAACACCAAGCTCCCTGAAATACAAAGCCTGATATTTGACCACTGTCTTTGAACGTACAGCAAATGTGACAAGATAAGAACAAGATTTAAAGGCTTGTTTATAGAAATTTAGTACTGGTGGACGAATACAGTAAATGGGGTTTGGGCATGGGAAGGAATAAACTCAAGCTGGACAGCCTAAAGCAAATAAATACAGCAAATAGAAAGCAAGCAAATGTGAGTTGCAAACCACACAGCAAATAGTCAGCAATGGGCGAAATGCATTCCAAGGGAAGCTTTCAGAATGTTCCCATAATGTTGTTAGCAAACCAGACAGCTGTGCTGTCTGGTAGGCTGCGACCTAAAAAAAAGCAGTGTTATTTTGTAGTCATGTTCATGCATGATGCGAACTTCTACAAAATGATGTGGATGGGCAAGTCAAATGCTTTTTTTCTTCTTCTGTTTTTAAAAACGTTAGCCATGCTGCACAGCATCAGGGATGCTGCACAGCATAGCTGAAAACCATTGGTAAACCATTATATCACAATCAAAAGACCTATAGGCTTTGCTTTTCTGATGGTCTACATTTGAAAGTGAACAATTCCACAATGTGTCTTGGAAAAGATAGAAGCAACCCTCGTTAACACATTCCTGTGGGTTACCAACTTGCTTCCTTGACCTGGCTTTCACCATAATTGCGATTGATTATCAATTCATTTTAAGCTTTAGTGAAAATTAAGGTATAAACTACGCCCAGCACGGATGTAAATTAAAAAAAGGAATTGTTGTTTCATCACTGCAACAGAGCAAAGCGTGACCACAAACATACTCACCATTGTGGTTTCATGTAAGCTGGCATTCACTGATGCTATGCTGGTATTGGAAAGGGAAAATCTTAATTATTTCATAAATTTGTGGTCAGTTGATTTGTATAGCAATGACTATGAAACATCATCACATACATGCACCATGAACACTAAGCTTCATTACCTAGGTCCTCATGAGTGTAATGTCAAGTCGGGAGCAAACAAATGTTTTACCTGAATTGGCACTATGGGTAGCACACAAGTTAAGCACTGTCCTTCAAAACATTTTTTCCACTGGGTAAAATCTGGAGGAATAAGAGTTAGCACAATAATTTTGTAGCTCAGATAGATTTAAAACAGTATTACAGGCTTATCCCCATTCTGATCAGCAGAACCTGAACTGGGGAAGTAATATCACCTGGGATAAAATCCACAAAACGCCATATTGTTATTTCTCTCATGGTATTACCTTCTGCTATTACTGCTGCACTGTAAATGAGGGCTCGCTGTCTATACCCATTGGTGGTCCAACATAACTAAGGCATGGATAACCAGTGCTATAAAGGGGTATGTATTGTCAGCTGCTGAGTACCTGCACTTCTTTATTTTTAGAAGGAGAGTATAGGTAAGTCTTAGCAGAGGTGCCATACTTTTAACTGGAGAGTACTGCCACTTCTCAGAAGCCAACAGGTACTCTGGAAAAGGGTACCTGCAATTCTATTTTTCTGTATCAAGTACTGTGGATATCTATGTCTTCTGAATCGACAGGGAAGTTACTTCACTTTAAAAAGCTCACTTTTTCAATGATGACTATGGTGGTCATTATGACATTAGTGGTGACTGTTAAAGTGGTGGTAATACCGCCAACAGGCTGGCGGTAATTACCACCAAATTATGACATTGGTGGTGATAACTCCCATAGACAGCCAATGTACCACACCATCCACCAGGGCATAAACACCATGCACCACGGCAGTAGTCATCAACAGCCAGGCAGAAGACAATGAACCGGCCACCACATTATGACACAGCAGACCGCCACGATTTCTGGTGCGGTACCAACGCCATAAAAAGCCTGGTGGAAACACATCACAGAAGATCAAAGACTCGCCAACAGACATACAGAGAAGCTCAACGTCGCCATAGCATCTGAACTTTAAGTCTTCCCGATGCTCTTCTACGCCATGCTCCACCTGGAGCACCAACGCCGATGACGACTGTGAGTACAGCCGACTAGCACACAAGTAAGGGAGGGAGGAAAAGGTGAGTGACACACACACGCACAACACACACCATACACACACACACCATACACACAACCAGCTGCAGACGTAAACCAATGGCACACAACACACGGCATAATAATACAAGGACTAGACGTCGGAAGTACTGAAAATGTATTTGCAAGGGAAAAGCTACCATTTGAACCAATTTTGAACAGATATATATAAACAATTGTCCACAAAGACCCAATGCCCAGTCCAAAGTACATAAGACCTACATGGCCACAGGCCACAGTCCAAGCCCCAACTTGATCCTGACTAACTACGCACAAAAATGTGCAGGGGCATCATCACAGAAGTGGACAGGCACCTCAGGGGGAAGTGGGAGGAGGCACTTCAGCTGAAGTCGGGAAGTTGCCCACTGGTTCTGGAGCGGGCCCCAGGCCCATTACCCAATGCTGGGGAGTGCAAGGTCACAGTCACTGAGGTGAGGAACTTGCCCACCGATCCTGGATGGGGCTCCATGCCCATTTCCCAATGCTAGGGAGTAAAAAGTCGCAGTCACTGAGGTGAGGAACGTGTCCACTGATCCTGGAGGGGGCTCCATGCCCATTTCCCAATGCTGGGGAGTGCAAGGTCACACTCAGCGAGGTGGGGAACTTGCCCACTGATCCTGGAGGGGGCTTCTTGTACAACAGTCCCTGGAGGGTGACCTACATGCCCTCTGCTGGAGGTGAGGGCTGCATTGTCTCTGCTGGGGGAGGTGTCACCTGGGCAGCCTCTGCTGGAGATGATGGCTGCTGTGTCCCAGCTGGAGGTGGGGGCTTCTTGCTTGTCAGTGGTGGTTGAGTGGGAACCTTTTCTTGCATTGGTGGTTGAGTGGGAACCTTTTCTAGCATTGGTGGTTGAGTAGGAACCTTTCCAAGCATTGGTGTTTGAGTGGGAACCTTACCCCTCCTAGCTGGTGGAGTGGGATTCTTACCCTCCTGGCTGGTGGAGTGGGATCCTTCCCTTTCCTGGCTGGTGGAGTGGTACCCTTCCCTTTCTTGACTGGTGGAGTGGTATCATTCACTGTCTTGCCTCCACGACTAGGAGGTTCCTCCACTGTCCCCATGGACTGTTTGGCTGAAGTGCTGGGCTGGGTCATTGGGACCCTGCTCTTATGGGCAGGACGGGGGGAGGTGGAGGGATGAGGTCAAGTTGGTGCAAGGAAAAGCTTCTTAGGGACGGTGGGGCGGGATGAGCAAGGATGGATGGGAGTGGAGGTTGAGGGAGTGGTTGTTGAAGGAGTATGTCGGCTGGACTTGGTTGGAGGTGCATGGACAGTGTGCTGATGTGAGGTGGATGGCTGTTGGGTGTCTGAGTGCCTCTGTTTGTATCCTTTAGGAAGTGGGGGATGGACAAGGTGGAGAGGACACAGGGAATGCATGGATGGATGTTGTGGAGGTGTCTGCTAGTGAGGTGTGTGTGCTGCTTGGTGTGGTGATGCTGGTGGTGGCTGTTGAAGCAGTGCATACAGGTGTGAGTGTGAACGTGACCAAGTGAGAGGCGGAGGATGAGGAGGAGGGGGAGACAGAGGAGGCAGTAGATGTCAATGTGTGTGCAACTGTCTGTTGTTTGTGTTAGTGTTTGTGGACTGAAGTGTGGTGATGTGTTTGACTGTGCCACTCTTGTGTGATGTCTTGGGTGCATGCTTGTCTGAATGTGTGCATGGGATGGGTTGAGATTGAGGAGACTGGGAAGTGCTAGTTGGAAGGGAGACGGTAGGAACAGGGACAATGGCTACCATCAGAGAGGGTGCCAGAGCCTGAACCGATCTCTGTTGGGCCGCCAATCCACTGTGGATGCCCTTCAGGAATGCATTGCATTTCTGCATATGGGATGCTAGCCCCTGGAAGGCATTCACAATGGTTGACTGCCTACAGAGATGGATCACAGGAGGTCAATAGCCTCCTCACTCAGGGCAGCAGGGCTCACTGGGGCAGGTCATGAGGTGCCTGGGGCAAAGGAGATGCCCACCCTCCTGGGTGAGTGGGCATGGGCAACTCGCTGAGGGGCTACTGGGAGGGTGGTGCTGGTAAGGGGGTAGCGGCTGTAGCTGCAGCTGGGGTGGTCACAGAGGTCTGCGCCACCATCAGGGAGCTTCCATCGGAGGAGGTATCTGAGTTAGTATTGTCACCTCCTGTCTCCGCAGGTGCACCCCTCGCCCTCTGTCCCACTGGTTCCCTCGGCGTCTGTGGACTCTGCCTCCTGGGTCCAGTGGGATGCAGCTCCCTCTGTCGCTGGTGCCAGATGATGCTAATGCACACATGGACAGGATGACAGAAGGAGAAAGTGGGGGAGGGAGAGAAAGGGCGCACTGGGACAATTACAGCCCCAACACCACAGTTGGCATACACAGCACCGTCACACACAGAGATCAGGACAGAGCACTATGCATTGCACTGGCACTGAATTGGCTAGATACCACAGCAAGATGAGGGCAGAACAGAACCATCTGCAAACCTCCTGGGACCCACAAAGTTGTTAACTGACATGGAATGCAAATGAGCTAGGTTACCTGTATTTGGCATACACCCATTACCCTTGAGCTGGATCACACTGCATTGTCTGACCTGGCATTAAGGAGCACCCACTAACTCACACCCACCACCTGGATCCCATGCCACCCCCTTGTGGCGGCTGTGATGCCCTCAAGTGCCAATCCAGCTCTGGGTAGGCTACGGCCAGTATGCGGCCATCAGGGGGGTCATGTTGCGACGAGCACCCCTTCCTCATCGGGAGGCCATCCCCAGCTGGGCTTCTGCAGTCTTCCATATCAAGCATCTCAGGTCCTCCCACTGTTTCCTGCAGTGGGTGCTCCACCTGCTGTAAACTCCCAAGGTCCACACGTCCTTAACAATGGCACGCCAGAATCCCTTCTTCTGGTGGGCACTGACCTGCAGAGGGAATGCAGACAGAAGGACACCATTACACATACAATCTAGCCTGTCACCCATATGGCCCACAAATCCCGTTTCCAACTCCATTGGCATACACATCCCCCAGCACCCACCATGTACACTACCTGCAGACATCCACCCCAAATGACACGTTGCCTGCACACACATCTCCATGCACCCTTCCCACATGCATTGTGTCCAAGGTGTACTCACCTGTTGGTCTGAAGGCCCTTACAGCTGCCCATACATGGGTAGGACCGCATCCGCCAAGTGCTCTAACTCCCTGAAGGCAGGGGCCCCTTCCCCGGTCACGTGGGCCATGTTAGGTTCCGGACACAGGTCACAGCAGCACACGCAGTGTAGGTGTTCTTGTCAACATCACTGCAGTGCGCACTCTACGGGCGACTAAAATGCAAAAACCCAGCCTTTATGCAAGAGCATAATTCATGCATTGTGTTTATATGCAGTTTGTTAACCTTTTGTATTGCAAACTTTAACCTTGAAAAACACTATTAATGATGTTTACAATAACTGTTCTTTTGCAAGGTATTGCTGCTGACTTACTGAGTGTGCTAGGGTGTGGTCCCTTTCTAGGACCTTCCAGAAGCTTCTCTGCAGCATGACTGGGTGTGGTTGTGGGCTGGGCCAGACTCTATATAAGGGAGCTCGCCCAGCTCCACGTGCTCACTATTCAGAGGTCCCGGTGCAGAGCAGCAGCAACTTCCTGAGCTCCTGTTCCAGTGGCCTACTTTGACCTTCCAGGCCTTGCCCTTCATTGTATTGGTGATCCTTGAACAGGGCAGTAAGACGGAGGTCGGGCTGGGCCCGACCCCGTTTTCAAAGGCATTCGAGTTTTTGGGCCTAGCTTTCATGTTGAAAGATTTGCCTTGTGCGTGTGAATGTGCTTGTGGTTTCTGGCATTTATATGTTGGTATTAGAATCGGCAAGACGCGCGATTCATTCTTTGCATTTGACTTTTGAGATTCGGGTCGGCAGCAGTATGCGTGACCATTTCTTGACATTTGCATATTGGGTTTCGAATCGGCAAGACGCGCAATTCATTCCTGGCCTTAAACTCTTGTTATTCATTGTGTGCTACCATTTCTTGGCATTTGCATGGTGGCCTTTGAATTGGCAAGATGCGCGATTCATTCCTTGCATTTAACTCTTGATACTCATGGTGCGCGACCATTTCTTGGCATTTGCATGGTGGCATTTGAATCTGCAAGACGCGCGATTCATTCCTTGCATTTAACTCTTGATACTTATTGTGCGCGACCATTTCTTGGCATTTGCATGGTGGCATTCGAATCGGCAAGACACGCGATTCAATCCTTGCATTTAACTCTTGATACTCATTGTGCGCGACCATTTCTTGGCATTTGCATGGTGGCATTCGAATCGGCACGTCACGCGATTCAATGCTTGCATTTAACTCTTGATACTCATTGTGCGCCACCATTTCTTGGCATTTGCATGGTGGCATTCGAATCAGCACGACGCGTGATTCATTCCCGCATTTAAACCTTGATGTTCAGATTGCTTACAGAGTGCGCGATCATTTCATGGCATTTGCATTTTCTTGTTGGGATCGGCAGTGTGCACTATTCATTCCCGCATTTAAACCTTGATGTTCAGATCGCTTACAGAGTGCGCGATCATTTCATGGCATTTGCATATGCTTGTTGGAATCGGCAGTGTGTGCGATTCATTTCCCGCATTCAAACCTAGGTGTTCAGTTCGCTTACAGTGTACGCGATCATATCATGGCAATTAAAACCTTGATGAGTAGTGTTTCCTGAAGTGCACACAGTTATCCAGGGCCTTTGAACTTTCTGCAAAGGTGCTAAATTCAAGATGTTACATTCTTTGTGCATATTAAGTCCTTAGTACAATTCCTATTGTTTTCCAGGGAATGTTTCAGATTACTTTTTGTTCTCATGTAAAGATGTAGGGCCTGATTACAACTTTGGAGGAGGTGTTAATCCGTCCCAAAAGTGACGGTAAAGTGACGGATATACCACCAGCCGTATTACGAGTTCCATAGGATATAATGGACTTGTAATCGGCTGGTGGTATATCCGTCACTTTACCGTCACTTTTGGGACGGATTAAAACCTCCTCCAAAGTTGTAATCAGGCCCGTAATGTTTGTTCTGAAACATTATTCTAGAAGGTTCTTGTATTCCTAGACAGTGTGTAACTATTCATGAAAAGTTGATATGAAACATTGTATTAACCATTATTGATTCCTTTCCAGGTACCCAGACTTCTTGAGGTCTAGTTTTAGTCCTTTCTTAAGTTATCCATGGTTACAGTATGACAACGCTTAGAACCATAGTCTAGTGAAAATCAATGCGATAAAATCTTGATATTGTGTTGTTTAACCTTTTGCTTCCTACAGGTCTCCTTCCCTGCTGTTCCCTACCTAATCCCCTTTTCCCCCGCTTGGACTCTCTCAGGCTCTGTGATATTTCTATCAGAGTTTTGGAGCTGTCTAGTGGTGGACATGTTGGGAGGATACGCAAGCCCCGAGGATCTGATCTCCCTGACAGTTCTCCTGCGGAAAGTCAGGAATCAAGTGAGGTTATAGACAGAAAATGGCGGTCATGTCCGCGGCGGTGTGCACCGTCACCGCCGATGCTGATCCCCATTGACCACTGTGCTCCATAGAGACCCATATTAGCCAATGAGGAATTGCACGGCAGTGCAAGACTGCCTTCCGCCACAATGCCCAACATCGGCGGAGTTACCTCACTTCCACATTTCCCTAGGTACAGGACAGGCGGTCGCCATTTCATGGTGGTGGACTACATACAGATCTTCCATAACTGTGTCATTGCCGAAAATTGCACATACATTGTCATTCCCAATGTCCCATCACATTAATGCTGTATGCACACTGAGGT
Source organism: Pleurodeles waltl (assembly GCF_031143425.1). Classification (NCBI taxonomy): domain Eukaryota; kingdom Metazoa; phylum Chordata; class Amphibia; order Caudata; family Salamandridae; genus Pleurodeles; species Pleurodeles waltl. The sequence continues at coordinate 155,075,023 of NC_090450.1, read as the reverse complement.
GCTGGTTCCATTGTTCAGATTTTGATGGCCTACTCACTCTTGTGTCCCTTCGATACCTACCACTGCGGATGAATAGGAGGAGGAGACAAACCCCCATGTACAGACCTCCCGTGGACTTGGCGACACTGGAGGACAGGCACATTATACTCACCTATAGACTAGACAGGGCCACAATCACAGAGCTATGCGCACAATTGTAGCCTGACCTGATATCAGCTATCCGTCATCCCACTGGGATCCCCCTTCTTTTGCAGGTTCTATCTGTGCTCCATTTCCTGGCAACTGGTTCTTTCCAAGCGACAGTGGGCTTGGCAGCAGGAGTGTCACAGCCAATGTTCTCAATCGTGCTGGCAAGGGTATAGTCTGCCTTGGTGAAACACATGTGCAGCTACATTTCTTACCCCCAGGTGTGAAGGCCGGATTCTATGCAATGGGTCATGTACCGAATATTATTGGGGCGATTGATGGTACACATATTATGTTTGTCCCCAGAATGAACAGGTGTTCAGGAATTGCAAGAATTTCCACTCACTGAATGTGCAAATGGTCTGCCTGGCGGACCAGTACATCTCCCACGTCACTGCCAAGTATCCTGGGTCGGTGCATGATGCCTTTGTTCTGAGGATTAGCAGCATCCCAAATGTGATGGCCCAACTACAGAGGCACAGGGTGTGGCTGATAGGTGAGCCAGAGTTCCCACCCACTGTATTTCAGTGTATGCCTTCAAATGTTATCTCCATAGGATTGTGTAAAGCTAAATGTTGTCCCTCAATACTTGCAGGTGACTCCGGCTAACCAAACCTATCGTGTCTCCTGACCCCTGTGAGGAATTCCAGGACAGGGGCTGAGAACTGTTATAATGATGCACATTGACGAACCAGGAGAATAATTGAGAGAACCTTTGGCCTCCTGAAGGCCAGGTTCAGATGCCTCCTCCTGCAGGTGGATCCCTGTGCTACTCACCCGAGAAGGTCTGCCAGATAGTAGTGGCATGCTGCATGTTGCACAACCTGGCCCTCAGACGACATGTGCCTTTTCTGCAGGAGGAGGGGACTGGAGATGACCCCGTGGCAGCAGTGGACCCTGAGGACAGTGAGGATGAGGAGGGAGAGGATGTGGATGTGGACAACAGAACATCAGTTATATGTCAATACTTCCAATGACATACATGTGAGGCAGTGCAACTAACCTTTACTCTGACCACTGATGTTATGTGTGTGGCTGTAGCATGAAGGCATTCACGTCCTTTGCATCTCAACTTACTGTCACCTATGGTTTGTCCTTCTACAGATGTTGGTGATATAGTGTCCTGATGCGTTTACTGCAGACAGCTACAGATCATTATTTGTATGCTATCACAGTGTTAGGAACATTTGCGCTAGATGTGACTGTTCCCATAAGTGCACATTTTCAACACATAAAACAGTGTCACTCAAATTGTGTTCAAGGGTGCTTATTTAGTGCAAATTTTTGTATGAAAAGTGCAATGGAATGGGGTGACGGTAAAGGAAAGTCCAGGGTGTTGTTCCAGTCTGTTTGAAGCACAGGTCCAGTGTCTAAGGGGTCACAGGAAAGGGAGAAACGGCAGTTCAAAGTGGACAAGGTGACAGGGTTGGACACAAGGGGGACAATCAGGAAGAGTATCATTTCTTGGCGGTGGTCTTGGTTTTGGCAAGTGTCTCTGGCTTCTGTCTGGTTCGCAGGGAACGTTTGAGAGGTAGTTCACCTTCTGCAGGGGGAGGAGTCCTGGTGGCCTGTTGGTCCTGTGGCGGGTCTTCCTGCCCACTAGCTGCAGGGGAAGTGGAGGGTTGGTCAATAGTCTGGCTAGTGGTAGGGGCCCGCTGGTGTGCTGTCTATTCCCTCATGATGTTGGCCATGTCTGCCAGCACCCCTGATATGGAGATCATGGTGATTTTGAGATCCTGCAAGTCTTCCCTGATCTCCTGATGGTGTTCCTCCTGCAGCCGCTTGTTCTCCTGCATGTTGTTAAGGATCTGACCCATCGTGTCCTGGGGTTGTTGGTAAGTCCCCAGGACATTGGTGAGTGCCTCCTGGAGAGTCGATTCCCTGGGCCTCTATTCCCCTGCCGCACAGCGGTCCTCCTAGTGTCTCTGTTGTCCTGTGCCTGGGTCCCCTGAATGGTGTGCCCACGGCCACTGACCCCAGGTCCTTGATTGTCTTGGGTGTGAGGTGTGGACTGGGGTCCCTGTACAGGTGGGCACACTGCTGAATGACGTGTCCTGGAGATAAAGGTGTGGGGAAGCTGGGTGGGTGCTGTGGTGTTGGATACTTATAGAGGAGGCTCTGTGGTTGACTGGGAGTTGGCTGGGGTGACCGACTGACCAGTGGTCCCTGATGGGCCAGGTAGTTCATCCAGGTCCTGAAGTATAGAGTTACTGTGATCACTGGAGGCATCTTCTGGTGGGGGACTGGTTAGTCGTGGCACCTCCTCTCCGCTGAAAATGGCTGGGGCTCCTGTGGGGATGTAAGTGATGTATTATGGATCATGTTTGTGACATATTGTACATCCCTAGCTTCCCCTCTATCGTTGCTGTTGCACTGTCACCTTTGTTTGTGTATGGTGATGTATTGTGGGATTGTTAGTTCTCCATACTGTGCATGTTTTGGTGATGGATGTACATGCAGGGCTGGGAGGGCTGTCCATGCATTGGTATAGCATGCAGGGCTTTGCATTGGGGTTAGTCATATGTGTAGGTGCACTTTGTGGGATGGAGTGGAGTGATGGGAGTGAGGGTGAGGGTGTGAGATGGCATCCAGGTAATGGGGGTGATAAGTAGTAAATGTCGACTCACCAGTGTCCAGTCCTCCGGCAACTCCAGTGAGTCCCTCAGGATGTAGTAATGCCAAGACTTGCTCCTCCCATGCTGTGAGTTCTGAGAGAGGAGGTGGGGGACAACTGCCAGTCCTCTATATGGTGAGCTGGTGCCTTGCTGCCACGGAACGTACCTTCCCCTGTAGGTCGTTCCACCTCTTCCTGATGTCGTCCCTTGCATGTGGATGTTGTCACACGGCATTGACCCTGTCCACGTTTCTCCACCATAGCTCCATCTTCCTAGCAATGGATATTTGCTGTGCTTGTGCTCCAAACAGCTGTGGCTATACCCTGACTATTAACTCCACCATGACCCGCAACTCCTCATATGGGAAAAGGGGGTGCCTTTGTAGGGACATGGGTGTTGTGTGGTGTGCGTAAGTGTGTGGGTGTTGGGTACAGTATTACAGGCTTATCCCCATTCTGATCAGCAGAACCTGAACTGGGGAAGTAATATCACCTGGGATCAAATCCACAAAACGCCAAATTGTTATTTCTCTCATGGTATTACCTTCTGCTATTACTGCTGCACTGTAAATGAGGGCTCGCTGTCTATACCCATTGGTGGTCCAACATAACTAAGGCATGGATAACCAGTGCTATAAAGGGGTATGTATTGTCAGCTGCTGAGTACCTGCACTTCTTTATTTTTAGAAGGAGAGTATAGGTAAGTCTTAGCAGAGGTGCCATACTTTTAACTGGAGAGTACTGCCACTTCTCAGAAGCCAACAGGTACTCTGGAAAAGGGTACCTGCAATTCTATTTTTCTGTATCAAGTACTGTGGATATCTATGTCTTCTGAATCGACAGGGAAGTTACTTCACTTTAAACCGCTCACTTTTTCAATGATGACTATGGTGGTCATTATGACATTAGTGGTGACTGTTAAAGTGGTGGTAATACCGCCAACAGGCTGGCGGTAATTACCACCAAATTATGACATTGGTGGTGATAACTCCCATAGACAGCCAATGTACCACACCATCCACCAGGGCATAAACACCATGCACCACGGCAGTAGTCATCAACAGCCAGGCAGAAGACAATGAACCGGCCACCACATTATGACACAGCACACCGCCACGATTTCTGGTGCAGTACCAACGCCATAAAAAGCCTGGTGGAAACACATCACAGAAGATCAAAGACTCGCCAACAGACATACAGAGAAGCTCAACGTCGCCATAGCATCTGAACTTTAAGTCTTCCCAATGCTCTTCTACGCCATGCTCCACCTGGAGCACCAACGCCGATGACGACTGTGAGTACAGCCGACTAGCACACAAGTAAGGGAGGGAGGAAAAGGTGAGTGACACACACACGCACAACACACACCATACACACACACACCATACACACAACCAGCTGCAGACGTAAACCAATGGCACACAACACACGGCATAATAATACAAGGACTAGACGTCGGAAGTACTGAAAATGTATTTGCAAGGGAAAAGCTACCATTTGAACCAATTTTGAACAGATATATATAAACAATTGTCCACAAAGACCCAATGCCCAGTCCAAAGTACATAAGGCCTACATGGCCACAGGCCACAGTCCAAGCCCCAACTTGATCCTGACTAACTACGCACAAAAATGTGCAGGGGCATCATCACAGAAGTGGACAGGCACCTCAGGGGGAAGTGGGAGGAGGCACCTCAGCTGAAGTCGGGAAGTTGCCCACTTGTTCTGGAGGGGGCCCCAGTCCCATTACCCAATGCTGGGGAGTGCAAGGTCACAGTCACTGAGGTGAGGAACTTGCCCACCGATCCTGGATGGGGCTCCATGCCCATTTCCCAATGCTAGGGAGTAAAAAGTCGCAGTCACTGAGGTGAGGAACGTGTCCACTGATCCTGGAGGGGGCTCCATGCCCATTTCCCAATGCTGGGGAGTGCAAGGTCACAGTCAGCGAGGTGGGGAACTTGCCCACTGATCCTGGAGGGGGGTCCTTGTACAACAGTCCCTGGAGGGTGACCTACATGCCCTCTGCTGGAGGTGAGGGCTGCATTGTCTCTGCTGGGGGAGGTGTCACCTGGGCAGCCTCTGCTGGAGATGATGGCTGCTGTGTCCCAGCTGGAGGTGGGGGCTTCTTGCTTGTCAGTGGTGGTTGAGTGGGAACCTTTTCTTGCATTGGTGGTTGAGTGGGAACCTTTTCTAGCATTGGTGGTTGAGTAGGAACCTTTCCAAGCATTGGTGGTTGAGTAGGAACCTTTTCTTGCATTGGTGTTTGAGTGGGAACCTTACCCCTCCTAGCTGGTGGAGTGGGATTCTTACCCTCCTGGCTGGTGGAGTGGGATCCTTCCCTTTCCTGGCTGGTGGAGTGGTACCCTTCCCTTTCTTGACTGGTGGAGTGGTATCATTCACTGTCTTGCCTCCACGACTAGGAGGTTCCTCCACTGTCCCCATGGACTGTTTGACTGAAGTGCTGGGCTGGGTCATTGGGACCCTGCTCTTATGGGCAGGATGGGGGGAGGTGGAGGGATGAGGTCAAGTTGGTGCAAGGAAAAGCTTCTTAGGGACGGTGGGGCGGGATGAGCAAGGATGGATGGGAGTGGAGGTTGAGGGAGTGGTTGTTGAAGGAGTATGTCGGCTGGACTTGGTTGGAGGTGCATGGACAGTGTGCTGATGTGAGGTGGATGGCTGTTGGGTGTCTGAGTGCCTCTGTTTGTATCCTTTAGGAAGTGGGGGATGGAGAAGGTGGAGAGGACACAGGGAATGCATGGATGGATGTTGTGGAGGTGTCTGCTAGTGAGGTGTGTGTGCTGCTTGGTGTGGTGATGCTGGTGGTGGCTGTTGAAGCAGTGCATACAGGTGTGAGTGTGAACGTGACCAAGTGAGAGGCGGAGGATGAGGAGGAGGGGGAGACAGAGGAGGCAGTAGATGTCAATGTGTGTGCAACTGTCTGTTGTTTGTGTTAGTGTTTGTGGACTGAAGTGTGGTGATGTGTTTGACTGTGCCACTCTTGTGTGATGTCTCGGGTGCATGCTTGTCTGAATGTGTGCATGGGATGGGTTGAGATTGAGGAGACTGGGAAGTGCTAGTTGGAGTCGAGACGGTAGGAACAGGGACAATGGCTACCATCAGAGAGGGTGGCAGAGCCTGGACCGATCTCTGTTGGGCCGCCAATCCACTGTGGATGCCCTTCAGGAATGCATTGCATTTCTGCATATGGGATGCTAGCCCCTGGAAGGCATTCACAATGGTTGACTGCCTACAGAGATGGATCACAGGAGGTCAATAGCCTCCTCACTCAGGGCAGCAGGGCTCACTGGGGCAGGTCATGAGGTGCCTGGGGCAAAGGAGATGCCCACCCTCCTGGGTGAGTGTGCATGGGCAACTCGCTGAGGGGCTACTGGGAGGGTGGTGCTGGTAAGGGGGTAGCGGCTGTAGCTGCAGCTGGGGTGGTCACAGAGGTCTGTGCCACCATCAGGGAGCTTCCATCGGAGGAGGTATCTGAGTTAGTATGGTCACCTCCTGTCTCCGCAGGTGCACCCCTCGCCCTCTGTCCCACTGGTTCCCTCGGCGTCTGTGGACTCTGCCTCCTGGGTCCTGTGGGATGCAGCTCCCTCTGTCGCTGGTGCCAGATGATGCTAATGCACACATGGACAGGATGACAGAAGGAGAAAGTGGGGGAGGGAGAGAAAGGGCGCACTGGGACAATTACAGCCCCAACACCACAGTTGGCATACACAGCACCGTCACACACAGAGATCAGGACAGAGCACTATGCATTGCACTGGCACTGAATTGGCTAGATACCACAGCAAGATGAGGGCAGAACAGCACCATCTGCAAACCTCCTGGGACCCACAAAGTTGTTAACTGACATGGAATGCAAATGAGCTAGGTTACCTGTATTTGGCATACACCCATTACCCTTGAGCTGGATCACGCTGCATTGTCTGACCTGGCATTAAGGAGCACCCACTAACTCACACCCACCACCTGGATCCCATGCCACCTACCAATTATTGTAGTAATGCCCACTGTACTCACCCCCTTGTGGCGGCTGTGATGCCCTCAAGTGCCAATCCAGCTCTGGGTAGGCTACGGCCAGTATGCGGCCATCAGGGGGGTCATGTTGCGACGAGCACCCCTTCCTCATCGGGAGGCCATCCCCAGCTGGGCTTCTGCAGTCTTCCATATCAAGCATCTCAGGTCCTCCCACTGTTTCCTGCAGTGGGTGCTCCACCTGCTGTAAACTCCCAAGGTCCACACGTCCTTAACAATGGCACGCCAGAATCCCTTCTTCTGGTGGGCACTGACCTGCAGAGGGAATGCAGACAGAAGGACACCATTACACATACAATCTAGCCTGTCACACATATGGCCCACAAATCCCGTTTCCAACTCCATTGGCACACACATCCCCCAGCACCCACCATGTACACTACCTGCAGACATCCACCCCAAATGACACGTTGCCTGCACACACATCTCCATGCACCCTTCCCACATGCATTGTGTCCAAGGTGTACTCACCTGTTGGTCTGAAGGCCCTTACAGCTGCCCATACATGGGTAGGACCGCATCCGCCAAGTGCTCTAACTCCCTGAAGGCAGGGGCCCCTTCCCCGGTCACGTGGGCCATGTTAGGTTCCGGACACAGGTCACAGCAGCACACGCAGTGTAGGAGTTCTTGTCAACATCACTGCAGTGCGCACTCTACGGGCGACTAAAATGCAAAAACCCAGCCTTTATGCAAGAGCATAATTCATGCATTGTGTTTATATGCAGTTTGTTAACCTTTTGCATTGCAAACTTTAACCTTGAAAAACACTGTTAATGATGTTTACAATAACTGTTCTTTTGCAAGGTATTGCTGCTGACTTACTGAGTGTGCTAGGGTGTGGTCCCTTTCTAGGACCTTCCAGAAGCTTCTCTGCAGCATGACTGGGTGTGGTTGTGGGCTGGGCCAGACTCTATATAAGGGAGCTCGCCCAGCTCCACGTGCTCACTATTCAGAGGTCCCGGTGCAGAGCAGCAGCAACTTCCTGAGCTCCTGTTCCTGTGGCCTACTTTGACCTTCCAGGCCTTGCCCTTCATTGTATTGGTGATCCTTGAACAGGGCAGTAAGACGGAGGTCGGGCTGGGCCCGACCCCGTTTTCAAAGGCATTCGAGTTTTTGGGCCTAGCTTTCATGTTGAAAGATTTGCCTTATGCGTGTGAATGTGCTTGTGGTTTCTGGCATTTATATGTTGGTATTAGAATCGGCAAGACGCGCGATTCATTCTTTGCATTTGACTTTTGAGATTCGGGTCGGCAGCAGTATGCGTGACCATTTCTTGACATTTGCATATTGGGTTTCGTATCGGCAAGACGCGCAATTCATTCCTGGCCTTAAACTCTTGTTATTCATTGTGTGCTACCATTTCTTGGCATTTGCATGGTGGCCTTTGAATTGGCAAGATGCGCGATTCATTCCTTGCATTTAACTCTTGATACTCATTGTGCGCGACCATTTCTTGGCATTTGCATGGTGGCATTTGAATCTGCAAGACGCGCGATTCATTCCTTGCATTTAACTCTTGATACTTATTGTGCGCGACCATTTCTTGGCATTTGCATGGTGGCATTCGAATCGGCAAGACACGCGATTCAATCCTTGCATTTAACTCTTGATACTCATTGTGCGCGACCATTTCTTGGCATTTGCATGGTGGCATTCGAATCGGCAAGTCACGCGATTCAATGCTTGCATTTAACTCTTGATACTCATTGTGCGCCACCATTTCTTGGCATTTGCATGGTGGCATTCGAATCAGCATGACGCGTGATTCATTCCCGCATTTAAACCTTGATGTTCAGATTGCTTACAGAGTGCGCGATCATTTCATGGCATTTGCATTTTCTTGTTGGGATCGGCAGTGTGCACTATTCATTCCCGCATTTAAACCTTGATGTTCAGATCGCTTACAGAGTGCGCGATCATTTCATGGTATTTGCATATGCTTGTTGGAATCAGCAGTGTGTGCGATTCATTTCCCGCATTCAAACCTAGGTGTTCAGTTCGCTTACAGTGTACGCGATCATTTCATGGCAATTAAAACCTTGATGAGTAGTGTTTCCTGAAGTGCACACAGTTATCCAGGGCCTTTGAACTTTCTGCAAAGGTGCTAAGTTCAAGATGTTACATTCTTTGTGCATATTAAGTCCTTAGTACAATTCCTATTGTTTTCCAGGGAATGTTTCAGATTACTTTTTGTTCTCATGTAAAGATGTAGGGCCTGATTACAACTTTGGAGGAGGTGTTAATCCGTCCCAAAAGTGACGGTAAAGTGACGGATATACCACCAGCCGTATTACGAGTTCCATAGGATATAATGGACTTGTAATACGGCTGGTGGTATATCCGTCACTTTACCGTCACTTTTGGGACGGATTAACACCTCCTCCAAAGTTGTAATCAGGCCCGTAATGTTTGTTCTGAAACATTATTCTAGAAGATTCTTGTATTCCTAGACAGTGTGTAACTATTCATGAAAAGTTGATATGAAACATTGTATTAACCATTATTGATTCCTTTCCAGGTACCCAGACTTCTTGAGGTCTAGTTTTAGTCCTTTCTTAAGTTATCCATGGTTACAGTATGACAACGCTTAGAACCATAGTCTAGTGAAAATCAATGCGATAAAATCTTGATATTGTGTTGTTTAACCTTTTGCTTCCTACAGGTCTCCTTCCCAGCTGTTCCCTACCTAATCCCCTTTTCCCCCGCTTGGACTCTCTCAGGCTCTGTGATATTTCTATCAGAGTTTTGGAGCTGTCTAGTGGTGGACATGTTGGGAGCATACGCAAGCCCCGAGGATCTGGTCTCCCTGACAGTTCTCCTGCGGAAAGTCAGGAATCAAGTGAGGGTATAGACAGAAAATGGCGGTCATGTCCGCGGCGGTGTGCACCGTCACCGCCGATGCTGATCCCCATTGAACCACTGTGCTCCATAGAGACCCATATTGGCCAATGAGGAATTGCACAGCAGTGCAAGACCGCCTTCCGCCACAATGCCCAACATCGGCGGAGTTACCTCACTTCCACATTTCCCTAGGTACAGGACAGGCGGTCGCCATTTCATGGTGGTGGACTACATACAGATCTTCCATAACTGTGTCATTGCCGAAAATTGCACATACATTGTCATTCCCAATGTCCCATCACATTAATGCTGTATTCACACTGAGGTGCTGGTTCCATTGTTCAGATTTTGATGGCCTACTCACTCTTGTGTCCCTTCGATACCTACCACTGCGGATGAATAGGAGGAGGAAACAAACCCCCATGTACAGACCTCCCGTGGACTTGGCGACACTGGAGGACAGGCACATTATACTCACCTATAGACTAGACAGGGCCACAATCACAGAGCTATGTGCACAATTGTAGCCTGACCTGATATCAGCTATCCGTCATCCCACTGGGGTCCCCCTTCTTTTGCAGGTTCTATCTGTGCTCCATTTCCTGGCAACTGGTTCTTTCCAAGCGACAGTGGGCTTGGCAGCAGGAGTGTCACAGCCAATGTTCTCAATCGTGCTGGCAAGGGTATAGTCTGCCTTGGTGAAACACATGTGCAGCTACATTTCTTACCCCCAGGTGTGAAGGCCGGATTCTATGCAATGGGTCATGTACCGAATATTATTGGGGCGATTGATGGTACACTTATTATGTTTGTCCCCAGAATGAACAGGTGTTCAGGAATTGCAAGAATTTCCACTCACTGAATGTGCAAATGGTCTGCCTGGTGGACCAGTACATCTCCCACGTCACTGCCAAGTATCCTGGGTCGGTGCATGATGCCTTTGTTCTGAGGATTAGCAGCATCCCAAATGTGATGGCCCAACTACAGAGGCACAGGGTGTGGCTGATAGGTGAGCCAGAGTTCCCACCCACTGTATTTCAGTGTATGCCTTCAAATGTTATCTCCCTAGGATTGTGTAAAGCTAAATGTTGTCCCTCAATACTTGCAGGTGACTCCGGCTACCCAAACCTATTGTGTCTCCTGACCCCTGTGAGGAATTCCAGGACAGGGGCTGAGAACTGTTATAATGATGCACATTGACGAACCAGGAGAATAATTGAGAGAACCTTCGGCCTCCTGAAGGCCAGGTTCAGATGCCTCCTCCTGCAGGTGGATCCCTGTGCTACTCACCCGAGAAGGTCTGCCAGATAGTAGTGGCATGCTGCATGTTGCACAACCTGGCCCTCAGACGACATGTGCCTTTTCTGCAGGAGGAGGGGACTGGAGATGACCCCGTGGCAGCAGTGGACCCTGAGGACAGTGAGGATGAGGAGGGAGAGGATGTGGATGTGGACAAAAGAACATCAGTTATATGTCAATACTTCCAATGACATACAGGTGAGGCAGTGCAACTAACCTTTACTCTGACCACTGATGTTATGTGTGTGGCTGTAGCATGAAGGCATTCACGTCCTTTGCATCTCAACTTACTGTCACCTATGGTTTGTCCTTCTACAGATGTTGGTGATATAGTGTCCTGATGCGTTTACTGCAGACAGCTACAGATCATTATTTGTATGCTATCACAGTGTTAGGAACATTTGCGCTAGATGTGACTGTTCCCATAAGTGCACATTTTCAACACATAAAACAGTGTCACTCAAATTGTGTTCAAGGGTGCTTATTTAGTGCAAATTTTTGTATGAAAAGTGCAATGGAATGGGGTGACGGTAAAGGAAAGTCCAGGGTGTTGTTCCAGCCTGTTTGAAGCACAGGTCCAGTGTCTAAGGGGTCACAGGAAAGGGAGAAACAGCAGTTCAAAGTGGACAAGGTGACAGGGTTGGACACAAGGGGGACAATCAGGAAGAGTATCATTTCTTGGGGGTGGTTTTGGTTTTGGCAAGTGTCTCTGGCTTCTGTCTGGTTCGCAGGGAACGTTTGAGAGGTAGTTCACCTTCTGCAGGGGGAGGAGTCCTGGTGGCCTGTTGGTCCTGTGGCGGGTCTTCCTGCCCACTAGCTGCAGGGGAAGTGGAGGGTTGGTCAATAGTCTGGCTAGTGGTAGGGGCCCGCTGGTGTGCTGTCTATTCCCTCATGATGTTGGCCATGTCTGCCAGCACCCCTGATATGGAGATCATGGTGATTTTGAGATCCTGCAAGTCTTCCCTGATCTCCTGATGGTGTTCCTCCTGCAGCCACTTGTTCTCCTGCATGTTTTTAAGGATCTGACCCATCGTGTCCTGGGGTTGTTGGTAAGTCCCCAGGACATTGGTGAGTGCCTCCTGGAGAGTCGATTCCCTGGGCTCTATTCCCCTGCCGCACAGCGGTCCTCCTAGTGTCTCTGTTGTCCTGTGCCTGGGTCCCCTGAATGGTGTGCCCACGGCCACTGACCCCAGGTCCTTGATTGTCTTGGGTGTGAGGTGTGGACTGGGGTCCCTGTACAGGTGGGCACACTGCTGATTGACGTGTCCTGGAGATAAAGGTGTGGGGAAGCTGGGTGGGTGCTGTGGTGTTGGATACTTATAGGGGAGGCTCTGTGGTTGACTGGGAGTTGGCTGGGGTGACCGACTGACCAGTGGTCCCTGATGGGCCAGGTAGTTCATCCAGGTCCTGAAGTATAGAGTTACTGTGATCACTGGAGGCATCTTCTGGTGGGGGACTGGTTAGTCGTGGCACCTCCTCTCCGCTGAAAATGGCTGGGGCTCCTGTGGGGATGTAAGTGATGTATTATGGATCATGTTTGTGACATATTGTACATCCCTAGCTTCCCCTCTATCGTTGCTGTTGCCCTGTCACCTTTGTTTGTGTATGGTGATGTATTGTGGGATTGTTAGTTCTCCATGCTGTGCATGCTTTGGTGATGGATGTACATGCAGGGCTGGGAGGGCTGTCCATGCATTGGTATAGCATGCAGGGCTTTGCATTGGGGTTAGTCATATGTGTAGGTGCACTTTGTGGGATGGAGTGGAGTGATGGGAGTGAGGGTGAGGGTGTGAGATGGCATCCAGGTAATGGGGGTGATAAGTAGTAAATGTCGACTCACCAGTGTCCAGTCCTCCGGCAACTCCAGTGAGTCCCTCAGGATGTAGTAATGCCAAGACTTGCTCCTCCCATGCTGTGAGTTCTGAGAGAGGAGGTGGGGGACAACTGCCAGTCCTCTATATGGTGAGCTGGTGCCTTGCTGCCACGGAACGTACCTTCCCCTGTAGGTCGTTCCACCTCTTCCTGATGTCGTCCCTTGCATGTGGATGTTGTCACACGGCATTGACCCTGTCCACGTTTCTCCACCATAGCTCCATCTTCCTAGCAATGGATATTTGCTGTGCTTGTGCTCCAAACAGCTGTGGCTATACCCTGACTATTAACTCCACCATGACCCGCAACTCCTCATATGGGAAAAGGGGGTGCCTTTGTAGGGACATGGGTGTTGTGTGGTGTGCATAAGTGTGTGGGTGTAGGGTACTGTGATTGGGTTTGCGAAGATGGGTGCGTGAGGGATGTATGGGTCTGGTTGTTGCAGTGGTCTTGATGTCAGTCTGGTGGCAATAACTTGTATTCGTAAAGGGTTGTGGGTGATGTGGGTGTGTATTTTATAGTGCTGTGGATGGGTGTGTGCTTGTGGTGTGTGAATGAGTGTCAGGTGTATGTATTTGGTATTGGCCAGTGTTTTGTAGTTTAGTATTTGAATGTCCGCCATGGTGATTCATGGGTCATGATGTGGTGGGCGTTGTTTTGTTGGCGTAACGGTATGGATGTTGGTACCGCCACTTTAGCACTGACCTTTGGGCTGGCGGAGTTGAGTATGTGGCAGTATTCTGTCGGATTGGTGAGTGTGTGTGTGTCTTTATATGGCGAACAGATATCTGCCACTACGGCAGCGGGATTTACTGCAATGTCATGATGAGGGCCTATGTTAGAAAACTCCTGAAGGAAGACATTATGGCCCTCATTACAACAATGGCGGTAAATCCCACTTCCCGCTGTGCATAAGACCGCCAACACACCGCTGTGGCGGCGGAAATCCACTACAGCTACCCACAGGCCGGAATCTGCCAAAATCTAGACACCCACACAAGTCCACCACACCAAAGGTCAGTGATAAACTGGCGATAACAAAACCGACACCGTCACGCCAACAGGAATACGCCCACACTATCACCACCCACGAATCCACGCGCAGTCTTTCAACCGCGGTATTCTGTTGGCGGTACACACCACCGCGCTCAAAATACACACACATTTTCAAAACACAACCACATTGGACAATTCGAAATACACACACCTGATACACATACACACATCACTCCCACACACCCAATACAATATAAAACACACACCCACATCATCCACAAACCCTTACTACCAGAAATTCAACCGAAGGCCAGAGAGAGACACCACCATCAACAAACTAGCATCCACAGGCACACAACACTATCACACATCACAACACACACCACCTCACACATCACCCACACCACACCATGGCACCGCAAAGACACCCCAGGTTCTCTGACGAAGAGCTCAGGGTCATGGTGGAGAAAATCGTCCGGGTAGAGCCACAGCTATTTGGATCACAGGTGCAGCACACCTCCATAGCTGGGAAGATGGAGCTATGGCGCAGAATCGTAGACGGGTCAACGCAGTGGGACAGCATCCAAGAACACAGGATGACATCAGGAAGAGGTGGAACGACCTACAGCGGAAGGTGCGTTCCGTGTTTTCAAGACACCAGATTGCAGTTCAAAAGACTGGCGGCGTACCCCCACCTCTTCCCCCAGAACAAACAACATGGGAGGATGAGGTCTTGGCTGTACTGCATCCTGAGGGCCTTGCAAGAGTAGCAGGAGGAATGGACTCTGGTAAGTCAAATCTTAACTATTACATCCCCCACCCTACCTGCATGCTATCACATACCCCACCCTCACCCACATCACTCCAACATCTCACATATGTCCCACTATCACAACCCACACATCCCAATACCAAGCCCTGCATGCAACAATAAAGCATGGACACCCATCACCAAAGCATGTCCACTGCAGATACCCACACAGACCCCAAACCAAATATCACACAAGGTCCTAGACAAGAATGTAAGCACTGGGGTACAGGGTCACCCACCCATTGCACACGATGGCACACACAGATGCAATAATCATGCTTTACACCCCTGCAGGACCCCTACCCAACGTCACCGGACAGGAGGTTCCAGACATGTCCACCCCCCCCCACAGAAGAGCCCCACAGTGATGACAGCAGCTCTATCCAACTGGATCTAGATGACCAGCCCAGCCCATCTGGGACCTCAAGACAGTCAGTTCCCCACACACTGGCACATTCCACCACAGAGCCTCCCCCCTCAGGAAACACCAGCACAGCACCCACCCATCGGGCCCATACCTCTGTCCCCAGAACACGTCAAGCAGCAGTGTGTCCACCGCTGCAGGGAACCCAGGCAAATCCACCAACACAAGAACAGCAGGGACCTGAGGGCGGTGGCAATAGTCACACGGTTCAGGGGACAGAGGAACAGGAAAACCGGGGAACTGGAAGGACCGCTGTGCGACAGGGGGAGGACAGGCCCAGGGAACCCAATCTCCACGAGGCCCTCTCCAACATCATGGGAGCGTACCATCATTCCAAGGAGACAATGGCAATGGTACTGGCCAACTTTCAGGAGACCCAGCGGCTGCAGGAGGAACAGTATTTGGGGATCAGGGAGGAACTCAAGTCCATCAACACCACCCTGGTCACCATTGTAGGGGTGCTGAAGGACCTTGTGAACACCAGGAGGGACACTGTGGCACAACAAGGGGCCTCTGACACTAGCCTCGATAATGAACAGCCCACCACCTCCGCCGGTGCTAGTGGACAGGAGGCACCACCACAGGACCATGACACCAGCACCCCACCCCCTGCAGATGGAGAACCGACCCGCAAACGGTCCCTGAGATCCAGGACAAAGACAGAGAACAATGCCAAGACCCCGCCAAGAAATGACACCACCCTGAATGTCATCCTTCTGTCCCACTTCATCACCCTGTCCATCCATCAACTGCCCTAGCTCCACCTCCTATGCCCCTTTGGACAATGCACAAGTGAGACAAATAACTGGACTCTGCCATGGACATTACTCCACCATCACCCCTGACCATTTTACAACCCCCTCCACTATTTTGCACTTAAATAAACACCCTTGATTCACACAACAATCTGGAGTCAGTCTGTGCTTTCACAAATGTGTATTTGCTATAACTAAGGAAAATAGCAATGTCCATTGTATTGTCAACATACCTAAGTCACACAGCTCTAGCCCAGGAGGTAATATAGCAGAGGTCACACAGTGAGACCCACATCTGTGAAATGGAAATGCAAAGTGACAAGTCAGGGTCCATAAACTGGGTGAAAGTGACAGACATATGATAGGTCTAACAATTGTATGAGATGTAGGAGGCAGTGATGTCTTCTTACCTGTGTCTCACTGGAAGTATTGCTGGATAACGTTGTTTCTGTTGTCGAAATCCTCTTCTTCTGCCTCCTCTTCTTCACTGTCCACAGGCTCCACAGCTGCCACCAGACCTCCTTCTGGACCATCCTCCTGCAGAAAAGGCACCTGTTGTCGCAAAGCCAGGTTGTGCAGCATACAGCAGGCCACGATGATCTGGCACACCTTCTTTGGTGAGTAGTATGGAGAACCACCTGTCATATGGAAGCACCGGAATCTGGCCTTCAGGAGGCCGAAGGTCCTTTCGATCAATGTCCTAGTTCGCCCACGTGCCTCATTGTAGCGTTCCTCTGCCCTTGTCCTGGGATTTCTCACTGGGGTCAGTAGCCATGACAGGTTGGGGTAACCAGGGTCACCTGCAATTGTCGAGGGACAATTGTTAGACACACACTAACCCTTAGGGACAACCCCAGACCCAGACAATCATTCACACGGTATAGGGTCCTTGTCCTCACCTATTAGCCACACACTGTGCCTCTGAAGTTGCCCCATCACATAAGGGATTCTGCTATTCCTCAAAATGTAAGCGTCATGCACTGAGCCAGGAAACTTGGCATTCACATGGGAGATGTACTGGTCGGCCAAGCACACCATCTGCACATTCATCGAATGGTAGCTTTTCCTGTTTCTGTACACCTGTTCACTCCTGCGGGGGGTACCAATGCCACATGTGTCCCATCAATGGCACCTATGATGTTGGGGATATGTCCTAGGGCATAGAAGTCACCTTTCACTGTGGCGAAATCCTCCACCTGAGGGAACATGATGTAGCTGCACATGTGTTTCAGCAGGGCAGACAACACTCTGGACAACACGTTTGAGAACATAAGCTGGGACATCCCTGATGCAATGGCCACTGTTGTTTGAAAAGACCCACTTGCCAGGAAATGGAGTACTGACAGCACCTGCACTAGAGTGGGGATTCCTGTGGGATGACGGATAGCTGAAGTCAGGTCTGGCTCCAAATGACACACAGTTCCTGGATTGTGGCACGATCAAGTCTGTAAGTGATAATGATGTGTCTGTCTTCCATTTTCGACAGGCCCACCAGCGGTCTGTACACAGGAGGATGCCGCCATCTCCTCACCTGCCCCTAGCTCTCTACGGTCCTCCAGACAAACAGGTGAGTACACTGTGAGCACACTGTATGGGCAATGCCTGTTTGGAGTTGTGTGGATGGAAGATACGGGGGGTCTGAGACCTGCATGAGCGGACAGTGAGTGTATGTGCGTCAGGGCAAGGGTGGGAACGTGGGTCAATGACTGTGATGGTCCGGACGGTTAAAGATTATCCTTTTCCCCTGAACTATTCCTCGAGTTCAGCGTCCACCAGAAGAAGGATATTTGGCATGCCATCACCAAGAACGTCCGGACCCTGGGGGCCCACCACAGACGGAGCACCCACTGCCGGAAAAGATGGGATGACATTTGCTGCTTGAGCAAGAAGATGGCGGAGGCCCAGCTGGGGATGGCCTCCCAACGCGGGAGGGGTGGCTGTCACACCATGACCTCCCTGATGTTCCGGATCCTGGCGGTGGCATATCCGGAGTTGGATGGGCTCTTGAGGGCATCACAGCAGCCACAAGGGGGTGGGTACATTCACATCTAGCTGATTCTGCGTGCATTATGAGGTGTCTGGGTGGGGGAGGTGTGCTGTGGGCTCCCCAAGGCCAGGGCGAGTCCCTTCGTGAGGCAGGTTATGTGGCACCCCAACCCCACCAGTAGTAAGAGCCATCTACAATTAGCCAGGCTCCTGTAACTTCCATGTGTGCAGCAATCTGGCATAGGCCTTGTACCCCATGTCCCTGTGATTAATTAGGGAACTCTAAGCGCATGGCGCAGTGCAGAGGGCTGCTGTGTTTGTAGTGTCCGCCAACAGTAGCAGTATTGCATGCACTGAACATGTCTTTCTTCTGTCTTCCCCCCACACTTTTTGTGGTCTTCCTGTTCTTGTGTCCATTAGCATCATCAGGCAGAGGAGCAGTGCCACTGGAGCAGGAGGGAGCTGCATCCCACATGGCCCTGGAGGGCGAAACAACAGAGTCTGAAGCCACCAGTGGGACGGAGGGTGAGGGGAGCTCCACGGTGGGGACAGGAGGTGACATCAGCGACAGCGACTCCTCCTCTGATGGGAGCTCCCTTGCGGTGGCGGCCCCTCTGTGCCCCCGCATCAACAGGTACAGCCGCCACCCCCCCACCAGCACCGCCATCCCATCAGCCCCTCAGCGTGTGTCCTGTGGCCGCTCACCCAGGAGGGTGGGCATCTCCTTTGCCCCAGGCACCTCAGGCCCTGCCCCAGTCAGCCTTGCTGCCCTCAGTGAGGAGCCTATTGACCTCCTGAGATCCCTCACTGTTGGGCAGTCTACCATTCTGAATGCCATCCAGGGTATAGAGAGGCATTTGCAACAAACAAATGCATACCTGGAGGGCATTCATTCTGGCCAGGCAGCCCAACAGCGAGCATTTCTGGACTATGCACTGATGGCAGCCATTGTCCATGTGTCCAGCCTCCCCCCTCCAACTTCCTCCACCCAGACCCAATCCCCTGTACCTCAGCCTATCCCAGGCACACCATCAGACCAGCATGCACACACATCAACACACAAGAGTGACTCAGGCAAACATAAGCACTACACATCCCACAGGCACTCCCACAAGCATCATACCCATGCACACATACCAACATCCACTGCCTCCACTGTGTCCCCCTGTAGGAAGTTGGATCTGTATGAACTATTTCAAAGTAAGGAATAGTATGCACAGAGTCCAAGGGTTCCCCTTAGAGGTAAGATAGTGGCAAAAAGAGATAATACTAATGCTCTATTTTGTGGTAGTGTGGTCGAGCAGTAGGCTTATCAAAGGAGTAGTGTTAAGCATTTGTTGTACATACACACAGGCAATAAATGAGGAACACACACTCAGAGACAATTCCAGCCAATAGGTTTTTGTTATAGAAAAATATATTTTCTTAGTTTATTTTAAGAACCACAGGTTCAAATTCTACATGTAATATCTCATTTGAAAGGTATTGCAGGTAAGTACTTTAGGAACTTTGAATAATCACAATAGCATATATACTTTTTACATAAAACACATTTAGCTGTTTTAAAAGTGGACACTGTGCAATTTTCACAGTTCCTGGGGGAGGTAAAGTAATGTTAGTTCTTGCAGGTAAGTAAACCACCTACGGGGTTCAAATTGGGGTCCAAGGTAGCCCACCGTTGGGGGTTCAGAGCAACCCCAAAGTCACCACACCAGCAGCTCAGGGCCGGTCAGGTGCAGAGTTCAAAGTGGTGCCCAAAACGTATAGGCTTCAATGGAAAGAAGGGGGTGCCCCGGTTCCAGTCTGCCAGCAGGTAAGTACCCGCGTCTTCGGGGGGCAGACCAGGGGGGTTTTGTAGGGCACCGGGGGGGACACAAGCTCACACAAAAAGTACACCCTCAGCGGCACTGGGGCGGCCGGGTGCAGTGTGCAAACAAGCGTCGGGTTCGCAATGTAAATCAATGGGAGACCAAGGGGTCTCTTCAGCGGTGCAGGCAGGCAAGGGGGGGGGCTCCTCGGGGTAGCCACCACCTGGGCAAGGGAGAGGGCCTCCTGGGGGTCACTCCTGCACTGAAGTTCCGATCCATAAGGTGCTGGGGGCTGCGGGTGCAGGGTCTTTTCCAGCCGTCGGGATTTTAGAGTCAGGCAGTCGCGGTCAGGGGAGCCTCGGGATTCCCTCTGCAGGCGTCGCTGTGGGGGTTCAGGGGGGACAACTTTGGTTACTCACGGTCTTGGAGTCGTCGGAGGGTCCTCCCTGAGGTGTTGGTTCTCCACCAGTCGAGTCGCGGTCGCCGGGTGCAGTGTTGCAAGTCTCACGCTTCTTGCGGGGATTGCAGGGGTCTTTAAATCTGCTCCTCTGGATACAAAGTTGCAGTCTTTGTTGAACAGGGCCGCTGTTCTCGGGAGTTTCTTGGTCTCTTGGAAGCAGGGCAGTCCTCTGAGGATTCAGAGGTCGCTGGTCCTGGAGAAAGCGTTGCTGGAGCAGGTTTCTTTAGAAGGCAGGAGACAGGCCGGTAGGACTGGGGCCAAAGCAGTTGGTGTCTTCTTTCTTCTTCTGCAGGGGTTTTCAGCTCAGCAGTCTTCTTCTTTGGTAAGTTGCAGGAATCTGAGTTCCTAGGTTCTGGGGAGCCCCTAAATACTGAATTTAGGGGTGTGTTTAGGTCTGGGAGGGCAGTAGCCAATGGCTACTGTCCTTGAGGGTGGGTACACCCTCTTTGTGCCTCCTCCCTGAGGGGAGGGGGGCACATCCCTATTCCTATTGGGGGAATCCTCCTTCTACAAGATGGAGGATTTCTACAAGTCAGAGTCACCTCAGCTCAGGACACCTTAGGGGCTGTCCTGACTGGCCAGTGACTCCTCCTTGTTTTTCTCATTATCTCTCCTGGACTTGCCGCCAAAAGTGGGGGCTGGGGCCAGGGGGCGGGCATCTCCACTAGCTGGAGTGCCCTGGGGCATTGTAACACGAAGCTTGAGCCTTTGAAGCTCACTGCTAGGTGTTACAGTTCCTGCAGGGGGGAGGTGTGAAGCACCTCCACCCTGAGCAGGCTTTGTTTCTGTCCTCAGAGAGCACAAAGGCTCTCACCGCATGGGGTCAGAAACTCGTCTCTCAGCAGCAGGCTGGCAGAGACCAGTCAGTCCTGCACTGAACAATTGGGTAAAATACAGGGGGCATCTCTAAGATGCCCTCTGTGTGCATTTTTTAATAAATCCAACACTGGCATCAGTGTGGGTTTATTATTCTGAGAAGTTTGATACTAAACTTCCCAGTATTCAGTGTAGCCATTATGGAGCTGTGGAGTTCGTTTTTGACAGACTCCCAGACCATATACTCTTATGGCTACCCTGCACTTACAATGTCTAAGGTTTTGCTTAGACACTGTAGGGGCATAGTGCTCATGCACATATGCCCTCACCTGTGGTATAGTGCACCCTGCCTTAGGGCTGTAAGGCCTGCTAGAGGGGTGACTTACCTATGCCACAGGCAGTGTGAGGTTGGCATGGCACCCTGAGGGGAGTGCCATGTCGACTTAGTCATTTTCTCCCCACCAGCACACACAAGCTGGCAAGCAGGGTGTCTGTGCTGAGTGAGGGGTCCCTAGGGTCGCATAAGACATGCTGCAGCCCTTAGAGACCTTCCCTGGCATCAGGGCCCTTGGTACCAGGGGTACCAGTTACAAGGGACTTACCTAGGTGC
Source organism: Pleurodeles waltl (assembly GCF_031143425.1). Lineage (NCBI taxonomy): Eukaryota > Metazoa > Chordata > Amphibia > Caudata > Salamandridae > Pleurodeles > Pleurodeles waltl. The sequence continues at coordinate 155,053,498 of NC_090450.1, read as the reverse complement.
CAGGGGTGTGCCAATTGGGGAAACAATGGTACATTTTAGGTGAAAGAACACTGGTGCTGGGGCCTGGTTAGCTGTGTCCCAGCACACTTCTCAGTCAAGTCAGCATCAGTATCAGGCAAAAAGTGGGGGGTAACTGCAACAGGGAGCCATTTCTTTACACCCCCTCCTCCACGTCTCCCTCCTCCCTCCCTCCCTGTCTCATCTCCACTCACACCTGCATGCACTACATCTTCAGCCACTACGTCCATCACCAGCACGCCCATCACCACACACCGCTCACGTGCACTCACCACCCCCACTACCATTCACACATCCCCAGTGTCCTCTACCAGTGTGTCTGTGAGCCCTCCTCCCAAAGTACACAAACGCTGCCACACACCCACCCAGCAGCCATCCACCTCACAACAGCCTCCAGCCCATGCACCTTCACCCAAAGTCAGCAAACGTACACCTCCTACATCCACTACCTCTTCCTCCACTCCCAAACCCCCTCCATCTACCCGTCCCAGTGTGTCTAAAAAGCTTTTCCTATCAAATGTTGACCTCTTCCCTACACCTCCCCCCATCCGTCCCCTAGGGCCCGCATTTCCAGGTCCCAACCCAGCACCTCAGCCATCACATCACCGGGCACAGTGGTGCCAGCAATAGCGGGATTTTAGAGTGCGCCAAGCAAAAGGGCTGCCAGTGTCCCACGGAGCGAGGGAAAGGACATTCCGCCACCTCCAAAAGTCAAAAACATGCCCACATCCCGGAGGGAGAAGGCAAAACAAAAGTGGAAAGTGGAAAGTGGCAAGACTGCTGCGCCACCATCCAAGGTGGGGAAGGGCCAGAAAATCTAGGGCAGGTCCACGTCGACGCCAACCTGCACGGCGGACAAGACCGCCACCAGCACCGCCACCTGCACTGCCACCACAGAGACCACCGCCAGCACCGCAGACACTGAGGCCGCCACCAGCACCGCAGTCACTGAGCCCACCACCAGCACCACAGTCACTAAGCCCGCCACCAGCACCGCAGTCACTGAGCCCGCCACCAGCACCGTCACCACAAAGACTGCCACCAGCACCGCCGCAACAAAGACCGCTGCCAGCACCGATGCCACAGTGCCCGGCGCCAGCACCGATGCCACAGAGTCAGCCGCAAGCACCGCCGCTACTGACACCCCCGCCACCACCGATGCCACTGAGGCAGCCTCAAGCACCACCGCGACTGACACCGCCGCCAGCACCGCCAGCGGGCCTGCGACATCCTGAGCCAGTGGCACCACCGCAGACATGGCTGCCATCCCCAGTGGTCAGTCGTTCGAGGCTGCTGGTCAGTTCCAGGAGCCTGGGCACCTTGCATGTTGCACCACCGTCAGTGGAGTGTCACATCCACTACCTCAGTCCTTGGCACGATGAAGCACTCTGGGCACCAAGCCCCCTCCAGAACCAGTGGAGAAAGGCATCCACTACCTCAGTCCTTGGCAGGATGAAGCACTCTGGGCACCAAGCCCCCTCCAGAAACAGTGGAGAAAGGCATCCACTACCTCAGTCCTTGGCAGGATGAAGCACTCTAGGCACCAAGCCCCCTCCAGAAACAGTGAGAAAGGCATCCTCTACCTCAGTCCTTGGCAGGATGAAGCACTCTGGGCACCAAGCCCCCTCCAGAAACAGTGGAGACTGTTATCCACTTGAGAGACTGTGGCTTTGCACTCTCCAGGATAAAGCAGTGGGCAAACCACCCACTGGTGAGACTTGAGAGACTGTGGCTTTGCACTCCCCAGGATAAAGCAGTGGGCAAACCACCCTCTGGAAAGACTTGAGAGACTGTGGCTTTGAACTCCCCAGGATAAAGCAGTGGGCAAACCACCCACTGGAAACACTTGAGAGACTGTGGCTTTGCACTCCCCAGGATAAAGCAGTGGGCAAACCACCCACTGGAAAGACTTGAGAGACCATGGCTTTGCACTCCCCAGGATACATCAATGGGCATGGAGCCCCCTCGTGGAGCTGCCGTCGTGCACTCATCCGGCTGAGGTGCCCACCCTTCCCTTCCCCCGAGGTGCCTGTTTCATTTTGATCTGATGCCCCAGCACTGTTCTCTCCGTTTGGAGTCTGGTATCGAGTGTGGGCCTCGCCCCATGCATTTTGGGCCCAGTGGTCCACGGACTATGAATAGTGCACTATCCGGACTTGTATAGCTGGTGTACATAATTGTTTATACTGTATTTCAAGTTTTAACTAATGGATTTTTATTGATTACAATCGTTCAACTCATTTCCTTTTGTCATTGCATTCTTCCAGGGGTGGTTGGGGGGTGTAAATGTAATGTTGCAGCATGCATTAGTGTGTATGTTGTTGTGGGTGAGGGTGGGGGTGGGGGTGTTGCGTGTTGCGTGTTGCGTTTGTGTGTCACTCTCTTTTCCCTCCCCCCTCCCCTGTGTTGTAGGTGCAGTACTCACCGTGGTTGTCGCTGCGGTCGTTCGTGCTCCTGGTAGTGGAGCAGGAATGCTATCACAGGGAGGATTTGGAGTTCTGGCTCCATGGCGTCCTGGTTCCTTGTGGGTTGTGTAGAGGTGAGTGTTTTCCCTTCCAAGCCCTGTTTCCGAAGTGTTTTTGTTTGCGTTGTTTCCGCCCCGGAAAAGGTGGCGGATCGGCCTCTCATAATGGTGTGGGCGGTACATTGTCTTCTGCCTGTCTGTTGGCGGTGACCGCCGTGCTGTTTGTTAGTACCGCCATGGTGGTCGGAGTGTTAAAGTGGCTGTCTATGTTGCCGGTTTCCGCCATGGTCGTGATTCCATTTTTTTTACCGCCGGCCTGTTGGCGGTCTTACCGCCGCTTTAACACCGACTGCCAGGGTTGTAATGAGGGCCTATGCGCCAGGGCTCTTAAAAGCATTAAATGCACGTGCTTGTTTGTGACTGAAAGTATTTTTTTACAGTTTGTTTTATCTTTTGTAGCTACCTAAACCTTTATCTGAAATGGTTTGTGCTGGAAAATATATTGATTACGCCATGGCATGTAGACTGGCATTTGACCTAGCAACTCGGAAGAGGCTTCTCATTGTAGAACAAAGGGAAAAAATGGTAGCATATACAGTGTCAGACACATGATCCGGATTTTATAGAAATTACCTCTTAAGATTTTTATTGCCAATTGAACAAAATTATAAAGCAATTTCCAAAAATTAAGGATCTCTGCAACCCTCTTCACAAGCATGTTAAAGTGTATTGACCCCTTTATTTCAGACAGAGACTTCTGTAAAGTATTACACACAATTGTTCAAGGCCTTAAATAACTTTTGCAAAAGAAATGCTGGCTAGTTACACGCTTAAAAAGGCAGTGCAATCAAACCGGAAACCTTCCCATTTCTGCAACAGTTTCTGTGTGAACACGAATATCTCTTACAAAGAAGACAAACCTGTTTTCCGTCACACCTGGTTAATTCTGCATAACTGCCCAAAGTCACATGGGAAAAGGTAAATGGTGTGCTGTCTCGTATGCTTCTAGGCGTGAGCAACGCCTGCAGTTAAAAGTGATTCACACACAGTGATAGCCTGGAACTGCAAACTCTCACTTAATTTGTTAATGTTTACTGCTAAAAGCTACGGATTTGTTATGAGTGACTCTCTCTGTGCACCGCTATTGTGAATAACAGATTCTAAATTTAGTTATTCACTGGCATGAAGCAGTATTGAGATGTAACATTTGGTGGAAGGGTATAGAAGGCATAGAGGGTTGTGGGGAAGGTGGGTGGTAGATGACCAGAGATTATTTTATTACATTTGGGATGGGGGAGGGCGGTTCAGGCAATATTGTGCAATGCTTCCCCATTACTCTTCTACACTTTTATGGGTGTCTCAGATAACATAAAAGTATAATTGGGTAAAAAGTAAATAACGGCGATGTTTTTCCCTTCTGGATTGGAGTGATATCTTAGACTACCTACTCCCTCTTCACTCTCGTCTATTTCACATCACCCAGAACCCATGATGAAAAACATCACCTTTGTTATCTGTTACCCATTTATAATTCTGTGTACTATTTGTTATTATTAACTAAGGTCCAATATTAGACATATTTTATTTTACTGATGGGACTTTCCAGCGAATTAAAAAACCTGTCCATTAAACACTCACTAATAATACAGCTTCTATCTTATTTTTACGTTTTCAAATGTAGAAATAGAAACATCGATTTTGGTGATATAATATACTTTACAAATCTAGGTTATACAAATTAATAGCTGTGCCTTACAAGTCAACAAGCATTGGCAATGCAAATAGGTCTGGCATGATTAATGGTGCCTTTTGTGTTATTGACGAGTTAGGCACTCAGTAAGTCACCTTACATGCACTCTGTCACTTATCGTTGCACCCATGCATCCATCCATTCCATCTACTGACTCTTGCATTCACACAACTTACACAACCACAATAGAACACACCCAAATTCAACAGCATATGCAAGATAAAATAACAGAATGCACGTACAAAAGATAAAACATGCTGCCATCTAAACACAGCGGGCATACACTTGCAGTAACAACTTTAAACATAGAAACTCTTGTCTGTCTGCAGAAGTATTTTAAATAGAGCCTATTGTTGTTTTAAAGTTCAAGCATGACCCCAATATTTAGGGCCAGGTGTACTAAACTTTTTGCACGTCGCAAACAGAGAATTTTGCTGTTTGCAAAGTGCAAAAAGCACATCACGATGCCCAAACACCATTTTGCGAATCAGTAACCTGGTTACCAAATCTCAAAATGGGATTGCGAGTCGCAATTAGGAAGGGGTGTTCCCTCTCTAATTGCGAGGCGCAGCGCTATGTTGTATTGTTTTGTGAACGCGGTCGCAAAACAATCGCAGTTAGCACCCATTTCATATGGGTGCTAACCCATTCGCAAAAGGGAAGGTGTCCTCATGGGACCCCTTCCCCTTTGTGAATGGCATTAAAAACATTTTTCCAGAGCAGGTAGTGGTCCTATGCCAACCATCAACCAGTTTATACATTTATAAATATGTACAAAAGTACAGTTGGGAAAACAATACAGAGCCCCTCTAAAGAAGACCTAACAAGAATCATCATAATGAAATTCCACTCCCAGGGCAGAGTGTATGACCAACACCAAAACACTTTACGGTAATCTGTGAGATTACATGTAACAAAATACATTCTACAACCTGTAACATAATGCAATAGCAATCCACTGTTAGAGGCCTACGGGCTTTAATCGTATGCTTTTCACAATAAATAAACCAGACCTACCGCCTTTGTAATAACTTTCCATAATCAACAGGCCAGACCTATGGAATCGGGCATAACATTTCCCTGCACACCAATCCAGCCTATAGCTGTAATCATTAGCTTGTTACTATAACCAACTCAGCCCTAGTGTACTGAGCACATGCTTTTCCACAAGGCAACAATCAGGCCTAAAGTTCTAAAATTGCAAATGTATTCACAATTATAACTGGCAAAGTGAAATACTATCTCTCCTAACATGGCTTAGTAAGGATTTTCCCACTGCATTTCTTCTATGTGCATGGGTTCTCAGACGGGGCAACCAACACAAAACGCTTCACTCCAAAGGTAAGTTGTGTGGCTCCATGTAACAAAAAACCTATCTGTAGGCTTGGATTCAAAGTATTAACAATTCATCATTTAATAATTGTTGACCTTTACATATGTTTTTCGTAATCTATACGTCAGGCCTACTACTTTTCGCTAACTTTTTGTAATAAACAAATCAGGTCCATAGCCGAGATCATTGGCTTGCTACCATAGCCAAATCAGCCCTGCAGTACTGAGAATGAACTATGCCACAGGCCAAAAAAGTGTAATAAAAGGAAGCACAGAAATTCAACCTAGTCAGATCCTGTACTCAGGAAAACCAATAAGTGTTTGGAGCCTAAACCTCTCTGTCAATAGTACTGGGAAAGATTTTTTTATAGATCACATAAGGTCTGGTGACAGGTCACACTAGACCAAAATAGCCATGTAAATTACTGGAGTCCTTGATTGTCTAGTACAAAACACTAAGGGGGTCATTCTGACCCTGGCGGTCATGGACCGCCAGGGCCAACGACTGCGGGAGCACCGCCAACAGGCTGGCGGTGCTCCCATGGGCATTCTGACCGCGGCTGTACCGCCGCGGTCAGAAACGGGAAACCGGCGGTGTCCCGCCGGTTTCCCGCTCCCCAAGGGAATCCTCCATGGCGGCGCTGCAGGCAGCGCCGCCATGGGGATTCCGACCCCCTTACCGCCAGCCTGGCTCTGGCGGTTTTGACCGCCAGAACCTGGCTGGCGGTAACGGGTGTCGTGGGGCCCCTGGGGGCCCCAGCAGTGCCCATGCCAGTGGCATGGGCACTGCAGGGGCCCCCTAACAGGGCCCCACCAAGATTTTCAGTGTCTGCCAAGCAGACACTGAAAATCGCGACGGGTGCAACTGCACCCGTCGCACCCCTTCCACTCCGCCGGCTCCATTCGGAGCTGGCATCCTCGTGGAAGGGGGTTTCCCGCTGGGCTGGCGGGCGGCCTTCTGGCGGTCGCCCGCCAGCCCAGCGGGAAACTCAGAATGACCGCCGCGGTCTTTCGACTGCGGTACGGTCTTCTGGCGGTTCCCGCCATGCGGGCGGCTTCCGCCGCCCGCTGTGGTCAGAATGACCCCCAAAATCTAAAGTTACTAACTGTGCTCTTCCCATTTGTGCTGCTTCCAGAGAAAAAGAAAGTGCCATAAAGTATCTACTTATCTAAGATACTTTAATAGCATTAAAGTGCTAGGTGTGTGTGTGGCCCTGAAAGCTGAAGCTATGTGGAGGGCAAGCACATTTTTAGTGGAAGCACACACCTTCTGCCCTTCTAACTATGTACTCCTGGCTACCAACATATGGGGGAGACAAACCTGACTCCTGGTAGTGTTTCTTAAAGGTATTTTTAGGTTAATCACAAAGGGGGTCATTTTGACCCTGGTGATATGGGACCGCCAGGGCTAAAACAACGGAAGCACCGCCAACAGGCTGGCGGTGCTTCCAGGCGTATTATGACCACAGCGGAAGCGCCGCGGTCGCACCACCGGGGCCGGCGGTATTCCGCCACTTTTGCCCCGGCGGTGTTAATCCGCCTGCGCCCAGGGGATTACGAGTCCCCGACCGCCAGCCTTTTTCTGGCGGTTTTCACCGCCAGGAAAAGGCTGGCGGAATGGGGAGTCGTGGGGCCCCTGGCGGCCCCTGCACTGCCCATGCCCCTGACAGGTCCCCATGCAGCTTTTCACTGCGCGACCGGTGCAACTGCACCCGTCGCATGGCCGCAACACCGCCGGCTCCATTTGGAGCCGGCTCCTATGTTGCGGCCGTGATCGCCGCTGGGCAGGCGGGGATCTCCAAATGACGGCGGCGGGGGCGCGGCCGCATTGGCGGGCGCATGGCGGTCAGATCTTGGCGGGCGGCAAGGTCGTAATGACCCCCATAATGTCTGGTAATAGCTGCACCAGACTCCAGTAAACAAAAGTCTGACAAAGGAGAAAAGATATCACACTCAGGAAGAGTGTTTTCAATTCAAAAGTGACAACAATCACTCACCATCAAGTTCAGTCCTCATTTAGTTATGAGAAAGACCTTTTGTGTCATCTAAGAAGGGAGAAGGTGCCTGTATTACGTAAAGGCAAAAGTGAAAATTCCAAATCTGAATGTGACATTGAACTTCAGAAATGGGGTGGTTATGGAGTGATAAAGTTGTGTCTCTCTCCCCATGCAAATTGCAAATAGATGTAGTGAGGCTTTCCAAACTATCCTGAAAAGGAAAAAACTTGAATTGTCATGGGCTGCAGAAGGCAGTTGATAATCCTTAACAAAGTGGAAGCTGCCTAGGGTATGCGCTTTCATTCTGTGAGACATTTCTACTATTATAGAGTGCAGCAAAGGGACAAAAGGAAGTCTGGTGGATTTTTGTATGTTTATACCATGGCGTTTTCAACAAACTTTCTTGATGCCCAACCTTCCCTTGCATGCCTCCTCCACCCAATTTGCAGCTGCTTGCAATGAATCAGAGATTAAATCCTACCTCTAAAACAGTAACACACAGAGATTTCTGTGTTGTCCTGTGTTGGTTTATCCAGCAAAAGATCTGGCCAAGTCACATTGTAAACACTGTGTATACAAAGTCTGTTGCCTGGCTTGGTGATCCACCCAGTAAATCACTGCTTCCCAAACGTTTTAGAACTACAGCCCAATTTTTCAGTCAACAGTTTTTCTGACCTTCCTAGCTATAATGGGCATGAGGCAGGCATTTTATTTAATGTAACTTAAGCATTGTGTGTCAGCTTACCGTCATTTACAGAGAGCACATTTTCCATTGAAATGGCCACTAAATTTGCAGACATCCAGTTTTACTGACACTATATTGCACACAAATGATAATGTGTGGAAACTGGGTTTCAGTAAATATTTATAATTTGTGCATCACCAAGCAAAGTGTCTTGGTTTGTTTTGATCCCATTAAAACCTTTGTTCCATTATTCCTAAGAATTATAGACAATCTGTGCTTCATTTTTGCTTTCCTAACTCCTAAATGCGTATAGATCATGTAGAATTACTTACATTTTGTTTTATATCGCAAAACAATAAATACTACAGATTTTCCTTGCATACTCCCTGAACCCCAGCATGATGGTCACATAATCCACGTCACTTTACTTTCTCTGACAGTCTATTGAGAGGAATTTGTAAACACCAATCCTCATGTTAAAATTTGTCCGAAGATATAGTCTGACATTTTACCTCTTTATTTGAAGTACAGCTAATGTGACAAGATTAATACAGAATGTAAAGGCATCTTTATCTATTGCTTGTACTTTTGTGACCCACTAAAAATCTGCTTGCGACCCACCACTGAGTCGCAACCCACAAATTGGGAAACATGGAGTAGAGAACACAGTTCAACACTCTAGTGGAAGTGCAAGGTACATAGTCAAGGCAACAAGCCACAGAGGTATGCATTCATTAATAAATTGGGGTATACAGAATGTTTTTCTTAACATTTAGCTAAAAGTTAATCTTTTGCAACTCCTACCTCCTGATAAACCATGTAGAGATTCACAAAATAACCATGAAAAACTTCAGAACTCCTATATTAGCCATAGATTTCCTTGAGTTTTAAATGTGAAAAATGTGCACATACAGAAGTACTATCCAGAATAAATAATCCATAGGTACAAATGTGCTCTTCTAATCTTTTTCTTCACAAAGAAAATATTTATCCCTCCTGCATTTCCATTACATATGGTTTTGTGTCTTCGCCATCCTCACCACCAAACCTCACTTGCTCTTCTGTTTGACATGAATAAACTTGCTTGTGATATCATCATGGCTTGACTGTGGAAACAAAAGCAGCCCTGGGAAAAATGCTCAAACAAGCCCTGCTCCCTTCCTGTCCTCGAAATCCATCCAGACATCCTATTTATTGCTGCTCACTCTATTCTCCCTCTGTGATTTCCCTCTCCATCTCTCCCATTCCCTCTCTCTTGAAACCCCTGTGCCTCCTGCAATTAATCCTGGACACCACAGGAAAGTAAATGAGTTACCAGCCGAGGTCCTGGGCTTTCCCATAGGCCTCCAAAGACATCTTCCCACCGAGGAAATGCCTTGTTGAATAAAAGGCCATTGCTTCTAAGATAAGCCAAGCTGCTTGAGCCAAGCTACCAAGGAGATGAGCAGGGGTTATCTTAGATGTCTTAGATGTGTGACTCCCTTACCCTGACTACAGTGAGGGTCCCTACTTGGGGAGGGTGTAAACCACTGCCAACTAGAGACCCAATTACTAAGAGTGTTCTATTTGGAAAAGCACACTGCTGACCAAGGAATCCACTTGGCTGTTCATTCATTTTTTGCCTGAGTGGGTAAAAAGGACCTTGTGCTTGTACAAATAATTCTAAGGAGAGAATCCATGGTTTATGTTGCCAAAACGCATTCACCTTCACCAAGTCTCAAAATATCTTTCATATCTCATTGTAAACAGTTCAGTTGTGTTTAATTCAGATCTAGGCATGTTTGTTTCCATCTATGTCTGAATTTCAGACATGTTTCTTATTAGGAAAGAAAAGCTATTGTTGGACTTAAATTATTATGAGACACGAATCTGTATGCTATCTACATACTGCAAAGTCCCACTACGTACACTGTTACATTAGTCAGAAGCCATAGGTAACCCGAAGGGTCTGTCACAGCTATGTCAATAAAACAAGAACAACATTTTGAAAGTATGAACCTATGTGCTTTCATGCTTTTATCAAGACCAAGCTTATGTGCACTGATAATTAAAAAAATTACAAATGAGAAACTGGCAAGCGGCTCTTTGAGTGGTTTACAATTGTTGACTTTTTAAAAAGTGTTGAGAAAAAGATAGACATACATTTTTCATTGGAAGTATTACATTGTTCACAAATGTGTAAGTTGTATGTTTTTATGGTAATTGCGTTACATGTTACTGCAGCGTTAGAATGGCATTGCTGATGAAAAGAAGCAATTACATACACAAAAATGATATCTTGACTCTGCCAGGTGGGGGGCAAGAAGAAACAAGGTGCATCCAGGAGAAAGAGGGAGGGACGTGATGGCATAAAGAAGGGATTTGGTGGGTGGAATGGAATGACAAGCACAGAGGGAAAACAGGGACTGGCAAGAGGGAGGAAGGAGCGGGGGTGGGGAGCGGGGGTGGTGGGCTGGGGAAATGAGAAGCACACAAGTGAAAGAGGCAGGGTTACTCAAACACTGTATGGGAGGCAGGTCAATACAGACTGGCAGCCAATATTATCAGGCAAGAGAGATACAGCCCTCTAACCTTAGCCAAGGTGTTTTTAACATTTTTTCAGGCCAATGTCTGACAGAGACTAGCCAAAAAAGCCAAAGTGCGCAAACCCCAAACTGACTGTAAGGATACGGGTATGCAAGCGATCTGTTTGACATCTGCACTGACAAATGAGGCCTACAATTGCCTAATCACGAGACACTGCAGAACCGAGTAATAAATAGTTATATAAGCAATGAAAACTAAAGCTACTAATGTGCACCCGATGAAAAGATACTCACAAGACAGGAAAGAGCTAAAAAAAAGATATCTGTGGAACTGTGTCTTATTCAGGGAAAACATTTTTAGGAGATCCTCAAAGGATCGCATATACGACCCTCTCCAGACGTCCCCCAGAGTAGAGATACCTATATTGTCCCAGTTTCGAAAACCCTCCAAGCCCGCCACCTGCGCCAAGTGTCTCCCATGCCATAGCGGGGTCTGTTGGGTGAGACGCCCCTGCCACCCCGTCAACCTCTGAGCAGTCCGCCATCCCTGTAAAATCACCTTAGTTACGTCCGGGACGTCTTGAGAGATTGGACCTCCGTAGAGGGTGCCAAAGATCCGAGGGTAGCCCATGGACTGAAGTTCCAACCGGTATGCCGGGTCTGCCCACCCACCCCCCACCCAGTCGTTAATTACAAGCAGCTGCGTCGCAAGATAGTAAAAGTGGACATTGGACATGCCTAAGCCCCCCTCGTATACATCTCTTTGGCAAGTTTTGAGCGCCAGTCGTGAGCGAGCTCCGCTCCATATAAATTGGCGCGCCAGTGAATCCATTTCCCTGAACCATTTTATGGGTATAGGGAACGGAAAATTTTGCAATAAGTAGAGGAGCCTAGGGAGGATCATCATCTTGTAGAGCGCTATTTTGCCGAGCAAATTAAGGGGGAGGGTCTTCCATCGCAGAAGATCAATCTTGATTTTCCTAGTTAATGGCGAAATGTTGAGTTCCCATGACAATTTGGGGAGGAGTGAGATGTGTATTCCCAAGTATTTAAAACTGTTTCTTCGTACTGGGATGTTTCGCTGCCAGTCCACACAGTCCCTAGAGCTGTGCAGGGGGACCAATAGGGACTTGGTGGGATTTAGGATCAATCCCAAGGCCTCCGCAAAGAGGCCTAGGATTTCCAGCACGCGGGGGCCGCTTTTGGCCGGGTTGGAAATATATAGGAGGACATCATCTGCGTATAACGCCACACGATCCTCTAAGCAGGTGGGCCAGGACCAGCCCTCGATCAATGGGTCTCCTCGGAGTATTATCGCTAAGGGTTCTATTACCAATGCGAAGAGCAGGGGAGATAGTGGGCATCCCTGTCGGGTTCCACGGCCAATGGGGAATGGATCGGAAACCACTCCGTTCACCTGGACTCGGGCTCTCGGCCTGGAATATAGGAGTCTCACTAGGCTTCGAAATTTGGGGCCGAGCCCGTTTCTTTGCAGAACCTGTTCGAGGTAAGACCAGTCCACCGTATCAAAGGCTTTCTCGAAATCGAGTAGGAGTAGTGCCAAGGGTTTGTGCGACAGGGTCTTGTGGTGGGCCAGGGCCAGATGTAGCAGCCTGATGCAGTGTCTGGTGCTGCGGGTGGGCATAAAGCCACATTGGTCAGGATGCACCAGAGTGGGCATTACTGTTTTCAATCTAGAAGCAAGGATCGAAGAGAGCACCTTGACCTCAGTGTTTAAGAGTGAGATGGGCCGGTACGCCGAACAATGTCGTGATGGGGGTTGGGTTTTGGGAATCACTACAATCGTGGCTTGATCGATCCCAACGGGGAAGCGGCCCAGTCTCTCAGCCTCCTCATACATGTTAAGAAGGTGTGGACCCAGAATGTCCCTGCATTTCCTGTATAACTCTGCTGGGAACCCGTCAGGACCAGGGGTCTTACCCGATGCCAGGCTGGAGATCGCATTGGTGATTTCTTCGAGGCTAATAGTTTCGTCCAGCCTGTCTCTTGTCTCCGAGGGGACCTTAGGAAGGGTAATGTCGTTTAGAAGGGGAGCATCTCTCTCAATGATCGGGCGGGGGTGCCTCGCATATAGGCTGGCATAATACGAGGCAAAACTCTGCGCAATATCAATTGGTGTTTTGGTGAGGGTGCCCGAGGCATCTAAAATCTCTGGGATAACTCTGTTGGCCAGAGGACGGGTGGCCAACCAATGCAAGAGCTTCTCATTTTTGTCTCCCCAGCCATATATTCGGGCAGTGGAAGCTCTCCAGATATGTTTAGCCGATTCTAGTATTATGTGTTTGATTTCGCCTCTGACTAAGGTCAGTTGTCTCGTGGTAGAGACAGACGGCGAGGTCGCTTGTTGGCACTCCAGCCTTAAGGCCTTGGCCTCCAGCTTGGAGACCTGAGAATTTCGATCCCTTTCACGGGAACGGAGGAGGTATTTAGCTTGCCCTCTAAGGGTGGCCTTGCATGCTGCCCATAGTGTTCCTGGAGACTGGACTGATCCCGTAATCAGGTCGAAGTATTGGGTAAGGTGAGTCGTGACCTCGTGGGCATAGTCTTCGTCCTGCAAATACCAGGCATTCAGTCGCCACACCGGGCGCCTGGAGGGGTCTGTTCCGCCCAAACGAACACGTACTGGAGCATGATCTGAGACTCCACGAGGGAGTATCTCTGCCCCCGTAACGCTCGGGAGGTCCGTGGCGGGCATGAATATAAAATCTATTCTGGATTGCGTTTGGTGGGCAGCTGATGTGTGCGTGTATTGCCGCTCCCTGGGGTGCCAGGTTCTCCATACGTCACATAGGCCTAGGCTCTCGGTCCAGCTGTTGAGGGCCGAAGCCCTATTGGATCTACTGGCAGTGGCTCTGACAGACACATCCAGGTTGGGGTCGAGAACGGCATTGAAGTCTCCTCCCAACAGGGCGGCCCCCTGGGGGAGCTCCGCCGTCACGCGACGGAGCGAGAGTAGGAGGGGGTCCAGTCCCGCCGGAGGGGCGTACTCACAAACAAGGTTTATTGGCGACCCGTGGAGCGTCCCTGTGGCTACTACGAATCTGCCCTGTGGATCGGATTGTGTGCCTGTAATCACCATGGGTAGGGAGCGGTGGAGTAGGATGGCCACACCCCTGGAGCCTCTAGAGAAGCCCGCATGGTATATTCGATCATAACCTCCTCGCATAAGCATGGGGCACCTAGTCCCGAGGAGGTGAGTTTCTTGCAAAAAAACCACTGAGGGAGAATATCTGCGAAGAGTGCTAAATACTGCAGACCTTTTGATCTTGTCTAGCAGGCCATTTACGTTCCAGGAGAGGACCTGAGTCAGTGTATGCCAATCGTGTGTTGCATAAGTATTGTACCAAATTGAGTGTCTGGTTGTGGATCTAGGGACGGCTGTTTTGAACTTAACAGTGAGATATTAAAATAACAAACGAGGTTAAGAGACTCGTTACGCTTTAAACTGGTTTCAAACCCCCCCCCTAACTGCCCCCCTCCCCATACTCCCACCCCGGAAGCATCTGTCGCCCACATACCCAACCAGAACCAGATAGCCAGAATGACTATCGTTGGGGTGGAGTGGTGGACCCCTCCATTTAACCAGATCAACTGCAATTAGCGGCCGTTTGCCGAGGTAAGGTGCTGTGCATCAGAGGGGCACAGCGTGACCAACGATGGCCCCCAAGGGGCCTGCATCTTAAAGGTTGAACAACCCGGGTCCTCCCCCGGGGGTCCCCCAGCAGGGGTCAAGCATGTTTCATTGTCAGTATTAATCAAGTGCCGGGGACTGGCTCAAGCGTCTGTCGTCCAAGGCCTGGGCCGAGGCCCGAGGCTCGGGAGGGTCCGCACTTCCCTCGGTCTGAGAGTCTAAGTTCCGGCCCGTCTCATTGTCCACCAGAGTGACTGGGTCTTTTCCTTTTTTCCCCCTCCTCCGGGACCTGGTATGTCTCCGGCTCCTCCGGGGCCCCTCCGGGAGGGGGGGTCCCATCCAGGAGATCTTTTCAGTAGGACCCGGGGGGCCCCTTCGGGCTCCGATGCCCTCCTCTGTCAGCCAGTCCCATGCCTCTTCAGGTGTTTCAAAAAAATGGGCTTTCCCGGCCAAGAGGACTTTGAGTCTTGCAGGGAAGAGGAGCATGTAAGAGAGCTGCATTGCTCTAAGTTTTTGTTTAACCTGCTCATATGAACGACGGCGAGTCTGGACCTCACGGGTGTAGTCCGGGAAGATTAGGATCCTGTGGTTTTCCCAGTGGAGATCTTCCAGACGCCTAGCCTCCTTGAGGATGCTATCTCTGTCTTTAAAGTTGAGGAAGCGAGCAATCATCGGGCGTTTTGGGCCGCCCGGAGGGGGATGAGGGGCAAGTGCCCTGTGGGCTCGCTCAACCACAAACCAGGGCGAGAGGGACTGGTCCGGCATCCAGGTTTTGATCCAATTCTCTATGAATTCGGAGGCTCCGCCGTCCTCTATGCCCTCTGGAAAACCAATGAAGCGCAGGTTGATGCGTCTTGACCGGTTCTCCGCGTCCTCAGCGCGGCGGTGCAACTCTCCGGATCGAGTCATCAGCTGGGTTACCTTGGCTTTAAGGTCGGATAGGTCGCTTTCAGTCTGGGAGACTCTGGACTCGACCTCAGTGATCCGGTTCACTGCGTTTCTGAGGTCCTGCCTAACAAGGCCCACGTCCTCCCGTACTTCCCCGATTTTGGTCTCTACAGCGGACTGCGAAGTTTGGATGGCCTGGAGGATGGCGCTCACTCCGTCCGGCGCCGGGCCCCCACTAGCCGTGTCCCCCTCTCCCGCTGTCCTGTCGGCGTCGTGAACTGGTCGATCTTTTGTTGAGAGGGTGGAGGTTGTTTGTTCGCCTTGTCTCTCCCCATCGTGGCGCAGGGGGGGGAGTCAGACAGGTTAAATCTTGCCGTGTTTTGATTTAAATCTTGGGCCTTGGTTCACTTGTTATGATTGGGAATCCACAAGGGTGGCTCGGATCCAGTCTCCCCGGACGTCGCAGTGTCCCAGGGTCGGTTCACGGCCTGTTTTTAGTCGCGTTGGTGGTCGGGCCATTCAGGTCAGCTGCCCCGTCGGGGAGGGTGAGACTGGCCCGCCGGCCCGCTTGTTGATAGCTGCTTGAAGAATTGATGGGGTCACCTCTGATCCCCCGCACGACTCAGGCATGCCACACGCTCCTGGCCCCCACCCCAAGTCAATCAAGGCACCGGGGTGGGGGGAGGGAATGGGAGCCGTGGGTGGGCATCCTCCTTACCACTGTCACGCTGTTCCTCCTTGTGCCAACAACGTCTCGCCTCCCTTCAGCGGGGCTCCGTGGGTCCTCTCCACCGACAGGCCAGTTGGGCGCCCGGAGGTAGTCCCGTTGGCGCAGGGCCCCTCTTCTTGGGCCGTGGCGGCGTTGCCTCCTCCAATCCGTGGGACTTCGTGCCAGGGGCGCAGCCCCAGCGCTCTCCAGGGTTCCCGGTGTGTCCCCCGTCCGGCGGGTTACCGCGGAGCCTCCTCGTCGATCGTCTCTGTGTGGGCACCCCGTGGCCACCCTCTCGGTGCAGGGCCTCTCCCCCGAGCCGACGTCGTCCTCTCAGTCCGCGGGGCTCCGCATGTGGAGCGCGGTCCCAATGCTCTCCCGGACTCCCGGCGTACTTCCGGTCCGGCGGGGCCCCGCGGGTCCCCCACCCCGGCGCCTTCGCGTGGGCTCCCAGGGGCGGCCCACTAACGTAGGGCCTTTTTCTCGGGCCGGGACAGGGCCGTCTCTTCCGTCCACGGGGCTCCACACGTGGAGCACGACCCAGCGCCCTCCAGGGCCCGCGAGGCGCCCCCAGCCCGGCGCCGCGGCGTCAGGAAGGGCAACAGCTTCGGAGCCGAATCAGCCACGGAGACCCCGTCCCAGCCGCCATTTTATTTTTCTTTCCCCTCGGAGCCGGTCGGGCCGCGGTGGCAGATCGGAGCCTGCCTTTCGCCACCGCTCACCTCCACCGGCTCCTCGGGATCCAGGGATCACGGGGAGAGTCGAAGCGGCATCCCTCACTCGGCAAAACCGCGTTAGCTATGGGCGGATGACGGAGGGGTCCAGAGCACTCTCAGAGTGCGACCGCCATCTTGACGCCCGAAGCCAAGCCCCCGGAAAGAGCTACATTTAAAGAAGATCGAAGGTCTATTAGTATGCTTTTTAATTTTATTTTACTTATGTGATTACTCCCATAAAAACTTTTGAGCATTGACATCACTAGACAGCCATATCACCTTGATCACGTTGGTCCTTTCTTACAGGATTGCTATATTTTTCCTTGCTTATGTGCAATTGAGATTGTAGCTCATTTGATTACAGAATCAACAAAGTGGCTGTTTCAGTGGTTCACCAGTCCAGTTGTCAGTGCTGTCGTACCTTTTTTCGAGGCACATGCATAATCTCATATAATTAAGCATATACCAATTAGAAGCAATGTGTGCACGGCCTTTGAACAGTTCACCTAGGAAGATGTCTAAAAAGAGTTTCAAACTCTTTAAAAATAGGTTGAAAACTGAGTTTATTTAGTTGTCCTAAATAGTGGTAAGTGCTAACCGGCATTGAAACCCTTATTTTCTAGTTAGTGGTTCTGGTCTGGATTTTGCTTGTAATGACGGAAGTTTCATGTAGATTGTGGGTGGTGGTGGTTAGGTAAGGCGAATTTTACACAGAGTCATGTGAGCTCAACAGGAAACGTGTGGCAAAATGGAGAAACAGAAACAGGAACAATATAGTTAAAATAGGAGCGAAAGATGTTGGGCTATTACAGACGGGAAGTTCATCTGAATTGTCTTGTTGAGGTTTGATTATATCATCTGCATAGATGCGACAGTCACAGAAGAGTAAAATTGGGTTCTAACAATCTTTCTTTATTCAGGAGATGTTCTTATTGGTAATTAGAAAGTGTATAGCTCACATTCTGCCGATAGTAGGACTTCATAGTAGCTTTTTGTAGTCAGATTATCACTTTCCATGATGTTTTCATCAAAGACCTAGATCTGATTCGGTTTTGTGGAGGCGGGAGGGCAGTGTTAGCGCACCTGGGGCCAGATGTAGGAAGCACTTTGCGAGTCGCAAACGGCAAAATTTGCCGTTTGCGACTCGCAAATGCATGTTTCCTATGCAGAAATGCATTTTGCGAGTCGTTACCGACTCGCAAAATGCATTTCCGAATCGCAAATAGGAAGGGGTGTTCCCTTCCTATTTGCGATTCGCAATGGTATGAAATTCCATTTGTGACCGCTTATGCGGTCGCAAATGGAGTCGCAGTTACCATCCACTTGAAGTGGATGGTAACCCATTCGCAAACGTGAAGGGGTCCCCATGGGACCCCTTCCCCTTTGTGAATGGACCCCAAAATATTTTTTCAGGGCAGGGAGTGGACCAAGGGACCACTCCCTGCCCTGAAAAAACCGAAACAAAAGGTTTCGGATTTTTTGAAATGCAGCTCGTTTTCCCTTAGGGAAAACGGGCTAGATTTAAAAAAAAAAAAACAACTGCTTTATTGAAAAGCAGGTCGCTAACATGGAGGCCTGCTGACTACAGCAGGCCTCCATGTTAGCGAGTGCCTATACTCGCTATGGGGCCGCAATTTGCGACCCACCTCATGAATATTCATGAGGTGGGTCATCGCGACCCCATAGCGAGTTGCAGTCGGTGTCTGAGACACCGTACTGCATAGCAATTTGCGAGTTGCAAATTGCGAGTCGGAAGGACTCGCAATTTGCAACTCGCAAATTGCTTCCTTCCTACATCTGGCCCCTGGTCCTTAATAAGTGAACCTACAAGGTGACGCGCACAGGTCGATGAACCCTTTGATTCGCATGGAGTATCCTAGCTATGGTGTGACCAATGTTCTCAACAATCAATGCATAAAGATAAATAACCATTAAGCTAATCATTAATCAGCAGTTAATAAACATCACATCATGACCCTTCAGTCATCCATAACCACAACTCAATATGCATTTAGTAATTTTTATTCCCTATTAGGTACAATATTAAGTCATGAAATCAGTACAAACTTTATTTAATTCAAGTAATTCTTCATTAATTCATTAATAACCGGCAATAACATAACCTAATCACAACTTGCATCAGAATGAATTCTAAAGCATTAGCATAAGTCAACAAATGAATCAAAGGTGAATAAGTCAGCATAAGTTGCAGAGTTCAGCAAATCGGTCAATCAATCATTTGTCTCTTTGGTTGTCAATGTCATATGGTAGGAACCTCATCTAACCCAGATTAGCATTAGCATGTGGGACGTCATGCAAAAACAATTTTGAACATGAATTTGGAAAAACTTCTAGCTAGAGAAAAAATATTAAACAGCGCAGTTGGTACCTAGAAAGAAAAGGCACAAAAGGTAATTCGGTCACATTGTCATATCTACCTATCCCCAGTATGGATCAGCAACAAAGTCAGTCTTCGCCTTCAGGTCATCAATCGATCAGCATCGCATCAGGCTCTCAAGAGCATGAGCCCAATGACAGAATCCCTAATCTCTTCTCCCCAATATCACATCAATTTCGGAATAAGGTCTGAAGATCTTTTTTCTCTGACACGTTGTTATATCAATGTCACCCAGACTATCCCCTGATTCCTAATTGGTCAATTAATCACCAAATATGACTCTACCCAATAGTTTTAATTTTTCAAATCTATGAATTCTAATATTAAACACAGTTCTCAGGTTGTCGATTGGTCCACTGTACGATGTTCTCATCTTCCGGCTCGTCAGGTATAAAAAATGTTGCATCATCTTCTTCAGTCTGTGTCTTCATTGTTCAAGTCCTGGGAAAGTACACTCAGTATGCTTTTCACACTTTCTGTTACATTTTTATACCATCATCTCCTGTCCGTCGGTTCATGCAAAGATCTTCAGCTAAGCCGATTTTATAAAACAATGAGCAGTTCACGGTTAGTTCAGTCCGTCAGTCTCTTACATTGAACGCTAATTTTCAGCTTCTGCCCGAGGCCTGGCAGAACTAGTGCAAATCATAAGTCATATCTCTCAATATGACATACTACTACATTATTTTAATACATTTTTAGCATTTCACATATGCTAGTTGCTCTATTAATATTATTTGTGAATCTTGGTGACCACTCTCCGAGGTCACAATTTCAAAAGTGCACATTATTTTTCTACATTAGTCATTTTCTATAATTTTCATTATTCAAAATACATAAACATTTATTAAACATTTCTAATCAATGCATTTGCATTAACAGCAGAATGGTCATCATGCCAGTTTAGAGATTTGTAGCATGTTGGGTGGATTAGACATTAGGCTGACCAAAATTGCTTAGGTATTTCTTCAGGTGGTACAGGCCCCTACTGCCTGGCAAAGTGTGTGTGATAAGTAGCTGAAACTAACAAGTGCTCCTGGGAGCCTCAGAAGTCAGTTCATCAGTTAAATGTCTACGTGTGCTGTGATGGATGTAATTGGCATGCTTTATTACTGGAATACATATAGTTGAAGGTAGATTGGTATAACACAGTATCGAATTTTAAACATGGTCCTGCCAAAATATTTTATCCACAATTTCGAGTGCTTCAATATCAGTGAGCATAAAGGTAATGTGCTAATAATTGAAATATGTTTTATGCAACAATATATATATTTTAAATCAATTTTTAATCCAAAGTGCATTATAAGGAAATTAAACCATGCATTCTAAAATGTGCTTTTCCTTTGTAGTACATTTACAATATATAGGAGGTTTAACTAGACATACATATTGAAAGAAAATAAAGTGCAGCGTGTTCTGAGCTACAGTGTATATTTTCTGACACTAGGGGATGAGTCATTGGTAAAAGGTTACAGGTACGATATAGTTAGGTTTAGATTTTACACACACAAAACCATAGAATTTCTGCAATTATAGTTATTGCAAATAATTATAACACGTGCCCTAAGGTAACTATGAGTCGCGCCCCCGCCATGCAGAGTTTTCTGCAGCCAGTCCATGGTGTGGGGATGAGTGGCTGCCAACCCCTAAAATACATGGACAAAGGTTGTGCACGGTGGTGGTTAGATTAAAGTCTAGTGATTAGAATTACTTTATATTAAAAAAAAATGGAATTCCCTGAAAAAAATAAAGGTTACAGGGACGTTATAGTTAGGAAATAGAATTAAAAAACATAGAAATTCACTTAAAAACCAAAGGTTACAGCAAAGATATTGATAGGTACATATTTTAAATGTACAAAGCCAGAGAAATTCAGTTGTTATGGTTAGAGTAATTTGAAGTAACTATAACTTGTGCCCCAAGGTCACTATAACTCGTGCTATCGACATGCACTGCTAATTATCTCAGATATTGCAACACTCATGATATCTTGTACAATGTCACTATAACATTTGCAATATATATATATTGATGAGATAACTGTGCATGTCGTGGATGCAAGTTATAGTTGCCCTAGGGCAAGAGTTAGCCTAACTATAACGTTGCTGTAATCTGGTATTTTAAGTGAATTTCTATGTTTCTTTAAATTCTATTTCCTAACTATAACATCCCAGTACCCTTTGTTTTTTTCAATATATATATATATATATATATATATATATATATATATATATATATATATTCAGAACTCTTCTTCCATTTCCTATTATAACTTTCCTATCCAGAAAAGCCGTAGATCTGGCGTGTGAGTATATTGGATAAAACCTACAATATAGTAACAAAGAATAAATAATAAAAAAATAAGTTTGTACAAATTGACTTGGGAAAATATGTATATAATTTTTTCTGTGTTATATGAAGTCAAGTAATTTGTAGTTGTAGGAACACATTCTAAGATGGCTGCCATTATTTTGAAAAGGATGTAGTCTGTCTTTTATGTTTATGTTTGTGGTTTAAGTTACAATAGGAAATGGAAGAAGGGTTCTGAATATCTCTGTGAACAGGGGAATGAATTAGTGCCAATTTTGTTTATCTGCCTGATTGAATAAATCACAGTTTGAAGCAAGTAAGTGACTGTGACGCCTTCTTCTGTGTTAAGAAGCTTTTTCCTGGGAATGTCAAGGGTTCGTGACCCTTTTGCAGGATCCTGTGTAGGGCGCAGACTGAAACACGATTGTTGAGCTTTGGTTTAGTATTTATAGTCTGCGCCTGCTCCCCCGGCCCGCAACGATTATTTCAACTGCTTTTGTAAGACGTTACACGCGTTACAAGTGTTAAGCACAGAGATGCATTTAAACAATAAGAGTACTTTCAGCGTCAAGTACAGTAACACACGCGTTAGGACACATCCACGTGAGTATAAGAGTGAGATTAATGAGCGCCCCGGTGTCCCTTTTAACTTGAGGATCGCACAGGGACGCGATACGCGCTAAAATAAATAGAGCACTTTTGGCGTCCTTGCAAATTGCAGCAACAGACACACGTGTGATGATAGATCAGCGTGTGTATAATAACGATAAATAAAGGAGCGCTTTGGTTTCCTTTTCAACCCGAAGATCACACGTGATAAGACAATTACTGTGTGCTGCGAAGGAGGCTAAATGCAGCTGGGACTTGAGGTTTCGAGTTGAACTAAGTTAAAGGACAGATGTGAACTGGGACGGTGTATTGGCCAGTTGTATGCTGTTTTTCAATTAACATACAATAAAAACGTAGTTTAAGCTGAAGGTTTAAGGGCTGGGATAAGAGGAACGGGGTGCACTGTGAGGTAAAAAACAGTGTCGTGCTTCAGAACAAAACAAAATAAATAAACCATTGACAGTCAGGCATTAACATAATGGCATCAAAAAAAGATGTTTCACAACCAGCAGAAGCTTAGGCCCTATTTGAAGCAGTCATTAATAAGGATGTGGAGTCTGCGGATAATTGTAGGAGTAATAATGAAGGAGGAAACAAGAGTCAGCAAATATTATGGAACAAATTATGGAAGAATGGCAGTGACTTTACAGAAATATATTGATAGTGGAAGGATCTCTAGAGGCTTAAGGATTTTTATAGTACCAACCTTAGAAAATCCAAATCCAGAAATGATAGTGTAATGGATGGAGAATATTCATCAGTGTAGTATGAATATGCTGAAAACATTAGTCAGGTATGCATGGAAGGAACAAGTAAAATTAAGTGGAGAAATTGAAACAATAACTAAAGACTTGAAAGAACTCTGCACTGCGGAAACTTTTGAAAGTGAAATGGAGAAATGGAGAAATGTAATGAAAAATCACAAAAAGCTGAAGAGGTGTTGAAAGTAAAAAAGCAGCAAAAGTGTTTAAGAGATCTCAAAGATTATGAGAGAGGACAGATTCTTACATTTGGAAGGAAATACGAAGCAATCTGAAATAGGTCAAAGGAAGACTTTTTGACTGTTAAATATGCAAGTGACTTGAACCTGAAATCAAGAGAAACAATGCTAGAAACACCAATGGAAGGGACTAATATAAATATATATATCTATTATGTATGTAGAGGATATATATACCCTGCCCCCTTTTCTTTTCTTTTTCTGGGCTATAGCCAAGTCCCAAAATGACTGCCAACACTTCTTGTTTGAAGTGGTAGCAGCCAATCAGATCTCAGCAGGAGATCTCCCTGGATCCGCAGCCCTGGATATACACATTTATTTTCCCTTTAATATCTCAAAAACTACTGAAACAGATGTACACCAAATACAGAATAAGGGTGATCTGTGGAACACAAACTGCCTTTTTGACAAATTTGGTGTACTTCTGCCCAGTGGTTTGTGCTGCAGGCATGTCTAACGATTATATGGGAATTAAAATGGGAAACACATATTTTGAGACCCTCCTCTTTCTCAGCCCCATCTCTATGGATCATCCCGAAACTTCCCAGGCACAAGACCCAACTTGGACCATTTGTTGGAAAATTTGGAGAAGATATATCAAACTATGCCAAAGAGTATAGGCAAGTCAACAAACGCTTTTTCTACTGAAACAAGGAACTAATTATAACTACCTAACTACCTACTATTTTTATATATATTACCTAGTCAACACTAGGTAGTTATAGTTAGGATCTGATTTCCATAGACAGAGCGTTTTTTGTTTTGTCAATAACTTTGTAGCGCTTGATGTATCTACATGAAATTTTAAAAACGTATACTTTGGTCAGTTACTTCTGTTGCTGTCTTGAAAGTTTGGGGATGATCCGTGAAGCAGGAGCCAAGAAAAAGAGGGATGGGGCAAAACATGTTTTCCCTATTCATTTTTCCATAGGCTCTTTAGACATGCCTACAGCCCAATCTTCTGAACCCAATTACACTAAATTTGGCACAAAGCTAAATCCTGCTCCACAGATTGTGTTTTTTGTGGTTTGGTGCCCATCCATTTAGTAGTTTTGGAGAAATTTAAGGCCACAAAATATAAATATCTGGGGACTCAAATCCTCTGTGGATTGATCTGCGGATCCACCCGCCCTAGGAAGAATCTGTTTGGCTGGCCGCAACCTGGCATAAATATTACAGCTGCCATTTTTTTGTCAGGAAACAGTCCCTGGGGCTGAAATGTAGTGGGCAATGGAGCTGATGGGGTCAGGGTAGTGGTTTCCTGACCCCATGGGGTGATAAAGTTTTAATGAAGCAGCAAATAATGGGCTTGAAATGTTCAAAAACATTTTTTAACGTTTCTTTCAGTATTCTAAACTGACCCATGAGCTATGTTGAAGCTAGTATACAGAATGCACTGATTAGTAATTAAGGGCCAGATGTAGCAAGGCTTTTGCGCCTCGCAAACTGTGAAAAACGCCGTTTGCGAGGCGCAAAAGCCACTACGCGATGCAGAAACACATTTTGCGAGTTGGAACCGACTCGCAAAATGCATTTCTGACTCGCAAATAGGAAGGGGTGTTCCCTTCCTATTTGCGACTCGCAAAGCGATGCAAATGAACTCGCAGTTACCATCCACTTGAAGTGGATGGTAACTCATTTGCAAATGGGAAGGGGTCCCCATGGGACCCCTTCCCCTTTGTGAATGTACACAAAAATATTTTTTCAGAGCAGGCAGTGGTCCTATGGACCACTGCCTACTCTGAAAAAATCCGAAACAAAAGGTTTCGGTATTTTTTCCCAAGTGCAGCTCGTTTTCCTTTAAGGAAAGCGGGCTGCAGATGAAAAAAAAAACTGCTTTATTAAAAAGCAGTCACGGACATGGTGGTCTGCTGTCTCCAGCAGGCCACCATCCCCGTGAGTGCCCAGACTCGCAATGGGGTCGCAAACTGCGACCCACCTCGTTAATATTAATGAGGTGGGTCTTTGCGACCCCATTGCGAGTCGCAGAAGGTATCTGAGACACCTTTCTGCATGGCAAATTGCAAGTCGCAATTTGCTTTGTTCCTACATCTGGCCCTAAATGAATAAAAATGTTCTACTGAGTTTTAAAAACTTAAATGTGTGTGTGCCTACACTGAAATGGGTATTTATAAAAGCAATGTTGAACTCACAGAGAGAGCACACATATTGAGAAATGATAGAGATTGTTTCACTACCACTTAGACACAGACATGACTGAAGCATACTACTTGAAAGCCTAATAGTCAAGATTTTTGTGTTAGTTTCAGTTAGCAATAAAAACCTGCTCAGAAACCCATAAACTGTTTTTTAGCTGTAGAAAGTGGAAGAAATGGATATAGTGTTGGTAGGCCATTGTGGAGGTTGCTGAATGCATACAAGATAACAAAATGATATTAAATGGTACTGCCTTAAAACTACACTTGCCATGTTAAGTTATATGTGCAGTCTCTAATCAATACTGTTAACCACATACAAAATAATAAAAATACAAAGGAAGACTCATTGTCAGTTGGACACAGAAACAGCTGCTCATATATTCATGTACATATGTAGACAGTAAATATATATGCTGCAGTAGGAGATCTATTTAGGGACTAATATAATGAATGCTATAGTTTTCTACATTCTTAGTATAGATTCCTATTTAGATAAACTGTGGTTTGATTATGGTTTAGGCTACTAATGATGACCCTAGGTACACAGTTTTATTTTAAAGTTCACTTTCCATTAGAAAATGTGTTTAAGAAGCTTTATATACTCTGTTTACCACAGATAACTCAACCTTTAAGTGAGATGCATGTAGGCCATAAAACTTTTCTTAATAAAATATAAAACATGTCTTTATGAGTTTCACTGACTAAGATGTTAACTTCGAGACCCCTATGCCCAGGTATATATGCACTCTAGTAGAGAAACGGTACTTCTATAGGTAATTAAAAAAACAATAGTCAGTCACATATCTAGTGAAACACGGAGTGAGCCACTTGTACATTCACCAATGCAGACACGAAAACACCCAGACATACACCAAGGTGCACACTGACAGATATACTAACATGCCCAGGCACACACTGATGCATACACTGACACATCTAGCCACACACTGATGCATACACTAGCACACCCAGGCACACACTGATGCATATACTAATACCCCAGACTTACAATGATATAGACACTGACATGCCCAGGAACACACTGATGCATACAGTTATAGACTTAGGGATACTCTGATGCATACAGAAAGACACCCAGACACATACTGACATATACACTGACACACCCAGGCACACACTGATGTATATAGTGACAGAGCTAGGCACACACTGATGCATAAACTTACTCACCCAATCACACACTAATGAATACACTGACACAAACCAGCACACACTGCTGCATGCAGTGACACACCCAGGTGCACACTGATGCATTGACTGAGGCACCTGGGTGCACAGTAATGCATACACTGCAACACCCAAGTGATAGTGATCCATACACTGACACACTCAGGCGCACTCTGATATATACACTGACACACTCATGTACGCACTAATACATACTCAGAGACACACAGACACACTCACATCTATACACTGACACACCCAGGCACTCACTGATGTTTACACTGACACACCTAGGCACACGTTAATACATATACGGACACATCCAGGAATGCAATCATGCATTTACTGACACACCCAGGTACGCATTGGTGCATGCACTGACGCATCCAGGTGCACACTGATGCATTCACAGAGACATTCAGATGTACATTGATGCATACACTGAGACACCGAGGCATAGATGGGTGTATACACTGACACACCTAGGGGCACACTCATGCATACACTACCACACCCAGGGACACACTGATGCATACACTGACACAGTTAAGCACACACTGATGCATACACGGCGATATCCAGGCACACACTGATGCACACTCTAACACACCCGGCACACACTGATGAACACACTGACACACCAAAGCACACACTAATGAATACTCTGTCAAATGCAGATGTACAAAGATGTATCAACTGCTCCACTCAGGCACACACAGGTGCATACAGTGACACACCCAGGGGTACACTGATGCATACACTGAAAGACTAAGGCACTCACACATGCATACAATGACCCATCTTGGAGCACACTCATGCATTCACTACAGCCCACAAGAATATACCAATGCATACAATGACACATACAAGGTCACACTGATGGATATAGTGATACAGCCAGAAACTCTGTCATATATACCCTTGCACACCCAGGACAAAGCCATGCATTCACTGACACATTGATGCAAAGTCATGCATACTCTGACACTCCCAGCCACATAGTGTATAGTGTACGTATGCATATTTACTATCAACTCAACTTTGTATATAAAAAAGCTTTTCTTAAGTTTTTTTCCTGTATGGGTAAATGTATTCTTTATTTATTTTCTAGATATCTACTTCTAGCTAAATAAGAAGATTCACATTGACTAACAAAATGTAAAGAAGAAAAAAACTGAAACAACTTTACTATCTGCTTAAAGCTGGAAGTAATACTCAAGATAAGGTGAAAAGAAACTGTGACATTGTAAGAGTACTAAGGATTCTTTAACAAAATGCAGTAAAATTCAAAATGAGAGAAAGACTTCAATTAAAAGTCAAAGCTTGAAATGTAATAATAAAGAGGAATGAATGGATGTTATGAGAACTAGAAAATCTAATAACAAACCACAGAGTTTTAGACAGTGACAATTTAACGAATTAAGAGTAAAAATGATTCAAAACAGAGTACTTAGAGCAAGATAAGGAAGAATAAGAGGAGAAGTGCTCTTATAAAGCAAAAGCATCATATTGAGAATATAATAGACAAAGCATTTGTTGTTAAGAGTAAACTTATTTATTTTAATATTGAACAAAATGAAGAAACTATATAATACAGTCATGTCCATGAGGAAAGGAACATTAAGAAAAAGAGTTGTTAATGAAAGTACTTTTTGCTAACTTTTTAAAGGTGAATGGGGCACACATCTAGTACAGAACCATTTTTAACGAAGAGAGTTATTTGCAAGAGAATACATTAGTGCATGCAGGTGACACAACTGGTCATTGATATGAAGTAAAAGATGGTAATCCTGTAGAAAAAATGAAATAGTTACTAGGAATGTAGAAGAAGTGATAACTGAAGAAGTGCAAGGAAGGCATAAACAGACTCTTGTGTACAAGTGGAAGTGTAGTAGCGTTTGTAGTATCCTTCAGGAATCAATAAATACATTGAATTTTCATGGAAAGCCTGAACAGAAAATTAAAATGCTTCAAGAATTAGATCCATTCAGAGTTAGAAAAGACACTGATTTACAAGGCCATTCATTGGCATGTCTTTCAAAAAAAGTGTGTTGAAGCACTTTTCATCACTTTGGGTGTGCATCATTGAAGAGTGTGAAATTTGGTAAGGAGACTTTATTATGTAAAAACTCCAGCTTTATGGTTAGGAGATTTGAACAAGAAGAAACAGTTGCTATGTGATTGCAAAGGAAAGTTCACAAAGCAGCCAGATTTCTGCACCTCTCAGTCAAGATCCTCTTAGACAACCAGTAATAGAAAATGAAGCTGCCATTGTGATGAATGAAGTGGAGACAGCAATGCAATAAGTATGAGAATAAAATGTTAGCTTGGACGAGTTAGTAAAGCAACTCAATAATGAGCATAAAGAAGTATACATGGAAGTAAAAAAATAAGAGCCCAGATTTCTGCATCAAAACAATCAACATACCTGTTCAAGTTTTAAGCCAATTCTTTTGTATGTCAGTGGATAAGCGGGCACTGGAAAAAGCTTTCTAATACAAGTTCTAACTGAATATCTACAGAAGACTACAGACTTCCTTTTGTCCTTTGTAGCAACAGCCCCAACCAAATTAGCTGCACACAATATCAAAGGAATTACTTTGCATCATCTACTAAGGTTCCTTGTTGAACACAATTATAAAGTGGAGGACCAAAAGTTATCTGGTGAAGCTTGCCACAAAGTTTACAAAGCCTTGAAGAAATTAAAACGTTTCATTATTGATGAGGTAAGCATGTTCTCAAACCTAATACTTGCCTTTGTGCATTTGAGAATGTAAAGATAACAAAGACAAAGTATGAGGAAAGCATGTAATTGTTTTTGGCAATTTACTACAACTTACCCCTGCTAGTTAAGGGAGCTATTGGGACTACAATTGATTTTATTTTGTATCCAAACAGAAATTAAGTTCTGTATCTAGCAATTAAATTTGATTATTTTGAAGTTGTAAAACAGATAGCAAGATCTGTTGTGCATTTCTTACTTGTGAAAGACCTGTATGTGCATAGACAACAGTTTCCAATATCTCTAGCATACTGTGTAACCAAACACAAGTCTCAAGGTTTAAGTGCAGATGCAGCATTTATTGATATTGGTAGCGCTGTGTTTAAGGAAGGTATGTCTTATGTAACATTGTCACACATTAGAACTTTGTCTGGGTTGTATCTGATAGAGTTTGATGACAGTAAAGTAAATACTGAGTCCAGTTGTGTACTGGAGTACAACAGTTTGAGAAGCCTGTATGCTCCACATCTAGGATAGTACCCAGTTTACAAAAAGCCTACTATCTTACCAAAATGAAAAATTTCAAAGGGTCAGAGTGATGTTCCTGAGAAAAAGATTAAAAAAGAAAATAAAGAAGTATTGGAGAAAAAGAATAGAAAAGTTGATGGTGACATTGTAGGTTACCAGTTATCAAACATATCAGGAGTCAACTGCTATGCTAATGTAGTTCTCAATGCACTGTTCTGTTTACCTACTCTGGTCCATCAACTTAAACAGAGAAAGGAAAAACGATTATGCTCTGTTCTCTTGAGCTTGTTGGAATGGTTGTGCAATGACAGAACAAAAACATACTCTGCATCTTGTATTAGAGATCTTCTAGATCTGTGCACTGGACATGTACACTTCACACAAAATACTGAAGAAGATGCACAAGAATTTTTGATTGTCCTACTAGATATTTTAGAAGAAGAGACAGTACCTATTGATGACCTATTTGGACTAAATTGTAGTGAATCCTATCTTTAATGGGAAGCAGAAGTTAGCTTAGCCTTTTGGCTT
Organism: Pleurodeles waltl; assembly: GCF_031143425.1. Taxonomy (NCBI): domain Eukaryota; kingdom Metazoa; phylum Chordata; class Amphibia; order Caudata; family Salamandridae; genus Pleurodeles; species Pleurodeles waltl. Next base: position 155,023,314 of record NC_090450.1, on the reverse strand, counting down.
GTAGGTTTGTGCCCCCATCACCCAGTGACTTTTACCCTACTTAGTTTGCTCTGTTTTAGCACAATTATTTAATTATATCTTTCCAAGATGGTTGCATTGTGTTTAGTTAGGCCAATGTTTTAGTTTCTTGTTATCAGTCCCACTGTGCTAAGGTGTCACTATCAGCGACAAAGATAAACAAACTGTAGGTATTCATATTTGGTACTTTCCCTCTTTGCGCTTTCGAGGTAATTGTTTAGGTAATTGCAGCCCCAAGCACGTCTTGTTATCTATTTTTTGGGAACAGATCTACGTAGGGGGTCTGATCAGATCTGTATAAATGCACCCTACACAGACATATAGTCAGAGGCATTCCTACCAGATCCCATCAACGCTATTGATGCCACATGTCGCCTTGACGCTGACCCAGTCTTCGTGTCCCCAAGGAGTCTGATCTAGAGACCTCATTTCAAGGTAACGAGGGTTGGGGGGCTCTTCTCATGGACACAGCATTGGCAGATTAGGTTTATCACACCTAGCTCTCTTAAGGTTAGGGGTTAGGTTAATTATGTTAGGGTTTTAGGACATATATATCTCATGTCATTTTATGTTATTGCAAGAATGTGGGGGTCTTTGTAGTAATCACTCTTGTTTACACAATTCTATTTCTTGCACAGTTCATTATCCTTATCATTGCAGCCCATGCAATTTATTGTAGATTGCAGTATTGTTAATAAATACCTGTTACTGCATCTCCTTCATTGTGTGTGTGTTTGAATGAGACATGTTGTTCATTTGAGAAAAGTGTAATCTCCGTTTAAGCATGACACTCCCTGAGATGTCACAATCTTGAGTCCATGCGTAAAGGTGGCCACAAATCACCTTTTACTGTTTGGGTTTTTGGTGAGGTGTTCTTGTGAACCGGGAGGGTTGGGATGACAGTTGAGACTTTTTGTAGGATTGGCTTAGTCACCTACAAACATAAGTACTGTCATCCTTAAACCAGCAGTCTTGCCTAGAGCAAGAGTCAAAATACAACAAGGTTACTGATGGTAGCATGAATGTGAAAATTGTTCCTTTTCTTCAAAAATGGAAAACGATTCAGAACAATTTATCTACCTAACTCTACCAAATTCTAAAACCGTTTCTAAAATTGTTTAAAGACGCATCATAGAACAATACCCGCACAAAATGCAACTCAGATCTTCTCTCAACTTTGAATATAAGAAAAACTGGCAAGTGTATAATTTGAATGCTACAGCAATGCAGTGCAGATAGAACTGAATTGGAAACTCAAATTACACATTTTAAATCAGGACAAATCTCAATTTGTAATAAAATATATACCTGCACAGCCATTATTTTCCATGAATGACTAACGCCCTAATTACAACCCTGGCAGTCAGTGATAAAACGACAGTGACACCGCCAACAGGCCGGGGATAAAACAATGGAATTATGACCACAGCAGAAACAGCTCACACAGACAGCCACTTTAACACACCGACTGCCATGATGGTAGCAACAAGCACCACAGCGGTAACCGCCAACAGCCAGGCAGAAAACATTGTACCACCCACACTATTACAACAGGCCTATCTGCCACCTTTTCCATTACCAACGACATTAAAAGCACGTTGGAAACAGTGCACAGAAGGGAAATGACTCACCTCTGGAGACTCAAGGAAGTACCATGCTGCCATGGAGCCCGAGCTTCAGGTGTTCCCCATGCTCGTCTATCTCCTTCTTCACCATGAATACCAACGCCGACGAAGACGACCACGGTGAGTATTGCCGCCTAACACACAAGGGAGGGGGGAGGAAAAAGAGAGTGACATACACACACAACATGCAACACCCCCATCCCCAACGCCATACACACAAACAGATGCACAAACATTACATATCCACCCCATACCCCTCAGAAATAACGCAAGGACAAAAGGAATTGATTAAAGTGAGTGTAATGAGATAAAATACTAGAAATACGTCCTTTAAAATCAAAACAGTTTATAGCATATATACAAATGGAGGGACACTGCACAGTCCACAATGTCCATGGGCCACAGGGCCACATCACATAGGCCAAGGACCCACTTGACTCCTGCATTAACATGGAGAGAACACTGCAGGGGCATCAGGCAGAAAATACACAGGCATCTCAGGGGGACGGGGAATGGGTGGCATCTCAGCCGGAAGATGAAACAACACCACTGGAGGGGGCTACATGCCCATCACACTGCGCTGGGGATTGCAAAACCACATTCTCTCAAGTGGGTGGCCTGTCCACTGCTTAGTCCTGGGGAGTGCAAAGCCACAGTCTCTCAAGTGGGTGGTCTGACCAATGCTTGGTCCTGGGGAGTGCAAGGCCACAGTCTCTCTAGTGTGTGGTTTGTCCACTGGTTCTGGAGGGGGCTTTGTGCCCTGTGTGCTTCATCCTGTGGAGGATGGGGTGAGTGGATGCCTTCTTCCACTGGTTCTGGAGGAGGCTTTGTGCCCAGTGTGCCTCATCCTGGCAAGGAGGGGGTGAGTGGATGGCTTCTTCCACTGGTTCTGGAGGGGGCTTTGTGCCCAGTGTGCTTCATCCTGTGGAGGATGGGGTGAGTGCATGGCTTCTTCCACTGGTTCTGGAGGAGGATTTGTGCACAGTGTACTTCATCTTGTGGAGGATGGGGTAAGTGAATACCTTCTTCCACTGGTTCTGGAGGGGGCTTTGTGCCCTGTGATGCAGCACATGGGGAGTGCAAGGTCAAAGTCTCTCACCTGGATGTCACACCCACAGGATTTGCAGGGGCCAGGACGCACTACAGTCCATGGAGGCAGGACTACACACTGCCCGCCGGCGGGTGAAGGCTGCTCAGTGGTGGCAGGGATGGTGTCGTGGATGCCAGTTGTGGGGGGAGGCTCCTGCCCATCCCCTGCAGCCTCGGACGGCTGCCCACTGGGGCTGCTGCTGCTGGCACTGCTGCAGGCAGTGATGCTGGTGGGGGTGCTGGTGTCGGGATCTGGCAGTCGTGGGGGGAGGCTCCAGCCCTTACCCTGCAGCATCGGACAGCTGCCCACTGGGGCTGCTGATGCTGGCACTGCTGCAAGCAGTGATGCTGGTGGCGGGCTGGTGGCGGGAATGCCTTTGGTGGGGGGAGGCTTCAGCCCTTCCCCTGCAGCCTTGGACGGCTGCCCACTGGGGCTTCTGCTGCTGGCACTGCTGCAGGCATTGATGCTGGTGGCGGTGCTGGTGGGAATGCCCGTGGTGCGGGGAGGGTCCAGCCCTTCCCGATGCAGCCTCGGATGGCTTAACCACCATGGTTGGTGGTGGGGGCTCAGATTCTGTCCCTACACCAGGCTTCCTGATCTTCCTGCCTGCAGGGACAGGCCCCTCGCCCTTCCCAGCATGTGGTGCCTCTTTGTCCTTCACCTTTGTGGCCAGTGGGGCCTCCTTGCCCTTCACAGCTGGTGTTGCCTCCTTGCCCTTGCCCTTCACAGCTGGTGGTGCCTCCTTGCCCTTGCCCTTCACAGCTGGTGGTACCTCCTTGTCCTTCCCTTTGGCAGCTGGTGCTGGCACATTGTCAGTGGTCATGGCTGGTTTCCTGGAGCCTCTCCCACCTGCAGTAGCTGCCAACACTCATGTGGCTGTGGACTGGGTGGCTGAGGAGCTAGCCTGGGTTCTGACCACCCTGGCCCGATGTGGAGGACAGGGGAGGGGTAGGGAAGAGGTCAACGGCGGAGAGATAAAGCTTCTTACAGACACTGGGGCGGGAAGAGGGTGAAGGTCTGGGAGTGGAGGAAGAGGGAGTGGTTGTAGGAGGTGTCTGTCTGCTGTGTTTGGGTGCAGGTGCATGGGCTGGATGCTGTTGTGAGGTGGATGGCTGTTGGGTGTCTGAGTGCTAGCATTTGTGTACTTTGGGAGGAGGGGGCACAGACACAGTGGGAGAGGACACAGAGGGCGTGTGCATGGATGTGGGAGTGGTGACTGCCAGTGAGGGGTGTGTTGTGATAGGTGGGATGGTGATGGGGGTAGTGGATGAGGATGTAGTGCATGCAGGTGTGAGTGGAGACTCTACTGGGAGGGTGGTGGATAACGAGGAGGAGGGGGACACAGTGGAGGTAGTGGATGTTGGTGTTTCTGATTCTGGATGGTGTTTGTGTGAGTGCCTGTGGGATGATGTGTGGTGCTTGTGTTTGCCTGAGCCACTCCTGTGTGTTGTCTTGGGTGCATGCTGGTCTGAATGTGTGCCTGGGATAGGTTGGGGTTCAGAGGAATAGGACTGGGTGGTGGAAGTTGGAGGGGGAGAGTAGAGACAGGGACAATGGCTGCCATCAGGGAGGAGGCCAGAGCCTGGATTGATCTCTGTTGGGTCGCCATGCCAGAGTGAATACCCTCCAGGAATGCCTTTGTTTGTTGCAAATGGCCTGCCAGCCCCTGGATGGCATTCACTATGGTTGACTGCCCAACAGAGATGGATCTCAGGAGGTCAATAGCCTCCTCACTGAGGGCAGCAGGGCTAAATGGGGCAGGGCCTGAAGTGCCTGGGGCGAAGGAGATGCCCACCCTCCTGGGTGAGCGGGCACGGGAAACTCACTGAGGGAAGGCTGGGAGGGCGGTGCTGGTACGGGGGTGGTGGCTGTACCTGCACAGAGGTGCCCGCCAGCGCAAGGGAGCTCCCATCAGAGGAGGAGTCGCTGTCACTGGTGTCTGCTCCTGTCCCAGTCGTGGAGCTTCCCTCACCCTCCGTCACACTGGTGCCTTCTGGCTGCGTAAATTCACCCTCCTTGGCCATGTGGGTTGCAGCTCCCTCCATCTCCGGTGCCAATGCTCCTCCACCAGATGATGCTAATGCACACAAGGACAGGGTGACAAAACAAAAAGGTGGGGAAAGACAGAGGAGACACATGGTCAATGCCTGCAACACCACTACCGTTGGAGGACACAACACACAGGGAGCAGCCCTACCACTAAGCCATGCACTAACAGTACAGGGGAAAAGCACATGCCCATGGGGGACTCTGTCTAGTCCCATTTCATGCCTAGCTGGAACCCATAGTAGCCTGACTAGGTGTAGAGGGCAATTACCACATTTGGGGTTGGAGTGGGACTGAGCCTGCAAATCAATGGGTCTACCTTTGCGGGTCTGCCCTGGCCTAGGGGAACCCACAAAGACACCTTGTCAAGCATGCAGAGTCAACTGAAGGAGAGTGTACTCACCCCCTTGTGCCTGCTGTGATGCCCTCAAGTGCCCATCCAACTCAGGATATGCCACCACCAGCATCCGGTACATCAGGGGTGTCATGGTGCGACGGGCACCCCTTCCACATTGGGAGGCCATCCCCAGCTGGGCCTCCGCCGTCTTCTTGCTCCAGCAACGCAGGTCCTCCCATCTTTTCCGGCAGTGGGTGCTCCGTCTATGGTAGACTCCCAGGGTCCGCACTCCCTTGGCGATGGCATGCCAAATACCCTTCTTCTGGTGGGGCCTGACCTAGAGGAATAGTGAGGTCAAAAATGATTTTACTCCCCCGCTCAGTTCTGCTCACACATTGGCCACAAACCTTCCACCCTGTTCCAGAAAAACATACACTCATCATCCTCACATGCTGGCCTGTCCCCCAACCCTGTCTCTTCCATCCACGACACTCCATACAATCACGTCCCATCCACCATGCACACGGTTCACTCACCTGTTTGTCTGGAGGACGGTAGAGTTGCGTGTACTTGGGGAGGACCCCATCTACCAGTTTCTTCAACTCCTCCGCAGTGAAGGCAGGGGCCCTTTCCCCAGACACTGTAGCCATTGTCGCTTCCAGACGCAGGTCACAGCAGCAGCACTTGCAGTGTAGGTCTTCTCCTGTAGAAGGTCAGGTATCAAGTGAGGGAACAGATAGAAAATAGCGGTCACATCAGCGGTGGTGCATGCCGTCACTGCTGGCGTACATCGTCATTGGTTTCTGGAACCCATAGGGCCCAATGATAACCAATGCTGAATTGCGCTGCGGTCTTCGACCGCGATGCAGCAGAACCCCAGCGCAGTTACCTCATTTCCCCTTGTCCCTCCTTACAGGTCAGGCAGCCGCCATTTCAGGTGGCCACATGGCAGGCCAAATAACTGCATCACAGCTATTTTGGCCAGGAATACGGACAGACAAAGGCACAAAGACATAATTTCACGAATGTGCTAAACAGCCCTGTGAAACCTATGTGGTGTATGACCCTCTGCTCACCCTTCTCCTCCATAGGGCACATCCGCTTGGGCAGCTGATGAGATGGCGGCATTCTCCGGTGTACAGACCCCTGGTGGACCTGTTGAAAATGGAAGACAGACACATCATTATCACTTACAGACTTGATCGTGCCACAATCCAGGAACTGTGTGCTCAGTTGGAGCCAGACCTGACATCAGCTATCCGCCATCTCACAGGAATCCCCCCTCTAGTGCAGGTCCTGTCAGTGCTCCATTTCCTGGCACGTGGGTCCTTTCAAACAACAGTGGCCATGGCATTAGGGATGTCACAGCCAATTTTCTCTAACGTGTTGTCCAGAGTGTTATCTGCCCTGCTGAAACACATGCGCAGCTACATCGTTTTCCCTAAGGTGGAGGATCTGCCCACAGTGAGAGGTGACTTTTATGCCCTGGGACATATCCCCAACATCATTGTAGCCATAGATGGAACACATGTGGCATTTGCCCACCCCCGCAGGAATGAACAGGTGTACAGAAACCGCAAAAGCTATCATTCTATGAATGTGCAGATGGTGTGTTTGGCAGACCAGTACATCTCCCATGTGAATACCAAGTATCCTGGCTCAGTCCATGATGCTTACATTTTGAGGAATAGCAGTATCCCTTATGTGATGGGGCAACTCCAGATGCACCGGGTGTGGCTAATAGGTGAGCCCAAGGTCCCCACACAGTTTAAATAGGTGTCTGGGTATGGGAGAGTCCCTAAGGGTTGGAGGATGTCTAACAGTTGACCCTCGATTTTTGCAGGTGACTCTGGTTACCCCAACCTGTCATGGCTACTGACCCCATTGAGGAATCCCAGGACAAGGGCAGAGGAACGCTACAATGAGGTACATGGCAAACTAGGAGGATAATAGAGCGCACCTTCGGCCTCCTGAAGGTCAGATTCCGGTGCCTCCATCTGACAGGTGGCTCTCTATACTACTCACCGAAGAAGGTGTGCCAGATAATCGTGGCATACGGTATGCTGCACAACCTGGCTTTGCAATGCCAGGTGCCTTTTCTGCAGGAGGATGGGCCTGATGCTGGTCTTGTGGCAGCTGTGGAGCCTGTGGACAGTGATGAAGAGGAGGCAGAAGAAGAAGATATAGACAGCCGAAACAACATCATCATGCAATACTTCCAGTCAGGTAAGAGGATGGCACTGCTTAACACATCTCATACTACTGTAGGACATAGCATAAAACTGCATTTTTACCTCTGTGTATGGACCGTGACATGTCGCTTTGCCTTTCCATTTCCCAGATCTAGGTCCCACTTTGTGCCCTCTGCTATGTTTACTGCTGCCCAACAACTGTCTAACATTGGTATGTGAAAATGAACATTGACATTGCTATATTTCAGATAGGTTGCAATTACACATTTGTGAAAGTACAGACTGGCCCCAGATTGATTTGTGATTCAAGGGTGTTTATTTCAGTGCTAATTTGTGGAGGGTGCTGTGCAATGGGCTGCGGTGATGGTGGAGGAATGTCCATGGTCGAGTTCAGTTTCTTGGTCTCACAGGTGCATTGTCCGTGGGGGCATAGGAAATGGATCAATGGCATTTTAAGGTGGAGAGGGTGACAAAGTGGGACAGAAGGGTGACAATCAGGAGGGTCTCATTTCCTAGCAGGGGTCTTGGCAATGTTCTCTGTCTTGTTCCTGGATCTCAGGGACCGTTTGCGGGGTGGTTCTCCTTCTGCAGGGGGTGGGTTGCTGGTGGCCTGTTCGTCCTGTGGCGGTGCCTCCGGTCCACTAGCGCTGGCGGAGGTGGAGGGCTGTTCATCGTCCAGGCTAGTGTCAAGGGCCCGTTTGTGTCCCACTGTGTCCCTCATGGTGTTGGCCAGGTCTGCCAGAACCCCTTCAATGGCGAGCAGGGTGGTGTTGATGGACTTTAAGTCCTCCCTGATCCCAAGTTAGTGTTCCTCCTGCAGCCGCTGGGTCTCCTGAAACTTGTCCAGTACCGTGCCCATGTTCTCCTGGGAATGATGGTATGCTCCCATGATGTTGGAGAGTGCCTCATGGAGAGTGGGTTCCCTGGACCTGTCCTCCCCCTGTCGCACAGCAGTCCTTCCAGCTTCCCTGTTGTCCTGTGCCTCTGTCCCCTGAACCGTGTACCCACTGCCACTGACCCCAGGTCCCTGATTGTCTTGGGTTGGTGGGTTTGCCTGGGGTCCTTGGAGTGGTGGACACACTGCTGCTTGACGTGTCCTGGGGACAGTGGCATGGGCCCACTGGGTGGGTGCTGTGGTGTTGTTTCCTGAAGGGGGAGGGTCTGTGGTGGCTTGTGACTAGGGCACGGGAACCGACTGTCCCGAGGTCCTTGATGGGCCGGGCTGGTCATCTTGATCTAGGCGTGCAGAGCTGCTGTCATCACTGTGGGTCTCTTCTGTGGGGGGACTGGATGTGTCTGGCACCTCCTGTCCAGTGACGTTGGATATGGGTCCTTTTGGGGTTGTAAATGCATAGTTTTAGTATCTTTGTGTGCCATCTTGTGCATTGGGTGAGTTACCCTCTACTCTTGTGCTTGCATTATTGTGTTTGACCTTGTGTGATTAGTGTTTTGGGGTCTGTGTGGGTATCTGTACTGGACATGGTTGGCAATGGGTGTCCATGCTTTGGTGTTGCATGCAGGGCTTGGAATCGGGATGGGTGGGTTGTGATAATGGGGCGTATGTGAGGTGCTAGAGTGATGGGGTGAGGGGGTGGGTGGGGGTATGTGATGGCATGCATGTAGGGTGTGGGGGATATAGTAGTGAAGATTTGACTTACCAGAGTCCAGTACTCCTGCCACTCCTGTGAGGCCCTCAGGATGCAGTATTGCCAAGACTTGCTCCTCCCATGTTTTTAGTTGTGGGGGGGAGGTGGGGGTCCACCGCCAGTCCTCTGTACAGCAATCTGGTGTCTGGATATCACTGAACGCACCTTCCCCCATAGGTCGTTCCACCTCTTCCTGATGTCATCCCGTGTTCTTGGATGCTGTCCCACTGCGTTGACCTTGTCGACGATTCTCTGCCATAGCTCCATCTTCCTAGCAGCGGAAGTGTGCTGCACCCATGAACCAAATAGCTGTGGCTCTATCCTGATGATTTCCACCATCATGAACCTGAGCTCCTCCTCAGAAAACCTGGAGTGTCTTGGAGGTGCCATAGTGTGGTGTGGGCAATGTGTGAGGTGATGTTTGTTGTTCTGTGTGATGTGTTGTGTTGGGGTGTGTTGTTTGAGGTGCGTGGATGTTGTATGAGTGATGTGGTGTGCCTGTGGATGCTGGTGTTGTGTTTGCTATTCTCTCTCTGTCCAAAAAAGCATTTGTTGTAAGGGTTTGTGGGTAATGTGGGTGTGTGTTTTATAGTGTTGTGAGTGTGTGGGTGTGGTGTGTGTATGTGTATCAGGTGTTTGTATTTCGAATTGTCCAATGTAGTTGTGTTTTGTAAGTGTGTGTGTGTATTTTGAGCGCGGCGGTAAACAAAAATAAAACAATTAAACAATTTGGGCAGACCCAAAGTATACATTGACATGAACTCTCCTTCGGGAGACACCAAGAATTTACTGTGGCTGGGCCTGAAAAGGGATATATGAACTAAACTCTTCTTTTTACATTTGTCAGAAAGTTCTCCATGTAAAACTAATTTGTATTATATTTGCCAAATAACGTAAATATAAAGCTGCTTCTGATAGTGTTTGTCTTTGAGCTCCCAACATAACCCACTTCCTATTGCACTTTTGAGAGAGTTTGCAATGTAAAACTCCTATCTATTGCACTAGTCAGAGTCCACAATGTAAATCCACTTCCTATCACATGTGTCAATGTCATGCACTCACCTGATCCCAAAAGCGGAGACAACTCTGGAGCCGATGATGGCCCTCCTATCCCTCTCAGGATGATGCAAGATCTATGGACTGAACTCCTAGATCTGGCACTGTCCCCGGGGGGAAGGGAGGATGTGAAAAAATATGAAAACAGAAACTTGTGCTACTGGATCTGCTCAGCAATGGTACAACACTGCTTAAGAGGAAATATCTCTCCTGAGACCTTCTGTGTCTGTGAAGGTGGACGTTTACGGGACCAGAACCTCTTGTTTCATGAAAGCGCAATACACTGGGAACAACTAGAAGAGGCAATTTCCATCAATACACTTGCAAGCCTCTACATACATTAACAATGCATTAACTTCAGTGACAAACACTTATGGAATATAGGTTGGTGTTAGTGGCATTCCCAAGGTCACACTTGGAACATTGGTTGGAGTTACTGGCACCCCCAAGGTTACAATCGGAACGTTTGTTGGAGTTACTGGAATTCCCAAGGTTATACTCAGAACATGGGCTGGAGTTACTGGCACTCCCAACGTTACACTTGGCACATAGGTTGGAGTTATTGGCACTCCCAAGGGTACACTCAGAAGATAGGTTGGTGTTAGGAACACTTCCAAAGGTATACATGGAACACAGGCTGGAGTTAGGGACATTCTCAAGGTATGCTAGAAACACAGATTGGAGTTTACAAGTTTCATACAATATCAATAGCTCTGAAAAAACATTCTCATTCTTTAAAAAAATAAATCTTATCATTGGCATTTCAAACAAGAAAAAAACAGTATGAATCAGTGACATCAAAGACGTGTGCAGTTCCATTTAATACAGTGACCTAATACATCAAGGAGACAGCCAGCATTTACTCATGTCCCTCCCATCCTCCCTCCCCATCAGTTACCCCTTAAGCAGCACATGCGTCTATTCATTCTTGGTCCCCAGCATGCCTGATGGAAACCACTACAGGAGTGCACAAGTATCTCTGATATTCATTCTATTTCCCCCAAACCCTGGTCCATTTATTTGAACATCATCTACTCTCAAAGACTGTCTTCTCCGCCTGCATGCACCAATCCATATCTCTCTTCCATTCTCCTAGACGAGGTACACTATCACCTGCCCAGAACCTAGCTATGTTCCGTTTGGCCGCCATCAGACCTAGGGTCACCCACAGGTAGTCCACACGAGTAAGATCTGTTTCGCCCCAGATATTCAAAAAGCAACACTTAGCCCCCAATTTCAGCCCACTCCCACAGACATCTGTCATGCATGCCACTACTTTGGTTCAGTAATTCCATAGCCCTGGACAGTCCCAGACCATACGATAAAATTTGCCTATCTGTCCACATCATTTGGAACAACGTGCTGCATCCAACTACCCATTTTCAGTAGCGTTGTAGCTACATAGTAACTTCTATGAAGGATCTTCAATTGTACAAGTTGGAAAGAGGCTTGTATTGCCACATCCCAGGGAGAGGCCAGGGCTTCAGGCCATTCATCTTCCTCTAGTTCCTCCAAGTACTTCTCCAAAGTCTTCCTTAGGTGCGTAAGGATGTCTAGTAGAGTTATTGAGCAGTTTTGGGTACGTGAGGGATATTGCTTTTTGTTTAGGTAGTCATCAAGCAGCCTATCCTCTAGAGGAGAAGACTCTGGGAAATCTTCCTCCTTAAGGATCACATTATCCAGGTCATTACATTTCTGCATGTACCGGTATATCTCGGTGGAAGCTAGTTGATAGACAGTTTGCAGTTCTGGGAAGGAGATTACCTGACTGCAGCTCCACAGGTCCCCCGCCCAGGACAGGCCTATGAGGTTCCATTTGTTGAATCCCTTCTGAAGAGCTAGATTACTCAAGTGTGCGTGTGCTACGGAGGCATGGCAAGTGTCATCCTCACCTCTCAGCCCATGGCCCTCAGTGCTGTGTGCCATTTGAATATTGTGACGGCTGTTGGGGTGAATCTAGATGGATGCTTTGCCACCCTCATAAAATGCTTGTAGGCACCCCCATGGTTGCATATTCTTTCTATCCATTCTGTATGCCAGTTTGTCCCCTTGAAGGTACTTCCAGTGATTGACTATGATTAGTTGGAAGGCCCAGTGATTCCTCTGCATATCAGAAAAGGTTATACCACTATCGTACCAGCCCCTTGTCAACTTCTGTTGCACTATGCGAGGGGGTACCCCCTCCCAGAGAAGTGTACGTGCTTCACCCTCTATGGCACGGAAGTAACACTGAGGCACCGGGTAGGGTGTGTTCTGAAGTGCATACAGAAATCGCAGTAGGGTCATCATTTCAAAAAGAGTCACTTTGCCTATCAGGGAAAGAGGCAAGCTTTTCCAGTGCTCTACATCCTCCGCAGACACTGTAGTGGAGGTTGAAAGTTATGCATAGAGATTGCCTCTGGGTCACTTGTGATAAAAATGCCCAAGTAGTGGAAGCCTTAATCCACCACATGAGCCTCACAGCCAGCAGGTATGATCGGGGACCCTCCACAAAGAACATATATCAGGGATTTATTCCAATTGATTGTGTAACCTGAGTATCTACAATATATAGCCATTATTTGAATTATTCTATCGAGCGTGGTTGGGCGGGTCTGCCACATAGAGCAGAAGGTCATCCTGTATAGGGAGATATGATCCTCCCAATCTGCGGTCCATCGCAGTCCTCTAACCAAGGCATCGCTAAGGACCCATGCTGCCCTTGGTTCCAGTATCAGTGAAAATATCAGGGGAGGGAGCGGACATCCCTGTCAGGTATCCTTCTGTGGAGGAAACTGTGGCTATACACACCCATTTACTGTTACTTCCACCAAAGGCCGGTATATAATAAGCAGGTACAAGAGATAAATTGGGGGCCAAAGGCCTCCTTTTCTAAGAATGCATAAATAAAAGGTCATTCCACAATGTCAAATGCCATTTTCACATCCAACAACAGAATGAGGGCATCTTCCCAGAGCTTGGAGGCGTGTCCCAGCACACCGTGCAGTCTCTGCAGCTTAAGAGCTGTGTTTCCACCTCACATAAAACCAGACTGGTCTGGGTGGATAAGAGGCTTGATCACCCCCCAACACTCGCATGGCCAACAGGTTTTCCAGGATTTTAACTTCTGCATTTAGCAATGAAATGGGCCTATAAGAGGAACAATCTTCAGGCAGTTTGTTTTATTTGCGGTTAACCACTATACTCGTGAGCCACTAATCTTGTGAAAGTTATCCGGTACTACACTTCTCAATGAAATACACAAAAGGGGGGAAGCCACTTTGTCAGCTGTCAATTTGTAAAGTTCTATAGGTCCATTGTGACCCATTGCCTTACCAGATGCCAAGCTGCGGATTTCCTGCCTTACCTCTGCTTCCGTCAAATCTTCTTCTAAGGCTTGTTTATCCTCTCTGGAGAGTTCCGACATAGGAATATCCTCGAGGAATTTGTGGCAGTTGTCGATTGTGGCAGTCTGTGTTAGAGAATAGAGTTGTGAATAGTAATTAGTAAACAAGCTTGCTATGCCTTGGCGGTCACTAATAATTTTGAGACACAAGTTTTGAATGTGTAAAACCCATCAAGACGCAACTTCCCTTTTATACACCCACCCTAAAATTTCCCAGCCTTATCTGCCACCTCATAGAGGTGGCACTGGTGACCCCAACAGGAATTCAGAGCTGCCTCCATCACAGCATCTCTATATGTCTTCTGCTTAAGGGATAGTGCATGCTGCCACTGTCCCTGATCATCTGCTACCCGAAGGGACTCTTATTGGGCAATGTCTTCCTCCAGTCGCTCCAGCGGGAGCTCTTCTTTATGACCCGCTATCACTGCAATGCCTGACCTCTAACAACCATTTTTTATGCTTCCCCCAGTGTGCAGTCTACAGAGCCATCAATCTCCTGAAAATAGTGTTTCACTACCTCGCAAATACGTTCACGGATGTGCAGTATTTTTAGGTGCCAGGGTTTAAGCGTGGGTCTTTGGTTGCCCTAAACACCGGAAGGCACATAGGTGACGCATATGGCAAATGGTCAGAAATGCCTCGGAATATACTCATTTTTATGGGACTGCAGACAAGTTGGTAGTCTTGAAGATGCTGATACCCACTCCTGTTTACTTCTAAAAGGTTTGCACTAAGCTGGGAGGAATGTACTTAGACTTGTCTAGTACTTTAACTGGAATCTGAAGACAACAGGTGGCTCAGTGCAAGAAGTCCAAGATGATGCAGAATCATAGAGCATGAAGGAAGACACTAGGAGTGTGGCAGAAGCCAGGGTCACATGATCATCAGGAAGGCTTGGAAGACTAGAGTGCTAGAAGTTCCAGGTGACTCAGGAGTTGAATGCAGGGACAATGCATGCCCAACACTGTAACAAGGCCAAGCACAGATGCAGGTTCAGAGGTGAGATATTTATACTAGAAGAAAAGAGTTTTCCAAAAGGTACATGTTCCACCTGGAAGCATGGAATATTCCAGCGAACGTGGGGAAGCTCATGTATTATATTGTTCAGGTAAAGAGTTCTAGACCTTACCTAAAAAGTTGCCAACTTCAGCCCTGCCGTGTTTTTGCTGCTTTGCTCTGATTGGCCAGCCTCTGGCAGCCCGGCCAGGCTGCCTTGATGAGGTGTGAAGTCGCCTGGCTCAGCACAAAGAGATGGGCCTGGGGGAGGAGATCTTCTCTCAGCAGATGGGGAAACAGGAAGGGGGGAGGGCAGCCAAACTGGTCCTCAAAGGCAGAGAAGGACATTTGGAGAAAACCAGCACCTCCCTCACATCCTGCAAACCCAGACAATTTGTTTCCCCCTTGATTAGATTAGGAGAGGGCAGAAGAGGGTGTGTTTATGATTTTTAGCCATACCAGTGGGTGGGCTCAGACAGATGTAACCTCTAAAAATCACTTTCAGCCATGATGGATTTTTGAGGAATGTTGCTCATTGGGATTGCTTTTTGCCACACTTCTAAGGAAGTGATCATCACATGGGGAAGGACCCTGCACCTGATTGGAGAACCAGGACAGACCTGTTTTTCACCCAGGAGCGAGGATAAAACTGGCAGACCTGCACCCACACTTAGATCCCTACCAGGAAGAACTACAGGAGAAGAAGGACTGCCCTACTAGACCCCTGACCTGCACCTGGACACTGCACCAGCTGCACACTTGGACTTCACCACAAGAAGGACTTTGTCTGGCTTCAACTGGTTCACGGAGGGACTCCCTGTTTGCTACAGGTGAAAACTTGCTAACCAGAGTCCCCTTCACCAACTATTGAAGAAACTGAACAGCAGACCACTGTCCAGTGGCCAAAAAAGAGTTTGCGTCAGGTGCATTCTGGGAGTTGTAGTCTGAACCCTTAAGGAGCATCTCAGAGCTTATGCAACCTTGTGGTGAGCTGGGGACCTCAAAAGAAACTTAAAGGAACATCTGGAAGAAGATCCAGAAGTTTAGTGAAGTTTGGAGAACTTTTGGAAAAAAGCCACATAAAAGGACCGACCCGCCACGGCAACTCTAGCCGGCTTGCCTCAACCACCTCCCGCCCTGACTTGCAGGTTCATCCCGGTGAAGAAAATCTCTGAAAAAGTGACTAAGGCCCTCATTACAACATTGGCGGTAAATGCTGCTTACCGCCGTGCAGAAGACCGCTAACACACCGCCGCGGCCACGGAATTCTACCACAGCTATTACGACCCACAGCTCAGAATCCGCCAAAATCTAGACACCCACACAAGTCAGTGATAAACTGGCGATAACAGAAACGACACCATCATGCCACCAGGAATATGCCCACACTATCACGACCCACGAATCCACGCGGCGGTCTTTCAACCGTGGTATTCCATTGGCGGTACACACGCCGTGCTCAAAATACACACACATTTACAAAACAGAAACACATTGGACAATTCCAAATACACACATCTGATACACATACACACACCACTCCACACACCCAATACAATAAAAAATACACACCCACATTACCCACAAACCCTTACTACCAAAAATTTAGACGAAGGCCAGAGAGACAGCACAGCAAAGACAACACCAGCATACAGAGGCACACAACATACACATCCACGCACAAAACACCACACACCCCTAAACATCACAACACACACCACCTCACACATCACCCACACCAGCCCTTGGCACTGCAAAGACACCCCATGTTTTCTGAGGAGGAGCTCAGGGTCATGGTGGAGGAAATCATCCGGGTAGAGCCACAGCTATTCGGATCACAGGTGCAGCACACGACCATAGCTAGGAAGATGGAGCTATGGCGGAGAATCGTGGACAAGGTCAACGCAGTGGGACAGTACCCAAGAACATGGGATGACATCAGGAAGAGGTGGAACGACCTACCGGGGAAGGTGCGTTCCGTGGTCTCAAGACACCACATTGCGGTTCAGAGGACTGGCGGCGGACCCCCACCTCCTCCCCCACAACTAACAACATGGGAGGAGCAGGTCTTGGCTATACTGCATCCTGAGGGCCTTGCAGGAGTAGCAGGAGGAATGGACTCTGGTAAGTCAAATCTTAACTATTACATCCCCCACCCTACCTGCATGCTATCACATACCCCCACCCTCACCCTCACCCTCACCCCCATCACTCCAACTCCTCACATATGTCCCACTATCACAAACCACCCATCCCAACACCAAGCCCTGCTTGCAACAACAAAGCATGGACACCCATCACCAATTCATGGCCACTACACATACCCACACAGACCCCTAAACAATTAGCATACAAAGTCCTACACAGGAATGCAAGCACTGGGGTACAGGGTCACCCACCCATTGCACACCATGGCACACACAGATGCAATAATCATGCCTTTACACCCCTGCAGGACCCCTACCCAACGTCACTGGACTGGAGGTTCTAGACCTGTCCACTCCACCCACAGAAGAGGCCCACAGTGATGACAGCAGCTCTGTCCAACTAGATCTAGATGACCAACCCAGCCCATCTGGGACCTCAGGACAGTCGGTTCCCCTCACACTGGCACAAGCCACAACAAAGCCTCCCCCCTCTGGAAACACCAGCACAGCACCCACCCAGCAGGCCCATACCTCTGTCCCCAGGACACGTCAAGCAGCAGTGTGTCCACCACTACAGGGAACCCAGGCTAACCCACCACCCCAAGAACAGCAGGGACCTGGGGACAGTGGTAGTGGGCACACAGTTCAGGGGGCAGAGGCCTACTAACACAGGGGAACTGGGAGGTCTGCTGTGCGACAGGGGGAGGACAGGCTCAGGGAACCCACTCTCCACTATGCCTTCTCCAACATCATGGGAGCCTACTGTCATTCCAAGGAGACAATGGCAACGCACCTGGACAAGTTTCAGGAGACCCAGTAGCTGCAGGAGGAACAGTATTTGGGGTTCAGGCAGGAACTCAAATCCATCAATACCACCCTGGGCACCATAGTAGGAGTGCTGAAGGACCTCGTGAACACCAGGAGGGACACTGTGGCACAACAAGGGGCCCCTGACACTAGCCTGGACAATGAACTGCCCACCACCTCCGCCAGCGCTAGTGGACAGGAGGCACCGCCGCAGGACCACGACACCAGCACCCCACCCCCTGCAGATGGAGAACCACCCCGCAAACTGTCCATGAGATCCAGGACAAAGACAGAGAACAATGCCAAGACCCCTGCCAAGAAATGAGACCACCCTGATTGTCATCCTTCTATCCCACTTTGTCACCCTGTCCATCATTAAACTGCCCCAGCTCCACTTCCTATGCCCCTTTGGACAATGCACCTGTGAGACTAATAGACTGGACTCTGCCATGGAAATTCCTCCACCATCACCCCTGACCATTTTACAACCCCCTCAAATATTTAGCACTTAAATAAACACCCTTAAATACAAAACAATCTGGAGTCAGTCTGTGCTTTCACAAATGTGTATTTGCAATAACTGAGGGAAATAGCAATGTCCATTCTATTGTCAACATACCTATGTCACACAGCTCTAGTCCATGAGGTTACATAGCAGAGGTCACACAGTGGGACCCACATCTGTGGAATCGAAAGAGAAAGTGACAAATCAGGGTCCATACACTGGGTGAAAGTGACAGACAGATGAGAGGTAGAACAATTGTATCAGATGTAGGAGACAGTGATGTCTTCTTACCTGTGTCTCACTGGAAGTATTGAGGGATCACAGTGTTTCTGTTGTCTATGTCCTCTTCTTCTGCCTCCTCTTCTTCACTGTCCACAGGCTCTAGAGCTGCCACAACACCTCCATCTGGACCATCCTCCTGCAGAAAAGGCACCTGTCGTCGCAAAGTCGAGTTGTGCAGCATACAGCAGGCCACGATGATCTGGCACACCTTCTTTGGTGAGTAGTAGAGGGATCCACCTGTCATATTGAGGCACCGGAACCTGGCCTTCAGGAGGCCGAAGGTCCTCGCTATAACCCTCCTATTTCGCCCATGTGCCTCATTGTAGCGTTCCTCTGCCCTTTTCCTGGGATTCCTCACTTGGGTCAGTAGCCATGACAGGTTGGGGTACCCAGAGTCACCTGCAAATGTTGAGGGACAACTGTTAGTCACACACTAACCCTTAGGGACAACCCCAGACCCAGACAACTATTCACATGGTATAGGGTCCTTGTCCTCACCTAATAGCCACACACTGTGCCTCTGGAGTTGGCCCATCACATAAGGGATGCTGCTATTCCTTAGAATGTAAGCGTCATGCACTGAGCCAGGAAATTTGGCGTTCACATGGGAGATGTACTGGTCGGCCAAACACACCATCTGCACATTCATGGAATGGTAACTCATCCGGTTTCTGTACACCTGTTCACTCCTGCGGGGGGGTACCAAGGCCACATGTGTCCCATCAATGGCACCCATGATGCTGGGGATATGTCCCAGGGTATAGAAGTCACCTTTCACTGTAGGCAAATCCTCCACCTGAGGGAAAACGATGTAGCTGCGCATGTGTTTCAGCAAGGCAGACAATCGGAGGAGTTGGACAAACTAGTGGATGGGGTCCTCCCCCAGTACACACTACTCTACGGTCCTCCGGACAAACAGGTGAGTACACTGTGAGCATGCTGTATGGGCAATGCCTGTTTGGAGTGGTGTGGATGGGAGATTGGGGGTGGGGAATGAGGCGTGCATGAAACAACAGTGAGTGTATGTGCGTCATGGCAAGGATAGGAACATAGGCCAATGACTGTGATGTTCCGGACAGATATATCTTCTCCTTTTCCCCTGTACTATTCCTGTAGGTCAGCGCCCACCAGAAGAAGGATATTTGGCGTGCCATCACCAAGGACATCCGGACCCTGGGGGTCCACCACAGACGGAGCACCCACTGCCGGAAAAGATGGGAGGACATTCGCTGCTGGAGCAAGAAGATGGCGGAGGCCCAGCTGGGGATGGCCTCCCAACGAGGGAGTGGTGCCCGTCGCACCATGACCCCCCTGATGTTCCGGTTCCTGGCGGTGGTGTATCCAGAGTTGGATGGGCGGTTGAGGGCATCACAGCAGCCACAAGGGGGTGAGTACAGTCACATTCATATGATTCAGCGCGCATTAAAGGTGTCGGGTGGGGGAGGTGGGCTGTGGGTACCCCTAGGCCAGGGCGAGTTTTGTAGGCAAGGTCCCTTCGTAAGGCAGGCCATGTGGCACCCCACCCCACCAGTGTTAAGAGCTATCTACACTTAGTCAGGCTCCTGTGACTTCCATGTGTGCAGCAATCGGGCATAGGCCTTGTACCCCATGGCCCTTTGATTAATTAGGGAACTCTAAGTGCATGGCGTAGTGCAGAGGGCTGCTCTGTCTGTAGTGTCCGCCAACAGTAGTGGTATTGCATTCACTGAACATGTCTTTCTACTTTCTTCCCCCCCTTTTTGTGGTCTCCCTGTTCTTGTGTGCATTATCATCATCACGCGGAGGAGCAGTGCCACGGGAGCAGGAGGGAGCTGCATCCCACATGGCCCTGGATGGCGAGACTACGGACTCCGAATTCACCAGTGGGATGGAGGGCGAGGGGAGCTCCACGGCGGGGACAGGAGCTGAGACCAGCGACACCGACTCCTCTCTGATGGGAGCTCCCTTGCAGTGGTGGGCCCCTCTGTACCCACTGCATCTACAGGTACAGCCGCCACCCCCCTACTAGCACCACCCTCCCAGCAGCCCCTCAGCATGTGCCCTGTGGCTGCTCACCCAGGAGGGTGGGCATCTCCTTCGCCCCAGGCACCTTAGCCCCTGCCCCTGTCAGCCCTGCTGCCCTCAGTAAGGCAGCCATTTACCTCCTCAAATCCCTCACTGTTGGGCAGTCTACCATTCTGAATGCCATCCAGGGTGTAGAGAGGCAGTTGCAACAGACAAATGCATACCTGGAGGGCATTCATTCTGGTCAGGCAGCCCAACAGCGAGCTTTTCAGACTCTGGCCTCAGCACTGATGGTAGCCATTGTCCCTGTGTCCAGCCTCCCCCCTCCAACTTCCTCCACCCAGCCCCAATCCCCAGTACCTCAGCCTATCCCAAGCGTACCATCATACCAGCATGCACACACCTCAACACACAAGGGTAGCTCTGGCAAACATAAGCCCCACACATCCCACAGGCACTCACACAAGCATCATACCCATGCACACATTCCAACACCCACTGCCTCCACTGTGTCCCCCTCCTCCTCCTCGTCTCCCTCCTCCCTCCCTGTCACATCTCCAATCACACCTGCATGCACTACATCTTCAGCCACTACGTCCATCACCAGCACGCCCATCACCACGCACCGCTCATGTGCAATCACCACCCCCACTACCATTCACACATCCCCTGTGTCCTCTACCAGTGTGTCTGTGAGCCCACCGCCCAAACTACACAAACGCAGTCACACACCCACCCAACAGCCATAAACCTCACAACAGCCTCCAGCCCATGGACCTTCACCCAATGTCAGCAGACGTACAACCACTACCTCTTCCTCCACTCCCAAACTCCCTCCATCTTCCCGTCCCAGTATTTCTAAGAAAATCTTCCTGGCTAACATTGACCTTTTCCATTAACCTTCCCCCATCCTTCCCCTAGGGCCAGGATGTGCTGGTCCCAGCCCAGCACCTCAGTCACCAAATCCTCCAGCACTGTGGTCTCAGCAAGTCCTGTCACATCGCGTGCAGCACCCATGAGGTCTTCCAGTGTGCTACCTAGCGAGGCCAAGGATCAGCCCATTCCACCACCTGCCAAGGTGAGGAAGGTGCCCACATGCCGTAGGGAGAAGCCGCACCAAACACCCAGCAAGGGCTCCTCCAAGCCAAAAGGGGACAGTGCCAAGGGACCAGCAGCGACATCAAAGGTGGGGAAGGGACACAAGGAAAAGGGCAAGTCAGGACAGGGTATGGAGCCTCTGGCTAAGGGACCAAGTCACCCCTTCTGGCAAGCAGTACAGCAACCTGTACGGCAGTGGACACTGCCACCTGCACCACCACCTGCACGTCTGCTGACTCAGCAACAGTCCCCAGGATCATCCCCAGTGGGCAACCGTCTGAGGCTGCAGGAGACATCCTGTTGTGCCCCTCCACAGGTGCTGACACATTCACCACCGCCAGCATCTCCACCACAGACACCGTCGCAACCACCACCACCAGCCCCGCGATGTGCTCAGACAGTGCTACCACAGCTGACCTGGCTATCAGCCCCAGTGGCCAGCCGTCTGAGGCTGCAGGAGACGTCCTGGACCCTGCACAGCGTACATGAGACACGACACCCAGCACTGTTTGTACCTGCAGGTGGCAGTCGAAGTCACAGCAGGGTGGAGTGTGTCTCTGCCTCCATGGAGTATCATGCTACCTGTTCACAGGCAATCTTGTGGCACACACACTCAGGTGAGGGAATGGGACCTGCCACACTGCATGTGAAGCACTCTGGGCACAAAGCCCCCTCCAGAACCAGTGGAGAAAAGCATCCACCTACTCCTCCTACAACCACTACCACTTCCTCCACTCCCAAACCCCCTCCATCTACCCGTACCAGTGTGTCTAAAAAACTTTTCCTGTCAAACCTTGACCTCTTCCCTTCACCTCCCCCACCCCTTCTGTCCCCTAGGGCCCGCCTTTCCAGGTCCCAACCCAGCACCTAAGCCACCACATCACCGGGAACAGTGGTGCCAGCAGTAACCGGCTTCTGGAGTGTGTCAAGCAGCAGGGCAGCCAGTGTGCCAAGGAGCCAGGCCAAGGACAGTCCCCTACCTCAGATACATAAGATGTTGGCCACAGCCCAGAGGGAGAAGGGCAAAACACATGTCACCAAGGGCTCTCCCAGGACTACAGTTGGGAGTGGCAAGACAGCTGCGCCACCACCCAAGGTGGGGAAGGGGCAGAGAAAGAAAGGGAAGTCGCCGCCAACCTGCCCGGCAGACAAGACCGCCACTGGCACCGCCACATGCACCACCGCAACCAGCACCACTTCCCAGGACACCCCCCCCCCCACCAGCACCGCTTCCCAGGACACTGCTGCCACCAGGACCGCTGCCCAGGACACCGCCGCCACTAGCACCGCTGCCCAGGACACTGCCGCCACCAGCACCGCTGCCAGGACACCGCCGCCACCAGCACCGCTGCCCAGGACACCGCCGCCAGCAGCACGCTCACTGAGCCACCCACCAGCACTGCTGGCCAATGAGCGCCGCAAGCACTGCCGCTACTGAGGCTGCCGCAAGCACCGCCAGTGGCCACGCCACATCATGTGCCAGTGGCACCACTGCAGACATGGCTGCCATCCCCAGTGGTCAGTCGTACGAAGCTGGTGGTCAGTTCCAGGGGCCTGGACAGCTTCCATGTAGGCCCACCGTCAGTGGAGTGTCACATACACTACCTCTGTCCTTGGCAGGATGAAGCACTCTGGGCACAAATCCCCCTCCAGAACCAGTGGAGAAAGGCATCCACTCACCCAATCCTTGGCAGGATGAAGCACTCTGGGCACAAAGCCCTCTCCAGAACCAATGGAGAAAGGCATCCACTACCTCTGTCCTTGGCAGGATGAAGCACTCTGGGCACAAAGCCCCCTCCAGAAAAAGTGGAGAAAGGCATCCACTACCTCTGTCCTTGGCAGGATGAAACACTCTGGGCACAAAGCCCCCTCCAGAACCAGTGGAGAAAGACAACCACTACCTCTGTCCTTGGCAGAAGAAGCACTCTGGCCACAAAGCCCCCTCCAGAACCAGTTGAGAAAGGCATCCACTACCTCTGTCCTTGGCAGGATGAAGCACTCCAGGCACAAAGCCCCCTCCAGAACCAGTGTAGAAAGGCATCCACTCACCCAATCCTTGGCAGGATGAAGCACTCTGGGCACAAAGCCCCCTCCAGAACCAGTGGAGAAAGGCATCCACTACCTCTGTCCTTGGCAGGATGAAGCACTCTGGGCACAAAGCCCCCTCCAGAACCAGTGGAGAACTGTTATGCACTTGAGAGACTGTGGCTTTGCACTCCCCAGGATAAAGCAGTGGGCAAACCACCCACTGGAGAGACTTGAGAGACTGTGGCTTTGCACTCCCCAGGATAAAGCAGTGGGCAAACCACCCACTGGAGAGACTTGAGAGACCGTGGCTTTGCACTCCCCAGGATAAAGCAGTGGGCTAACCACCCACTGCAGAGACTTGTGAGACCGTGGCTTTGCACTCCCCAGGATAAAGCAGTGGGCTAACCACCCACTGGAGAGACTTGTGAGACCGTGGCTTTGCACTCACCAGGATACATCAATGGGCATGGTGCCCCCTCGTGGAGCTGGCGTCATGCACTCATCCGGCTGAGGTGCCCCCCCCTTCCCTTCCCCCTGATGTGCCTGTTTTATTTAGATCTGATGCCCCTGCAGTGTTCTCTTCGTTTTGATCGGGTATCTTGTGTGGGCCTAGCCGGTGCATTTTGGGCCCAGTGGTCCACGGACTATGTAGCTGCAGTACATGGACTTGAATTCTTGGTGTATATATTTGTTAATAGTGTATATATATTTTTGAGTAATGGATTTTTATTGATTACATTCGTTCAACTCATTTCCTTTTGTCCTTGCGTTCTTCCAGGGGTGGAGTTAGGGGGTGTAAATGTAATGTATCAACATGTATTTGTGTGTGTTGTAGTGGGTGAGGGTGGGGGTGGGTAGAGGAGCAGGAAGACAATGGCAGGTAGAATTTGGAGTTCCGGCTCCATGGCGTCCTGGTTCCTCGTGGGGTGTGTAGAGGTGAGCGTTTTCCCTTCCAAGTCCTGTTTTCGCCGTGTTTTTGTTCACGGTGAATCCATCCCGGAAAAGGTGGCGGATTGGACTCTCATGAAACTGTGGGCGGTACATTGTCTTCCGTCTGTCTGTTGGCGGTGGACTAGTGGTATATCTTAGCTGTACGATATCTGAACTATGCACAGGGTCCTTGGAAGACTGTGAACCATAAGTTGATGGAACCAGAAAATACTTTGCTACTTGTGCATTTAAATAAATTGTCAAGTAGGAAACAAAGCTGAGAGTGGTTGACTGCATGAGCCCAAAGTATCATAATTAGCTTGAGAGATGGAGACGTTATTGCTCTGTCTTCTCCCATGCACATTCTGAAACAGCCTAGATGAGCTCTGGCTTTCTTCATTGATATGTGCTTTTAGGTCTGAAAGCGCAGCTGGTTTTTATTCTATGTAGTCAACAGAAAGACAACATTAAGATGCACTACTAAGAGGGGGCTTTGGCTCCACTCACTGATTTCACTCCCTTTTGGATTTGATTGGACCGATGTGTGCTTCCACTGAGAAAGAGTACTTGTATTGCACAGAATGCGCTCAATTAGGATGGAACCATTGAGTCTGCCTGGCCATCTACCCCTCCGACACCTGCAACCTCATCTGTTGAGTACTGTAATGATCCTCACTAAGCATGACCCCTTCAAAGCATACATGATCCCTCCTGTTAGCATCATCCCCTCCCACAAGATTGATGTCTTCTCCTAATCAGATGACACCAGCTCATACACTCCCTCTTGGATATGTCCACCAAAAGCCAGAACAAGTTTGTTGCCTGCATGACCAAACATGCTGAATGGATGTGAACCAGCTACCTCAAACTCAAAACCAACAAGGCAGAGGTCATAGTCTTTTGGAAAGAACCCATTGTCATGGTTCTCCACCTGGAGGCCAGATGAGCTAGGTCCTATTCACCCCTCCCACACCAAGAACGTTGGGATCACAATTGACAGCAAGCTCAAGGTGACTGCCCAAGTCAATGACATGGCAAACTCATGCTTCCTCATCATAAAGATGGTGAGGAAATTCTTCAAAAGCCTCATAAACAACATATGCAAAACCATCACTCATGTCCTCATTACTAGGAAATTGGACTATAGGAACACCCTCTAAGTTCAGATCAGCAAACAACTCACCAGACAACCACAAACCATCCAGAATTCAGCTGCAAGAATCACAGCTGACCTCCCACACTGCAGACATTCAACCGCACCTCAGGAGCTCCACTGGTTCCCAAAACACAAATTTGCAGAGATCAAACTCCTAATACACACCTAAGAAGCCCTTCACAACACCTTTTACCCTACTTCAATAGCCACATTTCCTTTCACAAACTATCCAGAGACTTCTGTTGGGCCCGATTACTTCTTGCACACATCTCACACATACATACAAATAAGCTGGTTGGGCATTCTCCTACATCATCCAAAAAGACTGGAATAACTAGCCACTACTCATAAGAGCCACCTTTTCAATTCTTGAAGTCAGAAAGAAGGTGAAGACCTGGCTCTTCGAATAGCACCCCCAGGCAAGGCTAGTTTCACACTGTACAAATTTGCATAAAATAACACAACAGAGCTGAAAGAAGTATTACTAAGAAAGTTGTGTGGGTCCTCCCACATGTTGATCTTATCTAAGGGCATTTGATTGAAAAACAGCTGTGTACGTCTGTGTTGGAAAATGGGTTATTGGTAAGGGCAGGTAAGTACCTACACTGAACAATAGGCCACTAACCTCCATTTAGGTCCAGTTAGGTCTCAATAAATTAAACCCAGCTCAACCCTTGGTAGCTTGGCAACGAGCAACAAGGCTTAACTTAGGAGACAAAGCGTAAAGCATTCAAATATCACAAAACAGTAATTAAATAAAACACAGGAAACAGTTTAAAAATCCAAAACCAATTTATAAAAATATAAATATTTTTAGCTTTAAAATGACACCAAAACGAATAAAATCGGCTAAAGGGAACCAGAGATATGATTTTAAAAAAATGTAATGCCTTTTAGCGCTTAGAAACAAATAGTGCCAATTTGGTCATCTAGTCGCACCTCGACTAGGGCAAAGTCAAAGTTTAAGGCCGACTACGATGGAGCCCTGCTCAGCTACAGCCCGTGGGAAGCCTCAGTCAAAAGTCTACCTTCAGACTTAGTCATTTTCGTGAAGATTTTCTTCAGCGGGACCAAGCCACCAGTCCAATCTGACCTTCTGGAACTCTTCTTCCGATACGCGTCACGGGAGCCCTCAGTGGAGATTTTTACCTTCAGACTTAGTTGTTTTTTCGAGATGAAAATCCTTCGACCAGGGCAAACCTGAATCTTGATCCAACGTCCCTGGAGCCTGTGGTCTCAGCAAGTCCTGTCACATCGCGTGCAGCACCCATGAGGTCTTCCAGTGTGCTACCTAGCGAGGCCAAGGATCAGCCCATTCCACCACCTGCCAAGGTGAGGAAGGTGCCCACATGCCATAGGGAGAAGCCGCACCAAACACCCAGCAAGGGCTCCTCCAAGCCAAAAGGGGACAGTGCCAAGGGACCAGCAGCGACATCAAAGGTGGGGAAGGGACACAAGGAAAAGGGCAAGTCAGGACAGGGTATGGAGCCTCTGGCTAAGGGACCAAGTCACCCCTTCTGGCAAGCAGTACAGCAACCTGTACGGCAGTGGACACTGCCACCTGCACCACCACCTGCACGTCTGCTGACTCAGCAACAGTCCCCAGGATCATCCCCAGTGGGCAACCGTCTGAGGCTGCAGGAGACATCCTGTTGTGCCCCTCCACAGGTGCTGACACATTCACCACCGCCAGCATCTCCACCACAGACACCGTCGCAACCACCACCACCAGCCCCGCGATGTGCTCAGACAGTGCTACCACAGCTGACCTGGCTATCAGCCCCAGTGGCCAGCCGTCTGAGGCTGCAGGAGACGTCCTGGACCCTGCACAGCGTACATGAGACACGACACCCAGCACTGTTTGTACCTGCAGGTGGCAGTCGAAGTCACAGCAGGGTGGAGTGTGTCTCTGCCTCCATGGAGTATCATGCTACCTGTTCACAGGCAATCTTGTGGCACACACACTCAGGTGAGGGAATGGGACCTGCCACACTGCATGTGAAGCACTCTGGGCACAAAGCCCCCTCCAGAACCAGTGGAGAAAAGCATCCACCTACTCCTCCTACAACCACTACCACTTCCTCCACTCCCAAACCCCCTCCATCTACCCGTACCAGTGTGTCTAAAAAACTTTTCCTGTCAAACCTTGACCTCTTCCCTTCACCTCCCCCACCCCTTCTGTCCCCTAGGGCCCGCCTTTCCAGGTCCCAACCCAGCACCTAAGCCACCACATCACCGGGAACAGTGGTGCCAGCAGTAACCGGCTTCTGGAGTGTGTCAAGCAGCAGGGCAGCCAGTGTGCCAAGGAGCCAGGCCAAGGACAGTCCCCTACCTCAGATACATAAGATGTTGGCCACAGCCCAGAGGGAGAAGGGCAAAACACATGTCACCAAGGGCTCTCCCAGGACTACAGTTGGGAGTGGCAAGACAGCTGCGCCACCACCCAAGGTGGGGAAGGGGCAGAGAAAGAAAGGGAAGTCGCCGCCAACCTGCCCGGCAGACAAGACCGCCACTGGCACCGCCACATGCACCACCGCAACCAGCACCACTTCCCAGGACACCCCCCCCCCCACCAGCACCGCTTCCCAGGACACTGCTGCCACCAGGACCGCTGCCCAGGACACCGCCGCCACTAGCACCGCTGCCCAGGACACTGCCGCCACCAGCACCGCTGCCAGGACACCGCCGCCACCAGCACCGCTGCCCAGGACACCGCCGCCAGCAGCACGCTCACTGAGCCACCCACCAGCACTGCTGGCCAATGAGCGCCGCAAGCACTGCCGCTACTGAGGCTGCCGCAAGCACCGCCAGTGGCCACGCCACATCATGTGCCAGTGGCACCACTGCAGACATGGCTGCCATCCCCAGTGGTCAGTCGTACGAAGCTGGTGGTCAGTTCCAGGGGCCTGGACAGCTTCCATGTAGGCCCACCGTCAGTGGAGTGTCACATACACTACCTCTGTCCTTGGCAGGATGAAGCACTCTGGGCACAAATCCCCCTCCAGAACCAGTGGAGAAAGGCATCCACTCACCCAATCCTTGGCAGGATGAAGCACTCTGGGCACAAAGCCCTCTCCAGAACCAATGGAGAAAGGCATCCACTACCTCTGTCCTTGGCAGGATGAAGCACTCTGGGCACAAAGCCCCCTCCAGAAAAAGTGGAGAAAGGCATCCACTACCTCTGTCCTTGGCAGGATGAAACACTCTGGGCACAAAGCCCCCTCCAGAACCAGTGGAGAAAGACAACCACTACCTCTGTCCTTGGCAGAAGAAGCACTCTGGCCACAAAGCCCCCTCCAGAACCAGTTGAGAAAGGCATCCACTACCTCTGTCCTTG
The DNA here is from genome assembly GCF_031143425.1 of Pleurodeles waltl. Classification (NCBI taxonomy): domain Eukaryota; kingdom Metazoa; phylum Chordata; class Amphibia; order Caudata; family Salamandridae; genus Pleurodeles; species Pleurodeles waltl. The sequence continues at coordinate 154,994,629 of NC_090450.1, read as the reverse complement.
GCAGGATGAAGCACTCCAGGCACAAAGCCCCCTCCAGAACCAGTGTAGAAAGGCATCCACTCACCCAATCCTTGGCAGGATGAAGCACTCTGGGCACAAAGCCCCCTCCAGAACCAGTGGAGAAAGGCATCCACTACCTCTGTCCTTGGCAGGATGAAGCACTCTGGGCACAAAGCCCCCTCCAGAACCAGTGGAGAACTGTTATGCACTTGAGAGACTGTGGCTTTGCACTCCCCAGGATAAAGCAGTGGGCAAACCACCCACTGGAGAGACTTGAGAGACTGTGGCTTTGCACTCCCCAGGATAAAGCAGTGGGCAAACCACCCACTGGAGAGACTTGAGAGACCGTGGCTTTGCACTCCCCAGGATAAAGCAGTGGGCTAACCACCCACTGCAGAGACTTGTGAGACCGTGGCTTTGCACTCCCCAGGATAAAGCAGTGGGCTAACCACCCACTGGAGAGACTTGTGAGACCGTGGCTTTGCACTCACCAGGATACATCAATGGGCATGGTGCCCCCTCGTGGAGCTGGTGTCATGCACTCATCCGGCTGAGGTGCCCCCCCCTTCCCTTCCCCCTGATGTGCCTGTTTTATTTAGATCTGATGCCCCTGCAGTGTTCTCTTCGTTTTGATCGGGTATCTTGTGTGGGCCTAGCCGGTGCATTTTGGGCCCAGTGGTCCACGGACTATGTAGCTGCAGTACATGGACTTGAATTCTTGGTGTATATATTTGTTAATAGTGTATATATATTTTTGAGTAATGGATTTTTATTGATTACATTCGTTCAACTCATTTCCTTTTGTCCTTGCGTTCTTCCAGGGGTGGAGTTAGGGGGTGTAAATGTAATGTATCAACATGTATTTGTGTGTGTTGTAGTGGGTGAGGGTGGGGGTGGGTAGAGGAGCAGGAAGACAATGGCAGGTAGAATTTGGAGTTCCGGCTCCATGGCGTCCTGGTTCCTCGTGGGGTGTGTAGAGGTGAGCGTTTTCCCTTCCAAGTCCTGTTTTCGCCGTGTTTTTGTTCACGGTGAATCCATCCCGGAAAAGGTGGCGGATTGGACTCTCATGAAACTGTGGGCGGTACATTGTCTTCCGTCTGTCTGTTGGCGGTGGACTAGTGGTATATCTTAGCTGTACGATATCTGAACTATGCACAGGGTCCTTGGAAGACTGTGAACCATAAGTTGATGGAACCAGAAAATACTTTGCTACTTGTGCATTTAAATAAATTGTCAAGTAGGAAACAAAGCTGAGAGTGGTTGACTGCATGAGCCCAAAGTATCATAATTAGCTTGAGAGATGGAGACGTTATTGCTCTGTCTTCTCCCATGCACATTCTGAAACAGCCTAGATGAGCTCTGGCTTTCTTCATTGATATGTGCTTTTAGGTCTGAAAGCGCAGCTGGTTTTTATTCTATGTAGTCAACAGAAAGACAACATTAGATGCACTACTAAGAGGGGGCTTTGGCTCCACTCACTGATTTCACTCCCTTTTGGATTTGATTGGACCGATGTGTGCTTCCACTGAGAAAGAGTACTTGTATTGCACAGAATGCGCTCAATTAGGATGGAACCATTGAGTCTGCCTGGCCATCTACCCCTCCGACACCTGCAACCTCATCTGTTGAGTACTGTAATGATCCTCACTAAGCATGACCCCTTCAAAGCATACATGATCCCTCCTGTTAGCATCATCCCCTCCCACAAGATTGATGTCTTCTCCTAATCAGATGACACCAGCTCATACACTCCCTCTTGGATATGTCCACCAAAAGCCAGAACAAGTTTGTTGCCTGCATGACCAAACATGCTGAATGGATGTGAACCAGCTACCTCAAACTCAAAACCAACAAGGCAGAGGTCATAGTCTTTTGGAAAGAACCCATTGTCATGGTTCTCCACCTGGAGGCCAGATGAGCTAGGTCCTATTCACCCCTCCCACACCAAGAACGTTGGGATCACAATTGACAGCAAGCTCAAGGTGACTGCCCAAGTCAATGACATGGCAAACTCATGCTTCCTCATCATAAAGATGGTGAGGAAATTCTTCAAAAGCCTCATAAACAACATATGCAAAACCATCACTCATGTCCTCATTACTAGGAAATTGGACTATAGGAACACCCTCTAAGTTCAGATCAGCAAACAACTCACCAGACAACCACAAACCATCCAGAATTCAGCTGCAAGAATCACAGCTGACCTCCCACACTGCAGACATTCAACCGCACCTCAGGAGCTCCACTGGTTCCCAAAACACAAATTTGCAGAGATCAAACTCCTAATACACACCTAAGAAGCCCTTCACAACACCTTTTACCCTACTTCAATAGCCACATTTCCTTTCACAAACTATCCAGAGACTTCTGTTGGGCTCGATTACTTCTTGCACACATCTCACACATACATACAAATAAGCTGGTTGGGCATTCTCCTACATCATCCAAAAAGACTGGAATAACTAGCCACTACTCATAAGAGCCACCTTTTCAATTCTTGAAGTCAGAAAGAAGGTGAAGACCTGGCTCTTCGAATAGCACCCCCAGGCAAGGCTAGTTTCACACTGTACAAATTTGCATAAAATAACACAACAGAGCTGAAAGAAGTATTACTAAGAAAGTTGTGTGGGTCCTCCCACATGTTGATCTTATCTAAGGGCATTTGATTGAAAAACAGCTGTGTACGTCTGTGTTGGAAAATGGGTTATTGGTAAGGGCAGGTAAGTACCTACACTGAACAATAGGCCACTAACCTCCATTTAGGTCCAGTTAGGTCTCAATAAATTAAACCCAGCTCAACCCTTGGTAGCTTGGCAACGAGCAACAAGGCTTAACTTAGGAGACAAAGCGTAAAGCATTCAAATATCACAAAACAGTAATTAAATAAAACACAGGAAACAGTTTAAAAATCCAAAACCAATTTATAAAAATATAAATATTTTTAGCTTTAAAATGACACCAAAACGAATAAAATCGGCTAAAGGGAACCAGAGATATGATTTTAAAAAAATGTAATGCCTTTTAGCGCTTAGAAACAAATAGTGCCAATTTGGTCATCTAGTCGCACCTCGACTAGGGCAAAGTCAAAGTTTAAGGCCGACTACGATGGAGCCCTGTTCAGCTACAGCCCGTGGGAAGCCTCAGTCAAAAGTCTACCTTCAGACTTAGTCATTTTCGTGAAGATTTTCTTCAGCGGGACCAAGCCACCAGTCCAATCTGACCTTCTGGAACTCTTCTTCCGATACGCGTCACGGGAGCCCTCAGTGGAGATTTTTACCTTCAGACTTAGTTGTTTTTTCGAGATGAAAATCCTTCGACCAGGGCAAACCTGAATCTTGATCCAACGTCCCTGGAGCCCTCTTCGGATACACTGCCTGGGAGGTTCCGGTCAACTTTCTACGTTCGACTTAGGCCCTCATTACAACCCTGGCGGTCGGTGTTAATGCGGTGGTAAAACCGCCAACAGGCGCTTACGGTGTGTCAGACACAGATTCACCTCTAAGGGATTGCTCCACAGACCCTCCACATCTGTCTCTGTGTCAGTGACCTAAAACAAAAAATAAAAGCAACACTTTAGTCACTCACACACAGCACTAAAGTGCTTCCCACACAGGACACACTGTAATTTAAACACCTGTACAACCAAGCCTTGCTCCACATAGTAGTGTGAAACTCATCCACTAATGAGCTTTTGTGCCTCAACCATAGTATGAAGTACTACATAACTCAAACTATAATACAGTAACCTGACCACTAAGTCGTTATTTCCTCTCTGGCCCATCTCTGCCCATCTTTCCTTGATTCTTCTGCTCCAGTTTTCTGACCAATCAACTAAAACGGTGTTGGCTCCCTTCACGACTCACAGGCATGGAGCCTGTATCACATGGTGTGAGACAAGAAAAGCTGGAAACCCCTACTAAGAGTGGGTTTCTAAGGATTTCCATCATATATGATGAGGAGTCTCTGTGCAGCCAATTTCCATTGAGTGTTTAAATCTTCCCAGGACATTGGCTACAGCTTCAGAAGCTTTTGTGTTTTTTTATGAGTGTTGGAGGGTTGGAGAGTTGAAATGTTTTTAGGCAGTGATTTGCACAAGATCCCGCCCCCTCTTCACACATATTTTAGAGAGGTTGTCATGTCTGTACCTTCTTGTCCAGCCGCCAGACCTCTAAAATTGACTATTCACAGCTTAATACTGCCCCATCAGGTATGGGGTTAACACTGAAGAATATCAATCTATTCCAAAGGCTCTTCCCTCAAGTCTACTACCTCGATATCTTTTTCCCTTCCTCTGATCTTTCGGCTGCTTTTGCCCCGCCGCACCTTGAGGGGTCGTGAAGATTGCATTAAATGATTAAATGGTTTACAAATAGTATAACATAACATTTGCCTTTCAGTGGTATTGTTCATTTCTTCTTAGCAACTTCCATATGCTTTATTTGCAATTCAATAATCTCCTTCGGTTTGATTTGCCCTTCCAGTAGCCTTACTGATTTTCAATAACTTTCCATATGTACGAAGATAAAAACAAATTCTCCATGCAATAAGAGCAGGTACGATTATTCCTCAGCCTTACAAAACAAACTGGTCAGTGCTGCTAAGGAGTAACCGGTGTTATGTTTTACCATACATTATTCAATGTATGAATCTAAGGAGAATGAAAGGCAATCCGGTACCCCCAGCATTCAAACCCGTGACCTCCAGGTTCAGCACAGATTGCTGTAGTGGACGCATGTGAACTCTCTACCGATGTCAGTAGTTTTAGCACCTTCCCCCTCAGAGTGGGTTAGAAAGTCTGCCAATGCTTGTTTGAATATAGACCACGTCCACAAGAGGCCTTTTGTCAATGCACTTTGTTCAAGTATGGTACATGTCCATAGTTATCTGCAACGTCCACAAAGGTCCAGACTTACTTTGGCAGTAAGAATGCAGAATTTAAATGTCCTGATGAAAAATATACATTTTATGGAAAAAGTGCAATTCCGATATACCGTTTTGAACGTATGTAGAGAGCAGTCGAACACAGACCTATTTACACGCTAAAAAATTACTACTGAATGTGCGTTGTACCAGAAGCACGCTTGAAATTTCATTATTTTCATACTACATAATGTAAAAGCAATTTATTTTTTAAATTGATGGAGTGTTAAACTGTTTTAAGTCTGGGTCAGAAATGAATATGCAAATCATTTCAAAATAGTCTAACTGCGTCTATGTATATCATCTGTTCAGAGAAAACCGATGTGTTTAATGATGAGGTTGCATTTTTCATAACTGAGGGTCTCATTAGGGTGTTTTAACATGCCATTTCAGGTAAATTATATGAAATAATGCAAAACGAGGTTTTCCAGTACGCCAAATAAACACAGAACATACTTCATGTAAAAATTCGGGAAAGACAGGAACAGGACATTAGCTTCAGAGAAAATGTCTCTCCAGCTGGATATTTTGTGTGCAAACCAGTCTCCGGTGGGTGACAAGTGAATTTGCATGAAGCGAAATTTTAGATAAAAGTTTGTGAATTTCGCACAATAGGAAATTCGCAAATTTTGCTAATTACGCAAGTGTAGTTAAGAATTTGCCCCAGACTATTTCTCATGTCTTTTAAACACTGCCATTAAAAGATACATTTGTGTGAGTTTCCCGTGTGAACGAATTGCAGGTAGGCAGGTTTTACCAGGTGTAAGGAGTATGTGAAACCTAATACGGTCTGGGATTGCCTTGTTAAGGTAGAAAAATATTGTTGACTCGGCCCTGTCCTTCATGGCCACTTGTCATACTGTCTTCTGTGTACACCGAAAACACTCACCTTACTGTGCACATAAGAATCTCAATCAGTAGACTGAAACTAACTGGCGTCTAGACCAAAAGTTCAGACCTCTAGGTCACGTATTCCTAGTTTCTCCCTGACGTAACGTTGTTGTCAGCCATGAAGAGAGGTATCTGGTTTCAGCTCGTACCAGGTGTTCATCTGATGAGCAAACTCAGCTGTCAATCAAAGTGTTCTACTCGTACCTCCGATTTAGAAATACACACCATAGCCGTTATTGCAAACGTCTTGTAAAATTTATTTCAGGTGCAAACTCCCAAGTTGTTTTTGTATTTGCCAATCTACTAATTACACATGCCCCTGTACAAGTTGCCTGCCACTTGCTATTTGCCTGTGGGCTTTCAACATTAAAGCCTGTTGAGAATCTTGTTATAGAATAGTGTGCAAATTCATATAGGTGTTCAGATTTACCAGGGGCGGCTTCTCCACAATGGCAAAGGAGAGTCGCCCCTATTTCTAAGAGCCAGAGGTAGAAAAATAAAATTATATTTCACTATTGTTTTATTTTTCTGCTGCTGGCTCAGCCAGCATGTGAAGGGAGGGTCAGGGCTGGGCCATGGGAGGTGGGAGGGGGATAAGGAATGGAATGCACCTAAGTGCGCATGTGTGTTTGGCTGTCCACCTTACACAGGCAGGCTGGAGAAACTGCACAGGTCCCAGGGTTGTGTTTAAGTGGCACTCCAAGCCCCTCAGACCAGTCCTGATGACGCTTTCATGCTAGGTTTAGCAAAACACAAAAGGATGTTCACTGTGCTACTGGATTCAAGCTAGCCTGTCTGATGAAGGATGATACCCTGAAACCGGTCCCAGGATGCTTGTTTCCGGTCCAGGGAGGACCTGGCCTGGCAGTTCGGGATGGACTGTTCCCATGGGGATCAGGGTCAAGACTGATTTGAATATGGCTGGGTCCAAACTGGGGTGGCATGGTGAGCAAAAGAACAATGGATTAAACCCAGATCTGTGATTGGGGGCAAGTGTTTGAAAAGTTTCAGAACTCTGTCCATCATCATTTTGTCCCGATTCCCAAAGATTTTGCTGTGAGTAGATATGACTTAGTCTTGTAATACTCCAGTTTTAACCTTGGCTAATTTCTTCGATATAAGATTAAAACCCTAAGTACTGCAAGAATAAGTCACAGGAAAAGCATTGTGAACCATGCCCTATCATTTTAGTTTTGCTGAAATTAAATGATAGTTGGTCCTTTTGATGGTTTTAATCAGTAATTTCAATAATAGGATCAGTGAGCATCAGGTGGCCTTATCATCTACTACATCAAAACTCGTACTACTTCTAGAGCATATCCTTCTCTTGAACACCCTAGACAGAATCCAAACGTAGATGGCTAATTACCATTTAAGACTCAACCCAACGAAAACTGAATTTCTACTAATTTCGCTGGAAAAATCCAGTCTTCTGATTCATGAATGGTTGGAATACTTTTCTCCCCTTGCTGAAAACCGGCATTTCTCAAGACTGCCAAATCTCTCGGATTTATCCATGACAACTGTCTTCACCTCCAGAGGCAATTCTTGGCCATGGGCTTGAGTGACTATCACCAGCTCGGACTATTTTCGAGCATCCCAACATAATACTATAAATCTGTAGCCCAGATGCTAGTCCCGTCTGGACTGAACTTTGAGAACTCACTCCTCTACAGTCCCATTAAATCACATTTGGCTTCCTGAGAGAAGTGCTTTGTGCTACTGTTCCCTTTATCACAGGTTATGAGAAATTCAACCACATTTCTATGCCCTCCTCTCCGATTGAAACACTGAAAATCTCTAGTGTCTAATAGTGTCCAGAAAAAGTCTAATCCGTTATCCGGAACCCTCTAACATCCTAGGAAAAAAGGTACATTAAAACGGCCTTATAGGTAACTACCACAAGGATGTGGGAAGCCCTCCCATGAGCTGTACACACAAAATACAATTACAATTATGTAATCTTCAAAATAGAACTCAGTTACACTATGGATAAAGCAAAGCACACATTCAGAGTCACGTCGGATAAAGCAATGTACACCTTCAATCAAACATTCAGTCAATCAAACAAGACTTGTAAAACACAACTAATCATATCCAAGTGCTAGTATGTCTCAGTGGCTCATCTGAATAGCCAGGTCTTGAGGGCTTTACAGAGTTCCAGATGAGAAGTGATGGGCCAGAGGTGAACGGGAGGCTGTTCCAGGTTTTTGCTCCTATATATGAGAAAGCACATCCACCACTTCTGCTTCGGTGGATGCAGGGTGTGTGGGCAAGTGATAGAGAGGTGGCTCATTGAAGATCTTACGTAGCATGCGCAGAGTGAAGAAACAGGCAAAGGAGACAGCCTTAATCTGTGATTCCATGTTGAGCCTGTTGTCAATGATTCTGCTATTTCTGGCTTGATTGGAGGGAGTGAGTGTGAGTCCTAGTTCGTAAGGCCACCAGAAGTAATTCCATGTGTTTTGCTCTTGACGAAGATCAGAACTTAAGTCGTGTCTGCGTTTGGTAACAGGCAGTTTTCTTTCATCCAGTCAGTTATGCTTGCCTTGCATCTGTGGAAGTTGGTTTTGGTGTTGGTGGGGTTGTCAGTGAGTGAGAGGATGAGTTGGGTGTCATCTGCATAGGAGATTATGTTGAGGTTGTGGGATCTGATGATGTTGGCTAGCGGGGTCAAATGTGTGTTGAAAATTGTGGCGATGAGGGATGATCCTTGGGGAACCCTGCAGGTGATGACTTTTGGTTCAGAGCTGAAAGGCACTAGGTGAATCCTCTGAGTTCTTCTGGTGTGGAAGGAGGTGATCCATCTGAGTGCATCCCCCTGGAGGCCAATGTGGTGGAGTCCTTTGATCAGCATGTGTTGTAATACGGTATTGAAGGCTGCCAAGAGGTCGAGGAGAGTCAGGGCGGCTATTTCTCCTCAATCACGGAGGGTATGAATGTTGTCCATGGTTTGACTAGGGTGGTCTTGGTACTGCGATTGCTGAGGTAGCTGTATTGGGAGATGTTGAGTAGCTGGTTCTGTTCCAGGTAGGTCATGGGTTGCTTATTGATGTTTTTTCTGGGACCTTAGCAGGGAAAAGGAGCGAGGAGTTTAGCCAGTATGTTTTTGAGCAAGCTGGGGGGCCTGCAGTGGGTTTTTTGAGCAATTGTTTACTTCAGCAGGTTTTCAAGCATCAGGGAAGGTTGCGTGATGATGGAGGTGTTGAGTAGGGTAGTGAGTTCCTGGCTGATCCTTTTGGTTTCCAAGATTGGTGTGAGCAGGGGTCAGTGGGGGCTCCCGAGTGGACAGATTTCATTATGGAAGTGGTGTGCTCAGTGTAGAGATGTGGTTAGACTGTGGTTGGTGTTGGTTGTGGTCATGGCAACTCTGTTGATGAAGTCCATATGGGTAGGTTGGGTCTCGAAGTTCCAGTGTATGGTTGCAATCTTGCTGTGAAAAAAGCAGCAAATGAGTAGCACACTTCCTGTGAGGGTGTGTTGTTGTTTTTACTAGCTACTGGGTTGGAGAATTCCTTAACAATGTTAAAGAGTTCCTTGGTGTTGTTGCTGCTGATTTCGCCATACGTGGCTAGTGCTGCCTCCTTTGTTGCTCTCAGCGGGCGGTGGTAGAGGCTGAGGGAGCTCTTGAAAGCTGCTCTTTTGGAGGTGCCTTTTCTGGCACACCAATTCCTCTCCAGCTGTTTGCTGTCTTGTTTAGCTGTTCTGAGTTTAGTGGGTTACTAGCTGGCCATTTTGGAGGGCTTTCTCTGGATGCTGCTTTTGACAGGGATGATGCTGTTGGCACAGTTGAGGATCCAAACGTTGAAGCTCTTTACTTCTTGTTTTAGGTTGGTGGGGGTGGTGGGGCTCGATGTGTTGAGGGCATCAGTTCAGTTGGTCTCTGAAACTTTGCCCCACACCCGGTGTGGGTGCTCCATGTATAGTGGGTGTTGCTGTGGTGGTATGGAGATATTAAAGTGGACAATGTAGTGATTAGCCAATGTGAGTTTGGTGAATGTGTATGTGAAGCAGCTGCTGGAAGTAAAGATGGGGTCCAGTGTGTGCCCTGTGGTGTGCATAGGGTCATGGATGATCTGGGTTAACTAAAGGCTTCTTATACTGTTGAGGAGGTGTGGGATGTTGTTGTAGTTGCAGTCATCGACATGGAAGTTAAGGTCACTGAGGGAGAAGTAGTCCTTGGATTCTAAGCTAGAGGTGTGATGAAGTCTGCAATGGTATTGCAGAAGCTGCCACATGGTCTTGGGGATCGGTATGCTAGGGTACCTGTGATGGTAGTCTTATCGTTCATGCAGAGTTTGAAGTTGAGATGCTCCATGGGGATGCTAGTGTTGTCAGTGGAGGTGGTACACTGTATTGTTTCCTTGTGTACTATGGCTGTTCCTCCTCCTGGCTTGCTGATGCGGTCTTCAGAGTGATTTTATATCCATGGGGGATTGCTGTGCAGTGTCTGAAGCACACATGGGTTTGAGCCAGGATTCAGTGAGGAAGAGGATGTTGGATGTGAGGGGGGTAATTAAGTCCCGTATTTCGGTGTAGTGCTTGCACATCGAGCATGTGTTGAGGAGCAGGCAGTAGAGTTGGTGTGTTGCTTTCGGGTGTTGTGATGAGAGTTTGTTGTGGTGGTGTGCGGCGTGATGATGGTAGTGCAGGAGAATGTTCATCTGGAGAAGGAGAAGGGCTCTACTCTTGAGTGTGGAGTGGCATGGCAGCAGAGTTTGCTGAGATGTGCGGTGCTTAGGGCATGGAGGCTTGTGGTGTTGTAACTCTGGGTGGGCTGGGTCCTAGGGGTTCTGGAGCTTGGTGCAGTTCAGGTGCGGACAGGCACAGATGGGCTTGCCTTTGGTGCCCCTTTGGCATGCCTGTGACCGTCTGCTGCACAGCCACACTGTCACTTTCAGAAACACTTTGGATAAAGCAATATATGTCTTTGTTGATTTGACCTGTCATTAATTGAAACTGACTGCTCTGTTCTATTTTTTTTGTTACTTGACTTTTGTTATTTGATGATTGTTATTGATGGTTGAATTAAATCTCTAATAAATACATACATTTTAATTTGCCTTAACATTTGTAGAAGCCGTTAAATGAAAATAGCTATTCTCTATCCATAGTAGGCACTCTGAGTGTCTAGAGACACCTGGTTCTCCATGAGCCTCTAACCAGCAAACCATGGAGTCTGACCATGGTGACTGCATCTGAACCGAAACTAGAGTCTTCTTGCCCCCTTTGGGGTGTCCATATGCCTTTGCTGCTGACCATTATTCTAAAACACTCTCCATTGCTGACCTCGGACGCCTACTGCAGCTGTTCCTCTGTCAATCTCTCAGCTTTTGTCACTAGCTTTTACTCCGGATCTGTTCTCCCCATGTTTCCTTAGCAGGTTTACTAGTCACTTTGCAATCTGTCTGTCATGTGCAAAGCACCCAGAGAGGCTGCACACACCACAGTATTTAGGTTCCTGGGACCCCTGGCTCCCTCAAGATAAATGTATCTCTGTGCCAATTATATCTTCATTTTTTCACAGTAACCCATTTTCCTGATGATGACCCTTTAAGAAAACACACATTGAAACACCGTTGACTCTTCCGATAGTTTGACCCACTAAATTATTTCCTATTATTTTGTGACAATGGATTAATAGTGTGCTGTTATCATTGAGCTTGCATGATCCTCTGTCAGTGTTTGTGCTGGGGCTGCGTACATAGATTAATAGTGGTGAGGCGGGTGTAGAGGGTGCAGGGGAGTGCAGGAGGGGAGCGAGGGAAGAACACAAGGGTTCATAAAAAAACCACTTACCTGGTGCTGCTCGCTGCCTCGCACTCCTCTGCTTCCGGGTCCCAGCATCAAAGACTCCCTGTGCAATGCCCGTGCTGCTGTCATGCTATCACCTAGCATGAGAGCAGCGTGGGGATTGGCCTGAGCGGGCTGGTTTGTCGCTCACTCATGCACAGGGAGTCTGTGCCGTTTCTTCAACCCGGCTCTCAAATACATCGTGGTTGGAGAAACTTAACTGCACATGTCTGTTTGGCCAGCCTAGAATGGCCGACCAAACAGACATGCACTGTTAAGGGCACACTCCATTCCCCCATCCTCCCTCCCCCCTCCCACGGCCCAGCCCACCCCTCCCGGCACAGGCTGGCTCAGCCAGCAGCAGCAAAAATAAAACAATAGTGAAATATCTTTTAATTTTCTGCCTCTGACTCTGAGCCATCAGGGGCGACGCTCCTCCGTCATTATGAAGGAGCCATCACTCTCTTTGTATAGATATACACATTGTTGCTACTCAAATCTTAACCCACGCATGATCACTTGAGCACAGAGCGTGTTTTCCTCTATTGTTTCAACTGTGCAATTAAATTAATTCTAACATTATGTTACCTAATCCGCATGTGTATCCGTTTACGTTTATGGCCTTAGATTATGTACTCGTAATTAATTCTCTGTTGTATGCTGCGGTGGCTGTTTGCAAATATGCTAATTTTATATAATGTGGAACCTTTTTAGTTTTAACGATTATCCTAAAACGAGCTTCTAGCATGTTTGTGAGATGTTTTTTGACTGAGATTGCAGATCCCATCGAAGTCTGAGCATCAACAACTGGACTGCTAAGATCCCTAGCTAGGTGTTACTAACATATTATAACCAAGACCGACTTTTTACAGTTAGAAGTCATTGAAATTCGGTGTATCCTGAAGCAGTCAAGAAAGAGAGCCTAATCCCCCTCACCCATTCCCCACCCACTGTAGCAACAATTAGTAACTTTGAGCCAGGTAGTGGCTCCAGGGAATTAAGAAACATTGAAACTATAGTGACTGGTCAGCAGAAACCCGTGAGCTGCCTTACACTGTCACATAACAGAATACTGCTCCAGGCTGTTCATATGATATATGTTTCAAGTAAACTGCTTGTATGAACTATGTAACTGTTCTGTGAAGAGCTAAGTCTACCTTTTGATCTCATAAAACTATATACTATACGTATAAAGCTATATAAAACCTCACATAGAAAAAAAAAAATTTAAAAGAGACGTCCACACACTGTTGTCTACTGCATAATACAAGCACATGCCTGCACGCGCATTGGAACGCACGCAATTTTTTTAAAAAAAGCCCCGTGAAATCTCTTCAAATATAATAGCGTTTAGAACTGTAACCGTCATGAGAGCAGAAAGAATACTGTCTGGTAATAAAGCCCCGTTGTCCTTTCTTCCTTTCTGACCCCCCTCATCACACACCCACACATTGTTTATTGCCGCAGGGACAGAGGCCATGGAGAAAGAGCCCTGTCTGGGGAGCAGCAGGGTTGCCAGACAGCCTGTGTGTGAAGTCCAAAAAAGTCCTGGCAGATAAAGGGGTTCGCAGGAATAATTAATCATTCAAAGGGTCCTCGATGCGGGTTCTACTATTGATGACTTCGATGCACTTTTAGATAAGATAACAAGAAAACTACGATAAATGTTTTTTTTTTTTAATATAGCACGTGTTGCATTTCCTCCTTAGTGACTTGTGAAATCTTCAAACGAAAAGCAGCCTGCCCCTTGGCTGCAGAGCGGAACTCGCAAATTCGATTATTACGGGTGCCATTCGGGTTCCAATTTAAATGCAGTTGTTAAGTTAGTGAAAACTTGGCTAGAAAATCGTACAGGCAGTTTGGGCAGTTTTCTCATTCTTTATTCCTAAACCTACTTATCTTAATTGACAATTTCCTGTCTTGGCCTTTACCACAGAAACGTACAAAATAGCCAATGTGTTAATTGAGTTATAACAAGTGATGTGTTTTCGCGTCTCAACTAAGAAAGACACTCTTTATCACATTAGCAGAGGCCTCCTTCTGGCGCCTCTATTGAAACATGTATATTGAAGATTCAGTGTTGTTTATCTTGGGGGGCATGTTCGTATTAGCTCAAAGTGGACATGATCAAAGAGTGTTAATTGCGTCACCGGTGACTTTTGTATTATTTATGACGTGTATCCCACCCACGCTCGGGCATGTCTCATTAGCACCTTAAGCCATTCTATGCCCTTTGGTGATTCCATGAAGCGTGGTCTCGAGGCTAAACTGCTGAGCTGAAACCGGCACATTTGGTTTATAATCCTGTCAACCGCAATTAAAACATTTTATGATTCCGGTCGAACCACATAGTGTCCCTATACCTGAAAAGGCCAATAAGTGTAAACTCTACATATAATAAATATGCTTTTCGGTATGTTCACAGTCATTTGACAAGCAATTCAATGCACCATTATTTTGGGATAATGTTTCAGGTAAAATATTTATTTTTCAAATAAACACAAATGTGTCTTATATGTATATATTATTGGAATGGAAACCGGTTCTCTACCCTTTGGAATGCAGTTGTATGTCTGGGCCTGTCTGGGATGCTTGGCTTTACATTTGTCTGGGATATATATATTTGTTTGGTTTCATGTGGATCCATAGGTGAGGGCTCAGTTGTAAATCCTGTTCATAAATAAGTTGTAACTCCAGAGTCCAGTCAAGGAATGCTAATTTGTGTCAAAACATGCTTTGTGGAGAGAAGGTTCACAAGAAAGAAGAAATTCCGAGGGTGGGGCTCAGTTTCAGTGAAGATTTTTTTTCTCACAAATGTGATGCGTTGTTTCACTCTCCGTGACTTGCGGCCAAAAGTGTGATTTAATGTGTATTTCAAAAAACAAACTTTGACGAGGCCTTTGTTAAAAATGACAAATCCCACACTCCCAATTAAAATGAAGCACAATTTAAAAGTGACAGTTCATGGCGTGCAGCGACGATGTGAATAACGGAGAGAAATATCTAAGCTTTCTGCGCGTACATGTTTGTCCTGCAAAATGCGCCTTTGTTCTTTCAAATGGGAAACATATGACATAAACACACACACACAAAGTGAAGTAGCAGAAACTAGCCATTACTAGCTAATTCAGGAGAATTATAATTTTGCTGTTTTTTGGGGGGGGTCGGGGTGGAGGACTTCACTCCAGTAGCTTCAGTCGTGAGGAAGTCTTGGTGGCTATGTGTGATTGAATAGTTCTTAAACATGAACTTCAGTGGAGTAACAAGGCCCCGGGGGGAGGGGGCGAGCTCCAAGGCCTCCCCTCAGCACAGGACTCTGGTCTGAGAGCTCCTGAGTGATTCTACCCGGGCGGAGGGGATGGTGGGGGGGGGGCGTTGCCGCATACTTTGCAGGGGGCTCCCTCAAGTTTCGTTGTGCTACTGATGAACTTAGAACCAGACCTGCCACCACCCTGATGACAGTGGACAGTGAAATGAGTGAATTGAGTCAGTTATCATGTAAGCCCACTGTGCGGCCTAGATTGTTACATATAATAGCCTATTAAACTGACACAATACGTTTTTGTGCAGCTGATATTCTGAATTGGCAAATTTGAAGGTCCGTTCATATGCGACAGTGAGGGAAAAAGGGAACTGGCAGAATAAAATATCTGCCTAAAATGACACAGTTTGGTTAAGGGAGAGGCCAAGATGAACTTAGGTTTTCTAGTTTCACTTTGAATGAATTACCCACTAAATGGGTATCTATTTGTCTCCATCTTTTGCCTCAAATGTTAATGCTTTAACTACCTCTTTGTACATGAGCCACATGAAAGCTCGTCCCGTTATGAGCTCAAGGTTCCACATAGCTCTCCCATCTCTATGGCTTAGCTATCTATAATGCACCAAGAAAGAGGCACGAAGCCAGGAGGATGGGAGGCCTAACGAATCCCAGTTATGGCTTTATTTTACAAACTTTCAAGGACCGCTGATACCATTGTTACATCACTGGATAGCCGTGTTCCTCTGGGTCCTAAATTGATATTTAATTGTTGCTCTCCGAATTCGGCCTTGTTTTTCACTCCTTGTGCAGTACATTTCCCAACCTTGCATAAATACAAACATTTCTAAAAAGGAAAGAGGGAGATAGTGAAAAAGCACCAGGAGACTTTCCAGTGACTAACAATGAAACAGAGACGATTTTAGATGGGCGACAGGTAATATCAAGCCACTTTTGTCTTTAAAACCCGGGAACCTCCCTCTTCAACCGGGTATGTGGGCATGTATGCGCATGCTGCACCAATACTTGTGAACCATGTTGATTTAGTGGGCGCAACAACACCTCAGCAGCTGTTCTGCCGCCTGCTTCCTTCCACTCGGTTTTCTAGCACATCCCACCACTCCACTCTCTCCCTCCCACGATCGTGTCCACTCTTGACCCTTTATTCAAAACGATGAGCACTGCGCAGGAAAGTTGAAATATGAACCATTTCCCCAAATCAGCCACCCTCGGAAGACCAAGAATTATTTTTAGCAAGTCAGCGAATACATTTTCCCTTTCGTTTGGAAACGTGCCTTTTAGCCAGTTGCTTAACAGTTCTTTAAAAATGCTAAGTGGACTTAAGCTCCTTCCAAAGGAGTACTTCTCTCTCACCTCATGCTATTGTTTTTCTGGTGTATGATTCTTACTTCCAGTTAAGTACTTCCGTTGTCACACACAACGGGCTATTTTAACCCTGACAAGTACACTCAATCATCACAAATTTTGATAAATTCAATATCTATCACCGGTATGCATTACATACACACATCAACTCTTTTTAGATACTTTTCCAGGTGGCTTTACTGTAATAATAGCAACTGAACATTAAACACATGTAAACTTCATTTGTAAATGCCTGTCTTTGCATGTGTTGATACAATAAAGTCACAACAGATGTACAACACATACGTGCACAAGACATGCACAACACATACACAACTTTAGATACTTTTTCCTAAAAAATAAAGGAAACCCGTAACAATTGTAAGTCATCTGTAATAGGAAAAAAATTACAAAAACAGAACACATCTAGAATAGTACTCCCATTGTAATACGACTGTAGGAGTTTAACCAATAGTAGTTGGTATGCTTGATGAAGCTAAAACGAAAGATCGCCTAATGCACTGGAAAACTGTGCATTGCCTGGAGAAAACCAAAGTGAAGGCCAGAAGGAGAATGCATGATTTCTATTTTTCTTATTATTTTCTTAATTATCTTTTATGTAACACCTGCTAGCTCAAGGCAACAGGAGACTTTACAGATAACAGAACAAGGTGGAAACAAGATCTATGATTATGATAGAAAGTGGGATCAGTGCCCCATCATGGTTACAAAATAAATAAAACAAGGGTAGACTTCACTTAACTGCACATGTGCACCAGAGGGATGCTTGGCCATTGTAGCCCTCTGATGAACTTTATTAAAATAGAGAGGTAATTTGGAAAGGTTCAGGAATGCTATTTTAGGTTGAGGGGAAGGATTCTGGTTTGAGAACTGATGGTGGAAAGGAGTTAGAGCTAAACAGATGAGAAGTGAGAAATCCTCTTAGGACAGAAGGTCCAGAGCGAAGCAGATGGCTGAAGGGTGAGAACACCAATGAAAATATTTTGATTTTCTTGAAAAGAAAAATGTAGAAAGATGAACAGTGGGAACATTCTTTGATAGGCATGTGGAGGTTTGGTCCCCAAATGGAGCACCAGCAGCGTTTTTTTTTTTTTTTAATCTGAACACAACTTTAAATGTGATGCTGGTGATTTCGAATGCAATGCACTCTTTAAGTGCTACCCAGTGCAACTCTTTCAATGAATTTGAGGTGTGCTTGTATTTCTCAAGTATCAATTTGGGTAAAGCACCTGAGGCAGGCTGAGGGGGCATAAATGTCCCAAATTAATTGTTAGAAATAATTCTGGAATATCCAAGAGGGAAGTTCCAAGAATTCTCTTTAAACAAGAGCACTAGCACTTTGATTTGGGATTGTGGCATAATTGAAAATGTGTGCATAAAAATTGACAGATTAGTTGAAAGATAAATTACTTTTCTACATTTCAAAATACATCAGTGATGTCGTCAGTGTCATGAGTGATGTAATATGTGAGGCCATAAGCAGTGCAAGGCGTGGCACAAGTTATTGTTAGCTCTATACCTGGTGAATTTCTGTGTTTTTGTTTTTAGTTCAGAATGTTAATGTTGTGATCTAACTATAACATCACTTTAACCTTTGTTTTTTTCAGTGAATTTCTAAGGTTTTCTTTTTAACTCCCTGGGTGCCTGGGGTGAGCTGGTCTCATCCTGGCACATAGTTCCCGTGTGCCTGGGACGAGAAAAGCTCGTCCTGCACCCGGCCTACTGGGGGGGGAGCGCTAGTGCTCCCCGTGGGCCTCCCTCCCACATCCCCCAGTTGGTTATGGAAGGGGAATCGCTTCCCCTTCCACCCCTACCCCTCACAACCCCCACTGACGTCTGATGACGTCAGCACGCAAATCGCGTGCTGACCTCATCAGAGGTCACCTCGGATCGTGCTGAAAGCTGCTTCCAGCACGATCCCAGAAGAGAACTGCAAAAGCATTTCTCTTCCAACCAGGAGATGGGGCGGGAGAGACTTGAAAGGAAAGGAAAGACCTTTCCTTTCCTTTCATGTCTCTCAAAGCATTTCTGCTGCCCATTAGACACCAGAGATTTTTTTTTGTATATTTCAGTAAGGGGAGCGTCCCCTTGGGCAAAGGCCGCTCCCCAGGGGGCCAAATCATTTTTAGGCCATTTCTGCCCCCCCCCCGGGGGCAGATCAGCCTAATATAATTTTTTTTTTAGGCAAGGGTCACTCCTGGGGGGCCAAATTATTTTTAGCCAATTTCTGCCCCCGGGGGGAGGGGTGGGCAGAAAACCCCTAGACACCAGGGATAATTTTTTTTGTTTATAGATTTTTTTTATGGGCAAGCAGAAAGTGCTCCGTCCATTCTGTTATCCCTCTTTGGCCTTGAAACCACACCCATGCCACGTCAGTCACTTACAATGGTTCGTGAGCTTGCCTTTTAAAATCCTCTTGCTTTCATTTGTGAAAGGAATGCATACGTCATGCCTTTTCTGTTGTTTAGCTCACCTACACAGCACCGGTAAAGTACCCAAAAAATACGAGGAGGCTCGATGTTTTCAGCATGGAGTCCGGACTACTTTATCTGACTACGGACTACTTTATCTGTTTGTTTTCCACGCAGCGCAATCGCGCTGCATTTTATATAGCGCGATCGCGCAGGTTTTTTTTGCTTTACAACGCTAATAGCTCTAACTCGAACAAATGCGAGACCCTTTGCATTGAAAATGCTTGTTTTTATATATGGGGAGTGACCCCTTAGGCAAGGGTTGCTCCCTGGGGGACCAAATTATTTTTAGGCCGATCTACCCCTGGGGGGGGGAGGACAGAAACCACTAGACACCAGGAAATATTTTTTTTATCATACTTATGCATAAGGGGTGTGGCCCTTTGGGAAAGGGCCACTCCTCAGGGAGCTGAATTATTTTTAGGCCATTTCTGCCCCAGAGGGGGCATAAAACCCCTAGACACCAGGGATAATTTTTGTTTGTTTATTTTTCTTTTTTTATGTGGGGAGTGCAAGGGTCACTCCCTGGGGGGGGGGGGCAAATTATTTTTAGGCCATTTCTGCCCCCACCCCCTGGGGGCAGAATCCACTAGACACCAGGGATTTTTTAATTTTTTTATACTTACACATAAGGGGAGAGGCCCCTTGGGCAAGGGCCGCTTCCCAGGGGGGCAAAACATTTTTAGGCCATTTCTGCCCCCCTGAGGGCAGATCGGCCTAATATATTAGTCCAACTTGCCCCGGGGGGAGGGGGCAGAAACCCCTAGACACCAGGGCTAAAACATGTTTTTTTTAATTTATTTTTTTTATATGTGGGGAGCGAGCCCTTAGGCAAGGGTCACTCCCCGGGAGGGCAAATAATTTCTAGGCCATTTCTTCCCCACAGAAACCAGTAGACACCAGGGATTTTTTTCCTTCATATGCTTACGCATAAGGGGAGTGGCTCCTTGGGCAAGGGACATTCCCCAAGGGGGGCAAAATATTTTTACGCCTTTTCGGCCACCCCTGGAGGCTGATCGGCCTAATATAATTCGGCTGATCTGCCCCCGGGGGGGGGCAGAAACCTCTAGACACCTGGGATATATATATATTTTTTAATTTGCTTTATGTTTTTATGTATGGGGAGCTACCCCTAAGGCAAGGGTCGCTCCCCTGGGGGACAAATAGTATTTAGGCCATTTCTGTCCCCCTTGGGGCAGATCAGCATATTCTTGTTAGGCCGCTATGCCCCCAAGGGGGCAGACACCACTAGACACCAGGGATTGGTGTGTGTGTGTTTTGGGGGCAGCCCCTTGGGCAAGGATCGCTCCCCATGAGGGCACATTACTGTTGGCCATATCTGCCCCCTTGGGGGCAGATCGGCCTATTTTTGGAAGGCCCATCTGCCCCCAAGGGAGGCAGAAAGCCCACCAGAGACCTGGGAAGCTTTTGTTTTCAAAATAAGAGGGTGGGGGTATGGCCATACCCCACCCCAAATAAATGGGGCCAAATTTGTTGTTCTGCTCACCAGTGGGCAGATTGGGCAACTACCCCTGATCCACACCCGGGGGGGGGAACAGAAAGTCTATTATATGCCAGGGAATAAAAAAAAAAATGTGGGGTGGTGGCTACCAACTAGTATCGGCCTGGTTATGCCCCCACCCCAACGGAAGGGTGTAACACTCTAAAAACATCTTATCCCATGGCAGGCAAGAGGACACTTGATTATTTTGGGTTCTGGTTTTACATTTGGGCCATGAGAGCTTGGTAACTCTCAAAATCGTCCCACTTGGAATGGTGAGGGCTGCACTTTTTTGACTTTGGGACGCTGCCATGTAGAAAAATCCACAAGACCTAGACACATCTGAAAATGAAACATCTGGTTGATTCCATGGTGGTGTGCTTCACATGCACCCGCACCATTTTCTTACCCACAATGCCTTGCAAACCTCGAACTTTTCTGGAAATCACACATTTTTCCCACATTTTTGTGATGGAACCTTCTGGAATCTGCAGGAATCCACAAAATTCCTACCACCCAACATTGTCTCATCTGTACCGATAAAAATTCTGCTGCACTTGTCAGCCTAAAAATGTTTTTTTTCAAACTGCCCTTTTTTACCCTCTTTGGTTCCCCCTCAATTTCAACATGTTTTTGGCTCTTCCCTGTCACAGGCACTTGGCCCACCTACACAAGTGACATATCATTTTTACCGGGAGACTGAGGGGAACGTTGGGCGGTGATCCCACACAGAAATGTGGGAAAAATATGATTTTTTAGCTAACTTTGAGTTTTGCTGAGGATTTTTGGTAAGAAAACATTGGGGGATCCACGCAAGTCACAGCTCACTGGACTCCCTCTGGTGTCTAGTTTTCAGAAATGTCTGGGTTTGGTAGGTTTCCCTAGATGGCTGCTGAGCCCAGGACCAAAAACGCAGGTGCCCCCGCAAAAACAGGAAGTTTTGTATTTGAACATTTTGATGTGTCCAGATAGTGTTTTGGGGCATTTCCTGTCGCGAGCACTAGGCCTAACCATACAAGCGAGGTACCATTTTTATCGGGAGACTTGATGGAACGCTGGGTGGAAGGAAATTTGTGTCTCCTCTCAGATTCCAGAACTTTCTGTGACCGAAATGTGGGGAAAAAGTGTTTTTTTGACCAAATTTTGAGGTTTGCAAAGGATTCTGGGTAACAGAACCTGGTGAGATCCCCACAAGTCACCCCATCTTGTATGCCCCTAGGAGTCTAGCTTTAAAAAATGAACAGGTTTGCTAGGTTTCCCTAGGTGCCGGCTGGGCTAGAGGCCAAATTCCACAGCTAGGCACTTTGTAAAAAACAGGTCTGTTTTCTGTGTAAAAATGTGATGTGTCCATGTTGTGTTTTGGGGCATTTCCTATCTTGAGCTAGGCCTACCCACACAAGTGAGGTACCATTTTTATCGGGAGACATGGGGTAGTGCTGGGTGGAAGGAAATGTGTGGCTCCTCTCAGATTCCAGAGCTTTCTGTCACCAAAATGAGAGGAAAAAGTGTTTTTTTGGCCAGATTTTGAGGTTTGCAAAGGATTCTATGTAAGAGAACCTGGTGAGAGCTCAAGAAGTCACCCTATCTTGGATTACCCTAAGTGTCTTGTTTTAAAAAATGCACAGGTTTGCTAGGTTTTCCTAAGTGCCGTCTGAGCTGGCGGCCAAAATCCTCAGCTAGGCAGTTTGCAAAAAACAGCTGTTTCTTTTGCGAAAATGTGATGAGTCCACGTTGTGTTTTGGGACACTTCCTGTCGCGGGCGCTAAGCCTACCCACACAAGTGAGGTACCATTTGTATCGGGAGACTTGTGGGAATACTGGGTGGAAGGAAATTTGTGGCTCTTCTCAGATTCCACAACTTTCGGTCACCAAAATAAGAGGAAAAAGTGTTTTTTTGGGGCAAATTTTGAGGTTTGCAAACGATTCTGTGTAACAGAACATGTTGAGAGCCCCGCACGTCACCCCATCTTGGATTCCCCTAGGTGTCTAGTTTTAAAAAATGTGCAGGTATGCTAGATTTCCCTAGGTGCCGGTTGAGCTAGAGGCCAAAATCCACAGCTAGGCGTTTTGCAAAAATAAGCTCTGTTTTCTTTGGGAAAATGTGATGTGTCCACGTTGTATTTTGGGGCATTTCCTGTCACGGGTGCTAGGCCTACCCACACAAGTGAGGTACCATTTTTATCAGGAGACTTGGGGGGGACGCTGGGTGAAAGGAAGTTTGTGGCTCCTCTCAGATTCCAGAACTTTCTGTCACCGAAATGTGAAGAAAAAGTGTTCTTTTGGGTAAATTTTGAGGTTTGCTAATTATTCTGGGTAACAGAACCTGGTGAGAGCCCCACAAGTCACCCCATCTTGGATTCCCCTATGTATCTAGTTTAAAAAAATTACCAGGTTTGGTAGGTTTCCCTAGGTGCCGGCTGAGCTAGAGGCCAAAATCTACAGCTAGGCACTTTGAAAAATAACGTCAGATTTCAATGTAAAAATGTGATGTGTCAATGTTGCGTTTCCTGTCACGTGCATTAGGCCTACCCATGCAAGTGAGGTACCATTTTTATTGGGAGACTTGGGGGAACACAGACTAGCAAAATAAGTGTTATTGCCCCTTGTCTTTCTCTACATTTTTTCCTTCTAAATGTAAGACAGTGTACAAAAAAAGACATCTAT
The DNA here is from genome assembly GCF_031143425.1 of Pleurodeles waltl. Lineage (NCBI taxonomy): Eukaryota > Metazoa > Chordata > Amphibia > Caudata > Salamandridae > Pleurodeles > Pleurodeles waltl. Next base: position 154,971,744 of record NC_090450.1, on the reverse strand, counting down.
TTGAGAAATGCCTTGTAATTCAAATGCTAATATGGGCACCCCGGAATTCAGAGATGTGCAAATAACCACTGCTTCTCAACACCTTATCTTGTGCCCATTTTGGAAATACAAAGGCTTTCTTGATACCTATTTTTCACTCTTTATATTTCAGCAAATTAATTGCTGTGTACCTGGTATAGAATGAAAACCCATTGCAACACATTTATTGGCTCTTGGTACCAAAGGTTCTTGATGAACCTACAAGCCCTATATATCCCCGCAACCAGAAGAGTCTAGCAGATGTAACAGTATGTTGCTTTAAAATATCTGACATCGCAGGAAAAAGTTACAGAGTAAAAGGTGGAGAAAAATGGCTGTTTTTTTAACCTCAATTTCAATTTTATTTTATTTCAGCTGGTATTTTCTGTAGGAAACCCTTGTAGGATCTACACAAATTACCCTTTGCTGAATTTAGAATTTTGTTTACGTTTTAGAAAAGTTTAGCTTTCCAGGATCCAGCATTGGTTTCACACCCATTTATGTCACTAACTGGCAGGAGGCTGAAAGCACAAAAATTAGTAAAAATGGGGTATGTCCCAGTAAATGCCAAAATTGTGTTGAAAAATTGGGTTTTGTGATTCAAGTCTGCCTGTTCCTGAAAGCTGTGATGATGGTGATTTGAGCACGACAAACCCTTTGTTGATGCCATTTTCAGGGAAAAAACCACAAGCCTTCTTCTGCAGCCCTTTTTCCCCTTTTTTTTTTAAAAAAAAGACATTTTCATTGTATTTGGCTAGTTTCTTGGTCTCCTTCAAGGGAACCCACAAAGTCTGGATACCTCTAGAATCCCTAGGATGTTGGAAAAAAGGACGAAAATTTAGCGTGGGTAGCTTACGTGGACAAAAAGTTATGAGGTCCTAAGCGCAAACTGCCCCAAATAGTCAAAAACAGGCCTGGCACCTGAGAGGGAAAAGGCCTGGCAGCGAAGGGGTTAAACAAAAACAGAGCTTTTTGTCACACCTAACTATAACGTTACTTTAATCTTTGCTTTTTTCAGTGAATGGATAGGTTTTTTTTTAACCTAAAGTAATATTTTATAACTATATGTAAAGCCAACTCCCCCATCATGCATGGCCAAAATTAGTCCCTGCAGCATATCACCCCACAAGTAGCCAACCCCACCCTGCTCATGGCCTTTGGCAGTGCACAGCAGGGGGTTACCTACAGGGCCTGGCAGACAGCCAAACTCATGTTGCACACAGCCTTTGTTTGCATGCAGCATGAGGTTGACTGAAGGGCCTGGATGCAAGCCAATCTCTGAGCCCAATTCCCCCCAGGCAACCACCTGAATGCAGCCAATCTCATACCACGCAATAGCATTTGCTCATGCTTGGCATGGGGTTAGCCGCATGTCCTGTGTTGCAGCCATGCCCTGCTTCCAATTCCCCTGAGGCAACCAATCCCATGCTGCGCACAGCCTTTGGCTGTACATATTAGTTGCTGATCACAGGGCTTGTCCTGATGCCAGGCCCTGTGGCCAATACGCCAACATGCTGCCAACCCAACACTGCTCACAGTCTTTGTCGTCCACAGCATAGATTTGGCCTTCGGGCCCAGGGGGCCCCATCTCCCTGGTGGCCAAAGATAATAAAAATATGGGACGGAGGCCAAGGCCCCTCCTCCCTAAACCTTATTAGGCTGTCTTGGGACCCCAAAACCTAGGATCTTATGTATTTTAAATGGTAGGGGGACCACATGTCTCCCTCTCCCTAAGCCTCATTGTGCCCTGGGGTCCTCACCCCCAGGCCTTTAAGTATTTTAATTGGCAGGTGGGTGACTTTTGTCTCCTCTCTACAAGACCTTTAGGCCTTGGGGACTACATCTACCAAAGCCTTTATTTTAAAGGTGAGGTGGAGCCACATGGCACTGTTCCCCGAGCCTCATTAGACCCTCGGGACCTCATACACCATGGCCTATTTTCAGGGCCTTATGATTTCATAGGGGAGGTGGGCCACTTGCTCCCATCTACGTGCATCTCATTAAGCCCTGGGGACCCCATTCCCTTAGGGTCTTTTATTTTAAAGGGGACGGGCTGACATGGTTTCACCCCACAAAGCTTATTAGGCCTTGGGGACCTACCCACCAGGACTTTACATTCTTTACATTTTCTAAAGGGAAGGGACCCAAATGCCTCCTTCCTGAATCTTCTAAGGCCCTAGGAACGCCATCACTAGGGAAGTTCGTTTTTTAAGGCCCCTCTCCCCAAGTCTTTAAAAGGCTCTGGGGACCAAATCCCCCTAGGGTGACTAGGTAAGGTAAAGCGGAGGGGCGCTGCAGGTCCTCCCTCCCTGAGTTGTTTTCTGTCTGGTGTCCCCATCCCAAGGCCTGCATTATTTCAAAGTGGGTGCTTTAGTGGCCACACAAGGCAGCCAACATACACAACATTCGGGGCTGAGGGCAGAGCCAACAGAGCCCCCATGACCCCAGCCTGCTCCTCACATGCTGTGGCAGCTGAAATTCCTCTTGTCTGCAGGGAGCAGCTACTTATGGTGCTCACTGCAGACAGGAGCAATATCTTGATCTGTTTCCTTGCCCCCATCAGTACGGACAGTGAAAAAGGTCAAAAGCATGCTGCCAGCTGGTGGGCGTATTTACAAAGCTCTTGCCTGCTGGTATATGCTCCCGTTTGGCAGGAGTTCTAAAAATGCTCCCACCAGATGGGAGCAAACACAAGTTTCCCTGCCTGTGCCAGTGCTGGCAGGAAAGCTGCTGTGTCCCAGGAGTGGGCTCTCTGGGATACAGCAAGTGAGGTGGCCATAGGAGATGGGGTCCCAGGGTCCATTGAAGACTCACGGAGGAGGCCCCACTGCCCGTCCCTTTTTAAATGTTACTCAACCCTTTGGTATAGGGTTCCCAGGGCCTTGAAAGTCACATGACCCCCCCCTCCACATTGTGAGAAATTGTGGCCCTGAGGGTGAGAGCCTGGGGGGATGGACTCCTCAGGTCCTATGGAGGCTCATGAAGGGCCTCAACTTATCTGCATTTTTGGGGCATGGGGACGGGCTCCCGGGTCTTATAATGGCTCAGGGAGGGAGACCCCATGCCCAACTCCCCTTAAGAAATACAGCCCAGGAAGTGGGCCTGTATTGGCTTGAGGAGGGGTTCCCTACACACCCCTCCACTTAATTAAAGAATACAGCCCTGGGTGCAGAACCCCTAGCACCTATAATTGAACAATGAGGCCCTGTTTGTTTTGGGTTTTTTCAGTCTGCAGGAGTCCTGCAGGACTGCAGCAAGAAGTGCATATTTTGTAAATATTTTGACAGTGGGAAGTCCCTCTGCACCCACCTATGGGGCCTGGGGGGGCTGGGCATCTCTACCCTACCACCTTATGTCACTTTGTTAAATTCATGAAAAGGGACTGAGTGGACTTACACCAAATCACAAAAACACAATCTGTGGACGAAGATCTTGCTTCCTGACAAATGTGGTATAACTCGGTTTAGCAATTTTTGCTGTAGCCCTGCCTAAAGAAGTCAATGGAATATGCATGGGGATTCTGTGTTTTAGGACCCCCCCTTTTTTCTTCTCCTGCGTTTGACAGATTACTTAGACATTTTCCATGCACAAAACGGTCAAACAAGAGCACCTTTTTGGAAATCTTGTACAGATTTGTCACAATCTGATGAAAACACAATAATAACTATAACTACCCAGTTGAATATATATATATCTATATATATATATATATATATGTATAGATATAGATATAGATATAGATATAGATATAGATACAGATATAGATATACTGTATATATGCAAAGGTTACAGGAACGTTATGGTTAGGAGATAGAATTAAAAAAAAAACATAGATATTCACTGAAAAACAAAGGTTACACAGAGGTTATAGTTACGAAAAAGAATTTAAAGAAACCTTAGAAATTCACTGAAAAAAACAAAAGTCACAGGATAGTTAGGTCCTGAGTTTACTTCCACGAAATCAGAGAAATTCAGCAGTTAGAGTTACCTAACTTAACTATTACTTGCACCCCTGTAATGCACTGCTTATGACTTCACATACTACATCATTCATGACATAGTCAGTGACATCATTGATAACATCACTGATGACAGCTCAAATGACATCACTAATGACATCACTGATGACATCATCCACTGAACCACTCCCGAACTCACATAGATCACTAAAACTATTGACCACTAACTGTGACTGAGGCTCCAGCCAAAACACGTTGGTGAAGACAGTGTAATAAATGTAATGTATATCTTGTACTCTGGTGTTCGTGCTTATCTTCTTTTCTCCAAAAGATTTATGGGGTCATTCCAACTTTGGCGGGCGGCGGAGGCCGCCCGCCAAAGTTCCGCCGCCAGAAGACCGCACCGCGGTCAAAAGACCGCGGCGGTCATTCTGGCTTTCCCGCCGGGCTGGCGGGCGACCGCCAAAAGGCCGCCCGCCCGCCCAGCGGGAAAGCACCAGCAACGAGGATGCCGGCTCCGAATGGAGCCGGCGGAGTTGCTGGTGTGCGACGGGAGCAGTTGCACCCGTCGCGATTTTCAGTGTCTGCCAAGCAGACACTGAAAATCAATGTGGGGCCCTGTTAGGGGGCCCCTGCAGTGCCCATGCCAATGGCATGGGCACTGCAGGGGCCCCCAGGGTCCCCACGACACCCGTTCCCGCCAGCCAGGTTCTGGCGGTGAAAACCGCCAGAACCAGGCTGGCGGGAAGGGGGTCGGAATCCCCATGGCGGCGCTGCTTGCAGCGCCGCCGTGGAGGATTCCCTGGGGCAGCGGGAAACCGGCGGGACACCGCCGGTTTCCTGTTTCTGACCGCGGCTGTACCGCCGCGGTCAGAATGCCCATGGAAGCACCGCCAGCCTGTTGGCGGTGCTTCCGCGGTCGTTGGCCCTGGCGGTCCATGACCGCCAGGGTCAGAATGACCCCCTTAGTTTGTTATAAATATATTGGGCAGCTGGCACCCTGCACAGGCCACTGTGTTAGTGCCCCCCACACATTTGCAGGATTGAGATATATTATATTATATATATATATATATATATATATATATATATTTTTTTTTTTTCACTTAAATAACCAAAGGTTAGAGGGATGTTATAGTTAGTGTTGGAAATGGCCTCTCTGCAGGATTACTCCCAAACTTTTTGCATTCCTCCTCATCTTTTTCTGACCTAATTTTTGCTGGCTTTAGGACTCTGCACACTTTACCACTGCTAACAGTGCTAAAGTGCATATGCTCTCTCCCATAAACATGCTAACATTTGCTCATACCCAATTGGCATATTTAATTTACTTATAAGTCCCTGGTAAAGTGCACTACATGTGCCTAGGGCCTGTAAATTTAATAATACTAGTGGGCCTGCAGCACTGGTTATGCCACCCACATAAGTAGCCCCTTAACCATGTCTCAGGCCTGCCATTGCAGGGCCTGGGTGTGCAGTTTCCCTGGCATTTAAAAGTACTTGCCAAGCCTCAAAATCCTCTTTTTCCATTTTTCCACATATAAGTTACCCCTAAGGTAGGCCCTCGGTAACCCACAGGGCTGAGTGCTATGTAGGTAAAAGGCAGGACAAGTGCATGTGTGTTTTATATGTCCTGGTGGGCGAAACCTCCTAAATTTGTTTTCCACTACTGTGAGGCATACTCCTTTCATAGGATAGCCTTAGGGCTACCCTCATATACTGTTTGAGTGGTAGATTCTGATCAGAAAGGTGTAACCAGTATGGCCAGAATGGTAATAGAAAATCCTACTTATTGGTGAGTTGGATATGATATTACTATTTTAGAAATGTCACTTTTAGAAAGTGAGCAATTCTCTGCACCTAAAATCCACCTGTGCCTTACAGCCTGTCTCTAATCCACGTCTGGGCTGGGCTGGTTGACAGCTCCCTTGTGAATTTCACCTAGACAACCACAAACACAGGATACTCATTCACACCTGCACTCATCCACATACTGAATGAGTCCTCCAGGGATGGGAGGGTAGAGGGCCTGACACTTTCATTTCAAAGGCTAGTGGCCCGCCCTCACACAATGGACTGTTAGCCTCCCTACTGGGACCCTGGCAGACAGACCTGCTTGTGCACTTCAAAACCACTCTTTGAAGTCTCCTCCACTTTAAAGGCATTTTTGGATATATAAACTGGGTCCCTGAGCCCACCAAATCAGACACTTCTGGACCTGAACCTGAACCTGCAACCTGTCAAGAGGAACTGCCTGGCTGCCCAAAGGACTCATCTAGACTGCTTTGTTGAGAAGCGCCCTGCCCTGCTGTTGCTCTGCTGCCTTGCTACCCTCTGGCTTTGAGGAGAAGTGCTCTCCAAGGGCTGGATTGAGCTTGCTACTATTTTCTGAAGCCTCAGGGCCAAAAATACTTCATCTCTTCAAGGAACTCCATGTGCACCAAAACTTGGCACACAGCTTGCCAGAAATGACACACAGCCTGCCTTGCAACGAGAAAAATTCCACACAGTTAAACCGGAATGACGCAGCCCGACTTTCCGACTGAAGATATGATGCAGCGCCTGTCTTGCGACCAGAAATTCAATGCACAACCCTACTGGATCGACGCACACCCGAACTGGATCAATACAGCCTAACTTCCAGAGTGAAGTATCAATGCAGTGCCTGCAGTGCAACAGAAAATCCAATGCATCAGATTGACGCAGCACCTATGACTTCGTCCTGCACACCCAGGATTTCCACGCATCGTCCTTGGGCGTCAAAAATAGCCCTGTATCGCAGTGAGGGACCAGGACGGTGTGCCAGAAATCGATGCAAATGCCCCTGCAGCGTGGAAAGAAACAACGCATTGTCTGTACTGCGCTGCGCAGTAAATTCCGACGCAAACCCTATTTCTCCAAGCATCTCCTCCTCTGTTGTCCCCATGAGTGTTATTTTTTAAGCACACCAGGTACTTTTTGTGCAAACAAGGGACAACTGTTGATTTCTAAGATTTAAGAATCTTTTTAATCTTGCAAAAGTGATATCTCAACTTGTGCCTATTGAATCTTTATTGTTTTGACCTTAATTTAACCAGATAAATATATTTTTTTCTAAACCTGTGTGGTGTGTTTCCGTGGTGTTTTCATCATGTTACTGTGTGACTTATTGCACAAATACTTTATACATTGCCTTCTAAGTTAAGCCTGACTGCTCAGTGCCAAGCTACCAGAGGGTGGCCACAGGATAATTTGGATTGTGCGTGACTTACCCTGACGAGGATTGTGGTCCCTATTTTGACAAAGGTGAATACCTCTGCCAACTAGAGACCCCATTTCTAACAGTTAGGTGCTGAATTTACTCACACAAAACCAGAGAAATTCAACAGTTGCAGTTAGAGTAATTTCAAGTAACTATAACTCACAACCAAAGGTAACTATAACTTACGCAGTTGCCATGCACTGCTAATTACCCCAGATATTACAGCACACATGACAACTTTTATAATGTCAATAAAAATATCAATAACATTTTAGAGTCAAAATATTGAAGAAAAAACTATGCCTGGGAGAGGCACCAATTTCAGCCCCGGGGAACCCATACTCTAGGGCCCACCACTATTAACTGGGGGAAGGGGGATATGCAGCCACACTCCCCAGGCCAATTATGGCTCCAGGACCCCATCCCCCGGGGCTGACTACAATTTATTGGGGTTGGGTGCTGCATGCCCCCTCATCATGCTGATGTTGGCCCCCAGGGACCCATAGCTGGTTCCTGCCGTTCATTAAATGGAGAAGGGGCCGGGTGGTCCCCCTCCACTGGCCAAGTTAGGCCCTGGGGAACCCATCCCCGGGGCCCAGCCTCAACATATACTTTTTAGGGGGGAAGCTGGGCCACGCGTTCCCCCTCCCCCAGTCGATTTTGACCCCTGTCCTCTGAGGCCCATCCATCTCTCCTAGGGTCCCCCAGGGCACCAAGTTTGCAATGGGACCGCAGGGGAGCCTCAAGACCCCTGCAGTCCTAGCCATCTCCCCGCCTCTTGTGGGATCTGGCATTGCTGTCACAGATATAGAGCTGCTAGATGTGCAGCTCCCTGACAGTGAGAGCAGATGTTTCCTCTGTTTACCTGCGTGTATGTCTGTGGGCAGTGAAACAGAGAAAACCTCTGGTTCCCAGCAAGAACAGCTCTTGCTTGGTGGGAGCGGAGTTGTGTTTGCTCTGACTTGGCGGGTGCTGTCAAAGATCCCGCCAAGTCAGATCAAACAGATATAGCAGGAGCCAGCCCTGGGGGTTGGTAGTCCACAAGGCCATTATTGGCTCCACGAGTGGGGGCCATGTGACCCCTTCCATTCTTAAACAGCCCTGGGGAGGTGGTGAACCCATGGGGCTGGGGGTCCGCAACAGTCCCCTTCATTATTTTAGTTCAACCCCGGAGAGGAGGCGGTCCCCAGTGCTGCGGGGTGGGTGCAGAGCCCCTCTAATTTGCAATCAATTGCCCCAGTGAGGTGGTGATCCCTGTGGCTGGGGGTCGGGAAGGACCCCCTTCATCATTGTATTTCAGCCCAGGGGAGGTGGCGGGCTCTGGGGCTGTGGGGGGGGGGCTGCACAACCCCCTTTATTTGTAATCAATTGCCCCAGGGAAGTGATGGTCCACAGTGCTGGGACCACCACTGTCGTATTATTTCAGGCCCGGATAAATTTCATGTTCAGCCCTGGGAATGTGGCTGGTGCTGCAGGGGAGGCCGAATTGGCCTCCCCATGTAAGAATGGCCCTTTTCCCTGGGTCCCAGATATATTGCAATAAGGTGTATTTCTAGTTTTTTTTTAAATGCTCTTTCCTAACTATAATGTGGTTTTCTAGGGTTTTTATAATGCTAAGTAATATATAATACCCATACATTAATCCAACTACAGCCATGCATGGCCATGTACAGTGGGGTGTTGACCACAAGGCCTTGACTATGGCCAACTTCCTGCATGCAGCCAACACTCCCATGGGCCCCCTCTGTGGGTTGCTTTTGGCCCACAGGAACCCCATTTCCCAGGGCCTGGCAGCATTTTTCAGGATGAGGGGGGCGTGATGCCCCCCTCCCCAGACCAATTGTGGTCCAGGGATCCCACCCCCCCAGAACCTGGCACCATAGTTATTGTTGGGAGGCAAGCAGCTCCCATCCCAGGCAAATTTTGGCCCTGGGGACCTCATTTCCTGGCACCTGCCACACTTTGTGGGGTAGGAGGAGTATGCCCCCCTGCCTGAGCCAGTTTTGGCCCTGGCGACTTAGGCAGTCATTATGAACACGGCGGGATAGACCGCCGACCGCCGAGATCTTGAAGGTGGAGCCACAAATCTTCGGGCCGAGGTGCAGCACACACCCATCGCCAGGAAATTGGAGCTGTGGCAGACCATTGTGAACAGGGTCAATGCAGTAGGACACCATCCACGCACCAGGGGCGACATCCGGAAGTGATGGAATGACCTGTGGGGGAAGGTCCGGGGCATGGCATCCAGGCACCACATTGCAGTGCAGAAGACTGGCGGAGGACCGCCACCAACACCACCTGACTACACCAACTGGGAGGTAAAGGTACTGACCATCCTGCACCCAGAGGGACTCACTAGATCCACTGGAGGAATGGACTCGGGTAAGTCATCTACTACTACCCCATATCCACCACACCTGCAATGCATGCACCACCCCACTCACACCCACCAGGACCTACACCCCACCCAGCCATCAGCCACTACATCCACCCCCCTACATGACCACAAGCCCACTAACAGGCCCACATCACTCCCACTGTGCACAGTCACCCACCCCTGCACGTACCCACAATGGAACAACACCCCCCACCAAAATGCAACCCCACACTGGTGCTAAATGCAATGTCAACCTCACAAAGGCACCCTGGAAGGCCCCTCACACAGTCCTGGACTCTCACCATGCAGCAGCCCCACCCAGGAAACCACTGTCACCCCTACCACCCAGTCAAGACCAGCAGCCCAGGGCAGGCGTACCCACACCGGTGTACCCAGGGCATAGACTGGTGGAACACAGGTACAGAGGCCACGGTCTTCCACTCCCAACATGCAGAAATGCAAGGGCCCCAGTACAAGTGGTACTGCCAGACCTGTGCAAGGGACACAGGCACAGGGGGCTAGGGCAAGTGAAAGGGTCGCAGTGGGCCGGGGGGAGGCAACAGGATGGATGCAGCAGCCCAGGACGAGATATCCAAGGTATTGGGGGCCTACCAACATACCCAAGACAGGTTGGCGCAGATTGTGTCCCCCTGGAGCACAGTCAGAGGATGCAGCAGGAACAACACCAACAGGCCATGGAGCAGTGGAAAGAGCACAATGCCACAATGGCCACCATAGCAGGAGCACTGCTGCAGTTGGTCAAAAACCAGTTTGACACCCACACCGGACAAGAGGCCCCCACAACAGCCCTGGACAACCAGCATCAGATGACCCCAGCAGCAGAAACATCCCAGGAACTATCCTCCCAGGAAACCCAAGGGCCTACCATGTCATCCCATGAAGCTCCACAGCAGGCGCCCAAACGGACTCTCAGACCAAGATATGGCACTGGAAACCCAGATAGGAAAAAGGCCCCCTCCAACAATTGACTCAGCAACAAATGTAAAGCAACCATCCCACCCATTCATAAACAGCACTTTGCTAAGAGACAATTTGAAGTACTGTTAGACAAAATGGACCCATCAATACTACCAACAAGGCTGCCACCATGTTGGTCTTGAGGACCCCCCACCCTTACAACTTCCCATCACCGTAAATAGCACAATTCACTCACTTCTACCAATAAAACACTTTTCACACCTGTAACACTGTCCCCTGTCTTAAATTGTGAACAAAGTGGTGTATGGATGCAACTGGCGGAGAAGAACTTTATTGTTGATTCTGTGCATGTTGGTAGTCCTGTGTGCCCAAATGGTGGTGAGGAGGAAATGCATATATTTTCAGTCAGTACCATGCAGAAGTGGGCCATGTATCACCTATCATGACCAACCCCCCCTATATGATGGAGCACACTGACAGCATTAGTCACTAACCCCAATGACAGGCTTAAGTCCCACACAGTTATTGGAAGTAGAATTGTATCAGTTGGTTCCTGGAATTGACATCTTCCCCTTCCTCATCATCACCATCACTCTCCTCACCTCTTTGAGGTAGCTGATCAGGACCTATAGCATCCTCCACCTCCAAGAGGGGGATAGAATGTCTCACTGCCATGTTGTGCAGCATGCAGCAGGCCCACCATAAGTCAAAGGCCCACCGCTGTCGATAAACCCCACCCCCACCACCCCCTGCCCCCCCTTCGTGAGGTGCATGGATTCCCATATGGTGCCCCATTAGATGGAGTACCACGCACTTGTGGGAGTCAGATTGGGCCCATTGTGGACCATGGCAATTGTCGCCATATGGACTGGCCATTGGCCCTGTTTAGACTGTTTGGCTCTGTGAGCTTCTGATTAAAGTTTCTGTGTGGCCTGTGTTTGGGCTGCACGCCGTTGAACCCTGGTCTTTTGTTTAATTTTTTATGGGTGTAGGGCATTTGTATGTACTATGGTTAAGTTGGATGTGACGGTCAAGTTGCCTTGTGTCGGGTAAGTACCTCTTGCTGTGGGGTGTATGACTTGTGCTGCTGTGAAGGGTTGGGGGCGTAGCAGAGTGGGTGGAGTGGGGGGGTATGTAACTGTGCCCTTTCCTCCTTTGTTTCGTAGGCTGCGGTACTTACCGTCGTCATCTTCCTCGGCGGTCTCGGTCGTGGAGGTATATGGCAAGGAGCAGGGCTGGCATGATCTGCAGCTCTCTATCAATAGCTGCCACACCACATTCTGTGGGGCTCCGGTGCGTGGTTCCTTATATTTGGTTCATTTCCACCTGGCTTTGTGTGGCGGTGGTTCCCGCCCTGGAACTGGCGGAGGAATGGTGGTTCATAATTTGATGGGCATTTCGTTTGGTTCATTATTTGGAGTTCCTCTCCGCTCCTCTGTTGGCAGTTTCTACCACTACCACCAGCGGAGCAGAACAGACCGCCATGTTCATAATGAGGGCCTTAATCCCCAGATGCCTGCTGTTATATTTACAGTGGAGAGGGCATGCAGCACCATCCCAGGCCAATTTGGACCAAGGATCTCATCCCCCAATGCCCAGCCAGCAATGAATTTGTGCCCTGATGTCGTCCCAAGGCACTGACCACACTATCGGGGACTGTGGGGGTGGGGGGGCAGGACCCCTGTGGCCCCAGCCAGCTCCCTGCCTCTAGCGGTAGCCAGCATCGCTCCTGCCTGCAGGGAGGAGGTAAAAATGCTGCTCCTTGTGGGCAGGACTAATCTTTTCATTTGTTTCCATGCCTGCTTCAGTGCCGGCACAGAAACAGATGAAAAGTCTGCTCCCAGCAGGCAGGAGCAGTTTGCTTTAACCAAGTGGGAGCACACACAGGTTTCCCTGTCCACACCAGTGTGGTCGAGGAAACTGATATATTTGGAGTGGTGGGCACCCTGAGACATAGGAGAAGCTGGCCCTGGGGGATGATGTCCCTTGGGCCATTATCGCTCTGGAAGGGGGGCTGTGTGGCCCCCATCTCTTTTGAAATTGGAGCTTGGCCCAGGCAGATGTTGTCTCTGTGGCTGAAATCAGCTCAGGGAGGGCGTTTCAAGCCCCTACCCCTTTTTGAATTTGGCCGGGCCCCGGGGGATGGGGGTCTCTGTGGCTGAACTCGGCCTTGTGCTCCCTCCCACTTCTTTATAAAATGCTGGGCCCTGAGGAATGGAGGCCCTGGGGCAGAAATGGCCTGGGGAGGGGGCTGTGTGATTCCCCATCCCCAAATATATATATGTTGTCCCCTCCGGGACCTGGCCCACCTGGGGGCAAATAAAAAAAGTGTGTGAGATCACGCTGGTTGTTTTACCACAGATCTGTGGACCCTCCACAAATTTGCGGCAAAACTTTTAAAAAAAACTTTTTGCCCCAGGTCGCATCTCACCACCAGGCCTACCCGGCGAAGTCTGAGTCCCAAGACTACTGCCACCACTTTCTGGTTGAAGTGATGGCAGCCAGTCATGGCATTCCTGTATGCACGTAGATCCTCAGATCCACCACAGTGAATCTGCGTCTCTAGATATACACAAAATCGATATGGAAAAATAAATGGGGAGGAAGCATTTTGGGACCCCCCCTTTTTCTCAACCACCAGACAAAACACCCTGAAACTTTCCAGACAGCAGCTCAAGTGAGTGGCAAACTAGTTTTGAAAATTTCATAAAGGTTCGCCAGATGGTGCCAAAGTTATGGCAACTTCCAGTAAATAATATATATATATCTATTTCTACATATCTATATCTATCAATATATTACCTAGTGGCAGACTCTACTTGGTTGTTATAGCTAGGACCTAGTTACTATATAAAAAGTGTTTTTTTGCTAATAACTTTTGCACCGTTTCAAGAATCTTCTCAAATTCTTCCAAGAAAATGTGATGCTCACTTCAGCGTCTGTATGGAAAGTTTTACGGTGATCCGTCAAGTGGGGGCTGAGAAAAAGGGAGGGCCCCAAAATGCTTTTTCCCCATTTATTTTTCCATAGGGATTTTGAACAGCGATAGCCCAGAATCCACTGGACGGAAATAGACCAAATTTGGCAGAAAGCTAGGGCCTTGTCCAGAAAGTGACCTTTTTTGTGATTTGGTGTAAATATTTCAGTTGTTTCAGAGAAATTAAAGAAAATCCGAATTTGTATATATAGGGACACAAAGGCTTCTCAAACCCTCCTGTTATTGTGCTGAGATCTGATTGGCTGCCAACACTTCAACAAGGAAGTGTTAGCATCCATGTTTGGGACTTGGCTTCAGATGAGTGACAGAAAAAGTGTAAAAAATACAAAAGGGCCCAGGGTAGAGTCATCTGGACCCCTTAGCCCTTGTGCTGAGTCCCATAGGGACCCCCCCAAGCAAAAAAGCATTTTTTAATACATTTTCACTGCAATTCATGGCGGATCCATGGATCTGGCAATTTTTGTTTTTTAAAACAGAAGCACTGGCTCCCACGCTTCTTCATTCTCAAGCCGCTGGGTGGGCCAAGTCCCAGGGGCATTGTTAATTTGTTAATTTTAATGGGGGGCACCTACCCCCGCTTGCAGCCCTGGAGACTGCCACCTCTGCTGGACTATTATTAAATTTAATGCGGGGAGGGCGGAACTTAAATATAATTGAATGCGGGGTGGGCATGCGGCCCCCTTCATCCCAAGGGACCATGCCTTCCCAGGTCACTAAATAGAAACAGTGCAGGAGGCCCAGAGGGCTGCCACAACCCTGGGACAGCAATTATGAATAGTGTGGAGGGGCTCCCAGCCCCCTGCAGCCTTGGGGACCACCCCCTCCCTGGGGCGACATAAAAAAAGTGAAGGGGGTCTGTTTCAGTCCCCCACAGTCCGAGAGACCACCACCTCCCTGGGGCTATACTCATTGGAGGGGGGGCACACATCCCCCCTTGAGGAGCCACTGATGGCTCTGGGGATCGGCATCCCCAAGGGCCGGCTCCTGCTGCATCACGGGTTGCCCACCCAACCGACATAGCTGTTTGTTTTTGCTTGGTGGGAGCTAAAAGCTCCCACCAAGCAAAAGCAAAGTCTGTTTTCAGACAGCGTGAGCTGTCAAACGGCTCCCCCTGTCAGAAAGTGGAGTTTTCAGCTGCCTTTCCTGCATGCAGGGAAGACGGATGAAAACATTGTTCCCGCCAGGAGGGAGCTACTACTAGAAGCACCTCCCTGCCTGGGGGAGCATTGCCAAATCTCACAGGACGTCAGGAGCCAGCTAGGACCAGGGGGGCCTTAAGCCCCCCCTCCGGTCCTGCCACTCTCCCTCTATCTCTCTTCCAACCCATAAAAGGATGGAAAAGAGAGAGAGAGAGATAGTCATTGCAATGGTCTCTCCATGCATTGAATTCACCAAAAAGGCACCTGTGCCATAATGGTTATGGTGTCTGACCTTTACACTGAAAGCTGAGGATTCTACTCCAAGTGTGCTATAGTAATTTCCCTGCTTTCATTTTTTTTCCAAATTTTAATATTTAAGGTTCATAATAAAATGTGATCTCACTCTTTAGTTGGCAAGTACATTTTTGTTTTCAATATAACTAGAAATATCTCATTCTAACTATATCATTCACCAAAGCCTAAAAAACGATCTCTCTCCCTCTCTTTCTCAATTTCTCTTTTTCAATCTTTCTCCCACTCACACACCCACTCAGACCCTTATGCACCCACTCACAGAACCACTCAGACCCTCATGCACCCACTCCCACCTTCACGCACCACTGACAGACCCACTCAGGCACACACAGCTACTCACAGACCCACTCAGACTCTCTCACACCTGCTCACAGACCCACTGAAACCCTCACGCACTCACTCACAGATCCACCTAGACACCCACCCAGACACTGACACATTCACTAAGACAATGATACACCCATTCTCACACCCAGACACTCACACACCTAATAACAGACCCACTCACACTCTCACATACCCACTGAAACCCTTACTCTTCCACTCACAGACCCACACAGACACTGAAACACCCACTAAGACACTGAAACACCCACACTCACATCCAGACAGACGCCCTCTCACACCTATTCTTGAACCCAGGGAAACAGGCTGCACCCAACTCCTGCTGCTCACAGACAAAGGGCAGTGCACAGTGTGGGGTTGGTTCGGCAGGGGAGATGACCGCAGGGTCTAGCCACAGGCCAGGCCCTTCAGCCAGACAAACCATGGAAATTCACTAAAAAACAAATGTTACAGAGACGTTATAATTAGAATATAAAGCTAAAAAACATAGAAATTTACTTACAAAACCAAAGGTTATAGGGATGTTATAGTTAAGCTCACGTTTTAAACTTACCAAACCATTGAAATTCACCTTTTATAGTTAGAGTTATCTCAAGTAACTATAACTTGTCCCTAAGGTAACTATAACTCGCACCATCTCCACGCACTGCTAACAACTCCACAAATTATGGCACTCATTGCAACACTGATAATATCAATGTAGTATTTGCAGTAAAAAAACTGTGCACAGTGGGGGCGAGAGTGATAGTTACCTTAGAGCACGAGATTTATTTACATATATAAAAATATATATATATATAAATGTGTGTGTGTGTGTGTATATATATATATATATTTATAGCTAATTTCTAATTTCTAAACTTGATTGTGTTTTTCAGCTCCCACATGGTGTCTGACATCCTGCATGTAATTTATCAACAAATTGCTTTGTCAGAACAGTGATTTGTTGACATAAGCAATATTGTAAAGCTGGAATTATCTGTGACTCATCGGCCATTGCAAGCTTAAGTCTGTGACTCAGTCTAACAATCCATTATGAGTACTGCACTCACAGCAGTGCAGTCATTTTGTGCTTAAAGTTCCTGATACCATGGGTATCAGTAGTTCCCGGATGCAGAAATGCCAATGGATTATGACTAATTCCATATGGATCCCATATGGAATGAGGCATGGCATCGGAAATGGATGTCTCTGCACCATCTTCCACACTTCATTCCAGAATTCTGTGCCTTTTTTCAGGGACACATTTATTCGATGCAGTAATGAGAGTGAAATCTCATGATACCAGAAAGCTACCCCAGAGAAAATGAAACTGTGCTGAATACATGAAAGGCGATTATCTAATGGAAAAATGATAATGGTCTACTATAATGAATATCGAAAAATAAATGAAATTAAAGGATTACATCTTCCACAATGCTTTTTAGGCCTTATTTAGGACACCTTTTCTGAAGGTGAACACATGTGGTATATTATCTGATTCTGCCTAATTGCTACCATAATTTGTGTTCACATCTTTTTTTATCATGCCTTCACTCCTCGTGGATTGCACGTTCCCAGAAATCTACTGTATTACATGACCTACTTTGTTTGGGTGAACATAAAGAGGCAAATTTATGAAAAGTGGCATATCATGCCATGATGCACCACTTTTCTTGCGCCCCTTTGCAGCCCCATAACGCAACCATATGTGTACCGTACTGATGATACGGCGCACCATGGGGCATGTTTGGGAATTCAAAAATGATGCTAGTTTGGCACTTTGCAGGATTAGCACCAAAAATATTGATGCTAATCCTGCAAAGTGAAAGCAGGCTCATTGAAAACAATGGGAGGCTCATTTTAACACCTGCCGTAGGCAGCCGTTAAAAATGATGCTTTCTGGGCCTCTCAATGCTGGAACGCCCCCTTGCATACATTATGACTGGGGCAGGCATAATGTGTTCAAGTGTTTCCAAAGTGGCACAATGCGTGCATTGCTCCACTTTGTGAATATGGCACCGCATTTTTTGCAACCTAACAGCACATTAGCGTACAAAATGACACTAATGTGGCACAAGGTGGCTTTAGAACCTTTTTAAATATGGCCCAAAGTTGTTAAGAGTGGCCTAATGAAGCAAAGGAAAATTAGGGGTGGTGCTTTTGGAAGGGAAATCAGGGTAAGAAGTTAAAGACGGATGATTCTTGATGTGAAGAAGAAATATCAGAGGAAACTATTGCAAATGAAATGAAAAATGTCCTAGCTTTCGTGAAGTAAACTTTCAATTCTATTAAGGACACGGAGGCAAGGATTATGCAGTCCTTTCTACACTTTATTACAATCAGCAAGTTCAAAGTTTAACCGTTGCAAAAAAACATTAAAACTTCAAGTCCCATGATGCCAACAGATAACCATGGCAACCAGTAAACCAATCCACTGTCCATAATAGAGTGTATACAAGTAGCTGACAGGCCCAGTCCTTCCTCTTCTTCACTGAAGAAAGTTAAGGAACTTGCGATCTCAATCACCTTTAGAATCACCTCCTACGAAATAAAGAAGTGATCAGAAACAGCAAAACAGAGTCATACAAGAAAAAACAATCCCACGAGAATACATTATCAGTTTGTAAGCAAAAGAAAATCAATGTGATAACATAATCAATATCAAGATCAAAACAAAGTTAGTCACAAACAACATTACATTATAGTAAAAAAACCTCAAACAGAGAGGAAAAAAATACAACTGACCTGTAAGAGAAAGAATCCACCCAAAGAACACTAACTAAAATAATAACCGTTGGGCGAGTAATACTGTCACAGTATGAGGGAATGATAATCCTCGCTCCATGTCCTTAATAGAATTGAAAGTTTCCTTCACGAAAGCTAGGAAATTTTGCATTCTATATCAGGATCGGAGGAGAGGATTATGCGAGTTCAAAGTTTACTCACCCCTAATGGTGACGCTTCATGAATAGGTTTGAATTAAAACCTCTTGAAAACTGATTCAGAGGACCAATCCGCTGCATTAATAATGTCCTCTAATCTACCATCTACCTGAATGGCTTTGGAACCCATCACTCCCTTGGTAGAATGAGCCCTAAACCGTCTAACATCAATTCCAGCTTCAGACATGAGCCACCGTACCCACCTGGCTATAGTAGGAGAAGCCACCGCCTTAAACGGTTTCTTGATAGTAATCAAAAGTTGTCTCTCACCTGGAGGTCTATCTTCCTCCGTGACTGCCTCATAGGTCTTAAGACATCTGACCACACACAAATTGGGATGAGACTCAAAACTGGGATAAGAAACCAACCTGGTACTCGTTTTAGTCCTTCTCGAAATGGTAAAAGTAACCCCTTGGGGGGTGAAAACCCGAGCTGAAACATCCAAAGCGCGCATGTCTGAAACTCTCTTACAGGAAATGAGACATAAGA
Organism: Pleurodeles waltl; assembly: GCF_031143425.1. NCBI lineage: Eukaryota > Metazoa > Chordata > Amphibia > Caudata > Salamandridae > Pleurodeles > Pleurodeles waltl. Next base: position 154,953,000 of record NC_090450.1, on the reverse strand, counting down.
GCATCGGCAACTGAGCGAAGATCTATTTCCCGGACAAAAACTGATTCTCCGGCCAGGAAGAAATAAAGTTGAGAACCTTATTAAAATCCTATAACCCAGAGCATCTAGGTTTAGGAGGTCTAGACAAACGTACACCTTTAAGCAGTTTACTTACCCAAGGGTGTTCCCCGACCAGCAGCTCCTGGGTCTGGTCTCCAACTGAAGTAGACTGGGAGTTGAGCATTCAACCGAGAGGCAAATAAATCTATCCCACATAGACCCCAACGATCCATCAGAGACCGAAAGATTGCGGGATCTAGTTGCCAGGCATTGGTATCCCTGAGATAGTGGGAATTCCGGTCTGCCACCTTGTTCTGTATTCCCGGAAGATATTCCGCTGTTACAGAGATCTGTCTCTGGAGGCAATAATGCCAAAAGTCTGTTGCCAGATCCGCCCAGACTCTGGACCAAGTGCCCCCCAGTCTGTTTATGTATTGGACAGCCGAAATGTTGTCCAGACGTAGAAGGACACACCAGGATACTTTGTCGTGAGTCAGGGACCGAATCGCGAAGGAACCCGCTAAGAGATCGAGGCAATTGATATGAAGATTCAACTCCTCCAAAGTCCACAGATCCCCCATGGAAATATGACCACACCCGGCTCTCCAACCCAGTCTGCTGGCATCTGACTCTGTCACTAGGTCGGGGAGGAGCCAAAGATGGCTTTCCCATTCCACGCGTCCATATGGTTCAACCACCACTGCATCTCCGATCGAGCTTCCGAAGAAAGTTCCACCAGTTCTGACTACGTGTGTCCCTTCTTGAGATGAGACTCCTTTAGACGTTGCAGGGCCCTGTAATGCAAAGGACCCGGAAAGATAGCCTGGCTAGAGGAAGACAGAAGACCCACAATCCTGGCAATCTTGGCGGAGGGAGGTCCTGCCTCTGCGGAACACTTTGGAAATCTCCTTCTTTATCTTGGAGATCTTGTGCTCTGTGAGTTTCAGAGTTGCCAACGTAGTGTTCACTACAAACCCCAGGAAGGTCGTGGACTGCAACAGGAGAAGAATGGACTTCTCCACGTTGATCACAAAACCCAGATCCTGAAACAGAGCAATAGTCATGTTCGTGTAACGCAACAGTTGCGACCAAGATTGATCCATCAAAAGGATGTTGTCTAGACATATAATTAACTGACACCCTGAATCCTCAGAAACTCTATCACTGGTTTCAGCAACTTCATGAAGCACCATGGTGCTGATGAAAGGCCGAAAGGAAGACACCTGAACTCGTAGATCTGGTTCCACCACTGAAACTGTAGAAAACGCCGGTGAGGAGGGAAAATCAGGACCATAAGGTAAGCGTCCTTGAGGTCCAAGTGGAACATCCAGTCCCCTTGGCACAGAAGATCCCTGAGAAGATGGATACCTTCCATTTTGAAATGGCGATAAACCACCCATTCGTTGAAGCCTTGAGGTTTATCACCGGAGGGAAACCCTTGTCCTTCTTTTTTGACCCAAAAATTTTTGCTTAAGAACCCCCCTCGGATGAAGACGCGCTGGTACAATGGCCCCTTTGTGAAGAAGAATCTGCACCTCTGCATCTATTAATTGAGATTCCTGAACATTGAACCGAATGGGAGGAGGTCGTACAGGCTGTACTGAGGTCCCACAGAACTCTATGTGGAAACCTGCCACTGACTCCAAGACCCAAGGGTCGGAAGTGATCCGGACCCAATTCTCTAAAAAGAGAGCTATTCTGCCTCCTAGCTCTTGAGGGGGAAAAGGGGGAATGCTCACCACCGCTTCCTCCCGGAGCATTGGAACCTCCTCTGCTGAAGCGTGAGGAACGTCCTCTACCGGAACCTCTGTTGGGGAAGAGCGCCCCCTGTCTTCTGTCATTCCAACCGTTGTTGCGGCATCCCTGAGATTTGATGGTGCTTGCTTGCAGGGGACGGCCGGAGGAGCGACCCCTTCCTCGTCCGGCCCCGGAGAAAACCTTCCCCGGAATTATCTTGTGCATAGAGGATTGCGCCTTGTCCGGAGCAGAAAAGGTAGAAACAAACTGCCACATCTCTTTCACAAAGGGGTCTCCGAAGAGATTGCCTTGAGCGACCACGCCTTTCTCCTAGGTAGCCAATTCCCCCATTTTGGGGACAATCTTGATCAAGAGGGACAGACGTCTCTCCATGGATATGGCGCAATTGGCATTGCCCAACAGACAAACTGCTCTTTGCGCCCATCCAGTGACCAAATCTATCTGCAAAGATTCTCCTGATACCTTGACTGACTCAGCCAACTCAATCATCTTGGTCAAGGGTCCCAGGACATCCAAGAGTTTATCCTGACAAGCCCGCCAGGAACGGGAGAACCCTTTCTTGGGATCACGCATATATTTTGAGAAAAAAGTGCATAATTTCGGATCCAAAGAAGGCGTAGCCGCCACCTTGTCCTCAAGCGCCGGCCTAGGACATTGTGCCCAAAGGCGGGCCCGAACCTCTTTCTCCCTCCAAGGGATGGCGAATGGCCTTGGTGACGTAAGTCGCAACTTTGGGAGGCGGGACCCATTCAGAGGATCGAGGATGATAAATGTCCTCCGGATCGAACATATCCAAGTTCTCCCAACCTTCTTCCTCTACACTCGAGGTATTCGCGGATGGGCGCCAAGGCTACCCATAACGCGTCCCTCGTCCATTGAGCCCTCATCATCTGGGTCAACCCCCCAGAAAGGGGCTATCCCAGAAAGGGATCCAGAACAAGGGTAGCAGTGCTGTCAGCTGTAGCTGTAGCTGTAGCCGGGCACAACATCCTCCTGGCAGGGTACAGGTGCAAGCATCCGCACACTCTTGCAAAAAGTGTCCCTCAATCTGGTGAAACCTTCGAGGTGCCCTGTGTCACGCTTCCTAGAGGAAGAAGATGCCTTAGAGGTACCAGCCCATTAATCTGGGTCCCCAAATACACCAGAAGAATTTGACACCTGGTTCATTAACATATCCACCCTATCTTGCAGGGGTGCTAAGGCTTTCACCACCGCCTGCGAAAGGAGTCTATCCATGCCAACCGGAAGGTGGTGCTGGGGAGGCCAAACTTCCTCCGTCCCCAAAGAGGGAGCGTAGGCATGGTCCACAAAAGAATCCATAGAAGGTGTAGTCGAAGACATAGCACCAGGTTATTCAGGTCAAGACTACATCAAAGGCTGAATGTCGTTTTGAAACGTCATAGATTTCAATGCATCAGAAAATGCTGCCCTGAATTCAGATGGTCTTGACAGAGATTGCTGGTTCATTCCCACAACAGGGACTGCTCTTCTGCAGAATACAGAGTAAGACTGTTGGACTTGGTATTCTTTCCATGTCCCACAAATTGGATACCGACATTGTAGGTAGCTGCCTCTTGTAGTGTAGCCTCCATGATTCACAGACCTCAGGGCAGGAACCACAGACTACGGTCCATGGACTTCATCTCAGGATCCGAGATCACCAGAGTTCAGAAGATGGCCGATAGGACGTAAAAGCACACCTGTTAGTAGCCTATACAAGGAATGAACTGTTGGGTGCAAGGTCCTCCATTGGGCCACATCACTGGCAACTATGATAGTCTTTAAAACTTGTGGCTTCCAGAACCAGTTATCTGCACTGGGAGGTTAGTCTCTTGCTGGAACAAACATTTTGTTATTTTACTGCATGCAATGTCCAGGTGTATTCAGAGTCAGCACCACCTAGCAAAGTGTAGTGCCTCTAAATAGCAAATGCACCTGTTTACATTTTAAGGACTATATCTACCACAATGCTATTGTTTCATGATGAAGGCTGTCTTGCTAAAGGCACACACCTGTGATAAGTTCCTTGTCAATTTGGCTGAGTGGTCCCACAATCTATGTTGAAGTTTATGCTATTTGGGACAGCATTCTGGCATCACTGTGATGATCAACATGCATGTTGCAGGAAAAGCAGTAACAGGGTTTATTGTGTAAATGAATTACCATTGCCCCATCCATTACCATCACTGCAACCAAAGGCTTCACCCGCACCACGGGACACCTTTGATGGAGCCGATGGGCTAAAGGCAGACTCAAAGGTTCAGATTCTCCCCTGTTTTGATTGCTCTGTCCACCAGAACTGCGATCAACACATTAATGCTTCACTCGTAGCAAGGGGCACCTTCACTGGAGCAGAGCGGCTAGTACAAGATTCCAGGGCACACCTTCTAAAATATGAAGTGAGGAGACTAACCAATTTAGTCAGTATACAAGTGACCTCATGACACATGACATCGCAAGTGCCAGGACAGGAAGTGGCATCAGAACCCATGACCTCACAGCAATTGACATCACAAGAAGTGAGACCAGATCTTAAGAACTCACACATGTTTACTGGGTCTATTGTGAGTACATTTGAACGCATTACAATATTTAGCAAATTAGATTTTGCATCACAGTTGTGCCAAAAAAGTGAAGCAACCCCAAAGCAAAATCTGGGCCTCAACTTGTACTTGTTTTTTTTTTAAAACCCTGCCACAAAGAAATTGGCAACAAGGAGAAACTCATAGTAAATCTATTCTGCTTAATGTGTTTCAAGCTCTGAATTAAAAAATATATCTTATGAGGTTAAGACTACTGCTGCAGAGATCTTTGTGTGGCAAGTAAATCTAATGGAAGAATAATGATAGTGGTAATATAACTCTGAAGGTTGACATATTTGCTGGAGAGGTCTGTGTTTTAGCTAGTCCCAGTTTAGAATCAAAGTAGCATAGAAGGTTTGTCCCCTGCAATGCACATTATGTAACATGCAAATGACAGATTTTTCTTTTATTAAAAGGGATAAGTGGGTTACTGCTTCTATAACAGAGAGCCTTTTGTTAATTGCAGTTCATAAATTGTATTTCTTTTAATATAGCACAGTAAGCTATGAAGGACATGTGACTCCTACACCTTGTATCTCTCACTGCCTCATGTAACACATCCTATACATTGATATACACACCTATGTTTTGAAGTCAATGTTTATTATGGGCGTGTGATGTAAAGCACTCTGAGACCTTGCACTGGATGAGTAGTGCCATAGGAATATAAAAGAAACAAAACAAAATAATGACATTTAAAATTATTATTTGTGTAAATACTCGGGCAGGCCAAAACATCTGACATTCTTGCAGTGCATGCACGTCTCTTATATACTAAGACTAAACAAAATCAAAAACATGCCTCTCTTAGGTACCTGTGAAGTGCTAAGTTGTGTGCATTTGTTTTCCATGTAATGCATTTAGGTGGAGGATCCAGTTAGCTCCCAGCCAGGATACTACAATAAAAGGAGGCCTGATGTCCTCTTAACTTCAGCCTTTGTTATGGATTCAGCTGGAATCTGATTAGCCTGCACATTGCTTCTCAGAATGATCACAGGCAATGTGCAGGTGCTGTTGAATGTGCCCCCGTGTATGAAATTTACACTGGGACAAGTTTAGCATTTCTGTGGGGCACAATCACTTAGCAGGGTAGATGACGTTCACCCTGTGAAAGGAATGGGTAGATCCTGTGTACCTGCGTGTACCCTCAACTTATGCCCCGAATGATTCCAATTTCGGGAGTCCCCCATGTTGCCGTTGCCTGTCTACATGTACTATGATCAAAAAGCAGGCACTTTTTCCAGAGTGTAGGAAGGAACTCTTTGGAATCAAGTATTTGATCCTGTTAGTAACACCTATGATGGCTTTAGGGGATAATTATCAGCGACAAAACTCTTGCTATTGAGGCAGATATCTATGGGGCCCCTGGGATTCTCATTCTCCAGCTAATATGCCCTAATGATCTTCCAAATGTGGTTTCTCAAAGAAGGGATCGAGCACAAAGACCATATACACAACGATCCTTGAGAACTAGATAGAGGATCTGCTGATATGTATTTGGAGTAGGATAACTATCCTTTTTATTGGGATTGATGATAAATTGTCCTATATCGTATCTATGATTCAACTGATAATCAGCCGATGCAATGTAGCCTGATTTCCTGTGGTACATTCATTTCAGTTTGTGAAAGAACAGGCGTTGCTACTGAGAACAAACTACTGTCCTCTAGGCCTAGGGGGCATTTTTCAGTAGGTGAATACTATTACTGTAGTACTGCGTTATTCCATACATAATGCAATTAATGTATAGATTTTAATTTCTTTACCTCCTACAGTTATGTCCCCAACCAAGCAGAATATTTTAATTGTTTTAATTACGTGCCAGAAAAGAGAGCTCCTCAACATGTCCAGTGCCGAAAGATTACTTGCTATTGAGAACCCCTGCAAGCATCTCCATACATCATGGTGCTTATTGATGCGTCTCCTCTGATTCATCTTCATAACAAAAGACAACAAGCTAAACAAATAACACAACATGCTGGATACAGGCATACTTACACGGTAGATCTAAAAGGTTTGATGAACTAAATATAGAGGTACGTCTTTTGGGAGAGTTCCTTAACAAGAGCTATACAACATGACTGTGCTGATTAGGTCTGAAATCCACACTTGTTGCAGTGTCCGTTTGATGCTGATAATTGGGGAAGTAGACTGCGATCTCTGTTCAAGGTGTTACCTCTTGATTATTTTAATAAATGTGCATTATGCACATCTGCTTAGCGATTGTCTCAATGTAATGTTAAAGGTATTAGTTTGAACAATGTTCATTTCCTTTTCCATTAGAATCTTTAAACTCACGGAGTCACTGTGCAAGATGCGGTTGCAAGTTATTTTGTTGAGTCAGGTGGTCATGGGCAAATCTAATCTTTTAGGGTTATAAAATTATTTTCTTCGAATATTTTTTAAATTGGCCTCAAAAATAGCTAATGATTACAGGCGGAGCTAACTGCCGAAAATGGCGGGGGTGTAGCGGAGCGGCTCCGGACCGGCCTACAGATCATCCTGCTGATCTGGGCACTACCCCGGGATACATACGGCCCCGGATCCGGCGGCACGTGGCCAGGGAACGGAGCTCCTGCAGGACGGAGGACAACAGCCTCCTGTGGTGCGGAGGGCGGTGCTGAAGACACGGTGAGCGGAGACGGCGCGGCCACACAAAATGGCAGGCGCGCCCTGTCTCTAATGAATTAGTGGCATGTGCCGGCTGCCGCCGGTGGGTAGAGCAAGCCGGAACTCCGGGCGTTGATGCATTCAGATGCTGCAGGGGCCCTGGGCCCTCCGGGGGCAGAAGCTAGAAGTGGCGGATGATGACAAAGATGGGAGGAGCATGAGGGCCAACGGGGCTCTGCCCCCCCACCTTGCCCAGAGTAGAAGTGGATGGGCGGATGGCACCTGAAGTAGAGCTGGTGGACCCACACAGCACAAAAGGTGAGCGGATACATCGTGATGGGCCAGAACTGTGAGGTGCCACCTGGGCAGAGGTACTAGCGCCAGTGAGCACTGTGGGTCCGGCCTTCCATAGCCTGTCTGGGTGCGGCCCATAACACCCACAAGGAGCACAATGGAGAGTGGAGCGAATACAGCCATACTGGAAGATAGAACGGCCCCTATTAGACCTTGAAACCCGAGAGTCGCGCGGACAACCAGTTCAGGCTGGACCAATCTACCTGGGAGGTCGGGAGGAACGCCAGGTCCCTGTTGAGGTGCTACCTGGGGGCGGCTCAGGTCGCCGGAGGCCCTGCACCTTGGAGAACCTGCTGTGACACCGCGCACCCGGAGCGGAAGACAGGGGGACAACATTGGTGGCAAGAGGCCCCCCAAAATTTATAATTAGCTTCCGTGACCAAGTGAGCCTGATGGGGAAGAAACGCCCCAGGCTGCAGGAATCGGGGGCGGCAAGCCCAGACACCGACCCTAGGACCACAACGCCAACCCCACAGAGAGCACCCCAGCCGCTCCAGGTGCAAGACACCTTACAAAAGATCCTGGAGGCAATTGAGGACTCCAAGAACACCCTCCGACAAGAAATAGGGAAAGTGTCAGCAGAACTGGGCCTTCTAAGAACGGACCACCGAAAGCTGGTGAAGAGGGTGGACAGTGCAGAGGAACAGCTGAATGAAATGGGCACATCCCATCGGGCGCAACAAACTCCACTTGCCCACAGACAGAGTGCAAAGACTGGAACATATTGCTGAAGACGCTGAGGGCCGCAGCTGGTGTAACAATGTCCGAATAGTAGGTCTACCAGAAGGAGTGGAGGGCAGCGATATGTTGGCCTACTTGGAACCCTTTATGAAAGCACTCATGGGCCCTCACCAGCTCAAACCGTTCTTTGCCCTGGAGAGAGCACACAGGGTCCTGACCAAGCCTGCCGCACCGGGACAACCCCCCTCAAACCTGTTGTGGCCAAGCTGCTCCATTACAAGGATCGGGACTTGCTACTTCAGAAAGCGCAGAAAGAGGGGCCCTTTGACGTGGAGAACAGCAGGATCAGTATGTACCCAGACTACACAGCTGCGGTGCAGGCCAAGAGGGCACCTTATACTGAAGTGAAAAAGGCCCTACGGACTGAAGGGATTCGAAATGCTCTTGTCTTTCCCTCAAAACTGAAAATAATGTGGGATGGCCACACCCATTTCTGCCTGATCCCAGAGGAAGCATGGTCCTGGCTTGAAATGCATAAAACTGGGACAGACGATCAGAACCTGCATGAGCCCCCACTGGCCAGTCGCTGGAAAAAGAGACGCCACTCCGGTGACCACACTCGCAGAGACAGGGTGCTTGGGCCAACAAATACACAAGCCAGCCAAGGCAAACAGGCGTCGTTTCAAGCAGCCACGTCTCTGACGGAGTCACCCTCCTCTGATAAGGACAAACTAAGTCACACAGATGCAGGTGAGACAGGGGACTCCTCGGACTATGAGTCGGTCGTGGACCCACTATGCGGTCTGCCGCACATGACACCTCAGACAACTGAAGACATTATTTAACCCCTGCTGCTTCTCGCCACTACATGGAATTCTGCTATATGGGAGCAGCGCCCGGAGTGCGAGTATGGGCCGGTCCGGGCTACGCCGATGACCGACGCCACTGCGATGCTCAAAGACAAACATAACCCCCCATTTGCCCCTGGACTGTTCCAGCAGGGTAAAGACGATGGCTAGTATAAGACTGTTAACACAGATTTGGGCGGTCGACCGTTGCCATTCTGCCCTGGGGATGGGGAGTTGGGGATTGTTTACTACTGTTGATATTCTTGCTGTTGGTGATGCCCAGGTTGAAGATCGGTGTGGTGGGGTGCGGGATGGGAGGGGTGGTGGGGAACTATTGGTGAGTGACAGGCTGGTTCCCTGATGCCTGCAGTAACTACTTTTAAACTGATGTCTTGGAATATGCGGGGGATGGGAAGCATGTCAAAATGCCACAGGATCTTGACATACCTGAAGAGGAGGGGAATCCATATTGCACTGTTACAGGAGTCACACCTCACCAAAGTGGAGGCCGACCGCCTTCATAAACAATGGCGGGGGCAACTGTTTGCCACTACATACCCTGCATATGCGAGTGGAGCGCTGGTCTTGGTGAGGGCTGGAGTGCTGTTTGAGACAGTTTCAGTGGACACAGACAGAGAGGGCTGGTATGTCTTGGTGGAAGGCCACTTGTGCGGACGACTGGTGGTGCTGGGGAGCACATACACACCCAACCAAGATCAGGTCCCCTTCTTACACAAGGTGTCTGCTCAAATGGCCATACACCCGGGCGGTCCTTATCTCCTGGAGGGGGATTTCAACGCTGTCCCTGATCCCAACATAGACCATTCTACTCCACCTCTGCGGGGGGTGATGGCAATCAGGGTGGCTAAGGGTCTGATGAGTTGGAGATCTGGGTGGGAACTGGAAGATATATGGCGGTTGCAGCACCAGCATAGGAGGGAGTTCTCACACTACTCACATATTTATCAAATACATACTAAAATCGACTGAATGCTCTGCACGGCCAGCATTAGCAGTACGTTCACACACTCAGAATATTTAGGCCGCACGGTGTCTGATCACAGTCCACTGCTTGTGACGATGCAGACAGCTGAGAAATTACCACCAATCCTGATGTGGCACCTGTATCCTAGAGCCTTAGAGGATGAGGCCTTCCGCGGCGCCTCAGCGACTAAACTGAGTACTTTGCGTTAAATAAAGGGACAGTCTAAGTTCAGAGGGTGGAGTTGGAGACTCTGAAGGCGGTAATCCGGGGCCATTACCTTGGTCAATCAGTGGGATTCAGAAGTGATCTGACAGCCGAAGTCCTTTGCATAGAGACAACACTACTTAGGTGGGAGTCGGAATTGGGTATCAATCCGGAGGCACCTTGACTGCTCTCAGCAGCGCAGGAAGCGCTTAATGAGGCACTGGAACACCTTTGCTGCTACAACTATAATATAGACACTAATAGAATTCACGAGGAGGAGAGGAGAGCTGGGAAGCTACTGCCTTGGCTGATAAAACCAGAATGCAGGGGCACTCCAATTACCCACCTGACGACCCAGGACGAGACTATACTGCATGCACCGACGCACATTAATGATGAGTTTAGATCTTACTACATGACCCTCTATAGCACACCACTGCTGGCAGAGAGGGGTACGCTACACATTTATTTGAGTGGCTTACAACTGCGAACGCTGCCAGGACTTGACAGTAAACAATTAGGTGCACCAGTGACGGCACTGGAGGTGCAGACTGCTATGAATGACCTGAAAACTTGAAAAACCCCTGGGACTGACGGCATCGCCCCTGAATTTTATCAAAGGTTCGTGGGAGTACTGACGCCATGACTGGTGGAGATGTAGACAGAGGTCTATGAGAAGAGGGAATTGCCTCACTCTGTTAGGGAGGCGTTGGTGATACCCTTACCTAAGAGGCAGCGGGAAGGGGCAACGGTTGCTCATTATTGCCCACTTTCAATGTTAAACACCGACTTTAAAATACCTCATCCATAAGGACCAAAACAGGTTCATCCCTACGCGAAACACATCTAGTAATCTACAGAGGCTCTACAAGCTGCTTTAAAACGAGAAACACCCACATGACCCCACAGCTATGATAGTGTGTCAGTAGACCTGGAAAAGGCCTTTGACACAGTACTTTGGGATTTCCTGGAAACCGTAATGCAATGCATGGGCCTGGGACTGGAGTGGGTGAAATGGGTAAACTTGCTCTACACTCACCCTACAGCTAGGGTCAAAACAGGACGCATGATATCTGCGAGCTACGAGGTTCATAGGGGAACTAGACAAAGCTGCCACTCTCGCCCCTACTATTTGCCTTGGCTATAGAGCCCTTGGCAGAGAAGTTCAGGAGTAAGGGACTGGAGTGTGGTGTGATTAGAGGGGGGTCCCATTATGCAGATGACCTCCTTATGGGGCACTGTGCTTCCACAGGTGCTCCAGACGCTGGAGGATTTAGGTAAACACTCTGGCTTACGGCTTAACAGACAAAAGACGTATGTGTTCCCTTTGATAGAGGGGGTGGAGTGCCTGCTCTCGTGCCCGTTGGATGTACAATGGGTCCCCTAGACGTTCAAGTACCTGGGGATCCAGATTTACTGTAATAAAAAAGACCTCTGGGAGGGCAACCTGGGAAAAGTATATCGGGCTCCGAAAGCGGAGGTAGCCTTCTGGCGTTCCTTAAAGCTACCAGTTATGGCCAGGATTGCGCTTACCAAGATGGTGATACTCCCTAGACTCCTCTATTATTTCACCATTATCGCTGATTGTGCCTGTATCGTGGTTTCAGACAATAGATTCTTTACAACGTGAGCTGATATGGGACAGGGAATGCTACCATGTGGCACTGGGGATGCTTCGTCTGCCAACTGAGAAGGGGGGACTAGAAGCCCCAGATTTTGAACTCTACTATCTGTCAGCTCAATTACAATGGCTGGTGCAATGGCTAAATGGGCTAAAATTGGCAGAGACAACACTGGACGGTGAACCCGGGCGAGGGGAGGAACTCATAATATCTATGTTCAGAGGGAAAACAGTACAGCCCAAACCGAACATACTGGTATCCACACTCTGGCATAGAGCCCTTTGGGGAACAAATACAACTAATCCCTATGCAGCTGCACTTTCTCTTGTGGTACTCCCATGTGACGCATCTGGGCCCAGCTTCAACATATATATTGGACAGAGGCAGGGATCACTACTGTGGGCGACTGCTACCAGGGGGAGACCTTGCAGACCAGAGTGGCCTGCCACTCGGCCAATTCCTGACTTATGAGGCAGTGACACAGGCCTTGAGGGCACTATGGGGTGATGATAGGGGTGAACCATCCACGGCGGCAGCCCTCCAGACTGTACTGGTTGTGGGTGGAGGTTCAAACTTGGTTACTTGGATGTATAAGGCTCTAAATGGGAAGATTGAGATACCACTAGACAGACTCTGGTTGAATGGGATGCCGACATAGATAGAAGATGACAGATGTTGAATGGCATAAGACACTAGCCTCGGCATGTAAGATTTTGCGCAATACACGTCTGAAGTTTATACAATATAACTATGTTCACAGGACCTATCTCACCCACACAGAATTAACCAGATCTACAGGGGTATGACAGGAGCATGCCCCCAATGTCGGTTGGTTGGTGCGGACCTTCGCCATATGACTTGGGACTGCCCATCGCTAAGACCCTACTGGGGAAAGGTGACTGCCCGTCTCAACACAGTTTTACAACGACAACTAGATGATGGGCCAGCGGTGTGCCTGTTGGGCCTTTTTGACAAGCCTTTAGCTAAAAAAGTGGGGAATAGGTTTGCAGATTTGGCATTACTACTTGCACGGAGGAGAGTGCCAATGGCGTGGAAAAGCGTGGACCCCAGCTTGCCACATGGGTGGCAGACGTTACTCATTGGGCAAGGGCAGAGGAGAGAGAACTACAAAGAGAAGAGATGAGGGGACTGAGATGCCGACCGATTGCCCCTTTGTGGGGGGAAGTAGTGGACGTAAGGGAGGCGCTGAACATCAAGGCGGATGATAACATTGGTGGAGCCCTGACTTTGAAATGCACGGGAATGACTGAGCCCTAATGCGGACCGGACCGCTGCCGGTCTGCGCTCTGGGAGGGATTTCCCCCTCGCACTCCCCCTTTGTGTCCATCCTTTCCCACATGCCCCCCCCCGGCCCCTAGGATCGGGGGCCGGCACAGACAACCACACAGCACACACATGACTTTTGAAACTCTGTGCAAGTTAATGGGTTAATTAAGTGGGCTATTTTGTTCCTTTCCACTTTGTTTTTGGCTAACGTACACAGGAAAGACTGGTACGCATCTCTGAGCTGTTGATCGGAGCGATTAACAGCTCCCTGTCTCACAAGCATGCAACTGAGACCTTGAGGGAGATTGAGATTTTGCACTATGATTCTGTATGCCTTGGATCGAATAAGGTACTAGACACTTTGTAACTATGGTTCTACAAAGCAGGTAATAGTTACCCACAAGCTGTATACCAATGTGATGAAATGCTTTGAGCATTCAGTTCTGGCAAAATGAATGAACAAAATTGTACTATTTGAAATGCCAATAAACAGAATTGTTAAAAAAAATAGCTAATGAGTACAAGATAGATTTTATGAGGCAATATAATACTCTACTATTAGAAATTGGGTCTCTAGTTGGCAGACGTATGCGCCTTGTCCAAGTAGGAAAGCACATTCCTAGTCAGGGCAAGTAAGTTACACCCCGAAGGTAACTTGTGCTCAACCTCCAGTTGCTTGGTGCAGAGCAGTCAGGTTTATCCTCAAAGGCAATGTGTAAAGTGGTTGTGCAGCGCAGTCATACAGAAACACAATGAGACACCACAAAAATGCTCCACACAAATTTAGAGATATAGCTTATTCTGTTCTGAAAAAAAAACAAGACCAGGATATTACAAATATTATGTATATGTTTTACAATATAAGCATAACAGGATAACCCCTGTTATCCTACACCAAACAAACCTAAAATGATAAAAATTAGTGAAGTGGTTCAGGAGATGTGTGAACTTGAGGTCAACCCATCAGTATCCAAATGAATGCAGATGCAGTTGAGTGTCCTGTGTTGTGGGTGTCTGAAGGGAATGCACAATTGTACCTGACACCCAGCCCAGACCAGATGTGTATTGGAGACAGGCTGTTTGGTACACAGGGCAGTTAGAGCAGAGAAATGCCCACTTTCTAAAAGTGCCAGTACTAAAATAGTAATAATAAATATGACTTTACCCATACAAATACAGCTTAAAAGTACATTAAAGAATTCCCAATGTTGGCCTATGAGAGGAGCAGGCCTCACAGCAATGAAAAATGACATTGGGAGTTTTTCATTACTAGGACATGTGAAACTTAAAAGTACGTGTCCTGCCTTTTACTTACATGGCACCCCGTGCTTTGGGCTAGTTAGGGCCTAACATAGGGAGTGACATATGTAAGAAAAGGGGAGTTTAAGGCTTGGCAAAACGTTTTAACTGCCAAGTCAAAGTCGCAGTGAAACTGCATACACAGGGTCTGCAAAGTCAGGCCGGAGGTATGTTTAAGGGCTACTGAAGTGGAGGACAGAATCAGTGCTGCAGGCATACTAGTAGCATTTAATTTACAGGCCCTGGCTATATGGCTTACCACTTTACTAGGGACTTACAAGTAAATTAAATATGCCAGTTTTGAATATACCAATGTTACCATGTTAAGGGGGGAAGCACATGCACTTTAGCAGTGGTTAGCAGTGGTAAAGTGCTCAGAGTTCTAAGGCCAACAAAAAGATACAGCAAGAAAGGCAAAATATCTGGAGTAAAACCACCCAAAGGATGCCAGGTCTAACATATATGTCTCTTAGAAACTGCGTCACAATACCACCTTGATCTTATATCACTTTTGGCTTCCCAGCTATAACACCTACCTGTTTCATAAGGGTGGTTAAAATTCAGGTGCTTATTATTCTTTTTTTGCTATAATTTTAGGTTCCCTGTGGTCAATTAACACAATGGACGATTTTAACAAATTAAAATTGGTTACATTTGAGAGGCTGCCACATTTTATTGAAGAAGTGGTTACTCAATATACTTTGGGGATGATAGGAATTTCTCTGTAGTCTGAGAAGCCATTTGTAATGCTGAGGTAGGCTGTACCAGCCTTGAATTAACGGAAAATGGATGTGGTTATGTGCTGATAAACATTGACCACCACTGCGTAAATTAGATATTCAATTAGAATTTTCACTAGATCTTCTTGCAACAGGGTACTTTATGAACAAGATTTTAAACCCAAACAACTCATTATTTGCCACATTTTTCACTGGATTCTGTGATACAGAGATAATCTGTGACCACTTAATTATTCCTAGTATATATAACAACTACGATCCTCTTGTCCTGAAACTGCCACTGTGCAATCTTGATTTGAAGATATATGATATTTTTCCATGGAGTTGGGTGGTCAGGGATGGTGGCATGAGGCTACATTTGATGATGATAGACTGTGACAAAGTGTTGAATAGTCTGATTATGCACTCTTAAAATTATATATTTTGTGTCTTGAGATTTGTAGCAGTTATGAATCTGTCTTGAGCGCATATAATACATGTGTTTTGTGATTATTCCACAGAAACATTCTCAGTTTCCATTGGCCATAAATAGCTTGGCCACACCTGCTTACAAATGAACTGTAATTTGCATCTAGCCTTACATTGGTAGGTTATTATCCAAAATGCCGGTGGCCATGATGATTCAGGAACTTTTTGCAAAATTGTAAGTAACCCATTTTTTCAGAAAGTTTCTAGTTGGACTTTCAGATTAAGGCTGATTTATGGTTGTTGGGTTTTCATAGTATAAATAGGCTATGAAATCGAAACATAATTTAGGTGAACACAACATTACAGATACATATATACATTTCCAATCTGCAGGAGATTTGTTGAGGCCATTAAGTTGGTCTTTCAGGTAAAGCACCTGATCCTGGTGGCATTCCTAATGAACTCCTCAAAAATAATCTTGTTTCGTGGGCACCTGCTGTCCCTTGTGTTTTGAAAGCTGCACATAACTCTGTTGTATCTTCATCATGCTTTCAGTCCTTTTAAGTCACGATTTTTAAGAAGGGACATAACGGCTGACCCACATAGTTATCATTAAAATTAATTGATGGAATCTACTGTAAAGGTTTCTGGCACAGTTATCATGAGTAGAATTCAACATGTGGGCACACGATAAAGACATACTTGAAGAGATCTAGCAGAGCTTTGGAGCATGCTTGGGCACCACAGAAAAATGGCTAATTTACACCTGTTGATTAGTAAATACACAATGCTTTGCAAAGGCTAATTGCAACTTGCTTTCGCAGAGCTTAGTTCATCCTTTGACCATGTCAACAGAACAAAGCTGTGGTCCTCTTAAACCAATATGGGTGTACATAATACTTGATTTTCTTTCCCTTTTGCCTCAGTCCTTACCTCAGTGGTTAGATTTGGCCCAGGAGGGGTAATGCACAGATCATTTTAAAGTAGCAAGAGGGTGATGCAAGGATGTTTATTGGGCCCAATCCCTTTTACATTCTACACAAATGGGTTAGAGGGTTTTAAGGAAGCAGGGGCAAGGCACTGCACAACATTGGTAATAGAACAATTCCAGGCCCTTACAATTAAAAAAAGGCTTAGGAAAGTAAGTCAGAGCAGTTTCCTTTATAGACAACCTTGACCTAGCCATACAAACATTTTAATAGGAAGTATTTTGACCATAGACCCAAATCCACAAAAAAACAAAACCTACTTTATTAATATTTAGGTCACTGAGAAATTTGTCTACGCACTTGGCACTTATGAGACAATTTTGCTACCTTTCCATCACATTGTGAACATATCTAGATTAGATATTCTGCCTTTGTGAGTCACTTCCTATCATCTAAGAAGCGTTGCAGCACACTGAACATCGACACCTCGCTGTTGTTGTGTACCAAGTTGCAAACGTGATTCTTTTATTCCATGCTGTTAGATATTCTGTTAAACGAAATTCTGAAAATGAAGATAAAGGGCCTGATTTAGAGTTTCATAAACAGGTTGCTACATCACAAACGTGACGGCTATCCCGTCCACTGTATAAGATGTCCATAGAAAATGTAGCATGGTTTGTTTGTACAGATTGCAACATGGATACACTCTCAATTCAGGCTTGGGCTGATAACCAATCGGGAATCAAATGGAGTATTTCACTGTGCCAGCCTGAAGGCTGAACTGTAAAAATCTTTCCCAGTATGATTTTCCTCCCTTTGAAGATTAGTGGAGTCCCCCAGGCCCTAAATTCCTCCCCTGTAGGTTGATATAGGTGCACACTTGGCAGAGTATATTTGCAGGAGAGGACTGAGGGCTTTCCCACCCTTAGGAGACAGAAGACTCTGCAAAGAACCAACAGCCCTGGAAAACTTAATGCTATTTTGTGCAATATGAGGAGACCATGAACCGGCTAAGCTAAAAGTAACCCCCAAATAGGAGAAGGTACTGGTGCTTAATAACATGTTGATACCCACAGCAATAGATAGTCGTCGCGTGTGCTTTGAACCACAGGTCATTATGAAAGACTTGTTAAAATTAGTTAGTAAATCCAAATAGGCCATGAAATCAATGAAAGAGTACACTGAGTGGTGAAGAGCCGTAGGGGTGCGGGCAATAAACACTGCGTTGTCCGCGTACAGTAGTAACGCGAGTGGCACACCATTCACCATGGTCACATCTCGGGTGCACTTACTAAGCTCCATACTTCATGAATAAATAAGATTAAAAAAATCAGGACTAACACACACCCCTGGCGAAGCCCCAGACCAGTTCTGTACTCACCAGTAACTTCTCCTTTGTTCCTGAATCTAACTTGTGTTTTAGTGCCCACATGCATAGAAACCAGCATGTGAACTAGAGAGGGGTCCATTTGCAATTTAATAAGAGTTTGCCACAGCTTAGCCTGGTTAACACAGTCAAAGACCATTGTCAGATCCATACGGGCTAAAAACAATGTTGACTTGTTGCCCACCAAGTATTTCCCAATAATCAGGTTTATGTTGAGACATTTTTCAATAGTCCCTATGCCACTTCGAAAATCATACTGACATTTATTTAAAACGTTATTTTCATTGGCCCGCTATACTATTCTATTATACAGTACTCTTCCCAAGATTCTTGCTGGGATGTCTGGCAAGGAATTAGGACGATAGAATTTAGACTCTGCCCTGTTGCCCTTTTTAAAAATCGGGACAATGACTGATGTTGCCCAGGAGTGAGGAAACAACAAGTTGTTCATACAGTTGAAGACATTAGTCAGAAATGGGACTGAGAGATTTATATTGCACTTAATAACATCAATCAGAATGCCATCAGTCCCAATCTCTTTTCCTCACGCATTCTCCTGAATGGCGATCATCACTTCCTGCAAAGAAATACGTGGAAAGGATGGAGTGTCCTGGGCCATAACTGTGAATGAGTCTCATTGTTATCTGAGTAGATTTCTTCAAAGTGAGTCACCCAGTTCTCCCCGTTAATGTGGCAACTGATCAGCGAGATGCTGTGGTCAGAGGAACGCAAGCATAAAACGGCCTTCCAGAACGACTTACTTTCCTTTGTGCTGGCAGTATCTGTTAGTAAGGACCACTGCTGGGAAATAACTGCTTTCCTCCTCATATTTATTACTGACTTGTAGATTTTGCGCTGGGAGGCCGCTAGAATACGATCACAAGGTTGTGTGTTCAAGGCCCTGCATAAGAGACGATTTGACCATGAACAATCATGATCGAACCAGTGTGGGCACCCAGATTTAGTTTTAATAGGTTTAGAAAGAGAATGTCTTATCTTTTCACAAAGAGCAACAAAAGAGGTAACAATCGTTCTGTTAATCGTATTCTCTTGTAAGCAATCCAAAACCAACAGCAAGTTCTCAGCAACTATCTCTTTAAGAAATTTAGATGGGTCATGCAGTTTCCAACATAACCTCAAGTTGTCAGTTGTTGGCAATAAATTTGCAAGGTCTGGCATTTCTTGATGTATGCGGTACCTTCAAAGTTGTTTCAATCAGGTCGTGATCCCCATAATCAGTCCTAACAATTGTACCATGGAGCATCAGTTCCCTCAAATAATAGAAAATAAAAATATAATAAACAATTGAGAAGCTTTTCCTTCCTCTAAAAGTAGACATGCCCTGCACATTGTTACCAGCCTCCTCTGCAAGTCGGCAGAGACAACAAAAGCTAGCAGCTCTTTGCCACTCTCATTAGGTTTACATGCTCCCACTGGTTACACCCCCACCCCCGGGCCCCTGGCCGGGTAAGCTGGCATTGGAATCACCCCCTAAACAGAGCTACAACTGCTGTCCCTACTGGACTTGTCCTCCACTAAGGCCGAGATGTATGCAAATAAGGCAGGGAATTTTTGGTTGGACATGTTCACGAAATTGTTATACAAAATTGATGACAAATGGAGTCAGGACCCCCTTATATATTACGGCTTGAAAATCAGAACTAGGGGTACTTCCTGACTGTGCATGACCACCAGATAGATAAACCTCCAGAGACTCTGGAAGAGCGAGATGGTATAAAAGGGAGACCAAAGCACATACAACCATCGAATGCAATCGGGTTAGTTTCCCAAGTCGCCTGCAATAAGACAGAGTCATACAATTTTATAAACTTTTGCCAGTCTGGTAGTAAAATCGTATTGCGGAGGCCCGCAAAGTTCCAGCTTAGAATTTTTAGCCCAGAATACTTGACAGGCGAGATTAAAGCTGCAGAAGATGGAACAGAACACTCGTTTATTTGACTAGGGGAACGGGGCAAAACAAGGTCTAAGCAGTGTATTTTATTTTAGCTGCCAATGCCATCCAAACCATCAGCACTGCTGAATAGAATTGCCCACGTTGTGGCTGATGGGGCCCAGTTCACAAATCTGCAGTAGAGCTTTTTCCCGCTAGAAGCAGAGAGCATTCTCCAGAGTGCCCTGGAGTCAGTCAATCCACCGCCTCACAATCCAGAAGGGGAGCACATCTGTTTTGCCAGCAGTCTGTCTGGGGGCCATACTGGATTAACATCAGGTGACATAGGAATGGAGACTCATTGCCTTTGCCAGTCAAGTTTCCACAGTCACAGAGAAGTGGTACTCACTCGCAAATTGAGGATGAAGCATTGGCTATAATGTGGGGATATACACATTTTTATATCTATCTATTTGGACTCCCATTTTAAATCACTATGGACCACAAATTCCTGCTGCCACAAATCACAGGCACTGCTCTGCCTCTCCCACAGCTCACAAAGTGGTGGATACTATATCTTCAGTAATGCCAGTTCATGGTCAGATACCAGCCTAATGTAGCAATCTTAAGAACTGTTTTTCACAACATCCCACTGTGACGTCTTTGGATGATACAGAAGCAGCTGAGTACATTGAATGGGTAGCCCCCATTGCATACCCCCAAGCCATCCACCTAGACTAGAGCCCAGAATACACCCAAGGAGGTTCCTGGATCACCAATGGAAGATCGCATAAATGATGACAAACTCCAGTAGTGTGATGGGTGCTCCAGACAGCAGCAACCATGTGACTTGACCACCCAACAACAAAGAGAATACTAGGAACAAGCAGTACTGTGCCCTTCTAAAGAGAGAGGTGAGAAGGACGGTATTTCTTCAGACCACCCAGTATTCCGGGTACTTCAGGATTACATTTAGTGTACTGGAGATTCGCTATTGAATCTTCTGCTGTGCTCCAGGTGCTGAATAGTGTGCTTGTATGTCCTGGATGTTGTCCCACAGAACTTTCATGTACCTCTTGGCTACCCGTTTATGTAGCCTGCACTGGCTTTCTTGCTCTTTCTTCTCCCACTTGTTCTTTCTCACTGCCTGGTGGGCAAAACAATTCCTATTACCAATGCCAGGTGATTTTACAATGCATTGGCAAAACACAAAGGCAGTAGAGGTGACTGCCCATCTTGAAACCTTATGCATTACGTTTTCAAGTTGGAGCTATGTTCCTTGAGAGGATGAGGCAATGAGGTGGCTGTTTTGAAAGTGAGAAACTAATGTTCTCATACTTTTAAGATGGCCATCATGTTGAGTGCTGTTGAGTGGCACAGCATGGCTTGATGATGTGAGGTATCAGCTATCTAAAAGTATAAGAGATCTTTTCATGTTCCATGCATAATTATGACTGCTGCATTTTGTGACTCTACAGGTGGATGTAATGTGGTGGACATTTTGAAAGTATGATAACATTTTTTTTCAACACCTTCAACATGGTCACTGCATTGTATCACCATGCCATGCAATGCCATCATACAATGTGGCGGGCTTCTAGAAAATACGATAATCTTATTTTTTATACTTCAAAGATGGCAGCTACATCATATCACACCACGGTGTGTCAGCAACTTGGCAGCAATCTGGAAAATATGAAAAGCAGACCTTAAAGTTAGCCAATTACTGCTAATGGTTTTTTCAATTTCAGAATATTTCTTATGATATTGGCATAACCAATAATGTCAGCCACAAACATTAATAAAGTGAGACCTATTGGTTTTGTCAATTCTTCTTTATTTTCCTCAGAGAAAGGTAAGAACCGTGACATGCTTAGTGAAACCTTTTGGCTTAGAGATTTGACTCATCCAATCCTTTTCTATTGAATTGTTGTTATGGAGCTATGACTGAGACATTCTAATGAAATTACTTCCCTACTGCCTTTTTATTAGGCATGGGCACACTCACCCTGGCGTTTTTTAGACTAATTCAGGCAATTCCACTTTGCTCTTTTGACGAAAAATTACCAAAATGATTCAATTATGCTTGTTCATGTAATTATGAGTAATCTGGCCAAAAAATTCTAGCAGGAGCACAGGAACAACAAACTTAGCGAGAGTGAGCAGCTGCTGGCTGCTGTCAATTGTGTTCTTTTGCATTTAGCTCTAGTGCAAAGTCATCTTTAGGTTCACTTTGGACAGAATGGTGAATTTTCCTCTGAGAAAGTAATGCCAAATACTGGATTACACTCCTCACGTACTGCAGCGTAATCTCACAGAATTTTGTTGTAATTTTTTGTAATTATCTACAGCAAATTACATGAATTATGTTGATCCCTACATCCTATAGTGAAGTTTATGGTGCATCATTGTGTCATGTAGATTTGGGGCTACTCAGAACTCCTTAGTGCTAATATACCATAACAATTTCTGTTACTTATGATTTTGAAATCTGGCAGTGATAGTTCAGTAGACTGTGATGTTCTTCAAAAAGTTGTCTGGCAGTGTCTTTTTTAGGATCTTGAGTTTGGTCAGCAGTTGGCTGATATCCTAATATACCCAAATGTTTTTTTAGGAAGGGTTATCGTTGGCATACTTTAAGGAGTCGGAAACAACTCTTTGTAATAACTGATGTCATGAAGCCCATAATGTTGAGAATAATGTTTGGGTAGAATTCCTGATTCCCGATGCTGTGCAAACTAGTCACAGGGGCCCTCATTTATGGGGGTTTGGCATAGGGAAGAAAATGCACCTTATTATGCAATACGGTGCATTTGTGTCCTTTCCCCCTACACTGGCGTCATTTCAGCAGTCTAGCACTGATGCAGGCACTCTTGCACCATAGTGCAAGGGTACCTTAGTTGTCAGCATTATTGTTTTTGTGCAGAAAGGGGCTCATTCCTGCACAGAAACAATCCATAGAGGCGTTTTCCTTTTTCTATGTATTCTATGTTGCAGAATGGAGAAATATATTTCTCCTTGTTATGCCTGCCCTGGTGGAGGTGTAAGGTTTTGGGGAATCCCTAGGTTTACTGGCTGTCGTAAATCTGGGTATGTGTCAAAATCCATGGGTGGTGTGGCAAAACCCATCATAATCCCAATGGAACGTCTTCCTGGTGCAGGGTAAGGGAACACAACGATTTGCGGTGCGCTACCTTACTCCATAGCTATGAAGTCAGTCAAAGCCATACAAAGTCACCTTGCATGGCTTGATAGATATGATTTTTTAGTCTGCACCACTTACACATCACAAAAAGTGACACTTTGGTGGCGCAGAGGACTCATATATATGCCCCAGTGTTTATTCCTGTATGGTGTTCTTTGCCATCTCATCTATCTATGTTGATTTGTTGTTTGATAGAGATGGATGTACAGAAAACTAACAAAGGTGAGTCATATGCATTATCTGGGATTTCACTGTGGTAGTGTCATTAGTCTTTTCATATTTCTATCCTGAAGTAGGTTAAGTTTTCCTACTAACTATGCTTTCTCTGCCATAGGTTGTAACCATTGTGCCACTTTGTTGATTTGGTCAATTGTCCTCAAGATAGAGTTGCCATAATCTGTGTGCAGTTGATCCCTGTTGTAGGATATTGATGTGCATGTCTACTCTTGTATGTATGTATTTATATATATGGTATTTATATAGTGTGAACCTAGTCAAAAGACAAAAGAGCACTGCATATCATCAAAGACAAGTATAAAGTCAGTAAGTAAGAGGAGATAGTTGTGAGCCAGGGATGGTTAATGCATTGTTATTTAGTGTTCTGTAAAAAGGTGAGTCTTACACTCTTTCCTAAATTGGAGTAGTGTTGTGGTTGGCCTTATGGATATGGGAATGGTGTTCCAAATCCTCAGTGCATTGACGGAAAAGGCCTGCTGTTTGGGTTTTATGTTTTTTTACACTTCTTAGACTGCAGTCTGATGATGTCCATCCTGCAGGTGTGCCGGGATGAACCAGAGGTGGTGAGCTTGTCTGTAAGATAAGCGGGACGCTGGTTGTGAAAGCTTTGTAAATGATGCAACTAATTTTGAAGGGAGTGCGGGCCAGCAAGAGGGGGCTAATAGAGCTCCATCAGGATGGAGTTGATATAACTATATTTCGTCAGGCCTTGCATGAGACATGCTGCAGCATGTAGGATGCCCCTAATGGGCACCAATATGGTATCTAGGAGCCAATGTATTAGGGCATTACCACAATGCAGATGCAAGAGTATGAGCACCGTTGAACTGCAGTTCTGAAGTTAATTTCTGGAAGAAATGGTTTGACTATCTTTAGAGGTGTCTAATATGAATCCAATATGACTTGGCTTTTGTTAAAAGTCGGCGTTCTAAGTCATCAAAGTTCATGCCATTGATCCAGGTTTGTACTGTTTCTTGTTTGTTGTTCTTTGCACATAACAGGAAGTTTGTCTTGGGTGTGTTAAGTTTCAGCTACGGGCTTGAGATCCAGGAAAAGGGCATTGGATGTTTGAAGCAGAGGGGACTTTAAAGATGAATTGTGTATCATTGGCCTATTGGTACATCTTGATGCTGTTATCTGTGAGTTGAGAACCAAGTGGCCAATGTATAGGTTAAAGATGATGACAGTAGGGAGCCCTGGAGACCTCCACCCACGGGTGATAGGGTTCTTTTGTGATCTGGGCGTGCCCATGTGACAAAATTGGGGTTGGTTGCTCTTCAGTGTAAACAGCCACTATATTACTACACCTCCTACCTTCTCTGAAATTTATGGGTCATTTTACAATCCAGGACAAACATCACAATTAACATAGTGACAAATTTCAACAAGCACTATTTCTGTGAGACCAGTGTCCTACAAAATAATATTTTTGAACTGGGGATAACAAAGGAGGAATTTTTTATTCCATATATATAATTACCCCCCAACCTTCTGATTTCAAAAGCAGCTGTATTAATGAACCGTTGTTACAAAATTAAAAAGTCTTTATCAATATCCCATATATGAAACTGTATTAAGGTTTAAATGCAGTATCCTTTACAATCACTTGTTGACCCTGCAAATGAAAACTTGAATTTCATTTCTATGTTCCTAGGGCCAAATACAGAATATCGGTAGAGATTTTCTTTACACCTGTTTAGGATTACCCTTATATTTACCACGATCCCTCTACTGCCCTCCGTTTTTTCTTATTTCTTGGTGTATTACTTGAGAGCCGGTTTAGACAGTATTTACATAGGTTAATAAACCAACAACCCCAACTCCCAGTAAAATGTGTCTTTTGTACTTCCTTATTCTTCAAAGACTTAGTGGAACCCAATTGTAACAATCACTGTTTTAGCTGTAAAAATATACTAACTTGCTTTAAGGTCGGGTCAGTTTTACAAGGGGTCCTCCATCAATTCTGCCTTCTGACAGCTGAGTGGTGCTCACACCGCAGTTCTGTACCTGCTGCATTGTCAGTGGAAGTGGGCCCAATGTCATCTACACATAGGGGATGGCAGGACTCAGGAGTAGGATGCCACTTTTCACCCAATTAAAGCTCGGGCAGTATTTTCTACATCCTGTTTTCAAGCGGTGAAGGGCTTTGAGTCCCATTTGGAAGATCCCCTGAGTGGACTTTTAGCTTGAATAAGCATACTTGTGGTAGCTAAGTATGTTTTTGAGTGTAAAAGGTTTGGGACGGCACAGCCATGTATAATTTAAAGTGTCGCTCAGAGGGCTCGACAGTTATTTTAGCTATTCTGGAAAAAGAAGCATCTCAGTTTGACTAGATGGAGTCAATTTTGTACAAAGGAAGTGGACAAGGCTAAGAGTGGCCCACCAGTATCTGTCATTGTTGCTACTATGGGGTCATTTAATGATGCATGCTCTAAATTATGTATGATTCGGTCACCTGGAGTCTGGTAGGTGTTGTGAAAAATAGGAAAAACGTGCCTACAGTCGCTCAGATAAATCTGTGTATCATCAATAAGCAACATGGGAAGGCAATTTGGACTTTCACATCCTGTGTCACCTAATATTGTTGAAAACCCTGGGTTAAAGAAGGATTCCTGTGAAAATCAATGCGGGTGTTATATCTCAATAAAGTAGAAGAACAATGATTGGAAACCTTGATACAATATTGCTGAAACAATATTGCTGAAAAAACATTCTTCTATTTTTCTGAACCAATGTAAAATCAAACCGTGTATTATTTCAGAAACCTTGCGCTCTTGGAAAAACACAGACTAAATTAGTTTGCCCCATTTTTGCATTTTGGGAACTAGTCAATGGATGAAAATGTAGCCCTGTAAGCTAAAGTTTTGCACCCGAGTAAAACATTTGAAACAAAGTACTTACATTCAATTTTTTACTGTGGTTGTGCAACAGTAAACTGAAAAAATGTCTTTCTATTCAAATGAGGGAGCTGGGATGGGTTTAACTCGGGGAAAGGATTAGTTAATACAAAATAAAAACGGTGCAACATAATTCCGCTTAATTTTTTAAATAGGTACTTGCTATATATTCACACAAAATCTGTGCAATACATATATTTGATTTAAAACAATACTTGTGTTATATCTATTTAGCAATTCTTCACAATCATTTGTGTACGATTTTTCTTGTGTAACCTTTTAATGGACTATGGATCGAAAGGGATTGTAGAGCAGAGGCAACAATGAACTATGTATGTACACTTAGAAGGAACTCTGGTGTATTGAACACGGCTTGCCTATCTATCCTTTTGAACAAATCACAGATGGCTGGGAAATGTACGTACAGGCAAAGAACTTAGTCGTTTGTGCTACTAAGTGCCCTGACCCGTAGCATATACAGTTACAAGCCTGTGCCATTTGCGATCCCTCCACCATCTGGTGCAGATAGCTGAAAGGCCCAACAAGGCACTCTAATTAGATAAATGTACCTGTACCTGAATGTCATTAAATCTCTGTAAGAAAATGATATTCAGATGGTTCAGTCGAGACAGGGTAAACATGAATAAAAGATTTAGCTATTGGTGCAGGCATTTAGCACGACAGCCTTTCAGATTTTGCTGAAGAACTGAATCCGAATATTTTACATAGAGCTGATCGTGTTTGAGAGGACTGAAACAAGATAAGGTATTCCTTATTCTTGGATTTTATTTCCTCTGCACTGCCTTCAGCTAAGCCATGATATATCAATACCTGTGAAAGAGAGGGGGAAAGTTCCAACCGACATAATGAAAAATAAAGTATTGAAAACTGCAATTAAGCAATGCATTTATTTTGCGGTATGGGACGACAGTCCCTAGATAGGATATTTGTGTTTTTGAATATCGGATATTTTTTCAATGTCTTTGTTTTATATATATATATATATATATATATATATATATATATATATATATATATATATATATATATATATATAGTGAAAAAAGCAAAGGTTACAGGGACATTATAGTTAGGTTCAGAATTTACTTGTACAAAACCATAGAAACTCAGCAGTTATAGTTAAAGTTCTTTCAAGTAACTAAAACTCACACCCTCGCTATGCACGGTTGTCTCATCAATACGTTTATTGCAAATGTTGCATTGAAAGTATGAAAGATGGCATAAAATATGTCATAAATGCTAAAATATATAGAGTAATTAGCTGTGCAAGGTGAAGACGCGAGTTATAGTTTCCTTAAGGGCAGTCCCTGCGGCCAACCCCCCTAACTACTTAACCCGATGTTGTGCATGGCCCTTTGCACATGCATGGCAGAAGTTAGCCGCAGCCTCTGTGGGTGTGAAAATAGGTGTGAGAGGCTGTATCTGGAGGTAAGAGTGGCTGTCAGAGTGTCTGTCTGGGTGTAAGAGTGCATACATCAGTGTTTTAGTGGGTGCGTTATTATGTGTGTGGGTCTGTGAGAGGGTGCATTAGGGTGTGAGTGGGTGTGTGAGTGGGTGTGTGATGGTCTGAGTGGGTGTGTGAGTGAGGGTGTAACTGTCTGAGTGGGTCTGAGTGGGTGCATGAGGGCCAGACTGGGGCTGTGAGTGAGTGCATGAGGGTCTGAGTGGGTCTTTAGGTGGGTGCATGACTATCTGAGTGGGTCTGTGAGTGGGTGCATGAATGTCCGAGTTGGTCTCTGAGTGGATGTGTAAGTGTCTGAGTGGTTGTGTAAGTGGGAGAATTGATTGAAAGAGACACAAAGAGAGAGAAAGAAAGTGAGGGGAGAGAGATAGCATTTTTTAGGCTTTGATGTCTGATATTCTTAGAATGAGTTATTTGTCTTCAATTCAAAATAAAATAAAATACATTTGTTTTTAAAAAAAATATAATATTTTTTTTATACAAAAAAAATGGAAATGAGTCCAGCTGGACTCGAACCCCCGTAGCTCAATGTAAAGGTCTTCGACTGAGCTACGGGGGTTTATTTATTTATTGTTTTTTTCTAGCCCTTTATGGGCTTTCATAATATTTCTTCCCCAAAAACAATTAATCAAAAGTCCTTTACAGGCTATCTGGCTCTGCAGGGGAAGCCTTAAGGGCTCTCCCACGGTCCCTATATATTTAATTATTTAAAAAAAAAAAAACTAAAATGCCCTTTGCGTGCTACCTAGCACTGGGGGGGAAGCCTTAAGGCTTCTTCCGCAGTCCCAATGCTTCAGCAAGCACAGAGCTGCTTTGACAGCAGCTCCATGCTTGCTGAAGCATTTCATCTCTGTCCCCTGCATACGTGCTGGTGCAGGACGCAAATATGAAACTTTGGATTTTGACAGCGGGACCTGCTTTAGAGTTCATGCTGTCAAAACCCGAAGTGTTTGCTGTGGCGTGGCTGTAGCTGCAGCGCTGCAGCCAAGCCACAGCAAATAGCTGTGGCCCAGGGGTGGGCACCCCTGGGACATAGCAGGAGCTGGCCCTGGGGGTGGCGGTCTCCAGAGCCATCTGTGGCTCCCCTCCAACAAGACATAGCCCCTGGGGGTGGTGATTCTCAGGGTGTGGCATTCCCATAGGGACCCCCTTTCTTTTTTCTTTTCCCCGGAGGGGTGGTGGTCTCAGGGGTGTGGCGGGCCTCGGGCCCCCCATTATACTTTCAGCAATGCCCCAGGGGTGGTGGTCCCCAGGGCTTAGGGGGCTATGGGCCCCCCCATATATAAAAATTGAAGCCCTGGGGAGGTGTTGGTCCCCAGGACAATGTGGGGGACCATGCCCACCTGCAAATTAGAAAATAAAAGCTCCGGCCCCCCCACACGAAATTTTTAAAACCCCAACACCTGGCCTTCCGGGTGCCTATATAAAAAAAACAAGTGCTGGGGTGGCACTTGTTTTTTTTTTTTTTTTTGCTGCAGTTCACTAATATCGCGCACTCATGGCAAAAAAATAATTAAAACATTTTTTTGATCTGCTATGTCCCTCTGGGACCCCCCCACCAGTGCTAAGGGGTCAGGATGTCTCTACCCTGGCCCCTTTTATTTTATTTTTACTTTTTTGCTGGAACTCGGCTGAAGCCGAGTTCCAAGATGGCTGCCAACACTTCCAGGTTTGAAGTGTTTGGCAGCCAATCAGAGCGGTGCATTTCCCTGCACAAGCTTGTCTTTGTTCACGAATACTTCACGGCCAGAGACATACAAATTTGAATTCCCCTAAATTTCTCAATAACTACTGAACAGATTCACACCAAAAGTGTAAGCTGCGTACCAACAGCTAGCTTTCCACTAAATTTGGTGTAATTCCGTCCAGTGGTTTGGCTTGTAGTTGTGTCTAAAGAATCCTATGGAAATTAACATGGGAAATGCAACCTTTTTTGGGGCCCCTTTTTCTCTGTTCCCACTTAACAGATCACCCCAAAACTTTCCATGCTCAACAAGAATCACTGCAATAGTTTTGTTGGAAAATTTCTTGAAAATATATCAAACTATGCCAAAGATACACGCATGTCAAAAAACGATTTTCCTATACAAACATGGTCGACTGCCAGTAATATATATATATATATATATATATATATAAATATATATATACATACATACTAAAATGGTGTCTTTAGCCAGCCCTGTTTATTAACTGGTCTTTTGTTCTGTCATTCACAAATTTCTTCTTCCAAGTACAGTATACAACATGGGGCAGTGGTGGGTCAGCCCATTTCAGAACATTGGATTATACCACTGTGACTGAAGGCGTCCTGCTCTTTCACAAAGAGCACATCAGTACTTAAGGTAGTTCCTTTGAGAGCCATAAACTACTTTCACGTGATTTTTTTAACAACAAAAAATGCTTTTAGTCATTGTTTAATTTTTATATTGATGGAGACCCACAAAGCTCCACACAATAACATTTTACAACAAAAAACACCCTCAAAGCTAAACAAGCATTGGCAACCCCAAAGGGCTGGCCGTCAAATTCAATCCATATTGGATTTGCCAATGCTTGTTTTTTTTTTTTTTTTAAAGGAAACTAGGATTTAGAAAGTCCTTGCATCACAAAGCCCAAATGGCAATACTAGAGCCTGATCACATAGTTTGTGTAAATGGTTGCCTTCACCAGTAATTGTGTGGCTGATACTTCTTTGTGCCACATTATACAGTGTGCAATGTGTGAGGTATTTATTGTGCAACAACATCTTCATAAAGGTTGGTTTACAGCCAAAGTCCAACGATTGGAGTTTCAAAATCATAAAACCATCTTTTTTCTAATACAATGTTTTATTTTCATGCTGAAGTGCAGCTCTTTTCACAAAGTAAACAGTGAAAAGCTTGTAGTTTGGAATAAGTAATTTTTGATGTGCAGTTTGTAAATAGAGTTGCACGCCAGGACGAAAAAAGGAAATTTGCTCTGAGTATAACTGTTTTCCAAATCCAAATGAAAACTGTGAAACTTAAGTTATAGAAGACTTTGCAAAAATGTCTTGGTGTGCAAGATATGCCAGTTCTATTTGGTAATGGCATGTTTGCTGCATCTAGCCACTAATGAAATTACATTCTGTATACACATTTTAAGCTGTGGAATCCATGGTGCAGTTACCACTTTGTGCATTTGTGACTGAGTTGTTTTAAGAGGTGTTAAAACCGATTCCTGGGCAAGGCCGCCTTTTAGGTGTTGCTTTGACTCTTAGTTTACTGAAGTAGTTTTCAAACTATCTCACAGCCCCAAGGGCCGACCTTTCTGGTGTCTCCAAACAAATTTATCAGCTAAAATGTACTCAACATTTAGGTAAAGTTGAATGTCCCAGGGCATTTGTGCAGCTGTTAAATCCTCATCATATTTTCCTTTGACCTGCGATCCTTCTGCATTGTTCATCTTATTGTCAGTACTTACAAGGTGTAATACTGTATGAATCACACTGATTAAAGTCTTGATGTTTTGGTGCGATGAATAACCAATTTTAACATTCCTTCTGTTCTCTCCAACTCATGGTGTAGGCTATCATCGCTTACTTATGTAGAACAGCACGGCATAAGAGCCCCCTTCGGGGAGCCCGCCAGACGTTGCAGTGCCGGCCTGGTGAGGAGCATTTCCCGATGATGATGCTAGTCATCCATTTTGATGCTTGAGGGCTCTTGCTCCTGAGAGTCCAGGTCTCCTAGGAAGTCAGAGTATTTTGGAACAGTGTACTTTAATTCATAGCATTATAGTTGGGAGACTGTACACTGGACCACATAATCTCCCAGTCCCTCCAATCCCTTTTCCGTTTATATCAACTTCCTACATGCACCATGAGAGCAGATTCCTGGACATTGTCCTTGCTTGGTGTTATGTGGCCGTCATTCTCCAGTATGTGTTCTGGGAGGGCAGCAATTATTGTCCTTCCAATGAGCCTCTCTGAGGAGCACAAGTCATTCTAAAACATGGTTGTTGGGGATTTTGAATTTGAACTGAGAGATGCAGTCTGAGTTGCTGTGAGCTGCAATCCAACTACCAAGGACTGCACATATAGGTGGAGCGTCACTTCAATTCCAAATACACCAACATTGATATAGACCTGTGCGAGTACTGATGTGGCAAATCTAGATTGTGTGGCTGGGTTCTATGTATTTCTTCAAAGTTAGAATTATATAAGACCCCTGTTGACCCACTGCTGGTCTGCTCTCCTGCTGCCTTGTTTTGTGGAAACCAGCTCAAGAAATCCAGCAACACAGATGCCGTGTCCAGGAGTGATCCAGTATCCTCATCAGAAGCCATGAAAGTGGTGACTCCACAAACAACATTGAGTAGATGTAATGATGACTGCCCAGTAAGCAAACTCTCTTCCTGCACCACCTTTTATTGTTATTGTAAAGTTTGACTCTGTTCTTTTGTTTAATTGTAAAGCCCCAGCTGGGCCTATGTTAAAATTAGATTGAGATACCCGGTGAAGAACCTGACTGGCACCAGTGTGTGCCCTACTACCTGTGGCCTCACAGCATGTGTGTCAACATGAGTCTGATTGCCATCTAACACCCTCATCGCAGATGCTTGTAGCTTCTTTCTGCGAAGTCACTGCCCTGAAGTCACTCAGGCTCCCAGGATGTAAGGTTACATTATTCTTAGGCTCCAAAACATTCACCCTAAACCAGAAAGGAACACAGATCTTCTGCCTGTTCTCATAATGAGCAGTTAACGCTCAGGTATTTCGTGCCAGATAAAAAAAAAAAATGTATTGTCACTATTACAGGTGCTGGCTGGTACGTAAGACACTGCTTGACTTAGTGCAAACAGCTTTTACCATTGTATTTTGATAGCTGACATGTGGATGTGAGAAAAATATTTGTGAATATCTGTTATGAAGCTTTTTGTTGTGGTTGTGATGTTTTGTATGTGTTTTGTGCAGTTTTGTTGCATTGTGTGTTGTGCCGTACTGAGGATGTTGTGTTGCATTCTGTTTTGACTATTTTGTTGTGTTAGTATTTTGCAATGTGTTGCGTCCACTTAGAGATGTCAACAAATGGTGCTAACATTCCAACCAAAGCAGCAAATTCATTCAACATTTCAGTGACAAATACCTGTTTAGCTGCCTAAGGTGGTAAAATATGTCTGCTCCTGATCTTAAAATATTTAATAAAAGAAACATCAATGTTCTCTTTGATGAACAATGAGAGAAACATATTTGAGAAAATGTTACAATGATAAAAGTAGGATAAGTCAATAACAGGTATACTTCAAGCTGTAGGAGAAATGCAAGAATTTAGTACATGATGAACCATAATTAAAATATACTGAAAAGTGACACAAAAATCTAAATGTTTAAAAATTGCTTGGTTTGCACATACTGTACAGACAGCAGCCTATTCACAAACTATATTTTGTAATATGTTTAGTAGTACCACAGTAGTAATACTCAGATGCTAATAATACTACTCACCAACCTGCTTGAGGAGTTCTATGCCTCCACCTCCACCTCTCCTATCTTTTCCGTGTGGAAATCCAACCCAACTGTGGAGAGCTTCACACATGTACATGTATGTTTTAGTAATGTTACAATACCTCCATTCCTCTTCTGGTGAACACTGTTTATTGACCAACTGTAGCCTGGAAATCTACCCTAATGCTCATCCAAAGTCCTTGCAAGACCTCTGCTTGCTTCACATTTCATTAGTGGACTCACTGGAAAAACTATGTTTGCTTCCATGGACTATTTATCCCACAATGCACTGCCCAGTATTCATAGTGACCCAGCATCCACTGTGTGATACGTTTACAGGGAGGAGACCTGTTGCCCCTCGGCACTGGATTCTTCCTTCCAGGACTTGTGAGAGGTGGGAATTCAACACCTTTGACTAGTCTTGCAGGGACTACACCATGGGATTGTTGCTCCCTGGAAGTTCGTATAAGCTGCCATTGTCTCAAGTTCCCTGTTCCTGCACTGAAGTTAATTCCTCAGTATACCAGATCTTTTACTGCCTGCTTTCCTGGCAAGTTCCTGCCTTGCTTCAGCCAGACCCAATGTACAGTTCCTGTGTGGCTTTCTACAGATTTCTCCCAGCCCTGCATTGTTTTTGCTTTATCCCCTTAATTGTTATGTGATGCAGATTTTTACAGCCCACTATCACTCAGGAGAGTATCCTGATACTGAGCAAGTGTTTGTATAGGCTCATCAAGGGTCCATTGGAACTACTCGAAAAACCAGGCCTTTAGCTTCCTGTGGATTTCATGAAGTGAAGCGGAGTCTCTTATGTGTAGCGGCAGGTCATTCTCTGCTTTAGGAGTGATGTAGGAGAAGGCTCGACTGCCACATTTCGTTTTCTATATGCATGGGATTTGTGCAAGTAGGACTTCAAATGAGCTGAGTGTCTTGAGGGCTTGTAAAAGCAGATGTGTTTGTGGAAGTATGATGAGCCAGTGCTATGTAGAGCTTTGAATTTGTAGACGAGGAGTTTGAATTGTGCTTGTGAATCGGGAGCCAGTGAAGCTCCTTCAGGTGTGGTGAGATGTGAGTGTGGCATGGGAGGTTGGGAGTGTTTCTGGTTGCTGAGTTCTAAATGGACTGCAGCCTTCTGGTGATACTAGTGTTAATCTCAGCATAGAGCTTGCTCCCATAGTCCAGCTTGCTTGTGCTCAGGGAGTGCATGGGAGTTTATGGGTGCTGATTGTGAGCCATTTCAAATTCTTCATCAGCATCTCCAGGCTATGAAAGCATGAGGTGATAACCACATTGACTTGGGTGGTCATGTCGAGTTTGCTGTCAATGATGATCCTGAGGCATGGATGGTGGGGTTGGGTACCAGTCCTAGCTCTGCTATCCACCAGGTGGAGTCCCAGAATGATGTGCTCTTCCTGAAGATCACGATTTAGATATTTTCAATGTTCAAATTTAGACAGTTGGTCTTCATCCAGTGGACAAGTTCCTTCATGCATTGAACTTGATCCGCATGCCATTGGCATAGGAGAGGATGTTTATATTATGATAGAGCATGACTCTGTTTAGCGGAATCATGTATGTTTTAAAGAGGGTTGGGCTCAGGGAGGATCCTTGCGGAACTCTGCAGATGAGTTTGCAGGTTTTAGAGGTGTATGGTGCCAGGATGACTGACTGGGTCCTTTCAGTCAGGGAGCAGATCCATCCGAGTGCATGTCCATGGATTCCATTATTGAGTAGGCATTGACTGAGAATCGGGTGGGAGAAAGTGTCAAGTGCTGCTGAGGGAGTCCTTGTCTGCCTTTTTTCTAAAGTCAGATGCAGCCCATGGGCTGCACCATTTCTAATTGTTCCTAATTTGTTTCTTCCATTCCTGCTTTAATTTTTGCGCCATTTTTTGGGGGGAACGCCTCACAATACAATACATTATACCTGGTGCATGCATAACGTAGTGCAAAGGGTTACAAAGTGGCACAATGCATGCATTGCACTTTGTAATTATGGCGCACCATTTTTGGCCTTATAACGCCACATTAGCATAAAAAAGGCGCTAATGTGGCACTTGAATGGTGCTAGGCGCTCTTAAATATGCCCCTTGGAGAATTTACTTACAAAATGGCTAGAGTATGCCTACTGGAAAGAAAACCCATTAAAAAACTGAACGGAATTGGTGAAATCACTGTGGTTCACTGCTAATTCATTAGAGTACATTGTGGGCAACAACTCACAAAATTTGCTCAGCGGTTAGCATGCTGGAATCAGGTACTCTGCTAAGGTAATTGCCACAGTAGCCTTTCTCACAAACAATGAGGCTCTCTTAACCGGGAAATTCCTATGGAGAGTCTTTAAAAATTTCTGCAATTTTATGTCCCCACATGAATTAGCAGCATTAACGTGAATGATGCATTCTGTGGCAGGAATCATACATAATGGTGACAATATAAATAACATTGCTTTACACTTTCATGGAGCATGAGTCTTGTGAGATAACAGTATTGTTAATACTTTTATCAAGAAAGACCAATATGTTTGTTTCAGCACACCCAGAGGCTTTTAATGATGTTAGAATGTTGATCAAAGTATAATATATTGGTATTTGAGGAGAATGTCTTTCTACAGAAACACTGTAATACAATGGTCTCACCTTCCTAGGTGACATCTGTGGCAAACGTTTCATGATAAGTGTGCAAGATGGCCTGGACAGAAGACAATAAGGAATGAATGGGTAAGGTTGTTTTCAGGTTAGAATTTATAGATGTCCCGCTTTGCATATGGGATATTTATCGTGAGAAACTTGAAGGATTCATACTATAGTCAAACTTGAT
Source organism: Pleurodeles waltl (assembly GCF_031143425.1). NCBI lineage: Eukaryota > Metazoa > Chordata > Amphibia > Caudata > Salamandridae > Pleurodeles > Pleurodeles waltl. Next base: position 154,917,268 of record NC_090450.1, on the reverse strand, counting down.
TGGAACAGCAGTAATCTGAATTTTGCACATGAAATCAGGAGAACAGAGATAAGGTTTTTAGACAACACATATTTGATATGGATATAGAAATCTGTAATTCATCAGTGGGTATCCCAGGGTCCTTAAATATAGTATTCACTACAATGAATTACTTCAAGAATACCGGAATTTCAAAAGGAAGGATGACTTTCTGGAGCAATCAAAACATATTTTAATGAGATTTCAAAACATGGGTTTTCCAGAGTAAGTACCGAAGGTGGCAGTTGAACGGGAACAATGGAAGAAAAGAGAATATCTAGTAATGGCAACGAATAAAAGGTAAAGCAAAAGAATAAGAATGAGGTCAATCAACAAACCTTTTGGGAAATAACTGAATACAATACTGAACACAAGGAGCTGATAAAATATTTCATATACATTGGAATATACGTCAGGTCTATTAACATCTTAAAACTTATTGGCAACTCACTTCAAATCTTCTTCTTGAGCTTGTCATCAATAGAAAACAGGACCATACAGTGACTCTTTCAAGACAAATGTAAAAAAGTGAAGATTGTTTTGTCCAAATACAAAACACTTTTTGCAAATGTGGAAAAAACTAAGCATGTCAAAATGGCGAAAATACATACGATTATGTCAACAAGAGAATCACTTCCAAACTCCTCACCCACGCTCACAAAGCACTGCACAACAACGGACCAATATACCTCAACAGACGACTCTCCTTCTACACCCCGACCCGGCATCCCTGCTCAGCCGACCTCGCCCTCGCAACCGTCCCACGCATTCACAGAACTACAACCGGCGGTAGATCATTCTTGCACCTCACCGCCAAAATGTGGAGCACTCTTCCCACCCACCTGCACCAGACCAAAGACCTCCTTACCTTCAGGAAACTTCTCAAGACCTGGCTGTTGAAGCAGTAGCAGCACCTCCCTCCCCCTTCTCCCTCCTCCCCTCCACAGTGCCTTGAGACCCTCGCGGGTGAGTAGTGCGCTTTACAAATTCCTGATTGATTATGTTTCCGGGTACGAAAAAAAAATGAAACTCATAGAATATATAACACACAACTTGAAGTTTGTTGTTTATTTGTTGGTCTGTCCTTGCAAGAATAGAGATAGAGGAGCAAGACTAGTAAGGGATAAATGGGAATATTTAAGCAAATTAGAGGATTTGGCTTTAGGGACAGAGCTACCTTGGAATTGAGGACCATGTTTGAGTCTCGGAATCAGTTCAAATTCTGTGAATCACATAATATCCCTGTGCCTAAAAATTAATGTGACCATGTGTAAAGTAAACTGGTGCTCATATAAGGTGCTCCAATAACTTGAGGTCGAGTTCTTCTGTATCAAACTGCAAAAACAATAAGAAATCAAGAGTTACCTTACACAAATGCTAAATAGTTCAACAACCCCAAAATGGAAACTTCAGTTGTAGTAACTAGGTGTCAAAAAGGACAAAAGATGTGTGGAAGCAGGATAAAAGTTCCAATTGAGGATGAAGGATTCGTGAATATTGTGATACCCTTATTGGTATAATATTGAGGCAGAATTACATATGCACTTGAAATAAATCTATTTTTTGAGTGAACGAATTTGAATGCTTTTAAGTGTTCACAAATGGCATACTGGTGCTGCAAAGACAGAGGGAGGTCAAGCTGAGAAGAATGGCTTGGCAGTTGCAATGAGCAAGGTTCTGAGCTTTTTTTTTAGAATCAGGTGAAGATGAGGGAGTGCATTTCACAGATTGGCAACATTGAAGGTAAATGCACACCCCTTACCTGGCATGGAGAACCGGTGGGTCTGAAGAAAGTTTGCACTTGAGGGTCCCACAGGGTGAGAAAGACAGTACTGTTGTAGCAAATCTAAACAAGCATTTAGAATGCAACGGGTCTCGCGTTTGCTCATGTTAGAGCTGATCGCGTTTAAACTCCTAACCCGACTTTTCACCTATCGGGCAAAAGTGCATTTATGTACACAACCCGAAAAAGTGAAATTAACTATGTAAAGCGCTCGACTTCTGCCAAGCGAGATTGCGCTCATAAATTAGAGGAAAAGAAGTCCACGAGCCCGATGGAAAACAGCGAGCCTCGCATGTTTTCTGTACTTGGTCGCTGCGCTCGAGGAGGGCTAGCCACCGGAAAAGGCATGACGTATGCTTGCCTTCGACTAATGAAAGCAAGCAGATTTTATTAGGAAAGCCCACGAACCAATAAAAAACACTGACGTGAAGTTGACAGGGCTCCGAGCCCTTTTCTAAATACAAAAGCGTCTCAATGCGATACGCATGCGCGAGCGCATGCAACGCAGGCTCGACCCTAAAAATACCTAGGACCTATCATGTGAAATACCGTATTGGTGAACACAAGTGTATTAACGTGTAACTTTTCTGCACAAGAAGCCAATGTAACTCCTTGAGATGACTGCTAACGACTGGCGCTGGGTTCCTTAATTATGAGCCAGAGTTTTGACTAATAGGAGATAGTATATAAGAAATTTGGGAAGACCAAGATACATCCGATTGGTACAGCCCAATCTAGCAGTAATTAAACAGTGTACAATAGCTTTGCGGGTCTCAGGAGAACATAAAAGAGCAAAACAGGCAGCTGCAAAATCAGAGATTTGAGGGCCAATCGGGTAGGTGTGGGCAACAGAGGGCGGGTGGGAGGACGGAATGGGACAGTAAAAAAGAAAGAAAGAAAAGCGTTATGAAGCAACCAGGGCAGGCCGCATCACAGGACCTTTTTTATGGCTGTTGGGGGAGAGGTCTAAACAAAAAGGACAACAAGTGGGGCAAGCAAGACGAACCTAGGGGTAGGAATGAAAAGAATCAACAAAGGTATGGACGAGGGGAATAAAAAATAATTTAAATTAGAAATAGTACCCCAGTTACAGCGAAAGTAATAGTTTATATTTCATGGTTCAGTGTGCTCAACATGTAAAACGTTATTGTACTTTACCCAAACTCACATAAAACTTCTGAGCGCAGTGATGAAGACCCGAGCTCACAAAGAACGGTCGAACGTGTCACCATTCACATAAACTAAAACTCAAGCGCACAGGTATGACATAAGTCACAAAGTGCATTATTAGTGCAACATACTTGCTCCGTCTACAGGCCCCGTCCGTGACACTTTGAGGCTACCTTGGGTAGGGACGCTATAAGAACCAACGGGAATACCACGTATTTACACCTTTAAAGCTCTGAAGTGTTGCAATATGGGATCGCGGCAATATACAAGCTCAGGAGAATGTGGAGAAAAATGCACGAGTAGAGTAACACAGCCGTGAGAACTCTGCAGTCACGACAAGGGAACTCTAACAGAGTTGCACAAGGTACCAGTGGAGTGCCGTATCTCATGGTAGAAGACGTTGTGAATCTATTAAAGTGTTCCTTTTCACAGTGAGAAATGTTTTCCCTCTGTCATGGTACCCTGAAACTTTGCACATTCCTGCACAGTACAGAAGGGCCACCCCCTTGTGATCATGAAATATTGCGTCCACCTCACCAATACCATAAGTTGGTGTGGTGCCCAGGAAGGACGGTGGAGGCACATTTTCTTGGAACCCCCTATATTTTTCCTCATCCTCGGATGACAGTCTGTGTCCCCTTAATGACATGCTACCCAATGGTGTTTCATCCGTATTAGAGAGGAAAGACATGTTTCCTTATTTAAAAAAGAATGTTGTGTGTTCCCATTCCCTATAACTGATAATGCTATGTGTCCTACTTTCACTGTTACTCATGCCCTAAGGTAACTATAACTTGTGCCCTCGCCATGCACAGTTTTCTCATCAATAATTTTACTGCAAATGTTACAGTGCTATTATTAATGATGTAAAAGATGTCATGGGTGACATAATAATTGGGATGAACAGCAGTGATCGTGAGGGAACGAGTTATAGTTACTGTTAGAAATGGGGTTTTTGGTTGGCAGTCAGGTTACCCTCTGTCCAAGCAAAAACCCTTACTCTAGTTAGGGTAAGTCACACACAATCCAAGATTATCCTGTGCCCACCCTCTGGTAGCTTGGCACGAGCAGTCAGGCTTAATTTAGAAGGCAATGTGTAAAGTATTTCTGCAATAAATCATACAATACCACCATATAGCACCACAAAAATACACCACACAGTGTTTAGAAAAATATATAATATTTATCAGGATAATTGTAGGTCAAAACGAATAAAG